>NC_041062.1:13393479-14112229 GCF_900634775.1 Gouania willdenowi | reverse complement strand
TTTGTAGTAGCAGTGGTGATATAGCTTCTAATTAATTTTGTACGTAACACTTTCTTGTCTTCTGAAAGAAATTAAATGATCCTTATAATTTCAGTTAAACCTAAATTAATGTTTAATGTTGGTGGGAGGACAACATCTGAGCATCCCACAACAAATGTTCTCTCCAACTCTTTGTCTTTGTCTGACATTATGGTCCATTGTTTAGTTCAGGGAGTTCAGGAAGCCTTTCATAAGAACACTGGATTTCTGTTCCCAGACTGGTTTGAACTTTCACCCCAGTATCTTATAACCGGGGTGAAACCTCAATTATACCGCACCATCTGAATATTGTACTTTACATATTTCCCATTCATCACCCAGGCATCCACATAGGTCTTCTTTATTCTTTCAGCGGAAATGGATGATAAGAATCTATAATTGCAGCTGAATCAGAGTAATGGGACCATTTGTTCCTAATGACAGTCAATGTGTCTTGTTGTCATGCCTTTTTGGTTTTATTTGGAGCATTATTCAATGGAACTTATGTTGCAAGGATGGCCTCATTAAGCTTTAGTAATAGTGATACATTATTGTGTGACACGGTAATAATAAGAAAAAACATGAATGCTTTAGTGTATCTTAATCAAGCAGGATTCTGTAGCTCTTTCAACAAACAGTACACTGCTTCTTTTTTTTAATTTTTTAAAGATCTGCTGGTGTAGCCCCGGATACCATCGCACAACTACAATCAAGTTGAATAAATAAACCAATAACGGCGTTTTTTGGGCATGTTTAGGTTTATTCATTCATTTGGTACATGTATGAGAAAATGTTATTTTGAGAGGGTAATAATATTAACAATTTATTTTATTAACACATAAAACATTAAAAGGTGTCAGAAAAAGAAATGCAAAATAACATATTAGGACTACCATATATATATGTATATATATATATATATATGTGTGTGTGTTTTTATATTATTATGATGTTGCTCCTGTTGTTTGAATTTCACTTTTGTTAGCACAGTAATGTGATTTTTATCTGTGAAAATCGCTATATAAATACATTTACTTACTTACTTACTATTATTTATTACTACTACTACTACTACTACTACTATTGTAATTATAATTATTATCATTATTATTATTTGTGTAATTACATCATTACTCATTATTATTATTATTATTATTATTATTATTATTATTATTATTATTATTATTATTTATTGACTAAACTCAGGAATAAAATTCAACAGTTCAATACATACAAATTCAAACAGGAAAATAGAGTCAGGTTTTGTCCTCGAATTAAAAAAAAAGCTATAAATTTAGTAGACGCTCAAACCGACGTCATAAATCGGCGACTTTACATGTGACGTCATCATCTCGCGGCGAATGCTTCATTTGTAAACACTTAAAATTGACAGTGTGGGTGCGGGGAGGGACATAAAGCCATGGATAATCTTGTCAAGGTAAACTTAAACACATTATTCTTCCATGCAGTAAGGTTTAGGTTCACATTAAACCGATGTTATGTTCGGAATCAATTAATTCATATCGATTCTATATAATGCTAACGCAGCAGCCCTCAACAACAGCATTTAAATGCGTTTTTATCGGTGACTAAATGTGATCTACAACTGTGTGTTTATGTGCTGCAGGTTCATGGAAGTGGGGGCTATGACTCTGACTTCAGTGATGAAGACGGACAGGGAGAGACCTCACAGAGAGGTATTAAAAGGTAACGTTTCACAGTCTTTGTGACAAATACACATGACTCACAAAAATAATTCTCATCAACTGCATTGTTGATTAATAACCAAGCATACCTTATATTATAGATTTAAAATCTCCTACATCCCATTTAATAATTTTACTGTATTATTATTATTATTATTATTATTATTATTATTATTATTATTATTATTATTATTATTACTGCTTGTTATGCTACTAATGGGGTGCTTAAATTACATTTCCTATGCTTGTTAAATTTTTGACAACATTCCAGAAGAACAATAAATGCTGCATTATTTTTAATCCTCAAATCTATAGACAAACCATGTAATATATATATATTTATATGCTTGTGTATCTATTTCTTAAATGTTGATTGGTTTTTATTTCTATGAATATATTAATTTATAAAACCAGGTATAGTTATCATTATATTAGCGTACATTGATGTGTAAATGTGTTACTATATTATCATATTGACAATCATATAGAGTTGTACATAGGATATTACGTGTGTGTATGCATGTGTGTATACATATATAATAGAGATTAGGGGGTAGGATTTTAATAAGTTTTTCTACTTCTTCCTATTCCTTTTCGAGCATGTTAATGATGATGATTGATATATATTTATTTATTATGGATTATTACTTTTTTGGTTTTGTTGTGTTGATTTCACTGTCTCATGTTCGAAATAAAGATAAAAAAAGAAAAAGAAAGTTTTTTTTTTTTTTTTTCTCTTTCTACACACCAGATGATCTCACACTGGACAATAGTTTGTTATATCACAGTGGTAGAATATTACTGATCAGCTGTATGCGTGTCAGCTTTTTTTCTAGAGATGGGTGATATTATTGGCTAATATCGGGTCTATATTGTTTGCGGTTTTTCCAAAGATATATATATATATATATATATATATATATATATATATAAATATTTATGGTGCTTTTTCAGTTACTAAAGTTAAATAATAAATATAACAAATTAGAAGGACTCGCCTTATCTATAAAAGCAAGGAACGTCTGTGTGTGTGTGTGCGTGTGTGTGTGTGTGTGTGTGCGTGTGTGTGTGGAGCGAATATCTCCCCAATGCAATATCTGATCGACCTGAAACTTTGTCAATGGTTTGCGCATACCCCGTGTGTGTGCATCTGTAATTTTGGAGTCATTTGGTCATTCCAAAACCAATTTTAAAACCAATTTGAAATGATCAATCCACACTGTGGAACTCCTGTCAAACATTGTTTTAGAACACTGATGATGTCTTCAACAGTGATGTCATCAGAGTTCCAATCACAGAATGTTCTAACTGATGATGTCATCAACAGTGATGTCATCTGTGTTCCAAGAATGTTGATGAGGTCATCAGAATAGAACACTGAGATGAAGCCACTGTTCTATTTTATTCTATGCTAATGCTAACCTAATGCTAATGCTGTCTGTACATGATAACTTGAAACTTTATGAACGGATTTTGATGAAATTTTAAGGAAATGTTGATAATGGGTCAAGGAACAGCCAATGAAATTTTGGTGATGTTCTGGCTACCAAAAGAAAATATATAGATATATATATCCCATTCATTTTCCCATCCACACTGTGGAACTCCTGTTAATGTCAATATGAATACATCCCTCCGATGGGCACTCTACTAGTATATTACAATTTGAAAATGTAAATAATCTTTGGAAATGTAATCATCGATTCATGATCGTCAATGATAAAAATCGCGATAAATGATTAGGGATTATTTTCACCTCCCCTGATTAATGCAAATCATGCTTTGTCACTATGTTTATCAAGTTGTCAGACTCCACCAGAAAATGATTCGCATTGGATGCAGCGATTTTTCCCGATCTTATATGCAAAAAAGAAACATTGATGGTTTCACTTTTCAATAAATTGTAGAAACCGTGAGCCCTCAGCAATCATTCACAGGCAACTCAATTCTCACTTAAAATCCAAGTTTTCTGAATGTACTTTGTGTATACTAATGTGTTTCTACAATAGTCCCTACGGATGACAGTAAAATAGGTCATTCTAAACATATTTACTACAGTAATTCTTCTTTAAATCATTTAAAATCTGGTTAAAATCCTTTTGCACTTGGGGAAAAAAAAACAAACCGCCATTTACTGTGAAACCAGCACAAATTTCAACAATAATTACAATTGGATAAAGCTGTTGAACATGTCGACCCAAATGACTTTTGGCCTTTTATTAAAACTGTTTATCACCCCTTTTCCCTTTATTTAGCGCAGTGTGATTTCATCCCAGTGTGGCTGAATTTTTTTTTTGGCTTATTTGTGACTTTCACAGAGCACGAGAGAAGGAAATGTTGCACAAACCTTTCCAGAAAGATCAACACTCCCAAGTGGCTCATCGCAGTTTACACTCAAGTGAAGTGGACAGGTACAGATTAATCACAATAAAGTGCCTATCCCACTCGGGAGCTGTTCCTATTTTTTGCTGTATGAACAAAATTAACTTTGATGAAAGAAAGCTAATAAAATCTGAGTAAACCTAATTTTAGAGATTATTTCTTCAAGTATATTCAAGGGGAAATGTATTTTGGTTAAATAATAAAAAACTGATTAAACCAAAGAAAATTTTTCTTAGAGATTATTAGAAAATTGCTTTGTAGTTATCCAACTTTTAGAGTTTTCTTATATTAATATTACTAATACTGCTGCTTATTTTTTGTTGTTTCAGAGAGGAAGCAAGGAACAGAAGAGCTCACCTGATTTCAATGAACGCTGTATCCTTATAAAACAGTAACTGTATAATATTGAAGCACTTTACACCACTTTCAAAAGCAATAAAACATCCCAGATGGTGTTTTTTTATTTTTAATGTCTGGCTGTTTAGTTGCCTTTAGCTAAAAGCTTCACTAAATGCCCGAAGTGGAGACAATGTTGAAATTGAAAGATGAAGGGTCCTTAATCAGATTTCTCCAGTTTGAGCGACACAAGAAGTTTGTGGGTGACTATATTCTTTATTATGGAGGACAAATGTTGGACTTCAAACGCTCTAGGTACGTAGAACGTGTCAGTGGAGCCTGGAAAATCCACTGCAGTGTTGACTGGGGGGCTGAAGCTAAGAGGATATTGAGATTATTACACAAAAGGACACACATTGATTAGATCGACTGTTGTAAATAACTCTATTTATTTGATTTATGTATTCATTTTACAGGGACAATGCGATTTCACATAGATAGACAGAAAAAAAAGTGGTAAAAAAGGGTTCAAAGTATCAATATTGGCTTAAGAGTGGCAGAAAAAAGTAAGAGCAATTACTTTAAACTGGCAGATAATCGTGAATGTGGTTAAATTGGCAAAAATAAGCATGAAATCTGGTGAAAAGAAGTTAAAAGTCTCAATAATGGCTCAATATATGCAACGTTAGGTGGAAAAGTGGTGGAAAGGGTTTATAAGGGCCGAATATGTCTTGAAAGTGGAAAAAATGCACATAAATCGCATTGAAATTTATGGAGAAGTGGCAAAAATGGGAGAAATGTAGCAGAAAAGCACAAATATGGCAAGAAAAAGTGATGAAAATAGATTAAAATTTGGCAAGTTTGGTGTAGTTGCAGAAAAATTATTAAAATCGGCTGAAATTGTTAAAAAAAATATTCTTAGTTTCTTGAAAGCATCTAGCGACCCCCTCCCAGTGTCTCGCGACCCCAAATGGGGTCCCGACCCCAAGGTTGAGAACTGCCCACTTAATACTCACTGCACCTCTGTTCACAATTCTATCAATCCAACCAACTCATCACAGATTTCAGAGTCCACAGGTGCTAGTTTTTATAGAAGGGGCGGGGCCAACAGTGACGTAAGAAACCACCAAAACGTAACCAACCACCATCGTCAGCCAATAGCAAAATTCGATTCATGTTTCAACCCATAGAGGGCAGTCACTCTTACAATTTTTACAACAAAATACACCAAATTGAAATATTATGACTAAAATGCCAAGAGGTGGACTAGAATCAACCAACAACACTACTTCATACCAAATAAATGACAATGATAAAGAAAGTCCAAGTTCTCTTTAAGTTCAACCTCCTTTAACCTAGGAAACACTAATGCATCCTTTACCAAATGAGACAAGATAATGATGACCCACAATTCCTTGCCGCGACAACAATTAAAGGGACACGCACACAAGTAACAGAGATTATGTAAGTTCAATGCAATAATATGTCTTGAACAACTTTAAATAATCTAAAACCCATATATTATTATATGTAAGACATATTATCAGATTACAACTGACATAAAACAGACACTCTGTGGTTCAAGAATAAGAAATCAGACATTTTTAGCCACATTATGTTTTATTCAACCTAATTCATATTTTTGAGTGGAAGGGGAGTGTGAGCAACCATTCACACTGACATTCTTTTAGTTTCACTTTTGTTCCTTGTAGCCTGGTAACCTCTTTTCCTTTGATTTATTTTCAAACCATGTGATTTTTGAGATTATATCAGCAGTAAGTGTTATAAATGTGCTTTTAATTCATTTCAGGACATTTTTTCACCACGTCAGAAGTCACTGACCTTCGCGGCCGTCAGATTATTACATCATTGACTGATTGTCAAAACAAACGTGATGGCCTTTCCCTAACTCCTCTCCTAACGTCTTTCCTTAACGCTGTGACGTCATCCACGGGGTTATGGAAAAGAGAGAGGAGGGACTATTCGGACTAGGCCTCAATGTCTGCTATACTACGAAGCTACGAGGCTAAATCACCATGGTTACTTAGGCTGAACGACTAACCTGGTTAGGACCAATCAGTTCTCTTAGAAAACAACCTGTCCATTAAAAGGAGGATCATTGTGTAAATTAATTAATTCATGTTTTCTGTGGTGATGCAAAGAACCTCAGTCTTGTCAGATTATATAAAATATGAATATATGCCACCTTATGATTTAGAATGCTCGGTATGAACGCAGCATCAGAGCCACAGACATCAATTCCTGTATTAATTATTAGCTGCTTTTACTGCATCAACAGTGTTGTTTTTGGTTTCAATTCTGGATTGTAATTCTTCATATTTTTAAAGAATTATTCCTCGATTGGGATGTAAATTGCTCTCCAGTTTCTCTGTGATTGTGATTGGTCTGACGCTGTAATCGGCTCCTCTGTCACAAGAGCGCGCATGTAGCCAGGCTGAAGTCAACTCGTTTAACTTAGCGAGTGTTAATCGAGATTTGTAGTACAGCTTCTGTCTGACTGACAATGTTTGGTTAGGTGAAGCTCGCTAAAGGAGATAAATCCGGGATATAATTGTCTAGCTTTGTAGTATAGGCCCTAGAAGACCCCCATGATCTGGTGCAGGATTGACTGAAAGACTTTGCGTTACCTGGTAGTAAAATAAGGCTATATACTGTATATATATAAAATCTCATTAAAACTCCAAGTGTCAGGACAAATAAGAGAAAGCAGGAACCATGCAGCCCACCTGTAATGTGTGTATTTATTGGTACTTATGTTATGAGCGTTCTCTGTTTGTTTCACTCAGAGCCAAAGATAAAACGGATCATGATGTGCTGCGTGAAAATCACCGCTTCCTCTGGAGAGATGAAGACGAGGAAGAAATGACCTGGTAATCATCCCATATTCAACATTTCCTCGTTTAATAGCTGCCAGAAATGCTTCTTACAGCATAAAGTGGATGGCTGTTCATCATAGGAATGGGATCCACACAAGGTTCCTGCTGCTTAACAGAAGGTTTTCCTTGCCGCCATGATGAATTCATGTTGGGTGTGGGATACATATGTGTGTGTATATACGTATATATGCATATGTGTGTATCCATAAAATGAAGAGTCCGTCCTTAAGACTGCTCTACTGTAAAGTGTCTTGAGATACCATTGGTTATGATTTGGCGCTATACAAATAAAAGATTGATTTATTGATTGATTGATTCTTATTGTGGGGAAAATTGCTCAGGGGCCAAAATCTGTATTGATGTTTGGACGTTTATAGGTGATTTCTTTTTATTTAAGGGAAAAAGAACTGGCCAAGAAGTATTATGACAAGCTGTTTAAAGAATACTGCATAGCTGACGTCAGCAGATACAAAGAAAACAAGGTGAGACGAGGAGAAAAATCCAACATTTGTAGCTGAAGTGGTGACAGTGTTATTGGTAGATACCGATATTAATCTAATATATAATATCAGCACGAATCATACAGACTCTTTATTGCTTATTTTGCAGTGTGGAATATTTGAAAAGGCTTGATCAAGTGATATTGTGTTATATTCACAGGAGGAATGAGAAAAACTGACCCATTTCTTCGGGTTACATACATTTTAACCCTAAACATAAGAATATTCTACAATTAAATAAAATAGATTAGAATAGATACATTGGAAAATTGATACATCCAATAGAAAAAATAACAAAAATTGTTAACATGCAAAATAACTACTAGTTTAACTTAAGCATAAGAATATTCCACAATTGAGTAGAATAAATAAAAAACAAATGAGAAGACTCATTACTAGAAAGCATCACGTAAATGTTATAGACATTTGGCCGGTTATTCGCATTTTTTTAAAAAAATATTTCAGATATTGATCCGGATGATCCCCAATACCTAATCACTTGAAAATCCCTTTAAAATTATATTAAAATTTCAGTTAAATTAAAATCAGTTTTTGAGTCAGATTGTTCACAAACAAAAAAATAAATAAACAGATGTAAAAGAAAAAAAAAAAACCTCAAAACCAATAAGTATAATATAAGTGCAAAATAACAATTGAAGTTTACTTCAGTTATTTTTTTTACTGGCAGTATTAATTTCTGTCAGCTACTGGAATGGACTGCTTATATCAGATATTGTAGATACAGGCTAATACAGTATAATCCGATTCGGTTATTTATTCATTTTTCTGATATCAAACCGATTTACAATGTCAGTATCAGATGGAGACACCCCTAAATCTGGAGTCATGTTTATGGTTGCGTTTGTGTGCAAAAGATACCAGCGTAGACACTAAAAGGCTGCCATAAAAAGGCTCCAAAAAGCAGAGTGATCTATTGTGACTCGGCAGCACCGCCAGTGTTTACGGAGATGAAATGTATCAGGCCGATACTCCCATCATGCATAAAGGCTAATATTTGTGCTCAATCACTCTGATCGCTCAGCGATGACAAAAGTTGGAGGTATGATGTGTTTTGGCACCGTGCTCTGTCCCTGATGGGAACCGTGGCGTTCTGGTCCGAGGCCAAGGTTTCAAAGTGACAATATGCTAAACCACAAGGCAAAGTGCATAGATATGAGCAGCTGTAACACGGTCACTCTCCTGCGTGTTCTGACCTTCTCCTCCTCGCCTGTCTACTCCGCCTGATGAGACCAACTGAGCTGGAAAACCCCCTTTTAGAAGAACAATACAGACAGGTTAGAATTACTGGTGATTATCCAAAGCACTCAAGGTATATTTACCATATTTAAAGCCTTGCTTTAAATAGGAGGCCAACTGGCTCTCGTTGATAATGTGTGCAATGGGATGTAACTGTTTCAATGACAATGTGGCCTGCTGGCTGACAGGAAGAAGCTGGTGAGAGAATAATAATAATTATTATTATTATTATATTAACTAGAATATTTGCATTTCCTGAAGAAAATGCAAGTGAGGATGCAGGTGCTGCCCCGCGTTGCACTGCATTAGATTAGCATCAACATTAGCATTGACATTAGCTAGCACTAGCATTTATTTATTTATTTGTTCCTTTTATGAAAATGCAAACCAACATAGATTCGCCATTTACAACAAATAATATCACAGTCTAATGTTAGCACAACAGTAGCACAGCATTAGCGTAACATTAACAGTAATATAACATTAGAAATATCATAATATTAGCATAGCATTTGCTAGCATAGTATTAGCTAGCATTAGCTAGCATTAACATTAACCTAGTATTAGCACTAACCTAGTAATAACCTAGCAGCAGCATTAACATAACATTAGCATGATCCTAGCAATAGCAATAACCTAGCATTAACACTAACCTAGCATTAGTATTAACCTAGCAATAGCATTAGCCTAGCATTAACACTAACGTGGCATTAACCTAGCATTAGCCTAGCAATAGCATTTGCCTAGCATTAGCACTAACGTAGCATTAGCATTCACCTAGCAATAGCATTTACATAGCATTACCACAAACCTGCCATTATAATTAATCTAGTAATAGTATTTGCCTAGCATTAGCATTAGTCTAGCGTTAGCATTAACCTAACAATGGCATTAACCTAGTATTAGCCTAACAATAGCATTAACCTAGCATTAGCTAGGCATTAACCTAGCAATAGCATCAGCCTAGCATTAGCATTAACCGAGCAATGGCATTACCTAGCATTAGCCTAGCAATAGCATTGACTTAGCAATAGCTGAATATTAGCAATACAGTTGAAAATGTCTGAAAAAAGTTGAAATATGTTGAAAATGTTGAATAAAGCCTCTGTATTCTGACTAATAATGGTGCTGTTAGTGCCAGACTTTTGTCATGCTCACATTTCAAGGTAAATAATATGTTTATATGTTTGTGTTCAACAGTTTGGATTTCGCTGGCGAACAGAAAACGAAGTTGTCTCTGGCAAAGGTAAAGGAAACACATCTGTACATTAAAACACATGATTTTGTGCTATAGATTAAAAATACATCAGTGTGACTTATTTGTGCTCATTAATTTAATACATTAGGAGAAAGTCTGTATATCTGTCACACAGCAAAAGGACAGTTTGTAAATAGCTCCAAAATATGACAAAGCAATAGAAGCACAGTGCAAGTGTGGCTACAGATGTAGCTTACTGCTAGATGGTGTGTGTGCCTGTTCTGTGAATAATAACAACTTTAATATTTTTTAACTACCACTACAAAATGAGTGAAAAAAATGTAACCTTTATTAAAAAATAGACAAAAATTGTGACTATTATTTTATAATATTGTGACTTACTGACTTGTTAAAAAAAATGCAATCACATGTTTTAAAACAGTATTGATAAAGTTAAAAAAGAAAGCAACGCCTTGCTGAACATTAAGCATAAAGATAGAAATAAAATTTTATCTCCAAGAACTTTATTTTTTCTGTTTGAAAATATAATCAGTTATGAAGAGTAATAGTTAGAATTTTAAACTTTAAATTTTGTTTGGGGGGTAGTATTTGTTATTTTTTTTTATATCAGATGTGCATTCAAGTTGTGGGTGGTTTTGGACGGTGCCATGATTGGAGGGAGAGAAGGCGGGGCTTAGAGAAGATGTTGCTTGCTCAAATAATGCTAGCTTTCCGAAAATGTTAATGTTGTCGACTAAAAGTTTCCGTCATAGTTTTTGTTGACTAAGACTAAATTTAAAAAAAAATATTTACATTGTCGTCTACTGCTAAAAACTAAACTATAGTTTCGTCACATGAGACGAAATCCAATCAGAACCCATGTGATCATGTGATCCTACGCATGGATCATATCAAATCTGTCTATTTTCAAACATTGATAACATCCCATATCAGGTTGACAAATGGGAACTACATCTATGACAGATTTGGTCGACTAAAACTAGACTATAACTGAAATAGTCTAAAACTAAAATAAAATTGGCTGTCAAACGCTATTAAAGCTGATTCTCTACAGCGATCTATCTTTTTTTTTTTTTTTCTTCCTTTTTTTTTGTATTTCCTCCCTTGAAAATAGTGGTTTGAACTATTAGAATAAAAAAAAAAACCACTGTGACATTTAAGAAAAGTCCCCTAAGAACCCTTCAAATTATTGCCAAGTCAGCACAAAGTGAAGTTTTAATCATCTCAGGCTTCTAGCTCGTGTTAACTATTGCATATTTATATTTACGGTACATTAATGCAGGCTTTTAATTGATACATATATTAATTCAAATGAACTTTTAGTGTAAGCCTATAGAAGAAGACATTATTAGTAGTGAAGAATTCATAGCACTTATTGAGGGGTAATGATAATAACTATAATATTGTAAATAAGGAGATTTTTTTTTTTTTAAAAAAAGCATCTAAACTGGGAGGGGGACTCACAAGAGAAGACTGATGGTTGTAAGTTCTGCTCACCATGTAGTCACTGGGATGAGATCATCACAATATATTCAGATTAAATGTATTTATCCAAATCACTGTGACTTACTATTTGTCATTTTCCTCATGTATGTGACGTGTTACATACTTAAACAAAATATGTCAGGTCAAAAAAGATTTTATTTCATATTTTATATATAAAAATATATATATATATATGTTAAGTAAAAAAAAAACTGCCGTTATTATTTAATTGTTTATAAAACAATTTTTTTCAGGTTATAGTTAGTCAGGAGATAAATTGTTGACGTTACTGTTAAAAATGAACTTAGAATAAAGTCGGGGTGCTGTCGGCAGCTGCTGACTGAATGTAACTAATAAAACAACTTGTAATCTAATTTAGTTACTTTTAGACTCAAGTAATCAGTAAAGTAACTAGATTACATTTTTTAAAAGATTGGTCAGTAGTCAGATTACTTTTTCTAGGTAACGATGGCAGCACTGTTTAGCACGGCACTGATTCCTCTCATTATCACCACACATTGGATCATTCACCCACTAATAGAGTGTAAGCTGGTGTAGGCGGCCATGACACACTTTAGTTTTGCTAATTTGCTCCACTGGGGATTTGTTTGTGCAAGAGTAATCCTGCAACAACGGGACTATGGAGGGGATGAGTTTTGCACCCACTGTTTGTCTTCACCACACCGAGTTGTAAATCTGGGACTTTCTGTTTGGGAGGAGGATCAGCAGCTGATCAGTCAATGTAGAACACCTTTCCTTTAAAACCTCCACTAGATGGTGTGAGAGATAAAGATAGTGCACTGCAGTAGAGAGGATGACGTGGGCGCCTCCTGCTCAGTCTCCTGACTAGTCATCCAGGACCAAAGATGTGTGCGTTTCAATGCTTTTTTTTTTTCAAGAGTGATTGTCTGTTATTGATACTTTCAGTTTTCAATCAGTTATCGATCAATCAGTTCGTCTCGGGCAGACATTGGAAACTGGTGGCCCAGGGGCCCACCCTTGGTCTAATTATGTGTTGCCCCCAAAACAAATACACACAACATGACTCCGAAAACACACCAAATGGAATGAAAATACATATAATGACTCAAAAAACATACAAAACAACAAAAATACACTCCAAATGACAAAAAATACACACCAAATGACAAAAAATACACACAAATTGACAAAAATACTCAAAATAACAACCAAAATATACATAATGAAAGAAAATTACAAAAAATAACTCCAAAAACACAACACAATTGCAACAGAAATACACAAAATTACCACAATACAAAAATTTATATCTAAAACACACAAAATGAGAGAAAAAAAAATAACTACAAAAACTTACAAAACAACAAAAGAATTCACAAAAAGCAGAAAAACACACAAAGTGTTAACAACCACACAAACTGACAAAAAATACACAAAATTACGACAAAAACACACACAATGAATAACAAAAAACATAAAAATGACAAAAATACACACAAATTGACAAAAATACAAAAAATAACAACAAAAACACACACAATGAAAGAAAAAATTCAAACAATAACTCCAAAAACAAAATTGCAACAGAAATACACAAAATGATCACAATGCAAAAAAGATAAGAAAAACACAAATTTAGAGAAAAACACAAAAAATAACTATAAAACATACAAAACGACAAAAGAATTCACAAAAAGCTGAAAAACACACAAAGTGGCAACAACAAAAACACACACAATGAAAGAAAAAAATATAGAAGATATTGCAACAGAAATACACAAAATGATCACAATGCAAAAAAAGATAAGAAAAACACACAATGAAAGAAAAATACCAAAAACACAACAAAATTGCAACAGATAAACACAAAATGATCACAATACAAAAACACACAAAATGAAAGAAAAATATAAAAATTGTAAATTAAAGTTTCCCATCTCTGGTGTATATTCAACACTTACTGTTGATGCCTAACACTAGTTTTTTCACTTCCACACTTGTGGATAATCATATTGATTGTTGAGGATTAACACAGCACCTTCACACAGTCTGTGTCTCCTCCCTCTGACAGTTTATATTTATACATGCATACATACGTATACCTGTGAGGGCACCAGCAGCTCCTCATGAGGAATGGACAGCTCATCGATACGCTCTGAGCCATGCAAACCATACATCTCATTATACTTGTAAATCATTTGCTTATGTTGCGGCTGCTGTGGCTTCACTTACATAAACAGCCAGTCTGACTAAACCAATATATTGTTCCAGATTAGCAGTGTGTAATCCTGGTCTCTGACAGTTCACCCCCTGTAGCAAAACTCAACAGGAAGTGGGATTAGATTAGGTCAGAGTTACTTTAGCTCCGCTGTCACGCCTGTGATTTGTGTACATTAATAATTTCCGGAGGAATACTACTTAAGTACTGGTCAGGGCAATCGGACAATACACTCTAGTGAGATCAATAGTAATCTCATTCTGGGAGGTGTATCCAACCTTCCTGCTCAAGCAGCAGCTCTGGTGAATGGAAGTGAAAAAGCGTTCTAAGTGGAGGCTAGGACAAGGCTTTATTTGCTGCCTGATTTAGATCAGCATGAAGAAAGAGTCCCTTGAAGTTAACAGCCCAGCTCAGAGGCTCTTTGTTGGGGAGTTCATTTACTCATGAGGCTAGTAACGTTTGTCTCTGCTCATGTGTAATGAGCTTGCATGTCACTGAACTTGCATGGCCTTAAAAGGTGTTACTGTGACTTCCGGCTGGACACAAACACCTTTTTGTAAACCATCTTATCATCTCCACTCCGTATTGCAAGTCAAGTTAGTATTAGGTAACGCTGACTACTCTGCACCATTTAAGGTGGATTAAAAAGTACACTGATCTTTCTTTTATTGGTTACACTGTGAGGAGGGATCAAGGTGTCGAGCCGGACCAACAGGTTCAGTTGCCACCTTAATAATAAACAGAGGACAGAGTATTTCCTCCTGGTGGAATCCTTGAATGTATTTTGAAATATTTAGAAATGATACAATGATATTATGTGTACTGTAAAAAAAAGTAATTAATTATTTTCAATGATGAATGAATCCTCCACCAATGACAATAGTTTCATCAGCTTTTATTTATTCATTCATTAGTTTGCAGGATTCTCGTCAGCGCTGTTGAGCGTAGGGGACCCCGACATTGTAATTTTGCTCCCCTACGGAGCGATGGCGCCCCCTACGCTCCGTTTTCAGCTACGTAGGGAGATTTTCTGTTGTTTTTTGCTTTTTTAGTCGGTATCGTCGTAATAATTGTTGCACACTTGGACACAAAAGGGACTCCCAGGCGCACACAGGGTTTTTTAACTCTCTTCTTAATCTGCATAACATCAGCCGCCCCGACTATTTAATACAGGCGATTTGCTCGGATGTTTCCGTCTTTACCTGAGGACCACAAAGACCCCTACAGCTACTTAGCTAACCCCGATGTTGCCTGTATGCAACGTCAACCAGACATAGTGTGTAGCGCACATGAAGCAGCTCACCATGTTTATAACTCGCAACGGATTATTCTACATGCGCGCACATCCTGAATACCGTCTAGTTCAAATGTGTTCGGGCTTAAAGAGACAACGGCTTCATTCTGGTCCGATGGGTTCGGGCCGTGTTCTCTCCGGCCAGGTCTTCTTTTTTCGGCCTGAAAAAAGCTCTACTGTGTGCGTCGTCCGCAAGTGTGCGTGCGCGCGTCCTCCGCGTGTGTTCGCCCGTTCTCCAATAATACTGCAGGTCCCACATAATAATAATGCCTCATTTAAATTTGAAAAAAGCACATCTTGGAATCAGTTTTTTCAACAAATAACTTGTAGCTTTAAGGTAAGGCTGGGACAAAGAAAAACTAACTTTAGCTTTATTTCACTAAATGTGGCTCTCAGACAGTAATACATTTCTAAAGTTTCCACACCGGTGGCGCTCGTTCGTGTACCATGCGATCGCCCTATGCCATGAAAAATTCCTAGTGAGAACCCTGGTTTGTCTGTCAGTAGGAATATATAAAACATATGTAGTGGATTTCAACAAAATTTGAAACCAAACAGACGTTATGCCATACAAGCTTTCATAAAATTTTGGGCGGCATCTGAATCAGTGCGCTAATTCCAGATAAATTTGAAGACTTTAAAGATCCCTATCCCTCAACATTGGTGAAACTTTAAAAATTCATATTTCGGTTCGTAATTGACTGATCTTTACAAATCTCGGTTATGGAGGTTTGGTGCCTCAATTCCGGATCGGATCTGGCTTGCGTTGTGCATCGCAATTTTTCCAAAAAAAATGGGGTACCCATACATTTGGACCTACTGTAACTTTATTAAGGGGGGGAAATACATTTCTTCCAAGCCTTTAAAATATGAATGATCATGGTACTATGTTCAGGATCACTGATCCAGATAACTGCCAATTTGTGGCAAAAAGGATATTTGCCGCTTGTTGTAAATTTATTTATTTTTTTCTATCTTTGGTTCACTGACTACAGCCACTGCCCTGTTTAATATCCTTGTATTTATCCCTCTGTTAATCTATCTATCAATTTACTGGCACAAAAAGTCTCCCAGACACACTGAATAGAACATTACCTAACGCTTATCTTTAATTTATCAATCTAGTATTTCCCTCAAGTTGACATTTCACTGAGTTGGGAGCATTGAAATGGCATCCATGTAGACACTCATTCAGTTTGAAGGCTTGGGTTTTACTCAAAGTACAGTTTTTTGAGTAAAAACTTTCAAAGGGGATCGCTCAATGTCTCACATCTATCAACAGAGACAATAACAGCCAGGAAGCTTCCAGGTTCACATCTATTAGCTGACATTACAAAATGCATTAGTTTCTGTGTTGCAGGTATAGGTTGAGGTTATTACAAACTTTTTGATGAATCCCCCACATGCATCTATGCATAATAGCTATTTGTATTGCTTTTTTTTCATTAAAAACTCTGTCACACTGTATTCACGTCTATTACAAACACATGAAGTGCAGCCCTATAAACACCTAGCTTTAGTGCTTTAAATTGTGTAATCTTGTTGTTCACACACCGTTGACATAATTCAGAAATCTTGTGATAGTAAAATGTCGCTGTAATGTTTTCCCTGCAAAAGAGTGTGAAGTGAAGGTAAACATGCACAAAAACTCCCCAAAGCTATGCATTGATTGAGGGCATTAGATGTTTATGTTGTGTGCTTTTTGTTACGCTCGGCCTGATCTGCATCCGAAGTGAAACGTGCGGTGATTCATTGCCCATGTCTTTCTTTGTACGGTTTTCCCTGCCGGTATAAATTGAGGCTGAGTCTTGCTGTCAGAAGGAGGTCAAAGGGCAAAGGTAGTTGAGGCTAGACTCTTTTTTGGTGGGCCTCCTGTCAAAGTAAGCGAGTATGGCATTGGCTTATGTAACTTTTCCTAGCTTAAAAAGGTGCATAAAAATATGCCCTGCCTTATATTTACTTGCATGGACAAAGTTGATTGGTGTTGCTAACACTGGCCACGGTTACATGATGTTTCAGGGAATTCATTATTCCAAATTAAATTATTCAGAATGAAATTGTTCTGCTTGGTGTTTACACGGAAATAGTAATTCCGAATTGAGGTTTACATGGAAAAAAGGTTTATTCGGCTTTATTCAATTCCGCTGTAGGTCTGTGAGTTGGAAAAGGTTCTGATTGGACAGGGGGTGAACGTGACGTTTTCACGTCTATCGGGGCACAACCCACAATAAACCTTTTATTTTCGGCTACCACACTGAAGAACACATGAGAACTGTTTTAACTTTTATTTTGATTGTAGTTTTGAAGCAGCAGCTTAACAATAACATACGGTTTCACTTTGGTCAGCTGAGCAGGAGAAGGGCGATAGGAACTTATCGCCAGTAAATAAAGCCCAGAAAAACTCCGGAAAACAATAACCAGTCATAAATAGTTGCTCCCTGGTAAAGATAGTAGCTCTAACAACAGGCTCTAACAATGATAAACTTGTTGATATTACAGCCTGTGCATGCAGTTACTCCATGTCCAGGTTTTAGAAACACCCGTCCGATGAAGCCTGTTTTGTTTGCCGATGTCCGTGTGTGCGTGTAATATGTCCGTGTGCGCGTGATAATGTCATCATGTTTATTCTTTCGTTCATCCACTCTTTTCATTATATCTATGTCTTCGAAGGCTCTTATTAGATAAATTGTTTCTGCTCTAGTCCGGGCTGCCATCTTGGATTATGTTGTCACTGCGTGTCATCGCAACTGGCCAAGCATACGCAGAACGACTAGAAGTAACTAATTAAACGTTTACAAGATAGAGTAGTTATTTAATTCAGAGTTAAAGATATAATAAACCAGCCACCTAATTCGGATTTAAGTTTAATTCGGAATTACATTTGGAATTGGAATTAAGTGTTTACAAGGTCAGTTTAAAGAGGAATTAATTTTAATTCTGAATTAAAGGGGAATTAAAGCTCCAGTGTAAACATGGCCACTTTTTTTCATGTTTTGAAAAACATTATCATTCGTAATACCACATTATAACTCGTCAATTTGTTAATTATTCTTTTTTTTTTTACCTTTAAAGGAAGTGGTTGGTTGATTTAAAACGGAATCTGTTTAAGGCACCTCACCATCAAAGCACATCCTGCTGAGTCCTATTTAGCCCAGATAAAATATCTAAGCTCCAGAAAAGTTAGTTGCTTTTATGTGAGACGTTAGAGGTGATAGATAATTATCCTGCCGCCCACAAAGCCTCAAAGTTACCGTAACTAAGGAGAGTGCCAATGTATATATGGCAAGGGGCGAACACATTTCACAGTAACGACTCTCGGCCTGGCTCGGAAAGGAATCTAAACCTCGTGCACATCAGCTCCTCATCAGGCAGCAGTAAAAGTTAAAGAGTGTATTGAACAGCTATGTGATAAAGATGATAATAAAGGAAGGGCTCTGCATTTGTGAGAAAATGTAATTCTGGAACTACATGTATTTGCCAGATAGACTTTCCAAGCCCTAAACAGAGAAAATAAACTAAGGGGGATAGAAGTATACTGTAATTCCCAACATCAAAGAGTCTTATTCAATAATATATTTCATCAAGTCAAGCATCAACTCACCAAAACATGATGGATACCTTCTTTAACGGACCACAGTATATTCTATTACAACGTTCCAGTACCCATAACACTCCCATGTGGAGACAATGCTCCATTATAGTGCGACGGATAGGATGGAAGATGGATTTGGCGATGTGCACACAATGCCAGACCTGTTTCCCTGTGGAAGTACTGAGGGCCAAGCCCTAAAAATAAGACCATATCACATGACTCAAAAAGACTTGCCTTCTGCAAGTTTTCCCCTCTGGCCATTTCCATGTGACAGACTATTCAGCCCTAGGCTATATATTGGGATGTTTTCAAGCAATTACATTCCCCTGGGTCTCTGAAAGTTGAACAGAAATAAATCCAAATGATCTGAGAAAGAGTAAGAACCAACCTTATCTAGCCACCGCAACACTTGATGCGATTTTGTTTTTTAGTGAGAACTATTTTCAAAGTAAGTAGTGTTTTATCAGTTTGAGTGCATTCAGGAAGTTGCCCTTTCTTCGCAAAAGCTACCAAGGCAAGCAAGCAGTGGTACCTTCATTTTTGTATGTTATACTTAGTTCATGTTAAGATTTTAGGTCTTTTTGCCACCTTTTGCATAGACATTATTTAAGCATGTAGATAAAAACTAGTGATTTATACTCTTTAAATTGAAAAGCAGACAATTGATAATAAAATGCAGTATTTTCCTCTCCAGAAACTATTCTTTAATGTTACCGTATTATGTTGTGTTGATTTTTGTAGTCCAGGGTCCAATGAATTTATCAGATATACAGTATATGAGAATTTGGACATTGTCTTTGATTTGGGGTTGTAAAAGGATTATTTCTGTATTTTTCAATGTGTGTCTGATTGGGCCTTAAACTCTGTTGTTTTAGTTTGAAAGCTACACGTGTTCACATGACCTCGAGGTTAGCAGCAGAGGGGAGTCAGACTTCACTGTGAGGCTAAATCATGCTTGTACCAGACACCTCCAGATACCAAAGGAGGGCCCTAAAAGAAGATAACTGTGTGTGGTTTTTACTGTTGAACAGACAGATAGAGACTGACACAGACAAAAGCAGACACACAGAGAGAGAGAGAGCCATGGAGGAATAAACCTCATGAAAATAGTATTCCTCTTGTCATCTGTCCATGGAACTGTTCAATTAAAATAATCTGGAAGAAGGTAGAGAAAACCTTAAAAAGGGTGATGATTGGTCCCAAAGCAAAAGCAGTTCAAAACCATTGAAATAAGATTTTTTTTTTTTTTTAATCCGTTGTGGCTTTTATTTAAAAAGGAGTGAGAATAGTGAATGCCAGCTGCATCCCAACCATGACCTTTGACTTGATCCAGTGGATGCTAATCATGCAGCCATTTGCCTTGTGGTATATATCCTTCTTGATCTCAGGTCACTGGCTGGTGACATTATTAACCATTGACGTAAGAAGGCAGGAGATTCCCTGCTTAACGGTTTTACCCAGCCAACCTTATGTCAGCTTTTTTCCCAAGGAGCACGTGCTGCTCACCTGATGTGTAAAATACCGAGAGCCTGTCAACAAACGACAGTGCAAATCCTCAGCAAGCTTGTTGGGCAATTTTTTAAAAAAAAAACAAAAAATAAAGGGAAAGATCAAGCATTTGAAGACAATAGTTGTTCCTATTAGCTTTCATGTGGCGAATTGTAGAGCCAGAGGGTTGAAAACAATCACAAATATGTGAAGAATTGTTTCCTGGCCTTGATTATATTTAGTTTTTTGACATTTATGTTGTCTGGGGAATTGCCTGAAAACAGTTTGATATCGACTCCACTCTGCTGGGGTTGTGGCTGTGTGTAGCTTGAGGGGAAAAACATATTCATACACCCCATGTTGTAACCTTCGACTATCGCTTTCTTTTATATTTGACAGCGAGCAGCAGTGTGGGAATTTGTTACCTGCTCTGAGGTTATTTATTTTTCTCTGTATGCAAAATACTGACATTCACACTATTTTCTTAGCATGTAAAATATGCTTTTTCTCATTTTTTTGTAAGGCACATTAGTCTCAAAAAAAGTCTTATCCCTGTGGTAAAAAGATTAAAAGACCAATGCATTTAAGACCCTCACAAATACCCAAATTAAGCTCTTCACATCGCAGGACTAGAGCTACTGGAGACAGGTGTATTTTCTTTGGTTTACGTCACAGAACCTTAATCTAACACACCACGTCACAGGCAGCGTCACCTCCCTCAAGTGCTCTCTTCAAGGGAGGTGAGAGCAGGCTTCACTTTCCTCTCAGGAAGCAAAGCACTTCCTGGTTCCTGGGCCAAGAACGGGCCCCTCTGACGCACTTGCTACCTGCGCTGCAGTCTGCAGGAAGCCCCGAGACCAGATCAATGCCACACTAAGCTCCTCTGGGGATAACAGGCAGGGTGTGTGGCTTGAGGAGATGAGCTGAAGTGAAGAAAGGGCGATAAGAGAGAGCGTGGGTGGAGGACAAGGGATGTTGGGATAGACGGGAGAGCAGCGACAGGGTTGCACGCAGGTTATGGGTAATGGGTTTCCATTACAGATTTTTGCAAAATAAAAGCAGTATTTTGAAATGTCGACAAAGTATAATTGCGCTTTGAAGGTGTTTCCATTGAACGCTGTTTTGGGCAGGAGCATCATAACCGTGAAATCTCATCCCGCGAGATTTCGCTGCCGAAATACGAATGCACAGAACTTCCTTATAACACTCTGCATTCCTTTGTTGTTTCACGTCTAATGTGGCGCTAATAATTTTAAAGTATAATGCTAAAAAAATTCTCAGTCTCCTCTTCTGTTTACACGTACCACTTCATGTTTTTTCGGACTGCAGTGGTCATATGACCATGTACCTCATGTCATGTGACTATTTACGCCACGTTTCGTAACGTGTATTTGCAGAAAAAGTGTTTCCATAGCGCTTTTGCGACACATTTCAATATCCAAACGCCTACAAAACCTCCTCAAGAAAGCATCAAAACTTTTGAGCGATATGAGTGTTTTTCAAAAATTCAGGTGTTTCCATTACCAGTTTTTTATTGCGCTATTTAGATTTTGCGTATTTCCTAGAGTAATGGAAACACAGCTATTTATTTGTCTTTTAGCAGAATTATGTCAAAAGCACTGAACAGATTTAAACAAAATGCAATTCATTAAATCTGGAACTGTTTGCGGTGATAGTATGACTGACAAGCAGGTGCAAACACACACGCAGAGATCCGCTGCAGTATGTGTTGACACAAAACACAGCAGAGATGGAAACATTTTTGTTTATTTAGTTTTCTACATTATTAAATATTTGTGCAGCAGACAGAGAAGTCCATCTGTCTCCATTTTTACTTCCTCAAATGTCATTGTGTGCTTCTGTGCACTCACCTCTTGACATTTGAACGAGCAAAACGCTCAATTAAATAGGGTGGTCTCCACCACTTCTGCACGTGCACTTATCATTGCTGCAATCTTAATTAATTCCTCACAGCATGTGAGGAAACTGTGTCCTCAAAGGATTTAGGGACGCAACTGGTTTATCACCCTTTATTTCAGATCTTTGCTCCTGAGTGTTCTTGTTAGAATGACTTACAAAACTCATTTAGAAATAATAATAAATTAAAAAAAACATCCAAATTCAGTCCTGTGGAGTGCAGAAATATAATAGATATACATTCACTGTATGGCTGTTTGTTGAAACACTTTATTTTTCTGAGTTTATTGCAGAATTTAATCAACCGCACAAAGCATAAAGGATCTTAATGCAAATGTAAGCATAGAGTGTACGCAGGTTTGGGGTCAATTACATTTTTCAATTACAATTATGTCTTCAATTATCTATGTTCAATTGCAACTCATTTACAATTACGGTGACCAGCATTTTTTCTAATTACAATTAAAATTACAAATATTGTTTTACCCCTTAAGTAAATTACAAATACATTCTCAATTACTTAAGTTCAGTTACAATTAATCACAATTACTGAGCCTTTATTAAATAACCCCATGAAATGTAATATTATCTATCTAATTTGTTTCTCATCTCTTGGTTTCCTTGTTCGGCTTCCTAATCCATAAAAATATTGGTATTATTAATTTTGGTGTGGGCGTCTGAGCCTTTTTTTTTCATTATAGCCCAAGATTTCAATTTTTTTTTTTTAAATGGTAAAATTATCCTTAAGAGAACTGAGAGGTAGTGGGAAAAGTTGATTTGAAACATCTTTTGAGAATTGTTAACTATGAATCGTTATTGTATAATTATACGTAAGCCATAGAACTGTAACATGGTTCCCTAGATTTCCGTTTAATGTATTGTTTAATCACAGTTTTTATGTAATTTTTATGCCAATTACAATTACAGAGTCAGTTACCTGAACTCAATTAAAATTACGGTTATAACAGTAAAAAAAAATTAAAAAAAATTCATTATTACATTATTATGTCAGAATTGTAATTCATTATCAATTACACGATTGCAATTATCATTGACCCCAACGCTGACTGTATGTATATTTAATTTTTGAATATTAGGTAGAACCAACTACCAGTAGGTGTCTTGTCTTCCAGGTCAGTTCCAGTGTGGAAACAAACACTGCGAAGAGGAGGAGGGCCTCAGAAGCTGGGAGGTGAACTTTTCCTACGTCGAACACGGAGAGAAAAGGAACGCGTTAGTCAAACTACGTAAGATTAAAACCCGTTTCTCACTCCTTTCTCTTTCCTTAGCCTCTTTGTGCACCGTACACACGAGCTGCATGTGCATATGTGTGCGTCGCTCGCCCGCTGGATTGGCTCGTCTGAGTCACGACTCATAATAATCTTCCTTCAGGTGTCATATTGCAGAAAATCCTGTTAAAATAATTACTGTAATTGGAAGATCCACTAGTCATCCCAATCTCACCCGAGCAGGAAATGACAGCTCGGCTTAAAAAGCTAGTTCACCAGGTCACTGTGCAGACAGCTTGTTTTTCTCCTTAAACAAATAATGCTAGCCAATTTGTCCTAGTCCTCATTCCTATGTTTTGACATTTTCCAGTGCTTATCTGCAACTTGACACCAGACTCGTCTTTTCTGGCGAAGTGTCACCGATAGCCCTACAATAGATTCATTTGCATTACATAACACAGCCATTCTCATGGCATTCTACTGAGCTCTTTCCTCGGCCCCTTTGATTTTGTGCATAAATAATCAAGATGATACAGTTTTTTTCTTCAATTGTCAGCTGACAGCACTGTAGCTAAAGGAATCAGGGTATACAAAATAAGATTTTATGCATGTATTTTGCTGCTTTAACAGACGGAGAGATGTGTATAGAAATAAAAAGCAATTCTTTAAGAAGCATAAGGTAAAAAACCATTTTAATGATGACAAAAATGGATAATTGTGAGAATGATGGAAGGAATTATATTACATTATGATACAGATATTGTGGGTTATGAAAAGCCGATATCCGATATATGAAAAAAGAAAATTGATATACACAGGATGTATACTGTATAGGAACACAAATTCTTACAATACCATAATATGATTTAAGACAAAGCCGAACACTAATACATTAAAATAAGGAACTGTAAAGCCACTCGTCAATAAGAAAAGGCAAACTTGTATCTCCAGATTTCAAAAAATATTTAAAAAATAAAATTGCTTAAATACCAAACAGTACACGTGAATAAAACAAAAAAGGTCAAATGGAACTATAAACATTAAACTACTGTTCTTCTCCCACTGTTGTAATTTTCAATCTTTACTGCCTATTCAAAAGTGCCAGAATTATTAAATACATGCAACAAATAAGTTAATACACCAGTTAAATCGGCCTAATTAATAGGGGTGTCCAATATTGATACCAGAAAACGAATATAGGATTTTATCGGACTGCATCTAAAATCTCCGATTTAAGTGCTCTGATAAGATTGGTTGTTTTTGTCCCCGCCCTCAGTTGTTCCCACCATATACTGACAGTAAAAAATTACTGAAGTGAACTTGAATTGTTAACTATTGTTCTCTGTTTGAGTAACAACACTTGATCAAGCCTTTTCTAACATTCCACACTACAAAATAATTAATACAAGTATGTGTGATTCGTGCTGGTACTGTATTGTATCGATATCGGCCAGTACTCAAGGCTGCAATATAGGTATCGTATTGGAAGTGAAAAAGTTGTATCGGGACACCTGGGTCAGGTTAGGAAGAGGAGGGAGTGGGAAGTTAGGGACTGAGGGTAAATACAAAGACCTACAGAAAACGTGGAATCACATTCATACAAGATAATCACCAATACATGATCTAATGATAACCCCAACATGAAATACACCAATCATCCATAACATTATGACCACGTGTCCCATGACTTTGGCATTCCTACATTGTGTTTGGAAAGCAAAGAAAATATTTGTCGTGTGTCTTTTGTCCTTGAACTTTGACACAGATTTATCCCAGTTTATCTTTGTACCACTATTGATGAACATCGATCACTGTAGAGAACTCGGAGACAGTTGTTTAGCACTTTTTTTTGTCAAACTATTTCTTATTCTTGGCCAATTTTCTTTGTTTAACCCCAGTACAGGTTGCATGTCATTGTCTCAGACTGTAAGTGGGCCTAAAATGCATTGAACATGTTGAAATCAGTTGAAATAAAGATATATATATATATATATCCTCAATTTAGTAGCGTTATGAATATGTTATTAAAAAAACACACAAATTCAAAGGTAGATTCTAAACAAATGTGTTTAAAGGTTCAAGATGTTTAATCGGTTTTCTGAAGACCATGACAACAATATTTAATTTTTTTTGATAGATCTGAATAATATTAAATTCTTTTGATTGATTTTCTGCTATAAATAAACTTGCTGCTGTGTCATGTTGTTTGTTCTTCAGGACTTTGTCCCGAATGCTCCTTCAAACTCAACTACCATCACAGGTAAGATATATTACATTTTATCTCTCACATGTAAGTTTAGCTGCTTTTTATGCCTGAAAACTGATTTTTTTTTTTTTTTGTAAGTGAGTGAGCATTCGCCTGCTTAAAGTAGGACAGGTCACTGTGGACAGTCAGCACACTTCATCTTGTGACAGCCTGGGACTATGATTCATATCTCCTGTCTGACTTTTAAGCAGACTGAATATCATCACATCAACTATCAGCATATTTCTTTTTAATTTTGGAACTTTCACACAGCTTCGTGTAAAAAGCTTGCCAAAACTAACCAAGATGATTTTTTATCTTCAAGAGGGGGAAGTGTTAGATGTATGTTGCCAAATCTGTAGCCAAATTCATGCCGTTACCACTCGGAAGAAGCTTTCTGAAGTTGTCTTTTCCAGGTGCGGGCATAGCTGACTGATCTTTTTGTTTTGTTTTGGGGTGATTCTGTTCAGGAGGAAGGAAGTGAAAGTAAGACGGGCTGGAAGGCGACTTGAGGACAACATGGAGCCACCAGAAAATAAGAAAAGGATGAAGATGAGGAGATCATCTTCAGAGTCAAAGAAGCACAAACACAAAAGACACAGAGGTTACTCTCTCTCCATTTAAAGTCTGTTTAACTATGCCCAAAAAAGCTGAAAACTTATCAGACTGAAATGTAGTTTTGGGGAATATTTGCTGAGATGAATCATTTTAATACAGTTGGAATCCACATGTATTAGATTTTCTGTTTATTTAATTCTTTCTGTTTGGCTACAGGTCCCTCGTCCTCTCCTAGCAGCTCACAGGAGTTGGAAAACTCGGACAAAGGTGATGTTCATAAAACACACACGTACACACCCACATAAAAGCATGCGCACACGTTCTTCTCCCCCCAGAACTGAGACTATTTCCACTTGGTTCAGTGAAAACATCCATCAGCCGTGCAGTTAACACCAGACCACAACTGTGTGTTTCTTGCATTTGTTTCCTCTTTATTCGACTGGATCGAAGTGAATCGCAGTTTTGATCGTGGGTCATTTTTAAAACGAACTTTAAAACAGACTTTCTTTGTTGCGAGGTGATGTCAGTTGGTTAAACATGCTCTACGTCTGTTTCCTCATGTCCTTTTACACGTAGATATCTATATGTTAGTGGTGCAACGGATCATCTCTGTGGGAATGTCGTCATGTTTATGCCTCCGTCCATCCGTGTCTTTTAAGGCTCTTATTAAATAAACATTGACTCTAGTCTGGAAGGCCATCCTTGACTATTGTAAGAATTTGAAATGATAAACTCAGATCTGCTTTCTTTTCCTTTTTTTCTTCTTTTTTTTATGACGTGGACATAGACTAGTTTTTAATTCACTCTCCATGTTTAAAAAAAAGGTGTCATGCCTTAATTTTATTTCCCTATACACTTCTTTACACTATACCTGTTTAAAGGATGTTGGTGTCATTCCTTATATTGCACTTTAATTCGTTTTTATATGATTCAAAAAAATTATTTAAGCATTGGATTGACACCTCAAGTTAAATGTTGTTTGTATTTAATGAGCAGAAAAATGAGTTTTTTTATCCGTTGCATTACTACTATATATGTATATATTAGCGGTGGGACGACACACTGGGTTCACGATCCGATGGACGATAATGGGTCTCGCGATAATGTTACAATATAAAAATTTTTGGAAAATGAAAAAAAGACAAAAAATTGCAGTTGGTAAATGAACCGTGCTTTTATTTCTGGATATACTTACGTACTTACCCTGGGTATGAGCTCCTCAACTCAATAGAAATATTAAAAGAAAACGTACCATAACAAACTGGTCTGTAGTAGACTGTGTGTAGTTTTCCCCTTCGTGATACAACTCGTACCCTTGACGGTAGGTGTATTGATGATACGATTCACCATTTGCATGTCACAATACGATATATCACGATATATTTCAACACTAAACAATACGATATACATCGCGATATATCGCAATACCAATAATTACAAATTTCACCTTTACGAGTACAAAAATGGTATGAAATGCAATTTCTAATTTTAAATGGTAACTACCTGTAATTCAAGTACCAATATCAAAACAAGTGGAATGTTTATCAAACTGTCATTAGATTTTTCAGAAAGTTTAACTATTGCAGTTTATTTGTTTTGTTAAAATAACGACATACGTACATCTGTAAAAGTGCCCAGTATGTTTAATGAAAATAAAGTGAAAATCAACTTCCAAGCTAAAATGCATTGAGGAGTGAGGTAGTTTAACAAGGTCTCACTGACACCCATTGACCGAGCGTTTGCGTGCTATGAATATGTTAGCGCAATTAAAGGGATTTTTTTCATAAAAAAGATTTGGAATTTTTTTTGGATCGATACAATAATTGCGCCATGAAATATTGCAATATATTGCCAATTTGATTTTTTTTTACACCCTTAATACACACCTTTGTACCAGTATTTACTGTATGTGTGTGTGTTTGTGTATGTATGTGGTCTTGCTCTGAATAAAAAAAAAGTTACAGTTCAGATTTTATACTATATACTTATAATAAGTATTATACTTATACTATACTTATTCATACTATATACTATAAATACTTCATACTGTCCTACTAAAGCAGTATTTTACAGCAATAGAACTATTTTACTTTAAGTCTTTATCAAATCAGACTGAATGCTGTTTCCATTAAAGCTGCTAGCCACGATAATTCTTTGTTATTAGATCAATCAATAGTCATTGAGTCATAAAAGTTCAGATCATTTGCTCAAAACAAAAAAAGATGTAAAAGATTAAAATTGCCGTTTTAAAGTTTGTTTTCATTTCCACTGAAAACACACCGTTTTTTTTTTTTTGGACATTTTTGTTCATTGCATTATGGGAGGTGTGGAGCCGTGGAAATGGGTGCATAGAAGTGATTGCACTCGGAACAAACTAGGACAAACATGGTGACAAGCAAATTACTGTCCTTGTCTGGAAAAAACAACAACAACAAGAAATAACAGTTAAGAATTAAGTAAAAAAACAATTCCATTTACCTGTTTATAGGACAGAAATAAATGGAGAAGTGGCAACCTTTTTCCCTTTTTTTGAAGTCAGTAATGTTTGATACATTGATTTATGAGGCCTCCACTATTATTTCCTCTAATCAAATATTTGGGTTGCAGCTTTAATGGCTTCTTCCATTTTGTAAGCTCTATCTTTAGTTACAACTTTTGACGTAATACTGCTAACACACAAACAAACAAATAAATAAATAGAGGTAAAAATCTGAAAACACTATCATACCAAAGCCGACATTTACAGCTGTAGAAAACTCTACTTTAAGTCTTTATCAATTCAGACTGAATGCGGTTTCTATTAAAGCTGTTAGCCCCCGGTACTTTAAATCAATAGTATAGGCCTCATTGATCAATGCATTTAAGATCATTTGTACAAAAAAAAGATTGCCACTTGAAAGTTTGTTTTCATCTCCACCATAAACACTGTTGACATCTTCGTGCATTGCATTATGGGATGTATAGTCGCAGAAACTGGTGTAAACAAGTATTATTACTTCATTCTGATATCATGGGGAACACTGGGAACAAGCTTGAATAAGGTTCATGTCATAAATGATCTGTGTTTAAAAGCAAACCATTACATGCAGCCATTGCAGACGCTCACTAATGAATCCTCATTTCCTCGCAGACGGTGAGCCTGACGATGAGTCACGGGGTCAATCAGAAGCCGAGCACTGGCGAGGGCCGGCTCCTACAGTCGAGGAAAAGTCAAGGTGAGCCCATAGGATAATGTGCATATTAAATCTCACCCGCTTAACTCCAGTCAAAGCTCCACAGACGGTTGTCAGTGGCTTTGTGGGATCACCGTGCCGACCACAAACATACCCTACACACGGTTGTCCTTCACTGTCAGCTACAGGAAGTCACGGACACCAGTGATGGGTTTTTACTGGCAAAAGTACTTGTTTTTAGTACTCAAGTAAAATTATAGATACAGATTAAAAATGACTCTGGTTAAAGTAAAAATATTGAAGTTGCTCCCTTACTTGAGTTAAAGTAAAAAAGTACATGCTACAAAATGTACTTAAGTTAAAAAGTCAAAAGTTGAAAAAAAAAAAATTCCCTTCAAATATAAGACAGGGTTTTTAAACCAGCAAATTCCATATATTTAATTTTTTTGATAACTTGTAGAAGGCTGTTATTAAGTGCCATAACACCTTAGTAACACCCTTAGTAACATTAACCGTTCGTTACCATAACCTTAACCCGAACCCTACATAATCCCATTAGATCTTTCCACCTAACCCAAAAAATGCCAACATAGCTCCAAAGGCATCAGCGTAATGTCAGCCTTATGTGTAAAACCTCAAGTAAAGTGTTACCAAAAATTTTCATGTCAATTATTTATTGAAATGAACCAGAAATTGGGGGTCATTTTAAATCACTGTATCATATCCAAACATAAATATTTGCATCCATGCAAAAATAACACGCTTAAAAAAAACATAACATTTAAACAGATTAATTTGGAAGTAAAACTTTTTACTTTTTTTTATTCAACAATAATTTCAGGGGTTCATGGTTTTCAAACACTTTTTACTCTCAAACTGTTGAAAGAAACCATTTTTTTTCCCAAAATCCTGCTCAATCCTTAAATTATTACACCTCTGATCAAACTAAACTAACATGAGTTCGACACTGCTGTATATTATCCTATACTGTACATTATTATAGCCTTCTTTAAAAAGCAGTTGCAGCCCCAGATTCATGTATTTCTTCTTCTTTGCCTGTGTGAAGCATCAGTGCTTTCACCTTCCTTTTCATTATTTCCTAAAGTAGTGACACTGTCAGAGTTATTCTGAGGTCCCCCCCTTTACCAAGTGTTTAATGGTTTGCGTCAGCCATGTGCACGACAGGAACTAATACTTTTCTGTTTTGCTTGTTTCTTCCGCTCAGGGAGGAGGAGTTTGACGAGTACTTTGAAGACATGTTCCTTTGAATCCGCTGCTTTCATTGGCATCCCCGCCGTGATCGTCTTCCTCTTAGTGTCTCGCTGACATGAGGCCAGTTGTATTGGTTTCGCCGTACCCTGCATTCTCTTTTCTGCCGAAATAAACGGATTCTTTAAATCCACGTTTGTACCCGTCTGTTTTATGTGTTGAGGATTTCAGGCCAGTTCAGGGAACGCTTGTCTGGCCTTGTTTATAGACTGTTTTTACAAATAAATTAAAAAAAATATAGAAAGACAATGTATTTGCTTTGTTTTATTCCAAGTAATTATTTATCATCAATGCCTGAATCATTGGTGTCAGTTTAATTTGCATTTATCACCAATAATTAGCTAAAATCATATACTTACGGTGACTTTATCGATAATCTATCGTGCGATAAAACATCGCGATATATCGCCGTATCGTGATATCGTCACACTCCAAATTACGAACTGTGTCCCTCTTTATTTTGTCCACACATAATCAGCTATTTAGTGGTAGTATATTGTTTTTTGTTGTTGTTGTGATATTGCCATATTCCTATCAGATTTAAGCATTTCCATATATATCGTTAGCCTAATGGCTTAAAAAAAACCTAAAAACCCGTTCGTGTGACTTCTGTCTTCCAACCTTTAAATGAAGAAGTTTAGCTTTAAAAGCTAATAATAAAAGTCAGATTGCATATTTAGGTTGCATATACTTCTTCTATTGTTACTTTGTTTAATTGCACTTTATGAATATTAGGACTTTAATTAAAAACTGCACTTTCTCTTCAATTTTTTTATTTTTTTTTTGCATAACTGCAGAGATATTCTGTATTATCTCAGCTGAAAACTGCTCCATATTTTCATTTATTGGTATTGAAGTTGAATTCTTGCCTCAGTTTGGCTTGTGTGCATAGATCATTTTTGGGTACCTCATCATAATGTATATTTAGGTACATGTTGACCATTTTTAAGTATCACAATTGCACAAAATAATGTATAATCTTCTATAGCCAAACCCAACCATCTCCCACCCCCATCCTATATAGTATAACATCTTCCTTTTTCAGTTGAGCTATTAATTAAATCCATGTTTGACAGCAATGTCAGCCCTCTGTTTATAAAAAGACGAGGTTTAGTTGAAATGCCCTGTGAGCCAGGGGCAGATTGCACGCTGCCTTGACTTTAACCTGCAGGAAAAGAAGCTGCGTGAGGAAACGAGGAGATTACAGACCTTGACTTAAACAGAGATAATTGCTTTGCATTGTGCCGCTCTGTGTGACGTGGTCTATACATTTCCACTCTGTGCTTTTAGGTAAAGCTCAGTGTGCTGCACTTCAAGAAATGGGATTGCATGCAAAGCTACGAGTGTTCAATTTTGGTCCCCGAGCTTTGTACGTCACATTTTGCAGAAATACTCATTTATTTATCCAAGCATTATTACATTTTTTTATGAAGAAGATTTGAACTTTGAAGTCATTTCATGAACATTGACTTGTGTATATATATATGTCTAAGAATAGTTACTGTATATTGCAAGATATTTTTTGCAATGCTCAACTAATAACATTATCTCCACATTGGAGATGCCTATGGTGGTTATGGTTGCTTTTGAAATATACCATGTTATATTTAGTGTCGCGGACAGCTAGTGAAAAATTAATCAATACTTAATGTCTCTCATGTTGGACATGTGTTTTTTTTTATTTTGAAACTTTTATTTTGACAGGCATGCTGTGAAATGCATATTGCACAGGGAAATATAAAGATTTATGTTAAAAAAAAAATAAATAAAAAAAAATAAAGGTTATATATGTGTGTTGTCAACAGCTAAGTGGGTCGGGATTTAATTACTATGGCAAAATGTGATTTGTAAAACCACAAATACACTCATGGATTTTGGTGCGAAAATAAGTATACATGCGGAAGAGACGTTCGTTAAATAACTTCACCATTTTTTTTTTTAATGTGACAATTTATTCTACAAAAAATAAATAAAAAATGTCGGGTTTTTTACTCTATTCACATGAGACATGTCTTTAGCAAAAAGGGAGTTGATACTTGCCAATTTGCAATTTTTTGATGCAGAATTTAGTCATTAAAATGGCTCGTGAAAGATTTAATGGCTAGTTTTGTTGTTTTACTCTCAGGTGTCCAATTTGCGAGACAAAACTAGAAAGAAAAGAGAAATAAAACACATACCACAGCAGTGGAAAACAACCCTTGTTTAGTTTTAGCTTAAATCTTAAAAACAAAACTACCATTTTTTTTGCTTTTCTCCATTCTGCAGAGAGCAGACTCTATGCGGTTCCACACAGTAATATATCAGGGAGGGATCAGAACCAATCCACTGATCCTCTTTCCTCAGAGGCTCATCCAGCTTTGAAGCTTCTAAGATCTCACACGATATATGACTAAGAGTGAGCACTGTCGCAGTTAAGCCCGGAGATTCCTCCGTTTCCTTTAAAACTTTCATGTGCATTGTAAAAAAAATACAACCATATCTAAATATAACATCAATTTTACACAGGTTGTGATCTCACCTTCGTAAATGTCTTTTATTTTCTTACTCATATTACATGTCAGGACACAAACACATACAGTAGAGGTCGTTGCATACATCAAATGATGGATCTCTAATGTCTGGCAGGTGGTAGAAAGCAGTGCATTAGTTTGATCCAGGGACTGTAAAGGATCAGTTTTTGTCACTGGAGACAAAACAAAGGGATTAAGTGAAATCTATAGAAAAACCTGAGTCGTAAAACCCTTAAAGAACTCAAGTTTTGGAATTCTTATGTAGAGTTTGGCCTCCAGTGATTACAACACCCATTTACATTTTCTCAAGTAGCAGACGAGAAAGTTCCTTCAAGGTAGTCTTAAATCCAATCTGATAGGATTGGGGCTCCTGGATTGATGCCCCATTGATTACAGGAGGTGATATTGCGTAACTAGAAGTGGAGAAGCACAACTTGTTTTTGCCCAACGCGGGATGCAGTACAGAAACAGGTACTATAGATTAGAAAGGCTAAGCTTGTCTCAATTGAATTTGTCCAGACAAGTTCAAAGACTTTGCTCTGTCCAGTCACACAATCAATGATTCTTTACAAACACAGGTCATGTGCACACGTATGATTTCCCTTTGGAAGCCTCATTTACCTTCTGTGTAAGATGGGTATTTAAAGTCTAAAGCTGTGTGGATCCCAAGCACTGGCTGGCAATCAAATCCTATCAAATCTTCTTACGGGAGAGATAGATCTACTCTGCTGTCTGACTGCAACGCCTGTGCTTCGTTCACATTTTACACACTTTATACAATTTGACCATTTTCTACAACGTAATCTATTTACATATTCAATTCAGCTGATGTTTAGAGTGTCATACTTTTGAATATCAATAGTTTGAATCCTAATGCCGATGCAAAAAACGATGCATTTATTCAGATTCAAACTTTGCTTTTAGGGCATCAATGAAAAGAGACCAATTTGGCTGATTTAAACTCCTTTTCTAAGATGACGGTTCAAGTATAAAACACTCTGAATCAAAAAAAAAAAAATGTATATAGATAGATTTCATAAAGAAATGAGTATCATCACACAACTCACTAACTCCCTTTGAGGCAGGACAACTTGACCCCTTTTCTTCTATAATCATTCATGTATTTGTTCTCGTTTCGCCTCTCAAGATCACATTGAATAAAACCTTTAGTGTCTAGCACATGGGTCTGCAACCTGCGGCTCTGGAGCCTCATGTGGCTCTTTGACTCTTTTGCAATGGCTCTTTGTAGCTTTAAAAAAAAAACTAATTCATGAATTGTTATTCCTTACAGAGGATGTTTACAATTAATGACATTAACGTCAAATAAAATTATGATAAAACAATTGGTTCACCTAAAAATAAATCACATTGTGCAATAACTCTGTCACCTTCCTACTTCAACTCCTACAACCTCTACTAACCATCAACTTTCCTTGCACCTGTGGCTAACCTTTAGTTTTAAATCCCTTGTAAGATAACTAAACTAACAAAAAGACTATTTTGGAATGAAATAAAGAGTGTATTTGTGTGGGGAAAGATGTATTTAACTGCCAACATGCTGCCTTAATATGCATGCTTGATATGTTGCAAGAAATTAGCAATTAACATGTGTTGACCAACATGATCATGTGTTATCAAATTCGAGTTATTTTTTGTAGCCCTTCAAATCCATTAACTTATAAAATGATTCAATATTATTTTAACTGTGTAGAATTTTATACACTGTATTGTCTTTATTGAGAAGGTTTTTTTTTTTTTTCGGGCCCCAAAATAATTTTAATCCAGGTAGATGAGGCAAAACGGCTCCATTGAGAGTAAAGGTTGCAGACCCCTGGTCTAGCAGATCAACATAAGCCATTTTAAGCACTTCTTCAGGCTGAAATGATCATTCATCGTCCCTGCCTGGTTGAGTGTAAGTGTGTTGTGCTACCTACAGTGCAACTACATCAAGAGTTAACTGGCTGCTGTCGCTTTGGCATGAAAATACCAGAATTGCAGAACCTAAATGCAAAGCATCTGTATAGACTGTGTTCAACCATAGTTTGGGGTGGAAAAACTCCTAACTGGTTCACTCCAGAGTGCATGGCACCCTCAGAGCCAGGCTCCTCCCCTCTGAGAACCATTAGATTAGGTGAGATACTAGATACTGTATGTCCTTAGCAGTATGTGGCAGAAAAGAAGTCTAAAAACTTCACACATTCACGGTCCGACATCTTGCTGTCAATGTCCAATAGTATTCTGTTCTTGGTGAAGATTTGATTAAAATGGTCTAGTCCAGGCTGCACCGCAGACCAGAGCCAACTATGCTTGACGCTTGGACCAGTCCAAACTCAACTGGTCTGCACTGCACCAATGTAAATCGCAGAAAACCGGACAGAACTACGCTGGTGTTGATAAGTCCTCTTCAAGATGACTTTTCAGACTCAAAGGGACACGTGTAGGTCTATACTAGAGTTAAACAGAGTGAAAATCCAGGAAGTGAAGAACCTTAACAGATGGTGCAAGTCTTTGACTTCCCTCCGTCACCGCCAGCTAAGATAAACACAAATGTTGAGCAAAGATTAGTACAAGATGTTAAAGCTTTATTTTGCAGTACTTAGAGACATGTTCTTTTCTAGTCCTGTTATTCTGGTGATAGGGATATTTTAGACTGACTTTTGCAATAAAATCAAAAAAGAGTGCAAACCTTCAACAAGCACCAAATATCCTCTTTGCCACATATTGGCAGTTATCTGGATCAGTGATCCTGATCACGGTATCATGATCATTCATACTTTAAAGGCTTGGAAGACATATATATTCCTATTAATAACCATACTGTCAGACCAAATGTATGGGCAATCCCATTTTTTGAAAAATCTAAATGACACATGCAATCCAGATCCAATCCAGATGAAACTTGGCGGGCTAATGAAGAAACCAACCTGACATAACCGAAGATCGGTCAATCACAAACCGATATATGAGATTTTTCAAATTTCGCCAATAATGAGAAGTAGGGATTTTTTGTTCTTTGAAACTGAGCCAGAATCAATATATTGATCCCAATCCCCTCCAAAATCAATTGTAGTCTTCCATCGCCTCAGGTCTGTCTTTGGTTGAAATTTTGTCAAAATCTCTTAAAGGTAGGGTAGGTGATTTTCAAAAGCTAACATGATTTTGAATGTAGCTTCCCGTACGGCTCCGCCTTAACCCCCTCCCCCTCCCCCCTCCCCTCTGTGCTCCGTCTCACTCCCATGCACGAGCACAGCTGCTCCAGAAGCAGACCTCAGCTCATCGCTTGTATTGTGTAGAAACTTTGTTGTCTCATGTCTCATCCAGCGGTTAGTAAACAATAAACTTTATCATTACATATGTTAAAAAACGTGACTAAAAACTCTCTTTTAAGTCTGTCACCAGTGACATGCTTTGAGTGTGGGCTCGTGCACGCGAGGAGTCGAGAACGAGCAGGGCAACAGGGAGACGTGATTGGTTAAAAAAAAAAAGCAAACAGGTTTACAGCTGCTACAGTTGACATATTTTCTTCGTTCCTTTTTCAGAGCACATAAGATCTTAATTTCTTTCAGGACATAAAGACGATAAACTTAAAAAGTGCATCTGAAAAAAAATCGCCTACCCTACCTTTAAGTACTTTTGACCTAATCCTGTTTAAAGACAAATACATAAATGGCAGTAAACATATCTAAAATGATAACAAAGAGGACTCTAACTTAATTGTCTAACTTTTATCTCTTTATGTCAAGCTTTACTTGGAAACAAACAGTAGCTTTGAAAACTATTTACCTTTTCTGGCTTCCTCTTCTTCTAGTTTCTTCTTTTCATCCTCAATGGCTTTCATCTTAGCCTCGTATACCTGAGCCAGCTCGTTCCAGTGCGCTCGATTGTTGTTTAGGCCATCAAACATGGGCTGGATCTCTTTGTGAAATCTGGAAAACTCCTGACAAATGGAAAAACAACATTAACAACGACAACGAACGTTGGAGGATGAGATTCTAATTGTAAGACAAGGATAAGTGTGTTTCCCATCAGCACATGCACATCGCTGTTGTTATGGATGTGAGAGGGATACTGACAGAAACCAGCTGGGCTCAGCAGGTTCTCCTCTGAGCTTCCTGTTGTGCTAAACCAGATGACGACTAAAGCAATAAATGCAAAAAAGTCATCTCTGGAAATTGTGTCAGAATTTGTTTGTTCTGCTATACAGTTACACTGGGTTCATACATATGTGCAACTCTACTAAACAATGACTCCATTGTGTTTAGTTATTGGATTAGAAATGAATCAGACAGACAGAATGTGATATAACGTGATGATATTTCAAGGCTTTTTAGAAACTTTGTTGTTGCATTAAAGGTTTAAGTTCACGTATAGGATAGAGGTATTCCGTTTCAAATTAACCATCCAGAGTTTTATCTGTAAATGGAAGTTAATTTAATCAAATGTAATCAAATCGAATCAAAGATCAAATCAAAGTATGATATGTTATTATGTAGTTGCATTTTTCACTGTATATTTTCTGTATTTTGTAATCATTTTGGGTGACAATTGAATATTCCGTCCAGGGACTACAAATGAAAAATAGCCTTCTGGCTAAATCTGGTGCATTTTCTGTATGGATATTAATGTACACTGCCCCTGTTAAATAAACCAATAAATAGAGTATGAACAGTGGGATAATAGGTACCTTGTAAACAAATGAGCACACAAAGTCAATGAAGCCGCACTGCATCTTGGGTAGCTGTTCAGCACAGTTCCTGTCCATCATGGGCTGAGAAAAGGAAAACATAAAAAATAAAAAAAATAAGAGCTTGTCCAATATGTCGATTCCAAACTTGTCAAAAATAAAAACCCAAAAGAGGTTGAGCTCGTTACAATTGGTTGTTGATCGAGAACATTTTTTTCCAAATCACCCTGTTCCCAGAACTCTGCTGCAACCATCAGAGCTACCTGAGGATAAACACAGCCACAGGCACAGCATGTTACAGGGCACAAAGCCACACGTCAGGCAAAGATGACTTTTTTTTTACTTTGCAAATTTCATTTTAGGAGTAAAAAAAAAAAAACACATAGGCTTTTTAACTAAAAACAATTTTTTTAAATGGAATAAATACAAGGATATCAATAACATAAAAAGCAGAAAGTTGATTTTAATCAGACAAGGACTAATATGTCAAGTAAAATGTTAAATATTGTGAGAGTATAAGAAGTTATAGAATCAAACAGAGGAACACGCATTTAAAAGGGTAAATCAATTTCTATTCCCAGTGCAAACCACACAACATTGACTTTGGCTGTCTTCATGCTTGTTACGCTTCTATTTATATTTGTATACGGGCAACTGTGAGGCATGTAAAGGCCACCCACCTTGCTCTGTACCTCCCAAGGCTTGGTGATTGCAGACAAGTCACATCCTGTCATCATCATGGCCCTGGAGGAGCGAGAGAGAGAGAGAGAGAGACAGACATCAGTGAGGCTGTCATCCAGTGATGCTGATGGTTTGCAATGACCGGCTGTAAGCGAAATCCTCTCTGGAGTAGATGCACAAACTTCTGCTAGGATATGTCTTCGAAAAGTACAGAAATGAAGAAGAAGAATGTGAATCTCACAGATGTTGATGTCCATTTTGTTTGTTTTTCTTCTGTTTTTCTCAACAGCTCAATTGGAGTTTCTATTTGTATTGTCAATCTGGTTTATTTCATTGGATTGTGCAGTTGTTGATGGTGAAAAATGAGGGATAGGATTTGACAAGCATTGGCTTCTTCTTGTATTACATTTCTGTTGAGATTTGTTTATTCGTTCCAAATTTTTTTATCCGTTCGTTCAAAATAAATAAAAACTTACATGACAATTTCTTTCCTGATGGGGTTGTTAGAAACGTAAGCAGTGGCCTCCTTCTCGTCCGTCATTGGCTCGGTGGCATTCACAATGTTTTGGAACATGGTCCTCTTTCTGCATGCGAGACAACAAAGACGTCAAGCGAAAAAGAGAGCGCTGGAGAAAAGACAGGTGCTATAAAACGTTCCGTACGAGTGCAAAATAAAGACACGGGCAGACTGACATTTAATGATTGCCTGCAGTTAACCTTTATGGGAATGTCAGCTAAAGCGAGGGAGTCTTACTTTTAAATCTCAGCAAAATCATGTCCTTTTTCTTTTTTCTTCCCACAGAGTACCTACTTGAAGTAAAGAGCGAGGTCGGTGGCAATGATGCACACGTCGAACAGGTGCTGCACGTTCTCAAACTGACGCTTCTGGAGATTGCAGAAGATGTTCAGGCTCTACAAGGGCAAAAAAAAAGATGATTTTTTTTTCACTTTAGGAGCTTTTTTATAGATCGCCACCTGTGAGTGACTCAGGAGTCTGGTGTACCTCTTCTGCCATTAGTGTCTTGCTGTACTCTAAATGGTGCCTCTCCAAGATGGACGAGCCATGGAGTCGGGCCAGAGGGGAAGCACTCCTAGGAAACACAAGGAAAGAAGGTGAGGACAGGGCAGGGTTGGGGTCAATTACTATTTTCAGTTATAATTACATTTTTCAATTACCCATGTTCAATTACAATTCAGTTCTGATTACAGTGACCAGCATTTGTTTCCAATTAAAATCGAATTACAATTGTCTTTTATCCTCAGAAAGTCTATTATAATTACATTCTTCGTTACTAAAGTTCAATGACAATTACAATTAATCATTTCTGTTAGCATCTCTTATGATAACGGGTCCTAAATCAGCTGTAAAATACACTAAAAACAAAAATCTATCATCTAAATTATTTCCTATCTATTGGTTACCTTGTTAGGCTTCATAATCAATGAAAATATAGGTTTTAATATTTAGGGTGTGGGTGTCTTAGGCTTTTTTTGTGTCAGTATACGCCTTGATTTCAATTTTTTTTTTAATGGTAAAATGTTGGAAAGCTTGATCTAAAACATATTTTAATAATTGCTAGCTACATACGTGTAGAACTGTACATAGAACTGTAACATGGTTCCCCAGTTTTGCGTTAAAGTATAATTGAGAATTTTCATAGAATTTTCATAGCGATTACAATTACAACGTCAATTATCTAAACTCAGAGACTCAAAATCAGACAGATTTTTTAAAATGACAATTACAAATAAAAGGTCAACTTGCTTTGTCTGGTAGAGGTTGTTGGTTCCTCTGTGGTCGATATCGTGGCAGAAAGCAGCAGCCACCATTGCAAAGGCATCTAGATCGGTGTAGTACTTTCTCAGTTTTCCAGTCTATAAAAGAGCAAGCAGTCATGTTGTGGCTTTACAATACACGGCTCGATTTATACACGGAATCCATAGGACATCGACCAGAAAGCGCGTGATCAGTCCACAGGGGAAAGACTTTACCTGCAGCAGGCAGAACATGGTGTGGCCTACATTGAAGCCATGCCTCCAGTTGTGGTAGGTAATGGCACGATAACCTTTCCTAACAGTGTACATCCACCTGGTCAGGGTCTGAAAGGAAGTAAAGAACAAGTGTTGGATTCCAAACAAAATAATAGAACGCATTATTCAAAAACAATGCAATAAATGTGTCCACCCCCCCCCCCCCCCCCCCCAAATAAAAAACAGGATAACACGCTATTCTCCGCAGCCGCTTTATTGTATCATTTACATAAGCAGACACCAGACACAGCATGACAAGATCCTATAATCCCACCCCAAAGCAACGCTCAACTCTTTTCCATTTTTCTCATTTTCGCATCCTTTTGTCTCTCATTCTTGTAACTTGCCAGCCCTTGAGGACAAAGACAAAGCCTCAGTTCACCAGTTATTCTGGAATTTGAATTTAAAGTTGTCAAAAACACCGACCTCGAACGTTCTTTTCTATAAACTCCAATAACATTTTACAAGGACGCTGTCTGCTGCAGTTAAAGTCCACAAAACAAAACTAAACATTAGTGTCCTTTTCTATTTGGAAAGACATGATCCACCTTCATTCAAGAGCCACTATTTGCTTTTATGGGTGCAACTTCCTGATAGATGAACAGTCAAAATACAAATATAGGCTAAAGTAGATTAACCAAATGGGTGAACTCACTTTTTTTTCTACACAAATAGCAAATTAACATCTATATTTAGTTAAGAAAACAAGCTTCTTAAACTTTTAGATGCTTTTGATAATGTGTTAAACCAATAAATAGGCACATTTAGTGGTTTTTCAGTATTTTGAGTCAGAAATCCTCATAAGTCTCTGACATAACTGAAGGATTCCCATAGATCAGAAAAATAATTGGAACATTTTTCACTTTAGATACCTTTAAAATCCCCACTTTTTTAAACAGATACATAAAAAAAAACGAGTGTCTCTCGCACTCACCTCTGCAGGAACCTTGAACTTTTCGACCACTCCGAGCTCAAAGAACATACGAATGCCACATTTGATGAGCTCAAACTCGGAAACTGGGAAGTCGCTGAATGAAAACAGGTACAGATCCTCTCCGTGGACGTTGTTAGCTGGTGGACAGTTTGCTTTCTGAACAACAAAAACAAGTCCCCGGTACAACCAAGACGGTATTAGTCCATCACTAAATACTGTCAGTCTTTCATGGGTTAAAATAAATCATACCAACAGCTTGTACATCTCTTTCTGATCACAGTCTTCGGGTTCCGAATCAAACTTCTCTTTAGTGTTCTGGGGATGGAAAGCGTGGACAAACATTTGAAATGACAGTGTAATCTATCAGCCATCTTCTCTACAATTTGAGTGGCACTCAAGCGGAACAGCGCGAATAAAAGGCAAATAAACTAAAATCATGTTTTCAGACTTTCTAGACAAATGCACAAAGCGGCAGCTCTCCGTGCCAGAGGATGTGTTCATAAATGTTAGTTGTCAAGTGAACGAATCAACACTCAGACGTTGCATTTCCTTCTAATCATGTAGCAATGGCGTTGGCATTTGAAGCTAAAGATGCTAGTGGCACCGTCAGTTTGGGAGTTGCTACAACTCGGGGTGAGACTTTACTTCTGTTAGAAGTTTATACTTCAAGTTGCATTTACAAAAGTCAATCAGGTAAAGTAAATCAGGTTCACACTCACCAGAATGCTCTCGAGCTCAGCTGTGGTGCATTTGCTTTGGTACATTAGCATCTCCTGGGCGATATCTTTTCTGTACTCCATGCGGTTCAGTTTGTCGTAGGTATCACAGTTGAGCACGGACCATCCAAGGAACTGTGTCAGGGCCTTAAAGGAACAAGGGAATGAAGAAAGACTGAGATAAATCAACATATCCAAAATAAAATGGGGGTACGTGTACCCCTAGGTGAATGAGATGGCACTAAAGGGGGTACGTGAGAGAGAGAGAGTGAAAAATTAACAAATAAAGTGTCAGTCTTGGTCCAACCCCAGGTGTGAGATGACCGTAAATTATAAAACTGTAGAAATAAATCTATTCATGAGCCACTAAATCAGTGTTTTTCAACCTTGGGGTCGAGACCCAATGTGGGGTCGCCTGAAATTTCTGAAGAATTGAAATAGAGTTTTGACATTTTTTTATTTATTTATTTATTCATTTTTTATTAAAATAACACTCTTAAACAACTGTATTTCTATGCTTTCACTTTGTGAAATATAAAATCTAGTAAATCCGAGCTCGAACATGATCAAAAACGAAAATGTCAGCAGAAATTCTTGATATCAAAATGGGGTCACGATCCAAAAAAGGTTGGGAACCACTTCTTATTTACAAGATGAGATTCTTTAAAATGTGTTATCACTTGTTCGTTCCACCATTATGTTCTATAGTTGTTTTTAAATCGAATTCTAAGCAAAGAGTTCCAGTCGGACAAGATGGATAGCAAAACATCATTCAGGAACTTTGCACATAAAAGACTTGATATGTTCATGCAACAACAAGAAACCAAATTCTTTTTGATCTGATTGAGCGCTTAACGCCTTAAACAACAGGAAACAAAGTAAGAGTTAGAACCTCAGTGATCTGCTCATCATGTTCATCAAAGGGTTTGCCGTCTTTTCTGTTGAAAAAAGTGGCAATTCCCACAATTTCTTCTTTCTTGTTGACGATCGGCAGTGACAAGACATTTTTGATGACAAAACCCGTGTCGTCCACGGCCTCTTTCTGAAAGAAAGGGAAACACATTTTACAATAAAACACCGCCCTTCCATCTCTCTTCCCTTTGTGTGCAGATAATGGTCACTGATCAAATGGATGTGCCATTTGCAGGCCTCAAATACAGTACGTACAATCCACAAAATATTCATGGTGTCTCCTACCAATGCAACAAAAGGCAATGAAGCCACACACCTGGAATTTGAAGTATTCGTCTGCAGCCACATTCATCATGTTGCAAATCTAAAGGAAGTCACATTTAAACACACATAAATCAATTGATTTGATGATATCGCCCTTTAAAGCAGAGGTTCTCAACTGCTTTGGATCCATCATCACCGCTTGATAACAAGCCGCGATAGAACGCAAGAAAAAAATGTCAATTTGTGCCATTTGATAGGACATTTATCCTACTAATACAGTTATTCATCACAAATAAATGTAAAATATAGGTTTGGCTGAGAATATTAACTCTACAAATTGATGACAACTGACACGAAAGAATGAAATTCTTTTGAACAATGAACAGTAAACAGATGCTACATTTGAAAGTTTGACTGAAAAAGTAAAAGTAGCTCTTCTGCAATAATATACATTTTCTGCAAAAGTAAATGTTTACATCTGACTGGCCCACCTTTGGGTCCCAATCCAATAGTTGAGAACCCCTCCATTTAAAGTATCTGAATACAAATTTTTATTGAAATGGCATCCGACTTATTCACATATGAGGGACTTACAAAGCCGTTTTCCGCAACATAGCTTGGAAGTCCGCTGACCAGAGCCCAGTGATCTGCAGGCGGGCCACTGCAAATGATTATGAAAAGAAGAATTTATTTGTCCACTTGATATTTACAAAACTTAGATTGGAGTTTGGATTTGATCAAATCTTCCTTAAAGGCAATGAATAACGAAAAGAGTTAAAGACACATGTAGTATTCACTTCAAATTGACCCGTTTGCTATTTGCAGAGGTATAAAGAGTACTGATGTATCCTACTCGAGTAGAAGTACTGTTACTTGATTGAAATCGTACTCAAGTACAAGTAAATCATACATAAAATACTCAAGTACAAGTGAAAAGTAGCTCAATTAAATAGTACTCAAAGTAAAAGTTACTAGTTACTTCCATTTATTTTTGGTACTAATCCTTGCCACGGTTTCCTTGCACACAGATTGTTGTCTGGTCATTTCGTTTTTTGTCGTTTCACAATGTACGTTGATCGTTTTAAAACAAAGAATAATAATTTACTCAGTAACTGTTGGGTGTAGAAATGTAATGGAGTACTTTACTTCTTTTAAAACGTACTTAAGTACTAGTAAACTCAAAAAAGTACAAGAACTCATAAAAGAAACTCAATTACAGTAACATGAGTACTTGTAATTCATTACTTTCACCTCTGGCAATCTGTATGAATTACTTGTGCTTTTACTTTGGAAATTATTCACAACTTCATGTTGCTGCTTCTGTGTTTTTTGCCTTTTTGACAGTGTTTGTAGATTGAAAGCAAAGCTGCTCACGGTATAACTTTAATTTCTTCTTTGTTTTCCAACAGGTAGTCAATGATCTTGTAAAAGATGATTTCCTGTATAGAAAGAAGCATGACGTCACAGATTGTTCTCAAACAGGAAACCACGGGAATATGAAACAAATGGTTACCCTGCCATCTGGTGTTTTTGGTCCTTTATACGGTTCTACATCTCCCAGTTTCACCGGCCATTCGTCATAGAATTCCTGCAGGAAAAAAGGACGTTTTTGGGTGAGCTTGTAAAACTACTGTTGTGCTCAAGACCACATTATCCGAGATCAAGACTTGCTCAAGACCAGAATGCATCGAGATCAAGACAAGACCAAGACTTTTGGGAGTCGAGACCGAGTCGAGACCAAAACCGAGACAACACAAGACCAAGCCATAAAAATCAATTTCAAAAACCCTGACAAGGTTGAACAGTTAAAGAACATTCTTTCTTTAGTTTTAGTTTCCTTAAAATACGTTTGATAAAAAAGGTAACGCATGAATCAAAGATATTTATCACTTTACCAAGTTTTTCTCTTCATGATCACATTAGTAAAGTTGAAGAATAGCAGGAATCAGTGCTGGTCTTGACAAAAAAAATCCCGAGTTCGGGCACTCCGAGACCGAGACAAGACCGAGCTTTCAAGTCTGAGACAAGACCAAGACCTTTAAAATCTGGTCTTGAGACCGCGACCGGTCTTGAGTACTACAACACTATGTAAAACTATCCTGATGACGTCGTCTACAAACACCAACCTTTTCTTTGGTCATGTCCAACAGGCCTACTGAGTATCGCTCACATTGCAGGTAGATCCTTACAGTGTAGAGCGCTTTGTGGAACTGACGCTCAATGTCAGTCAACTCTTCAAACACTTTGCTGGCCGACCACAGAAGCACCTGGAGCCAACGAGCCAAAGGGAACAATGGAGGAAACCTTCAGTAAGATGCTGAGGAGCTTGGATTGTGTTTCAAAGCAGCGCATGAGATCACCTGACTCCTTCTGGACTCCACGTTAAACATGTAGGCTGTGAAATGCTGCAGCGCGATAACTTGGGCAAAGTTCATGTACTTGTGGAAAAGCTGCAGGACAAATCAGATTCAGAGGTTCAGTCAAGTTCAAAGACATGAATCTCTATTTAATGTAACCTGGAAAGCATTATTATGGCAGGTGGGTTCAAATCAGGGTTGGGGTCAATTACATTTTTCAGTTACAATTATGTCTTCAATTACTCATGTTCAATTACGATTACAGTGACCAGCCTTTTTTCCAATTACAATTAAATTGCAATATTTTTTTTTTCCTCAGAAAGTCAATTACAATTATCTTCTCAATTCAAGTTCAATTACAATAAATCACAATTTACTGAGCCTGAAATGAATAACCTAATGAAAGTTAACTTTTGTTAGCTTCCTGTTAGCATTTCTTATGATAACAAGTCCTAAATCAGCTGTAAAATATCTATCATTTAATTTATTTCCAATCTATAGGTATTAATATTCTTGGTGTGAGCTTTTTGTGTGTTTTTAAATGTTAAAATGTGAGAAAGCTTGATATGAAACACATGTTGACAATTGTGTCTAGAACTGTACATAGAACTGTAACATGGCTCACCAGTTTTGTGTTAAATGTTCATAGCAATTACAATTACAAAGTGAATTATATGAACTCAATGAAAATGTAAATATGATTACGACAGCGGCACATTTTTAAAATTACAATTACAATTACACTTATAATTGCAGTTCATTGTCAATTATGCGATTACAATTGTAATTGACACCAACCCTGGTTGAAATGCATGTGAGGATCGTCGCTCAAACCAGAGTTGGTTGTAATTGATAATTAATTACCATTTTACGGCATAATTATGATTGTAATTGTAATGTGAAAAATAATTATCTGTAATTGCAATCGCCATGAAAATTCGATCTTCATCTTTTTCACTAAGCAGTTCAATTATTAAGTGCAAAACCCACTGAGCGTTGGTTTAGGACAGGATTGGATACAATAATATAATTGTAATTGATAATTAATTACAATCATGGCGTAATTCTAATTGTAATTTTAAAAATCTGTTGCTGTCGTAATTGTAATTGCCATGAAAATTCAACAAAAATAGTCAATTATAATTGAATGCAAAACAAAACTGGCGAACCGTGTTAAATTTCGATGTACAGTTCGACTCATACTGTATGTAGTTAACAATTATTAAAATGTTTCATATCAAGCTTTACCACATTTTACCGTTCAAAAAAACTGAAATCGAGGGGCATACGGACACAAAAAAGACTCAGACGCCCACACCAAAAATATAGAAATATATGTTTTCCAAGGTAGGAAAGAAATGTGATGATAGAGATTTATTTTTAGTGTATTTTACAGCTGATTTAGGACCCGTTATCATAGGAGATGCTAATAGAAAGCTAACATCAGAGGAAGTTTTATGTGGTTATTTGTTAAAAGCTCAGTAATTGTAATTGAACTTTAGTAATTAAAAACAGTAAATGACTCCAACCCATGGCTCAAACCAAAAAAAATGACATTTTTCCTGTATTAGTGAAATCTTGACACACATCTTCCTAATAGAACTAAATAGAGTGTTACTTTACGGACAATTGCAATTCTTTTCAATGCTCTTCACTGTGCTAACGTGAGTGTTGCTTTTTCTGCTTTTAACATCAAAGTTATGCTGAGCTTCAAATCCCCCAATCCTCACATGCCCCGACGTTTTTCCAACTCGCTGTGAATCCTAATTTCTAAATCTCAGCTTTGATTGTAAGCGAACGCGTCCTTTTCATCAGACAGTTTGTTCTCTGTGGAGTGTATTTTGTCTCGATGGGAGGCCACGGCATTAGATACTGACTTTGTGATGCAGGCTGCGGCGATAATGTATTTCAAGTTACATCTTTTTTTAACGTTGAAACCTCAAAAGCGACGCACGCTGAGTCTGTGAGGTCTGATTGGCTCCCTCTGACATAATGAGAGTATTTGGCACCCCGCTGTTAGAATGTAATTACAGCAATTATCTTTATTTAGCTGCACACTAAAGTGGTGGGGCTCGGGCCTTTTAAAGAAGCAGACAAACAACCACAGAAAGGATCAACTGGGATGTAAGAGGAATTTCAGGACAAATTGTGAACATAGAACGTGGTTATATTTGTACTAAAACAATGAATTTCACCTAAAATGCAATGCGCTCCACCGCGAATGCCACATGGCAATATCAGGAAATCTGCTTTGTATTTGTACCTTTTCATCCTGAGGAGTGAAACTGTCAGCTCCTATTTTGTTCAGTGCCATGACGACTCCAAGGCACTCTTTATCAGCCACCAAAGGAAAACACAGCATGCATTTGGTCAGGTATCCCGTCTGTTTGTCCACAAAGTCCGAAAACTTTGGATTCTGGGTAAAAAAAAAAAAAAAAGCAGGAAGGAAGACGTTCACATGAATCAGAGGTAAATCCAAAGACGTCTAGATTTGATAATCCTTCCCTATAGAACATGTTCAACATTACATTATTTTATACCAAATTTGAAAAAAAAAAAAAAAAAAAAAAGACGGATTAAGAATTTGGGATTTTTTAAGAATGAACAATTTGCACACATAATCAGAAAAAATTAAAAAAAAATTACAAAAAAACAAAAACAAAGCACATTTAAAGTATTTATATACATTCAGACAGACAAGACCTTTACACACTCATTTGCTAATAATAATATTATATAATATTAATAATAATAACCTAAACCTACACAGGCAAAGGTAGAACATGCAAACTCCACAACATGCCTCCAGATCTTATGTCTAAGAGAAATAAACACTACTATAACAAACTGTGCTGCCTTTGTTGAGTAATTAAAAATAAAATACAAAATAAGTTACCTAATGCTAATATTTTGTTTATGAATTCTAACTTTTGGCTGCTTTTAGATGTTGTAAACATTCCTTTTTTTCCCCCTGCATCATATTGATTCTTTACGCTAATATCTTCACAATTACCCAATTTAGTTTTAATTAATAATGAATAAAGTAAAAAAAAAAAAATACAGATTAAGAACACATAGCACTGTGATTTAACACATACTTTTAAAGTTTTACATGACATTTTTTTTTTTAAATCTAAATGTCCAATGCTGTCATGCCCTTTAAAATGTCCCCTTTTTGGGACAAATAAAGTGATTTGAAATGAATTGAATATTTATTTATGTTAAATATTGATTGACATTTTATTTTGTGGACATACTTTAAACCTAAATTATAAAAATAATTGTATTTAAACTCATTATGGAAAAGCCACATTTGAACTTTTCCATGACTTTTCTGCACTCATACCTTTATAATATCTAACTTAAAGGGGGAGGTTGTTGTTTTTATGTGGTTTTGCTGTTCTAAGCCACCTTATTAGAGCTGGACGATATATCGCGATTCAATATATATCGAGTTTACTATTATGGTGATATCAAAAATTACAATATTATATATATATATATATATATATATATATTGGAGCTTATTTTGGTTAAAAACACTTGTTTCAGGAGTCGCTGCTTTCACTACTTCTCAGAACAGCATAGGAAGCACAATTAAACAAGCCACATTACAGAACTCACTCACACGTGCTGTCCTTTAAAGGAGAAAAAGGCTAAAAGTGACACATTTTGTGCAACTGTTTAGAGATTAGATAAACTTTATTAATTAAAACCTAATTGCCACCAAGTTGCACAGTTTACACACACAGTCCACAGCATGAAGTTAAAAGTACATACAAATAACAAATAAATACATAAATGAAATGAAATTAAAATGCCATTGGAATGATTTAGAACAGATGTTCATGGATTTGAACATCACAATGATAAATGTGACTGTGTGACATTTTCACCAGCAATTTTAACCCTGATTTGTCTTCCTGGTGAGACTTAATTTGAATTAAAATGGTCAAGATTGACGTCATATATCACCATTTTGCGGAAAAATATCGAGATATGAGTTTTGGTGTATATCGCCCAGTCCTACACCTTACACTGTGTGGCCCCTAACCTGTCAGCCTCTCACCTTGGACACATCTGGGACATTTAGTGGCTTCTTGGAGGTCGCAGTGAAACCAACGAGACCTATCTCGAGTGGAAACACGATTTCCCCCTGAGGATGGACCAGGTTGGCCTCAAACGTGGACGTCGGGGTCACGTCAAAGAGACACGTTGCCAGCTCCGCTATTCCGTTCCTGGAGCGGCACTGGTAGTAGCTGACCCGGTCGGCCTGCAGGATCAGGGCCACCCTTTGCAGGACTTTGTGCATGGACTGCTCCATGGTCCCAGGTTTCTGCAACTCCTGGACCAGCTCGAAGATGAGGTCGGCTTCTTGGATGGAGTTAAGATCCCTGAAGGAGGCGGTGTCCTTCACGTCCACGGTGGTGGAGAAGGCTGCGGTCAGGGCCTCTGCGCGCAGCTTCTTATCAAAATACTCTTTGGCGAACTGCGGGTTGTTCTCCAGGTATTTCTCCACACTATCCTTGTCTGCCATGTTCAACAGTTAGTTAGATAACCCGTGCCTTTCTGATGCTTCCTATAAAACCATCACACAGGTGTGCATGGAGGAGTTCAGGGTTGGATGGATGGATGGATCAGAGTGGTGCGTAAAAGCGCACGATCATTCCCCTCCGCGGTGCAGCCACCGGCAGCCTCTGACACATTCCGTGTCCTCGGGAAGACAGAAGCAGGCGAAGTGTAGCTTAGAGGCTGAAAGGATCAATGTGGCCGCTAATTAATGTGACGTCACAACATTAAAACCCCTGCTTTAAGCGTCCTTAACCTGCAAATCCCAGCGCTGATCATTTTATACCGGGCAATCCCCATGCTGTCAGGTTGGTCCCCACAGTGGCGTTTCTGACACGAATTACTCCCAGGGCGGTCAACCCCCATCCCCCCCCCCCATCCCCCAAGAATCATTGTGTGAATGAAACTCAACAATATTTGTAAGGGCTCAAAGCTTTTACGGTGCTTCTATCGCATGATTGCAGTCATTTATTTATTTTTTTTATTTTAAACAGTTGAAAAAATTCAAAATTCTTACAAAATATTTCAAATTTCCTCAATTATGACACAATATTTCACTCAATTAAATAGAAATTTAAAGTTGACATCCCGTTGGGACTGATATTTATCACGTATTGCTTGGATTTGGTTGGTTTCTTACATGTTTTGTGTTTTTATGTATACGTAGAAGTGCAAACCAGGGTACAATGATGTTGAAATGACTGTGTAAAACATGTGGCCCACTTATGATCAAACTGCTCCGTATTTGGCCCCTGAACTAAAATTAGTTTGGCACCGCTGCTCTAGAGCAGGGGTGCCCAATCCTGGTTCTCAAGGGCCCCTATCCAGCATGTTTTAGATGTTTCCCTCTTCCAACACACCTGATTGAAATGACCAGGATCGTTATCAGGCTTCTGCAGAGCCTGATGATGAGTTAATCATTTGAATATCTGAAACATGCTGGATAGGGGCCCTTGAGGACCAGGATTGGGTTTATACATTAGGATTGGCGAAAATATTATTTTAAAGATTTTTTAAATATGCGTAAAGTTGACGTGTCTTTCCGGTTTCCAGGCAATTTGTTCCATAAGTTAAAAGCAGCAAAAAAAACAAAAGACAGACATTTGTAAATAGTTGGTATAACTGCTAAAAAGCAGTTTACATGTTGGAAAGTTGTACTATTAAATACTGCAGTCTCTAAATAACCACTTAGTGACTTTTGTTCTATTCTGGTTGTTAGAGCAGATGAGGTTCATAAATAGCAGTGAGTGTCCAATGTTCTGCAGCGTCTACCTGGGTTCTAATCAAATCACCATCAGTCCCAAAACTGGAAATTGGCCAATTAGTGAGGGGTAGGTGTCTGCAAACAAGGAACCTAGCTACGACACGGGTGGCACAGGGTGTCGTCTGATTGGTCAACAGCCTGCTGGTAAAAGTGGGAGCGTTTGACAGCCGTGCCGGAGCAGCCCTGCTTTATTTTGCAGAGAGGATTAAGGAAAGCTTATCAAGAGAGGGAGAAACCCTAAAAGGTGTGTGCGTGTGTGTGTGTGTGTGTGTGTGTGTGTGTGTGTGTGTGTGGAGGCAGACTGGAAAGTGTGTGTGGGAATGAATTAGAGAAGCCAACTGTGTTTTTACGCAGGCAGGCAGATGGACACCACACAATGTTAAAAAAAAAAAAAAACCAAAAAGCTAAATGTAGCTAAGGTCACACAAATATACAACAGTATTCATGTTTTCTTTATCAATAAATATCGGAAAAATAACGAGCATATAGAAATTGTAAAAAAAAAATATATATATAAAGTATTTTTACAATTAAAAAAAAAGTGTTTGACCGAAGGATTATTATGAACCTGATAAAGTTGTATTTAATGATTGCACAATAAAGACTATTTGGGATACTGTCATTCAAATAATCGTTCACATTTTACTTGATGTTTTATACATAAGGCTGACCCACTCATATGGGTCAACTCTTTAGGTCACAAAGTCCACGATGTGCCTTTAACTGTCACAGTTTTACTCACAGATGGCTGCAGTTATTGTTTGATAATGGATTACTGAGGCAAAACCAAAGGCAACGGAGCAAATAGATCGTTTCTGTCCACATTTCTGGAATGAATGAATAAAAACGAATTAAAACATTTCTTTTAACCTATTCTCTGTGTTTTTTTTTTTTTTTTTTAATTGCCAACTGCTGCTCTTCTGGGTTTTTTTCCCACACAGCATTGATTTTCTCACAGATAATAATCACTCACATTGTGTTTCTCCTGTTTATATTCCAAGTTGTTTGCTTTGTTTTAAGAATTTGTTCATTCGCCTCTTATAAAAACACGTCAAACATTTCCTTTTACGTTTTTGGCGACTTTACTCTCCCACATTCAACATGTTGAACACCATCATAAGCACAAACCTTTATTTAAATCAGGAGGTTTCCACCACTTTTGCTTTTAATCTTAGTAAATCACCCATAACCGGCAAACGCACGTCTAAATCCAGGGCCTTTATTTTGAAAAGCTAGAAATGGCAGCTAAAATGAAACCTCTTTCTTTTTTTTTTCATTATCACACAGGAAATTGCGGCCATAACAAGGAAGTGGATGAAAGCTTAAATTGCATTCATTTGCTGTTCAAACTGTCAAAATAAAACAACACCCTGACATTAGCTGTGCATTAAAACGACGGATTAGTTTGTTTCACCCTGAGTGAGTCACATAAAAGTGACCTCATGTGCGCGTCAGTCATCTGACTTGTGAGCCAGTTGTGACCTTGTATTATACTGATGTGCTGAGGCTTGTTTTCACACAGCAACTTTGTTTTTAATCTAACTGCTGAGTCGGCAAGAAATTGCCTTCTGGGGATGATAAAGATTCTTTGGGCTGGAGGCATTTATAGCTTACCTGAGAGGAAATCTGGCCAACGAGGGCTGGATGGAAAATAACAAACAATATGTTGCAGCAGGGTGACGTGATAGGATCAGGAAGCACAGATCACCAGCTTTTAGCTCCAAAAGCAGTTACAGGTAGACACACAGAGAGTGGAAAACCCTGACTACAGGCAAAAATAAGCAATCTGTATTCTCAGCATATTTTTCAGGCTCTACAGATGTGGTCAACTTGTGGGTCGGGACCCCAAAAGTGTGATTTTCAGAAGTCTAAAATGACCTTTTTTTTTTAAAATATACAGAAAATGCACAATTAAAGATTGTTTTACTATAAAGTGTTTTGTGACTAGTTAAATTTTAGTGCTTCATTGTTGTTTTTCTTATAACTTTTTAACTTTGTATATGAAAACTGCTCCATGTTCACATATTTGAGATTGTGAAAATGCTCTTTTGTTTTGGTCACAGCTTGTAAATGAAAAACGTGTTTGGGTGCTAGAACCCCTACCAGTATTTTGTTTTTGTTTGAGCAAATTGTTTGACATATTTCATCCTTTACTATAGTTTTAAAGCTCTCGGCCAGTATTGGTCTTGAGACCACATTTTAAAAGTCTTGGTCTTGTCTTGTTCTTGGACTGGCCAGACTCTGGATTTTCCCTCAAGTCCAGTGGACAGGCCCATCGCTATAAGTGGGCCATGGGGGGCCCGGCCCGCCCAGCACAAACATTGTGCCCAACCACTTGTGACACAGGTTTTTCATTTTTCATTGGTGTGTGTGTGCGCGCAAGCGTTGGAGTGTGTGTGCAAGAGCGTTGGTGTGTGGGCACACAAACGTTGGTGTGTGCCCAAGAGCGTTGGTGTGTGGGCACACGAGCGTTGGTGTGTGGGCGCACGAGCATTGGTGTGTGTGCGCAAAAGCGTTGGTGTGTGCACACGAGCGTTGGTGTGTGCGCAACGGGCGTTGCTACGTGCACACGAGCGTTGGTGTATGGGTGCACGAGCGTTGGTGTGTGGGTGCAAGAGCATTGGTGTGTGTGCGCACGAGCGTTGGTGTGTGGGCACACGAGCATTGATGTGTGTGTGCGCAAGAGCGTTGCTGTGTGCGCAAGAGCGTTAGTGTGTGTGCAGACGAGCATTGGTGTGTGTGCGCACAAGCGTTGATGTGTGGGCGCACGAGCGTTGCTGTGTGCGCACGAGCATTGATGTGTGGGCGCACAAGTGTTGGTGTGTGCGCGCAAGAGTGCCCATTCATGTCAGAGGGTTCTGTCATTACAGATATCTCAAATGACATTTTCGTCGACATGGAATGGCGTATATCTGGAATGTTTATTTCAACCAGTTTGCATTGAATTGTGGAATCCTCTATAGCAGTGGTTCTCAACCTTTTCAAGCCACAACCCCCAAAATAAAGGTTTCAGAGACCTGGGGACTGTGTGTGTGTGTGTATTCCGAACAAACTGCAACATAACTTATTTTTTTAAAGCCAATTGTTGAAAGAAAAAAGAAAAATTGGGGCCAATTATCAAATAAGTGCCTCTGTATACTCTATATCAGAGCCCATTTTATTGAGTATGTAATTGTGTAAGTGATGCTAAAAATTGTGCCACCCATGCTTTTTACATGCCCCCCTAAAGACCGAGGTCTGGCGACGGGTCTGCCAGTGGAGACCAGCACTGATTTGCTATTCTTCAACTTCATTAATGTGATAAAAAGGAGAAGCACTTGGAACTGTTACTGATTAATTCATATTTTAACTTGACTTTAAATATTTAGTTAGCTCACTGATTGTTCTGCCTCCTTGGAAATCTTTTCAGTCCCTTATGTGTCGGACAGCTGCAAAAACTCAATCTTATTTTTAGTCAGAAATACCTCAGAGTACTTACTTTAGGCCTCATTAACCTGACGCAAAAACATCCTATTTTCAGATATTCAAAATAATTCTGGATTTATCAGTGGCTTTTAAATACACACAACAAGGTTCAACAAATTTGTCAAAATTTGAGACCTTGTTTTTGTCTACCAAATGTATTTAAAAGAAAAGTAAAAATGAAAATAAAATGCAATTTAACTGTGAAACATTGTCATGGTTTTCAAAATACATATTTATGGTCTTGTTTCAGACTCAGTTGTGACTCTCAAAAGCCTTGGCCTTGGTACATTCTGGTCTCAGATACTACTTTACTGTTTCGTTGTTTCTCCCACATCTCCCTATGTCTCTAAATTCCCTGATTTTTTTACTCTGCCACACAATCCATCAAAGCAAGCAAAGCATCAGCATTTTCCACAATACTGTCTAACAATGTTGAACCCAAACCTGGCAAGTCAACATATGGAGTTACTTAGCCAAATCTTCACGATTATGAAATGTTGCGCTCGCCTCTGGCCAAATTCCAGCTGCCGTTATGTCTTCTCATGAGTGATTGCACTGTTTTTTTCTTTTCATGCCTGGACTTTGGTTATGCAAGCCTCCAGATGTTTGGCTCGTTTTTTCAACTGAGCTCTCCAAGGACTGGTCGTGCAGCTTGGTACAAAACAACTGCAGCCAATTTGTGAGAGAGAAATACGGCACATTTAAGTCGAATGAAATGCAGAAATGTGTCCCTTTCTTTTACTTTACTTAGCCACTGCGCTGTGTGTTTTAGGTCTTCAAAACACGAGTCGGAGACAAACTTAAATAGAGTTTGAATGCCAAGTTGAGTAAATTGCAAGTTAAAAGAAAGTCAGCGCATCTACATTCTAACAACTCTTGTGATTATCTAGACTTGTCAGTTCTGAGAGATTGATTCTTCTCATGAGAGTGGACTCTGTTCAGGAAGTCGACAAACATCTGCTGGGAGGCTGAGCAACAACAGTTGATGTAATCACACTGACGATGGGTACACACACACACACACACACACACACACACACACACACACAGAAACACACAATAACTTAGAGAAATGGCTAAAAGAAGCAGTTTTTCCATTGATGTAGGACGTTATAGTACAGTGTACTTTTTTACGCCCCGTGGTAATAAAAGTCGACCGCATTAAAGGAAATAAAAGAAGGAAGCAGTTTGTGGTATAAAGGGGTGGAAGACCAAATGTGCAGAACACACAAATCAATGGGACCAAGTTATGTAAATGTTTGTCCAATGGAAGGCGAGAGAGCTGGAGGGGGAGCTCGGGTCTCCACACGTGCTTATGCAAGACTAAGTAACTGTATATAAGAGCGCACTCAAACTGCCAGGAGGATTCCTGTGAGCTGCCCCCCTCTCTTTGGTTTCAAGGTACACCCACCGGGTTTTAGCTTCTGCAGTATTTGTCTGTACTTGTGATAAAGACTTCACTCAATCTCTCTTTGTCTCTTCTCTGAGGAAGAATGTTGCGGTACGTTGTGGCTCTCTGTCTTCTGGCTGTGTCCTGGGCACAGGACTGCCAGGTGGCCAACATCCAGGTCATGCAAAACCTCGACAGAAACAGGGTGAGTTCCAATTCCAGAACAGTTGTAAGAGAAATGGCTCGGACGGTAGATGTGTCCCTGAACGCTGATGATGTGTCATTTGTTACACAGTATGCTGGCACATGGTATGCCGTGGCAAAGAAAGATCCAGAAGGATTGTTCCTGCTCGACAATATCGTGGCCGAGCTTAAAGTCGGTGAGGATGGAAAAATGTCGGCCACTGCCAGGGGTAGAGTCGTCATCCTCAAGTAGGTTCTGCCACAAGATGCAGGGACAGCATGAAGTTTGATCCAAATCCAATGCTTTTTCTTATAACTGATCTTATTTTATTCTTCCTCTAGCAACTGGAACATGTGTGCAGATATGATTGCCACATTTGAGGACACTACAGATCCTGCTAAGTTTAGGATGAGGTACTGGGGGGTGGCTTCATACCTGCAGACTGGAGGTAAGAAAGAGAATCATGTGTTGTGATTAAAGTAATAGCTCACAAGATTGAGTTGCATGCGAAGCTGTCAGATGGGATCGAATTGAAATAATACTGATGTACTGTAATGTACGGCTTTGTTATCGAGGGGTTGCAAGACTTGCTCTTGTGAAACAAAATGTGCAATGAACGTGGTTGACGACAGTGCTTAAAAGAGACAAATATGGAAACGTGATATGAGTTTTTAGGGTGTAAAAATGTCTTACAGACGACAGCCACTGGGTTATCGACACCGACTACGACAACTATGCCATCCACTACTCCTGCAGGGTGCTAGACACCGACGGCACCTGCTTGGATGGATACTCCTTCATATTCTCTCGTTATGAAAGCGGACTGAGGCCAGAGGATCAAGCCATCGTCACCATGAAGAAGCGTGAAATCTGCCTGCTGGGGAAATACAGACGTGTTCCTCACACAGGTGGGCGGAGCTTGTTCAAACCACTGCAGGTTCATTGATCCCTGCCTTTTTGTTCGCTGCTGTTACTCAGTAAAGGTTAAAGTGCACAGGAATCTTTATCAGTGCCAAGTTGTGTAAGAGCACAACGAAGTTAACGAAATTCCTTTGTTGTTCGTCTGCAATTTGAATTAACACAGAATGTTTCAATTACATTTGCAGGTTTCTGTAATGGCACCCAGCATTCTGAGCCCCCTCCATCCTAAAGTGGACACCCACTGGGACTGTGCAAGTCATGGACTGAACCTCAGCTCCTCAATCAACTGTAGTGTCGTAAAAAAAAACAAATGGCACATAATGAATAGTCATACCTATATGACTGTACTGTGAAAAGAGAGGTCAGCGTTGTTTCTCCCAGAGAAGCGTGAACACTATCCTAAAACACACCATGTGCTGCAGGCTTTATGTGTACATAACTGCAGAACTGTATAAGCAAACCCTCCCTGTGGATGATCAGTTAAACTGGGAGACCGGAGGAAAATAAAAACATCATATCCAGTGAAAATAAACTCTTAGCAACACCTCAACTATGGAGAACAAATCAAAGGCTCACTGACTGTGCTTTTAATTTGAAGGGCAACATGTGTATAGCGATTGAAATCCAATATACATATCAGATTAAGTAAACAGTTCTGTTGATTGTCTTTGTGTGATGTGATTTTGGTCATTTCTAGAGAATAAACAATCACTCAATGTGTCTTCTTTCTTTTGTGATTGTCTCGCATTTCATCTCAATCTTGGATTGATTTATGATTTTTTTGTTTTTGCGTCAGGGATGTTCGATTTTAGCTTTTTGCCGATATTGTCCAACCCTAAAGTTATGATATTAACCAATACCGATATACATAGACCCACCTAATTTTAGGTCACATAATATACTGTATATCTCAATGAAATAACAGGTTCAGCCTATTTTTAATGTGCCTCACTGGATGTAACGCACACATAAATATCATCAGTGCAAAAAAAAAGTTATACAACTTTAGTTGCCTTATTAGTTTTTAATGTGTGTCTCAAATAACAGCACATGGCATACCGTTAAATCAATATTAGTGGAAAAAACAACACCGATTTCACCCAATATCACTTATATGTATTTATTGTGTTTCATCTTAAGAAAGGAAGTTTTGTTTATTTGTTGTTATTAGTCAATAATGTTTGATGATAGAGGTATTTTTTGCTGTAAAATTATGGGTTTGCAGATGTAAACATGTTATTGTTAACTGAAACTTGAGAAAAGCAGATGAAATGTGTATCATTTCAGGCAAGTTAATAATACAGTAAGCCTCTAACCACAAAAAGGTGAAACCAAAACAGCTCCTTTTTACTCATTATGCATGGCTTAATACTTGTATTTACACAACGGCAGTTATTTTTAACCATTTAATCTATCAATACTATAGGCGATGTAGCCCATGTTAATAACACATCTAGTACGCTTTGGTAGCAGATATTTTAGAGGATAATATTGATATGGATAAAAATGTGACAAAAAACAACAAACTAAAAAACAAGTAGGCTACATCAGAGATTGGCAACTTTTATTACAGCGAGGTCTGATACGAGGGCAACACTATCAACATCCAGGTCAGCATTTAGAATAATGACCAATCTGAGCTTTAACGCAATAAGAACAAAGGGTTTGCGTGTTTTTGATGTCATTTTGTGGGTTTTGTATGACGACCACTCATTTGGTGTGTGTCGTTACATTGTTTATGGGCTCATTTTGTTTTTGCCATTCAAAATGTATGGCCATTTTGTGTATCATTTTGTATTTTTTGTAATTTCTGTTGTCATTTTGTGTGCTTACTCGAGTACATTTAATTAGGTTTTTTCCCACCCATATCTGAAGATAATAGAAAATCATTTCATCTCAGATTATGGTTTCTTAGAATACTGTATGTAGGTTGCATGTGTAGATTTATGACTCTCAAAAAGCATTTTTAAATGATCTTGGCTTGGTAGATTAATTGGCTAATTAGAATGAAGTAGGGCTGGGCGGTATACCAATATTTTATATATACCTCCATACCGGTGTATTTGATTACACAACTTTCAGAACGCTACGCTGCGCCGCGTTTCATATCGGTCTCTTTTCATCGTTGCACTTCTAAATAGGAAGGTATACAGTAGCGCTCTGGTGTTAGTTGTGGTATAAATTATGCACGTAAATGGATAAGAAAGACACAATTGAAGGCTCTGAAGCTGCATGTGCCTGTGTGCGCACGCCTCTGCTACAGCAGAACAACACTCACGCACACGGAGGCACGGTTAGCTTAGCATGTCGGCAGTAATACACAAAAAAAGAGATTTTTAATTCCTATAACACGGAAATAAGTCCTGGTGGAGCGGCAAATTAATGATCTCTCAATGATCTCAAGATCATTGAGAAGGTGGTCTTCAACCAACTGATTCAGGAAAAGTATCTGTTCTCATTCTATTGGATCTAAGTGCTGCATTTGACACTGTAGATCACACAATTTTGTTGCACAGATTGCAAACATGGGTTGGACTAAATGGAAAAGTAATGCAATGGTTTAAGTCATACTTAGAGGAACGAAGTTATTTTGCAAGCATTGGAAACTTTGAATCTGACAGATTACCAATGTCCTGTGGGGTTCCTCAGGGATCTGTTCTTGGACCCCTTCTGTTATAGCCTTTATATGCTTCCTTTAGGACAAATTTTACAGAACTGTAAGGTTGATTATCAGAGCTATGCAGATGACACACAACTATATCTATCACTGAACCCAGATGACCATGGTCCCATTGAGGTGTTGTGTGACTGTTTAGAAAAAGTAAACTGCCGGATGAGTGAAAACTTCCTTCAACTAAACCATGACAAGACGGAGGTGATTGTCTTTGGTAACAAGGAAAAGAGGACAGCTGTCAGCAATTATCTTGAGTCTCGATCTTTAAAAGCTAAAGACCAAGTCAAAAACCTTGGTGTTCTGATTGACTCAGACCTTACATTCAGCAGTCAGATCAAATCTATCACAAAAACAGCCTTCTACCACCTAAAGAACATCTCCAGAGTGAAAGGTTTAATGACTCAGAAAGATCAGGAGAAACTGGTCCATGCTTTTATCTCCATCAGACTGGACTATTGTAATAGTCTTCAGACAGGAATCCCCCAAAAGAGCATCAAACAGCTACAGCTGGTTCAGAACGCTGCAGCTCGGGTCTTAACCAGAACAAAGAGGTCAGAGCACATTACTCTAGTTTTAAAGTCTTTACACTGGCTCCCAGTCAGCCTCAGAATAGACTTTAAAGTTCTGCTGCTGGTGTATAAATCTGTGAATGGGTTTGGTCCAAAATACATCAGTGAGATGTTAGTCAGGTATGAACCCAGCAGGTCTCTCAGATCTATGGACACAGGTCAGATAGTGGAGCCCAGAGCTCACAGTAAACATGGTGATGCTGCTTTTAGTTGTTATGCTGCAAAGAAGTGGAACAAACTGCCAGCAGAGCTGAAGTCAGCATCACATGTGAACATTTTTAAATCAAAGTTAAAGGCACTTTTTTTCTCTACTGCGTATGATTGAGAGAGAGATTTTTGGTCATGTTGTTGATGTCGTGTTTGTTGATGATTTTACTGATGATTTTAATTAATTTTACTGATGATTTTAAATGTTCTTATTAATTTTAAACAATTGAATGTTTTATCATGTAAAACACATTGAGTTGCCTTGAGTATGAAATGCGCTATCTATCTATATGATGACGATGTGTGGATGTGCGTGTGTGTGCGTGTGTGGAGCAAATATCTCCCCGACGCGATGCCAGTTCGACCTGAAACTCGGTCGACGGGTTCCAAATACCCAGAGTGTGTGTATCTGTCATTTTGGAGTAATTTGGTCATTTCAAAAATGTTTGTTTTAATTTTATTTCACTTCTGGACGGCCCAGAAATGAAACCTATTCAACTTTTGACCTCAGGGTGTGAGGGGGCGCTCGCGCACCGTCTATATCTATTTCCTCACACGAGCAAAAGTCACGTGTGCACACAGCCAAGCAGACACGGACTGTTAACACGAGTGAGAGAGAAGAAGATAGTTTTATACCGGAGAGGAAGGTCTGAGCAGCCGTGTTTGCACTGATAAACTAGCAAAGCTCTTAAGTCTCACTTATTGGGCCTGATGTTAGTCACTGATGTTCGTGTGTGTGAGCCACGGCAGACTCCTCTTCCTCCTGTGCCATGCTAGCGTTAGCTTCTCAAACACGGGAACTCTCTGAATAGATGGTTTGAAACCGCCAGCCACTGGTGAGTCTTCTGCAGACACGTTTCCCATTGTTTAAACCATATAACTGTTGTTCAATAACGCGCTGTTTCACTAGAGTCGATATTGATCTCAACCTGTTCAATTCTTCATCTGGAAAACTGCGGATTCTGTGTCATGCTGTGCATGGAAGCTAAGCTCTGACCACTCGGTTCGAAGGTAAAAAAATATTTTTGTTTTTTAAGAAAAGACAGCCGAATTGTACATAATACTTTAATTTACTTACTCAATCATGTAGTTTGGAGCTTTACGTTTTGTTTTGCGCAGTTTGGTTGTTTTTCTGATTGGCGCAACAATGTCTATGGAGTTTGGTTATCAGCGTCTCAAACACATACGTATTTATTTATTTAAATATACTAAAACAGAAAGATACACATATTGACTCCAAAAAACATACATTACAGAAAAATACACCAAACAAAAAAATATAAAAGTGAGTTAAAAAACAACAACAAACACATTTATCATATTCATATCCCATAGAATAAAATCGGGGAAATCGCACACGCTGTTTTATTTTGCACACGCAAATAAACCCCTTAATGACACTATAGAACACAGAGTATGTACACCTCTTTGTACATTCATTTCAATATTTATTATTTTATTATGGTTACTGGATTCTCATTATATGTTATTGCTATTATTTTTTTTACAACCATTACTATTACTACTTTCACTGTTATTATATCTCTATCTAATTGTACTATTACTGTATTGTTATTGTTATTCTTAAATTATTCTTTTTTATTTTATCTTATAGTTACTGGTATTCTCATTGTATTATTATTAATATTGCTATTACCTTATTATTTTATGTTTATTATAGTTTTTATTATTGTATTACAGTTACTGGATTCTCTGCTATTTTGTTATTGCCATTATTATTATATAATTGTACTACTGTATTAATGTTATTGGCATTATTATAATGATCATTATATTTTTAAACTCCTTTTTAATTATTAATATTTTATATTATAGTTACTGGTATTCTCATTGTATTATTAGCATTGCTATATTATCATATTTTTTTTATTATCATTGTATTATTAGCATTGCTATATTATCATCATGTTACCATATTATTTAATATTTTTTATTGTTTTTTTTATCATATTATTGTTACTAGATTGTTATTATTATTATTATTATAACCATTACTATTACTATTTTCGCTAATACTATTTTTTGTATATTATCATCAGGGCTCTACACAAACTTATCCAGTGGTGGCACTGGTGTGACCAACTTTCTCTGTACAGCATAGCCATGCGTGCTGATGAATAGTTGACTTAACTGGCGTACTGTAGTTTTGTATGAAGTAAAGATTGACAATGACTCGAGATATATTTGCTAAATGTTTTAGCGTCAGTGTAAAGTTTTTCTGTAACAAGCAGTGGCTGAAATAATTATAATAATAATAATAATAATGGGTCCACAACACGGCTCCACTGTGATTGTTTGTTCTGCGCAAGGGTGAGTTTTTCTTATATTATTCTATGTGCTAAGAAAGATGCTAGCGGATACAATGTAAACACACACACACACACACACGGCTGAAGCACTTTCGTGCACTACACCGGGATGAAAATACTGAACTCACACAGAGCCGTTTAGAGAGTTGGTGTTGCAAAACGTTTATTTTTCGTGGTACTTCTGTGTCTCTCTTAACAACCTGCGACGGATTACGTGTAAGACGCGCGCGCAAGATAACACACGGAGGAGATGGATGGAGAGACACACACACAGTATTTATAATAAAAATAAACTAAATGAGTAAAACAAAACAAAAAATAAACAATATTTATACAAAAAAATACACCAAATGACTCCAGAATCACACTACAATGGCAACAAAAAACAATAATTATACAAAAAATGCACAAAAAGACAACTGAAAGATAAAAACAATGATGACATTAAACCAGGAAAATTGCACCCACATTTTGCACCCGCAAATATACCCCTTATGCTCCCACATGAATGCATACTTCCGACGGGCACTGTACTCGACCTAAAAAAAACATACATTTACAGAAAAATATAACAAAAATATGAAAATGGCTCAAAATACACAAAACTAAATATTTTACAAAAAATACACAAAATTACTCCTGAATTACACTACTACAGCAACAAAAACAATAATTATACAAAAATACACATGACTCCAATAAAACATACATTACAAAAAACAAAAAAAAACAACAAACATTTATGAACAAAAAGACAATAGAAAGATACACAAATACACATGGCTCCAAAAAAACATACGTTACAGAAAAATACACCATACAAAAAAATATAAAAGTGATGAAGTCATGCACATGACCCATAGAATTAAACCAGGAAAATTTCACCCACATTTTGCACCCGCAAATATACCCCTTATGCTCCCACATGAATACATACTTCCAACGGGCACTGCACTAGTACAAATAAATTTGCCTTGCTACCTTATTTAACGTAATAAACCACCACACCACTGAGTATGCAGCATTTAAAGCTAGAAATCAAGCTAATGCTAAAGCTAAGCTAGAGCGGCAAAGGTGTTACTAGCAGTATTCTACAATATTCACTCATCATGATAGTAAAATAGACCATCCTAAGTCTGCTGTGACCACCTGACTACGCATTAAAAATGAAATGAAATAATAAAATCATACCGCCCAGCCTTAGAATGTAGTTCAGTTTAATTACAGAGTTTCATTGTTTTTGTTTTGCGTGTCTTTTTCTAGTGAGTAAATTTACTGAAAACACCATTGAGCAGCTAGTTAGCCACAGATACAAGGTGTGGCAGAAAGGTTTTAAATTATAGATCAAAGTCATAATACAACATACAGTACAAGGCTTATTACACTGTGGGCATTGAATTTTTTTTAACAACGCTAACATTTTGGATTTCATAGGTCGGAGTCCTTATTTTGGCTATTTCTTGACGTCCAAAGCAACTCCAGTGCAGCTGAACCAACACTTTTCTTCTCTTTCTTTGTCTCAATTGATTCACATCTTCAGTCCAGAAAGTTCAACCAGGATTGGCGTTTTCTCCAGTATCGTTTGCTCTGTTCGATTTCTCCTCAACACCTTGACGTTTGGCACATTCCCACTCTGCTTAAATTAAATCAAATTAAATTTGGCTTTTTTTTTGTCTTTATTGCTTATGAGCCATATTGACTTCACTGATCCAAACTTTCTTTTTTTAGTGAGTCCCATCAGCTTTTAAACTAAATCTTCCAGAATAAAGCATCAGCTAAATAGGCAAAGTTTTTTGTGGCAAGCCAAATTTCTCGGTGTTTTACTACCTAGACAACCAAATGAATTGGCAACCGCATAATAAATATTTCAAAAAGTATAGCTACACTCAACAGCGTAAGACATGTTTTAAATTATATTAATATTATATACACACTTCATTATTCAATAGTATTATTATATCTCATATACTGTGCAGACGTTTGGGGAAATAACTACAAAACAAGATTACAACCATCAGTTTTACTCACCGAATGTCAATATGGATTTAGGAGATACCGCTCAACATCATTGGCACTTATTGATTCAGTAGAAATAACTACTTCTCCTGATATATAAAAAAACAGTCTATAAGGAATATTTGTTGATTTATATAAATCTAGTTCAAATAAAATGCGGTAAAAATATCTGAACTGACGCATCACTTTGTGCACTAATCCTGGCAACAACAAACATTATCAAAAGATAATTGTAAAAAGAAAAAAAAAAAGTCTAAAAAAATGTGTGATCTTAAAATGTGGTCACAACCCAGAAAAGTTGGGAACCACTGATGTGATGTCACATGCAATGTAGCCCCACAGTGAAATGTGTCTCTGAATTTAACCTATCCTGTTGAGGAACAATATATAATATAAAAAAATAAATAAAAAAACAAAATAATAATCTGTAACCATGGGTGGTGGGCTAATGTGTAATGTGTGGCAACGCTTGATGGCTCGCGCGTACCATGTGTTTGTGTGTCTGCGCGCACCACGAGTGTTTGTGTGTCTGCGCGCACCACGAGTGTTTGTGTGCGTGCGTACAAGGAGAGTTTGTGTTTGTGCGCACCACGAGTGTTTGTCTGGGTACCCCTCTTTGGGAACCTGGGATATACTGTAGATATACATGAATTGTGTATATATAATGTATATTTATAGTGTAAATAGGTGTATATTATAAAAAGATTATATGAATAGTACTAGATATAAAGGAATAGTGTCATAACTTTATACTTTCCTTTGAAAATGTGCAGGCTTCACAAGCATGTTTTTGTACAATTTGCGTTGTTTTTGAAAATTAACATTTTTTTTTTTAATTGTCAGAAACATTGCCGCTGCATTTGAAATAAAATCAAAAACGCTGGATGGAAGTTTTAGTTTTATTTCACATTTTGTTTGAGTACAGCCAAAGCACATGATTAGAATAAAAGCTTTTAAACATGATAACAGAGGGAGACATGGTACAACTCTTCAGTGCATAACATGCAATGTCTAGTGCAGTCCGTCCGCAGTCTATGGAGTCACATTGGCAGCAGTTAGCAGGAATAAAGACACCTTAACCCTGTTCTCCTCCTGCCTCCAGGAGGACCTTTGCTAATCCTGCCCCTAAATAGTTTAGTACAGGGAATTAACTCACGCAATCTCATTCCAGATTTACAGGAATGTGAGGCTTGAGAAGTCAAGCTGCGAACAGAGAGGAAAACACGGACAAACTGCAAACGTGTGTGATTGGTGAGGATTCCCATTAGACACAGGAGTTTTAATTGCCTATAAATAAAATTCAAGTCCCTAGAATTTAGAACCACAGCTAAACGTGTCCTAGTTTTTGTCCTTCACACCAATGTTGTCAAAAAAGTGCAACACAGGATTGTGGGTAATCATTTTTCCAAGGAAATAGCACAAAAATGTCACTAATACACATGCTGAGGAGCACAAACTGAGCTATTAGAACATGAAAAGGGACAAATGGGCTGGTTTCTAAACTCGTAAGAATTAAAATGCTCTATCTGCCAACGTCAGCCATAAAAACCACCAAATGATGATAAACCCTAAAATAAGGAAAACATGGAGAACCCACAAAACCAATAAATACTGCAACCAAACACACAAATCTCAATTCAATTCCAAAAGATAAAAATAACATGAATAAATATTTTAAAAAATCATCCCCAAAAAAAACGAAAATATCAAAACTTTGGTCTGAAACAAAACATCATGTGACACCTGTATTGGAGTGATGAAAATGGTTAATACACATTAAAAAAAAAAAAAAAAAAGATTTTCCTCTATTCAAATAAAACGCACTATTATTCTAAGAAAAGGTAGAATCTGCTTCATTGTTAGTTGATATACATGATCGATCAACTAATCAACACAGCAGCAGTTAAATGAATGGTTATGGAAGGTAGCAGTGATTTAAAAATACAACAGTTAGCGTTAGCATAACGCTGGTGAAACCAGTGATTCATACTGGAGCGTTCCTCCGGTGTCAAGGTCAGTTTTCTAAAATGTGGGCTTAGAGCTGGCAGTAGTCGATGTGGGCCAGGAGGTCCCTGTGGCGGCTAGTCGGATATGGAGCAAAGCACTTTGGACACTCCAGAAAACTCTCGTCCATCAGGTTGTTCTCTTTGGACGGAGACGTCAGGCTGGGGGGGTCGCCGATGGTGAGGCGCTCAAACTCATGCATGTTGTACGAGCCGGGCTCAGAGAAGCGGGTGATTGGCTGCTTCTGGAAAACAGAAATTACTATTAAAATGCAATTATTTTTCTTTTTTTAAACAGACTTAGAACTATCTAGCAGGCCTGGAGTCAATTATATCTTTAATTCAAGGTTCCAACAGCTTTAGTCAAATAAAGACTTTTTAATCCTTTGTATTGCCATTTCAAAGCAAATTTAAGACCAACTTTACAGTAAATGTAATTCGGTGAAAAGGGTTAGGGCAATTTTTCTAGTGTCTAGTGCAGACGTGTAACTGGCGGCCCCCAAAGTAAACACACAAAAATACACAAAATGACAGTAAAACACACAAAAAAACAGACTAAATTAATCAAAATCCCTCCAAAAACTCAAGATGACTACAAAAATAGCCAGAAATCCATAAAACAACAAAAATACAAAAAATAAAATTTTAGTTAAATTGACCTTTTCCCCATGTTGTTTATACAGTTTAAAAAAAACAAACAAACTTACCATTCATTCATTTTGAAATGCGAGAGCAATTACAATCATAAAATCATACTACACCTAGCTGAAGCTGTACACTTAGGGATGCACAGTGGTATCTGGATTTTGGATGTCATTGTGTAGAACAGGCACAATGAAACAAAACTGTGAAAAACACGTTTCAAAAGTGTGACGACTCACTTCTCCACTGTTTTGACTGTCCGAAAGCGGTAACAGCGTAAACTTATTTTCACCTAGAAATACGTCACGTGTCACTGTGCGTATAACCCATTGTATGTTTTTGAACTTCTGAGTATGAAGATAAAAGGTTTTAGTGGCAAAGAAGAAAGATAAGTTTAGGTTGTCTAAACTTAATGCTAATGTTCAGCTATTGCTAGGTTAATGTTAGCTAATGCTAGGTCACTGCCAATGCTAGGCTATTGCTGATGCTAGGTTACTGCTAAGCTTTATAATAATAATAGGCTAATCCTAACGCTAGGCTACTGCTAACGTTAATGCCAACGTTAACGTGAGATTGATGCTAGGTTAATGCTATTGTTAGGCTACTGCTAACACTAGGCTAATAATAATAATAATAGGCTAACGCTAGGCTACTGCTAACATTATTGCCAACGTTAACGTGAGATTGATGCTAAGCTAATGCTAGTTAATGCTAAGCTAATGCTAGGTTAATAAAAATTTTCTAGTTTGTAATTGTGTGTAATGGTGATTTTTTAAACTATGGAACATTTTCTTTTCTTTTATTATATTTTTGAAACCTACATGTTAAAAAAGGTATTTGAACCTCAAAGAAATATTCTCGTTTTTCCAGGTTTATTTAATTTTATTGTTTTTTTTTTTAAATTTCTCTCTGAGTTTTCTTTTTATAAAGAGGACTTGTAAAGTCCAGACATTTTTTTACATCATTATTTTATCTGTCAAATTGTGTCGTATGCCACCCTTTGTAAACTTTGTGTGATTCAAACAAAAATACAGAAAAATAAGAAATCATAATCGCATCAGATTCTTTCAATTACGATTACAATTATGTCATAATTGTAATTAATTAACAATCGCGCGATTACTCAACCCTGCTATCCAGTATTAGTTGTCATCCTAATAAATCCCTTTAAATATCTTTTCTTGCTTCATTTTGAATATGAATCAATAAATCAACAGGGTTTTGTGTGATGCGCGTCATTCCCGTCACTCACAGCAGACTGCAGTTTAGTGATCTGATCCCGGGCCTTACGGAGCTCCTTCAGAACCTTGTGGAGCTGCCGCTGCATCTGCTGACGATCCATCTTGTCGCTCTCAAAGTCCTTGGCAGAGAGTTGGATCTGAGGAGGAATCAAAAGTTGTTAGTTAGGGTTAAACTGTGGAATTCTTTACATAGCGATATAAAGAGATGTTTGAATGTATTTCAGTTTAAGAGAAAGAAGAGACTCCTAAGACAATATGAACATGTTGTTTAGAGCGTTATTTGTTTTCCTATTTTCGTGCTGAAAGTAGGCGTGCAAGTCCATTAATTTGTTAATGTATTTATTTTATTTTATTTAACCCTTGTGCACTCCTTTAAATTTACATACATGTGTAAATAAAGTGAAAGTGCAATACATGCTTCTCACTAGTTCTTTTTTTTTTTTTTTTACACCGTGTATTTGAACAAATGACTGAGAAGAACAAAGCTCCATTCCTGAGAGTTTAAATTTGAGTTCATATACAGTAATTACTTGGTAAAAAGGAAAACAATAAAGACATTGTAAATGTTTGTAATACAGCTTTACTGGCAGGTCGGCTTCATTTTATACGTCACGTTTTTACTCGTCATTTGATCATGAACAGAGATTTTGTTTTACGTTCTCGTCATAAATTAGTCTCGGAATCAGGGTCGTAGACGAAAAGTCTTTGTTTAATTATAATTATTACAGAGAGTCATGTTACCTGTTGCTCCAGATTTGTGATTCTTCTCTGCTCTTCATTTTGGTTCAACAGAGACTTCTGCAGCATATTCACCTGTAATAGCCACACCAACAAAACAAGGTAATTTTAGTACATATTCAGAGCCATAAATGTAATGGGATTAATAATTTACATAATAATTTATTTTGGTGTTTTTTTTTTTTTTTATTTACAGAAGGAAAGAGTCTTGGTGTCACCTGTGAGAGGAGCTCAGCAGATCTCTTCCTCTCCTCGTCCAATCGAACCTCCAGCTTCTCCAGGTCCTCACGCATCCTGTCTGTGAGGTCAGAGGACACTTTCCTCTCCTCACACACTGCATGTCTGCACCGAGCAATCACAATTACACACATTGTTGGGACATATATTAGCAAGACCAACAATGAATCAATAAAATCGATAAAAATCGACTTTTAAAAGCGTTGGGAACAATTTTCAATATTAATTCATTGCGTCGTTTGATTCGCCGGCAGAGCTTTGTGTGTGTGCATGACTGTTTGTGCGCACCATGAGTGTTTGTGTGTGTGTGCACCATGAGTGTGTGTGTGTGCGACCAACGATTGTGTGAGTGCGACCAACGAGTGTTTGTGTATGTGCGCACCACGAGTGTTTGTGTGCTATTGTGTGTGCGCGCACGAGTGTTATTGCGTGTGCGCGCACAAATGTTTGTGTGTGCGAGCACCCTTCAGCAGGGTTTAAGTGTGCTTTTTAAATTAACTGCTTTTATTAAAACAAATCTGATTAATCGATTTATTTATTGACTGATTAATCGATTATTAAAACAATCATTAGTTGCAGCTCTGCAACTCAAATATCTTCATTTTTATCACTACACAGTTTATTTATTAGGGGCAAACCCACTGAGTGTTGGTTTAAGCTACACCTACCCTGCTACACTTTTCTATACAAAATATAACAGGCGTGAACTCAGGAGCTCCCCATTGTTTTGGTGTGAAGAGGCAGAGACAGAATGGTTTGTCCTCCAGTAGGAGCTGTGATCCCAGCTTTAAAGCACACACTGTGGCTTTGAGGGAGAGCGCACACTGATACAGATCTCTTAACGTCTCTCTTCTGAGATAAATAGATGGCTCGCTGTGCAAGATCAACAGTGGAACGGCTCTCTGCTGCCTTTGTTTGTTGTTGTGTGAAACAAGAGCAATACTTTGTTAGTGCACAGCTACCGACTTCCTCTCAGAGCAGCTGTACTTTAGCAGCTCTGAAGGAGACGACAGCGCTTGGCTGGGTCTACCTGTTAGCGAGCCGCTCGGCCTGCAGCTGTTTCCCCACGTCTGATAGTTCTTTACTCTTCTCCCCGTACTTGCTCAGGAGGGATGACAGCTCGCTGCTCTTGCCCTCGTACTTCCTCTGCAGCGCCAGCATTTCATCCTGGAGCCTCCTGACCTGATCCTTCTGGGACTGCAGCTGCGCCTGAGCCTTCAGTGTCTGCAAAGAAAGAACAAAAACTATTCTGACCCAGAGATTGATGAGAGCAGGCTAGCAGTTAGCTCCTCCAACCATTCCACTGACATGTTTGCTTGCCTATTGTCGGTAGTTGATGCTCAATGCAGCCTTATATGCCACAAATTAAAATATATGGCATTTCTATCGAGCCTGCATTAACCTCCACATCAGGGATGGGCAGCTCTGTCACAGCGGGGGCCACAAAAATGTGATCGGATCTGATCAGAGGGCCACATTATCAACATTTATGTCAGCATTAGAATGATTAATCTGAGCATTAATACAGGGCAAAAACTGTTGCATGTCTTTGTGGTTTTGTCAGTTTTTAGTCATTTTGTGTGTTTTTGCAGTCATTGTGTTTTTTGTTGAAATTTTGTGTATTTTTCTGTCATTTTCTGCATTTATGTTGTAAAGTTTTGTGTTTTTAGGGTCATTTTCTGTATTTTCCTGTCATTTTGTTGACAATTTGGAGCTATCGTGTAATGTGTTGTTGTTTTTTGTGTTTTCGTAGTGATTTTGTTTGTTAAGTGGTTGTTGTCATTTTGTTTTTTATGTGAATTTTTGTCAACTTTGTGCAATCTGCTGTCGATTTGTGTGTTTTGGGAGTTTTTTTATGCATCATGTTGGGCTTTATATTCGTTCCAACTTCTTGAAATACAATCAATTGTTATGGGTGCCGCACAAAATTAAGACTGAGGGCCACATGTGCCTCACTTATCTTATTTACATCACTTAGAAATCAAGCAGAAGCACATTTTACTAAAGGGAATCAGTGATTTTCAATGTGAAGGCATTAATTACCTGTCAAACAGCACACAGTGAGATAAACTGGTTGATTATACTGTAACGGTAATGTGTGAAACCATGATGTTTCCACCTGTTCAATCTGCACACTGAGCTCTTGTTGGATTCTGGCGACCTGTTCTTTGTGGTTCTGCAGCTCGTTTTGTGCCGCTGACAGCAGCTGCTCATAATGACTTCTCAGCTGAGTTTCCTTCTCTGGACCTGCTGAGTCGGCAGCAGCTGAAAAGAAAAAAAAAAAAAGAAAGAAAGAAGAAGTTTTAGGTTTGAAAACGAGGGGAGCTAATCAAAGATATTCATTGCAGTCGTTACGTGAGAGTTCCAGAAGTCGGCACATTCTTAGCAGGTGATTTGTGGAAGTGCCTGGCATTAATTGTAACAGCCAAACGGTCTGTGATAATATTTTACCTCTGTGCATTATCCAATTCTTTCTCACTTTTGTCCCTTTTAATAATTCATGCTGCAGCTACATTATCAAAGCTTAAATCAAACTTATTGTTCTTCCGACTTTAACTTCTCTATATGGGCCAGCACACTAAATTAGCTTCATTATAATTCAGCAGAAAAAGTCTGTAAATTAAAGATTTCTAAAAAATAATGAGTGCAAGGAAGTGTGGAGTTCTCCTACGTTTCTCTGCCCCTGAATCAACTGCTGCTTTGGCCTGGGCCAGCTGCTGCTCCAGCTCGTGCACGTGAGCTCGAATTGAGCTCACGTAGGCCTCTCTCTGCTGGTCGTACACATGCCACTGCTGGTTCTTTTCCAGAGCCTGATGATGGGAGAGTAAACAAGTCAGGACACACAGCAAAACTACAGGGCAGACACGGGAAACTGGCAACACAAATAATCAAAAAAGCCACAACAAAAACCAAAAAAAAATACAAAAATGACAAACATTTACAAAATGACAATAGTTACACACAATGACTTGAAAACCCTCACAAAAATACACAGAAAAACACACACAAAATGGCTCCAGAAACCATATGAAAATATGGAAAATACACAAAATGAGTTGAAAAATAAACCAAACGACGACAAGACCACACAAAAACAAAATAACAGAAAAATAGACAAAGCGGAAACAAAATGACTACAAAATACCAGAAAAAATTATAGAAAAATACTCAAAATGATAAAAAAAAAAAAAAAAAAAAAAAAAACTGTACAAAATGACAAGATATACACCACACAAAATGACCCCAGGAAACATACACATTTTTACAAAAAGGACAACTAAAAACTACAACAACACACTAACAAAAATATCAGGTAAAACAGACAAAACCCCTTTGTTCTTTCCTGCATTAATGGTCATTATTCTAAATGCTGACATCACTGTTGATAATGTGGCCCTTGGATCAGATAATCACATTTCTGTGGCCCCTACTGTCATTAAAGTTTAAATATACCATGTTCTGTTTAGTTTTCGTTTGTGTTGTAGCCCTTGTGGTTCTCTTTTAGTTTTTCTGTCTTTGTTTATTCTGTTTCTGAGTCTGGCCTCCTGTGTTAACTCTTTGTCTTTGTGTTTTAGTTATTCCTGCTCGTGGCTCCACCCCCCAGTGATGTCAAGCCTCCCTCACTATTTAGCTGAGTATCTCGTCACTGTGTGATTGCTGGATCTGTGTCGTTACTACCTCCTCCTCTGCTGCTGCGTTTCGTCTCCTGCTCTCAGTCTTCCCTGTTTTTGAGTTTCGGAATAAACATCGACTGGTTCCAAGAATGCTACACCTGCTTCCTGCCTCCCTCTGCATTTGGATCAACACTCCGTGACAAAATATGTCTGCTATACGGCTTCAACCAAGTCTCCTGAGCAAAGCCACTTAATAATAACACTTAATAGTTCCACAGACTGTGGAAAGAGTTAAAAACCTACAGACAAAATAAAGAATATTAGATGTTGGTAAACTGCTTTTAAATAGATTATTGCCCACTGCATAACACCATTAACAGTTGATTTAAGAACATTTTATAGAGGACATTTCTCAAATGGTCTTACACAGGGGAAACCTAAAACTAAAGCCTTATGGATGTTAACAGAGGTGCTTGTTTTCTATACAGCTGTGGGACTCAATGGAAGCAATAATAGTATTACAGTAACCTTCATAATGAAGCTGTCCTCACAATCTGAAGACATTTTCTATATATGTTTGCAAAATGTAATGCAATTATTTGCGTGTCAGTATCTCTCTTTGGATTATATATAGATTATTATATACACATATTTAAATTAAAGGTGTGCAGAAAGATAGAAAAAGAAACACGACTCACATCTCTCAGCTGATCTTGCACCAGTAACATGTCTGCCGGGGGGGCCTGTTTTTCATTCTGAAAACAGGCAACAAAACAGTTCACGGAACACATATTTACAGCAAACATTCAAGTTGGATTAAGCAGGAGGAAATGGCGACTTCATTTCATCGCACTTATTTATAATGTAACGCTCCTTTCTGGAATAGCAGGTGTACATTAGGAGTGTGACGATATCTCGGTACAGCGATATATCGCAATATTTTTTCGCACGATCGATACTCGATTATTTTTTTTAAAAACCTTTTCTGCTTTTTCACTAAAATGTGCAGATACGTCTTCACAGAAATTTGGTGACTGTTTGTTGAAGGAACCAATAAATTGTTTACTGGAATATTGCACTATAATGGTGTCACTGGTAAGAAAGACCCTATTTTTTGTTTACAGAAAGCACTATTGGAGATACTTATTCGTTTACATTTGACACTTTCAATTTATTCTCTTTCAGAGGTATAAAATAAAAATTGTATTTTTTTCACTTAATCTTTTTTTTTTTTCCTTGTTATGTCATAGATTATCGTAGATTGATTTCTGACCGATATATCAATAATCACAGTATCGTCATATCCCGAGATAATTGTTATCGTGAGCTTTGTATCGCGTATCGTATCGTGAAGTGCCCAACCCTAGTGTACATTGTTAGCAATCAAAGGAAGCTTTACAGCTGCTGTCTACAAATAGCAGCACGTTTTAAGACAAGCCCCACTTATAGTCACAGTGTTATGGATGCAGTTGCATTTAAAAGGAAATGGTGGCCAAAGCTAGTTTTTCTCTGGTTTAGGTGAAGGTTATGTTTTCTCGTGTCTGTGTTGTGAATTGTGGGAATTTCATTTGTACAATTTGAAAAAGATTAAGGAAAAAAAAAAAAGCACTTTAATTGCAGTATGTAGAGTGTGCTTCTAGTCAAAAAAAAAAAAAAAACCGACACAGATGGACTTCTTGGGTCAAGTATTGAGTTTTTCTGCTTGATTCGGGGGACAAATCTCAGCAGACAGTAAATACCGCAGGGTTGCCACAGGCTTGAAAATCACATGAATGCTTGCCGATGTAAATTATTCATCATCCCAATTTTTTAATAATGCATGCAAAACAAAAAACAAAACACACCCAAGCATAGGAGTGTGACGATATCTTGATATTTGTTTTCGCACGATCGATTATCGATATGCAAACTTTTTTTTTTTTTTTTGGGATTTAAGATTTATTTTATTATTTTAAAACCTTTTCTGCTTCTTCACTAAAATGTGTAGGTACCTCTTCACAGAAATGTCACTGTTTGTTAAAGGAACCAATATATTGTTTACTGGAATATTGCACTATAATGGTGTCACTGGTAAGAAAGACCTTATTTTTTGTTTACAGAAAGCACTATTAGAGATATTTATTCCTTTACATTGGTATGTTGACACTTATTTACAGAAATGTTGCACTAAAATAGTGTCACTGTTCATAGGACACTTTTTCAATTTATTGTTTTTCAGAGATATAAAATAAATATTGTATTTTTTTTCACTTAATCTTTTTTTTTCTTTTCTTGTTGTCATAGATTATCGTAGATTGATTTCTGACCAATATATCGATAATCGCAGGATCATCATATCGTGAGCTGTGTATCGTATCGTGAGGTACCCAGAGGTTCCCACCCCTAGCCAAGCAAGGGCGCTCCTATTCCAGACACTGCCCAGTTCCTCGAAAACATTTCCTTGAGCGAGGTCGGTCATCCCATAGCCAGCGGTCCCTGGTCTACATCTCTAAACCCACTCAATACCTAAGCTCTGGCAAACACCATTATGACATCGTCAAAGACAGCATCTAAATGATCACCTGTGCACTAAGGCTGCATTAGCTCTACCTCTAGCTGACACACATCATGGGCTTGTCAACTTTCACAGATGGATTTAGGCGATTTCCCTTCAGCTAAGCCAACTAACGGCTTTAGAGGGTGGTGGGCTTCCTGCTCAGATTATTTCTAATCATGCATAACAAGCTCGAACCAAATGGCTTTAAATGTCAAATGTGAAAGACAATGGGAATCTTCTTTGCATTGTGAGGTGAAAGTAGGGCTGGGCAATATATTGAGATTCAAGATGTAAAGTTTTCTATTTTGGTAATATAGAAAATGACACGAATCACATAGTACAAGTACTGTATATTATTAATAGCGTACAGCCAAACAATGTCCTGTACAATTTTTCCACATTTGTGAAATACACATTTTATAGCTTATTTTGTATTAAAATACTCGTTTTAGGAGCCGCTGCTTTCGTTATTTCTCAGAACAGCATGAAAAGCACATTTAGATGCATCACTGAGCGAGTCTTAACGCAGACATTCCCCTAAACAAGCCACACTACAGAACTCACTCACACATGCAGTCCCTTAGAGGAGAAAATGCTAAAAGTGTCACAGATTGTGCAGCTATTTGTTAATAAATGCATTAAATTTTGCGTCAAATTTAACCCTGAATTGCCGTTATGATCACACTTTATTGAATTAAAAATAGAGGTTTATATTGTATATTAGGGTTGCTAGATTTTAGAAAAAATAATACTCAGGATTATTTTCGTCATGATTGAAATTTTTGGTCAAACAACAATGTAAAATATATTCTCTAAATGTATATAACACCATTCAAACGCTAAAAACAAGTATGTTCAAAACAAAACACTTCTTGCACATTTTCATCATCCAAACCAAAGTGTTCCCATATAAGAGAATTTGACTTGATTGGTTTGTTTACCAAGTGTTTTTGCTGCACAAGCTGGAACTTACATACGTATGCATTAAACATTTCAAAGTTAGTATTAATATTAGTTTTTTCTCATGTGTGCCAAACTTTATTTTTTGTAGACATCCTAAATCGTGGAAGTTTATTTTATTTAGCAAATTAAATATATGTATAAATAAAAACATTTATATATATATATGAAAAAAGTATATTTTTTAATATAAATAATCATTTTTTATTGTGACCCGGAAGTGTACTCTCATCCGACGCTAACGGCTATGCTAACGGCAGTTCGGCATGACAAGATCGCTGCTTCCAACTGTGCATCCGAAACGTTTCCTTTTCGCTTTAGCTGGTGTTGGGCACAGAACCTCCTCACGGACATTTAGGAGGATTTAGAGACTCCTAAGTGTTGCAGAGCTAAAGATATCTCGGAATGTGTAACGCTTCACTTCCGGGTCACGTGCTTTGGCCAATCGGGAATGGAGAAAACGAATAAAGGTGTTTGTTTTCTGTACCGAAGCAAAGGAGCTTGAATTTGAAAAACAAGGCGTTTTCTGTTTTTTTCATTTTGGTTTTGGAAACAATCATCAAATAAGTTTTTTTTCATTTTTCATGTTTTTGTTACATAATGAAAAACGATAAACGATAAAATATGCTTGCGTTTGGAAGGAAAGTAGTTAAGAAAACAACTGTAGTGACTGTATGCAGTAGGATTCATTATGCATAAACAATGGCGCAAAAAGAAATGATTTTCTCCACAAACGGAGCTTTGGGAGGGCGGATGCTTTTGCCAACTAAAGTATTCCCCACTTGCCTCTTCAGAGGCTGTGAAGAATCCTTATGACCAGTACAGTCCGGCCAGCTCTCCTCAAAGGATCAAAGTGCAGTCTTGTAAAAGAAAATAACAGCCTGCGGCCAAGAGCGAAGTGGCTCTTTGGGAATGATTTTGCACAAAGTCTCTTTAAAAAAAAAAAAAGTCAAGCAGTCCCTCATAAAAATACTATACTGTGTGTAATGCATACATGCATACTTAGCCTATATGCTAGCTGAATATGTGGTTTGTGCAAAATAAGAGTAAAAACAGCAGCTTTAACAGGGTTCCCACACTTTTTTTAAAGAATGATTTTTCAAAACATTTCCACAATTATAAAAAAAATTTAAAACGAATGTTACCATTCATTTTAAAATGTGAGACTAATTACAATCATAAAATCATACTTATGTGTTAAAATTTAAGACTTTTAAACATTGATTTAAGACATTTTAATGACAATTAAGACCTTATTTGGCCTTAGATTTATGAATTTAATGCTTTTTAAGACTTTTTAAGGATCCACGGTAACCCTGAACTGGTATATGATTGTAATGTGTGGTTACAGCAAATTCTTTGTTGTTGATCCTTTTTTCTTCTTCTTTAATATAATAGAAAATAGTAATTTCCACTACAGAGTTTGTGATTTTAAATTTGAAACCAGCTACATCCTTAGAAAAACAGTTTCACACTAAGGTTATCTTGGGCATTTTCCTCCCAGACTCATTATTTGGTCGAGACGAGCAGTGGGGCGACGGGGTCAACCTACCATCACCTGCGTTTCCAGGGACTGGCAGTGGGCAGAGACTGAGGCCAGCTTGTTTTTCAGATCCTCCGTCTCCTGTGACAAGTTCTGAAACATGGCGTCCCTCTGCCCTTCCTCTTTCCTCCGCTGCTCCAGCTGAGCCTGCAGCGACACCACCACCTGAAACACACGTTCAGACACTATGACCTCATCTTCAAGAAAGAGACAATGAGCTTTCACGACTTTCTCTGCAATTATCCTCCACAGACGAATGGTGCACCGTCGTGCCCACTTGGCAGCTCTGATTTCAACACTTTTCCTAATGACAGCTTGAGAGGAAGGGGAAAAATAGAAAGGAAGAAAAAAAAAAAAAAAGTGTGATGCGCGTTTCTTGGGAAAAACAACTTTCTAAGTTTAAACCGTTTCCAATCTTCGTGTCGAAAAATAGAAAAAAACAATCTCTCCAACAACTTTGGAGAGATTATGCACAAGATGAATCAATCAGATTGCACAGTTTCCTCTAGCTTTGTCATAAACAGAAATAAGTTATAAATGCTAATGCATTCACATACTCTGCACAGAGAGAGAGAGAGAGAGAGAGAGAGAGAGAGCTCATTTGTAAATGTCAAGTGAAAAGCACACGTGTTAAAATGCAGCTTCTGTCAGACGCCTTAACTTCACTTTGCTCAGCTGCTGTCAAAGATGGGCTTGAAGCCATTTCCCTTAAATTATTATTTTTTCAGCATACTTCATTGAAATTCCAACACCATTTAGTCTTTATTCTGACAGTTCTCTGCTTCTAGCATAACATATGCTAAGAACACAATGCCAAAGGTGCAGCAACTCTCCCAAGGTTCAGGAATAGCCACAAAACTGCAGCTAAAAATAATATCTGCAATGGGCTCAGGCCAGGGTCAATTAGAATTGTTATTGTGTAATTGATAATCAATTACAATAATGGCGCAATCATAAATTGTAATTTTTTTTTTTTTTTTAATCTGTAAATTAGTTTGGATAATTGACTGAAAATTCTATAAAAATTGTCAATTATATTTTCACGCAAAACTGGGGAAGCATGTTACACATATATAGTTAACAGTTATTAAAATGTGTTTCATATCAAGCGTTACCACATTTTAACATTTAAAAAAAATACACATCAAGGGGTATACTGTCACAAAAAAGGCTCAGACGCCCACACCATAAAATATTAAAACCTATATTTTCATTTATTAGGAAGCCTAACAAGGTAAGCAATAGATAGTAAATACATTAGATGATATATATTTGTTTTTAGTGTATTTTACAGCTGATTTATGAACCGTTATCATAAGAGATGCTAACAATAAACTAACACAAGAGGAAGGTTAATTTTTAGTAGGTTATTTATTTCAGGCTCAGTATTTCAGTGTGATTAATTGTAATTGAACTTTAGTAATTGAGAACATAATTGTAAGTGACTTTCTGCAGATAAAAAAATAATTGTAATGGAATTGTAATTGGAAAATATTGGTACTATTTACTGTAATTGTAATTGAAAATGGGTAATAGAATATGTAATAGTCACTGAAAAATGTAATTGACTCAGGCTGTCCCACTGTGTATATACATCCATGCTTACAGGTTAGGGTCTGATGGATATACGTTTGATATATATTTACGGTATATGTTTACCTCTCCTCCTTGGGCTGTCAGCAGCTGTTTCAGAGTCTCCAGTTCTTGCTCTTTCACGAGTAACTGCTGATTGTTTCTTTCTCGTAGCGTATCCAGGTAAACAATCCTCTGAAACATTAAACGAGATTCTTATTAAAACGCTATTAGTACGCAGATTGAGTCCTGACAAACCCCCGTACCTCCAGCAGCTTGCTTTTATCCGAGTCGGGTGGTTTATTGTGGCGTTTGGCCAGATCTTCCATCTTTTTCCTCAGGTGAGCGTTCTCTTTCCTCACTTTGTCCAGCTCCGCTTCAGCCTTGGAGGCCGAGCTGCTGGATTTGAAGCCCAGCTTGGAGACAATGGTTTCTTTGGCTCCTTTAGATGTCATGCTTCTCGGTTTAAACCAGCCAAAGACAATGACATCAAAGTGTGTCAGTCAGTCAGTCAGTCAGTGTGTTTATAGGGGGGAAAAAAATAATCATAAATTAAAATTACTCATGAAGATTTGTATTAATTTGAAGGGATGAAAAGGGATGACATAAAAAAAATAAAAATCAATAATGATAAATAGCAGGGGTGTTGAAAAAAAAAAAAAATTGATTCGCAATGTATCGCAATATTACGTCCAGGAAACGAATCCAAATCACTTCATGATGCAAAATGCACAATTCAAATTTTATATATATGAGATAAACTAATATATAAACAATTTACACAAAAAATTAATATGAAAAGACCAATGAAAATATTGAACAAAACATTAATTGAAGATCAAAAAGGGAATACAAACTTAAAACATATATACATACACAAACATAAATATTATACGTGGATTGTAATCATGGTGGCATAAAGTAAAGTGTAAGTAATTAGGTGTTTTAAACAATTAAAATGTAGTAATTTAAGAAGTAATGTATTAAATCACTATTTATATATATATATATATTTTAAATGAAAGTTAATTCAAATAATATATTAAACGAAGTGGCTATCCGTACGTGGCCTATGACGTTCCGGAAGTCATGTGACCATTTCGTGCAAGAAGTTCAAATCCACTGAAGAAGGTTATGGTTAGTTAGTCCTTAACATAGTTTACGTATGAATATCACAACAATTCATAAATACGTAACAGGTCCATAACGTAGTTTAGGAATTTACGTATTAATAGCAAACACAAGTACAACTACGTAGCGTCTTAATAACGTGACCTATCACGTCACCCAAACTGGCCAATGAAGAAACAACTGTATATCAAGAAAAAGGAAACACGCTTAAGTAAAGTCGATTGACAAAAATGTCATTGTCTCCGTTAGAAAAACTAACTTTTAAAAATAATTTAGTTTTGGCATTAATTAATTTAAGATTACGAGTAGAATAATGAAAATTTCACCTGACGTTTTCTCAACATCACATCTGACCACAGACAATGTTTATTAAGTGTGCAAAATAAATAAAAAAAAGGATGCCAAAGTCTTAACGCTATGCTTTTAAACGCCTACAGCTCCTGTCAGTCAGTCAGTGTACAAGTTTAAACATAAAACACACATTTACACTTTGTTAGCTAACTGACTACGCTCCAGTTTGAAACATATGTTAACTAGATGGATTGATATATACAAAATAATAATAAATACTTACACTGACGCGGCACGGTGAAAACAACCACTTTGGAGGCACTGCAGCCCTGTAATGAATAACGACCAAACAGCGCTTTCGTTTCCTGAAGTTTGAATTACAGCGCGGTGACGTCACATCCGCCCAATGGTAATTTTTTTTATTTATTGAAACGCACACAACAACCAAGTCACAAACTACCGGCCTTACATTAAAAGAAAAAAGAAAAAAAAAAAAAAAAAAGAATCAATACTGGATGTGCAAAAATGCCCCGAATTAAGCAAATATAAATATCAAAAAGATAAACAAAAATAAAATAAATAAAAAATAAAAATTGTTTGTCTGTTCTTTTTATTATTTAGTATATTTTTGATTGTAGAAGTTTTGATTGTGTTTCCTAAATTTTTATTTGCGTTTCAAATACAAACTTACAGGCCAAACGTTAAAAAAGAGAGAGAGAAAAAAAAAAAAAAAGAAAAACTTTATGTATATAGCACATTTCATGTAAAAGGATAAGACAAAGCATGATGGCAGCACATAAACTGATTTCTTTCCATTTGAGATTACATTCTTCAGGTATAAATGCTCTCCTCTAATCTGAATATGGTATACAGTGTCTGAAATAGGCTTAAACATGACTCAGCATGTTGGAAATAGATTCATCAGTGTTTCCAAGTACCCCCTGCAATGTGTTCAAGTACCCCGAGGGGTACCCATACCCCACTTTGGGAACCTAGGATCTCTGCTTCTTCAATGGCTTTTTTAAACCTGGATGGTCCAAGTAAAGCCAAGTAATGCTCCTGTTCATAAAAAAAAGCTGGTTGGTCATCTGAAGCAGTGGTTCCCAATCAGGGGTACGTGTAGTACAGCTCTGTCTTATGCAGTACATGTAGGGCCTCCCTTTGTACTTGGATTTCAATCAAAAATAAATAAATAATAATTAAAAAAAATGGTTTCCAAGTGTTTCCGAGCAGTAGGAACTAATCGCTGGTAAATAAAGCCCAATAAAACTCCGGAGAACAATGAATATTTGCTCCTTGGGAAAGATAGTATAGGTCTAACAACTGGTACAATAATAACTTGTTCCAGATGTTTCCGGGTTTTAGTATCACCCTTAAATGAACACATTGCACCTGGCATGCTGACAAATAAGAAGGGTGTGAATAAAGATGTGAAGATGTGGTAAATGTCAACGTTTACTTCAGCAGCTGTTTCCAAATTCACCTAGCTTATGTTTAATTGGCGGGTCTTACCCCTTCTTTGAGTAAGAGTGTGTGTTAATCGTTTGAAGGCAACATAACAGAGCAGATATAACTGTTGCTTGTTTTTTTTTTGGGCTTAATTAGAGCTTTCTTGTTGAGGTCACCCAGCGATGTGGACACAGATACAGCTCTGTGACTCTGGTGGACACTGCAGGCATCTTGACGGTACTCAGTCCAAACTCAACCAGCCAGTGCTTCACAATTGGCTTTGGACATTTGTGAAGAAACGATAGAAAAAAAAATGTATATGGTAAATTCTACCTTCACAAATGTAAATTCAACAAATCTTTTAAAGCACTAGTTAAGTTTAATTCTTCTTTAATTCAGAATAAAAGGTAAATCTTCTTTAAATTGACCTTGTAAACAATACACACACACAAGCACGCACGCACGCACACACACACATTTTTAAAAATTATTATTATTAGATATTAGACTGACTTTAGTCATTTTTAAAAGCCCTTTGTGCAGAGTTACAATGATTACCTGTCAACATTGAGCTGTCCTTACTCATCCTGAGTTACCATGACTACCTGTCAACATTGAGCTGTTCTGCAAAGCTGCATTTAAGACAATTTTATGAAATGATTTATTAACGGTAACAAAGAAATCCGACCTTGCACACCTTTAAACCAAGCAGCAGCCATGTTGAAAGTCTCAATCTGAGCCTGATTCGCAGATATATTTGAGCCACACGCACACACGCACGCACACACACACACACACACACACACACACACACACACACACACACACACACACACACACACACACACACACACACACACACACACACACACACACACACAGACAGAAATTCCTTGCTTTTTAGATTTCAGTATATTTTTGATTGCGGAAGTTTTGCTTGCATTTCAACTTCAAGCTTTTGGGCGGGGCCTCCTCCGAACAAACCAAAACTTCAGAAATTGTAAACAAAATGTATAGTTTCAATAAATACCTTTTGATTTGCAAACAAAACCAGCATTTAAAAAAAAATTAATTAATAATAGTTTTTTTTGCAAATCTTTTTTCAATTACAAATCCGTTATTTTTTGTTTGCAAATGTATTCATTTTTTTTTTCCAAATCTGTTTTTTAATTTCAAATTCATTTTTTTGTTTGATTGCATAAAAAAAAAGACACACATTTCTCTCCATAAATATTCAACTTCACTGTAATGGGTGATTAAAAAGTGCATCAACAATTTCAAACCCTGATCATTTCCCATGACACCTCACACACCTGTAGGGGGCGCCTACAGGCTACTTGTAGGCCATTAACCACAGGGATAGGCTGTTTCACAATATATTGAATACAATTGGCCTATACAGCAGATGCCAAATCTGTCCAACATTATTAAAAAGGTAAAATATCACAGCTTTCATCTTCTCCAGATCAAAATACGATATCAAAGCCGAGTGTTCTTTTGTAATCTGTTTGACATATTTTCATACGTTTTCAGGCTTAACCTTAATAATCAGACTTCTTGTTGGCATGAACAATTATATCTGGTTATATCATAGCTGTGAGGTCTGTGCTGACTTAAACTTGTAATATTTCATGCCTAAAATATTCACAAAAAAATTGTAAAAGGTCAAGGATGAAACCTGGCAATGCTCAGCACAAAATTATCCAAGCTGCTAATTGCTTGTCATCACCGCAAAGGTTGAAAGCAGTGATTAGCCACGCTGTAGAAAATCATTTAAGGCATGTTCTATTATTTACGATCTGGTAGCAATATGTATAATATCAGATTACACAATAAATTGCATCAGATTGCAATGACAGCAGTTATTGTTAAAACTATTCAAAGTTATTCTTCTTTAGTTGCACTTCTACATATACATAAAACACAAAACATGTAAAAAACCAACAATATCCTTGCAATAAGTGATAGATATCAGTCCCGACAGGATCTTCACTTTAAATTTCCTTGATTTTGTGACCAATTTGTATTTAATTAAGGGAAATATTATGTAATAATTTGAGGAAAATAGGAGGTCTTTGTAAGAGTTTTGAGTTTTTTCAACAGTTTAACACTAAAAATGACTGCATTCATGTGTTCTTAGCACCAGGAGGGTAGGGTTTCATTTACACAATGACTCATGTTTTCTCTGTAAGTTTTACTTCCTCTTGCGGGGCAGAATTGGATGCTCCAAAGGGCCGGATTTGGCCCCCCGGCCATGAGTTTGACACGTGCAGTAAACCATAACACATCATTACACCGACTGAAAAACTGAGTGGGACTCTGTGGCACAGTATTAAACTGGTTTGAGTCCTATTAAAAACAAAACAAAAACAAAAAAAACAGGGACTACTTTATGTCTACTGATGACATGTGGAGCAGTGTTCATTTTGGTGAGTCATCTGAGTATTGAGAAGCAATATTTGTGTATTTTGAAAGCTTAAATTCTGAAGAGAAATGGCTGCTGGGTAGGAGACTTTACAGACAAAATATGAGGATGAATTCTGATCTGCTAAGATGAAAGAAGTCTTTAGTAAATCAGTAGATTTACTTGAAAAAATGTTACAAATTATCATTAGAATATAATTTTTATCTGGTTTTAATGTATTGAAAAGATTTTCCTTCAACATTTTATGGAAACTATACTCTTTAGAACAGTTTAAGAGTTTCAGGGCAAACGGTTTATGTTTTTATAATACATGAAATAAGAGAAAATAAGGAAAGGACAGTAAAATAAGTGAAAATTAGGATGTCCAACACATGCTGTCAATGCAATGCTGTTTTTTTTTTTTTACCCAAACTTCAAAATGACAGGACAGGACAATATTTAATTGTTTATGTGAGTTCATAGTTTTAGTGTTCAAATACTGAATATTAACCTTGTGCCCTTTCTATCCTCTTTGACAGCGTCTCAACTATTGGTAGGGCAGGTTCTGTCGAGCAGCTCAACCAAATACACCATTATTGAGTTCATCGGACAAGATTCCTTTGGAAAAGTGGCCAAGTGCCAGGTTCATTCCACCAGGGAATTAGTCGTGGTGAAGATCTTGAAGGACACGTTCGTGCAAGACATGGAGCACGTGGTGAATGTTTGGATCTCTCCTAGTTTTGATGCCTCCAACAGGACTTTAACTATGAATTGTATAGGGAATAGTGATATATAGATGATCTAATTGTCCTTTTTTTCCCCTCCAGCTGTCTCCAGCACACTCAATCCAGACCACTTTAACATGGTTAAAGTCTACGAGAGGTTTGATTACTTCGGCTGCGTATACCTGCCTTGTCTATGAGCTTCTTGTGATGAACTCCTCAATACTGAACTGTATTCTTCAATGTATGTGCACCAATTGCAAAGCAGGTATGATCCTTTTTAAAGTTTGACTAATCACATTTGAAGGTATTTTCTCTAATTCCACATCGCGTTAATAAAATTGAACCATGTGGTTAAAGCTGTGTGTTGCTAACTTTATTCAGTAATGTTAGCATATCCTAGCCTCATCTAGATCTGTTACTTGCTAATGATCCCTTAATCTAAAATATATAGGGATAATCCACCAACATTATTTAATGCACACATTAATGGGTTTAAATATGTTAATAATAATAATAATAATAATAATAATAATAATAATAATAATAATAATAATAATAATAATAATAATAATAATAATATCCAAAATGATTTTTTAAACATCTTACAGTTCAAAAGTGCATCACAAACTGTCTAATATGCAATAGTAAACTGCTCACTTTCGCGGGACGATTGAGGCGCCATGAGCCGCCATTGCTGGTTTAGAGTGAAAGGAGTTGTCGCAACTCTCTCTCTAAACGACTCTGATGGGAGACACATGTCGTTGAAGATCGATTTGACGAGGTCCTGCTTACTCCTTACTCCTGGGGAAAAGAACTCCATCTTCATTTAACAGTGGATGATTCAGGAATCTGGTCCGTTCCTCATTGTTGTGATGAAAATTGGCAATCAGTTTCCTCAGTGAGTGTACCTGTGGTGGAAGACGTCCCCTTCCCCACCCCCAAGAGGTTTAGGAAAGTTCGTAAGTTCTTCTTGAGAATTCGAAAAACGCTTCTCTTCCTCCATGCAGGAGTCATTTCTGTGTATATACAATTCTATTCTATTCTATTCTATTCTATTCACCCTCTTCTACACTCAGGTCCTCCTTTGCCTACGGTCATCCAGTCGCTATTTTTTTCAATGTAAGGTGACCTTCAGAGGTTTTGAATTATTTATTACTATTATGAAATTTCTTTGTATGTTTGTAAACAAATACACTTCGTGACATACCTGCTTTGTTCATATTTTTTAGTTTTTCGGGCCAGTCCCTGACATTGTCGTGTGCTAAAAGTTCTGTAGAGGTGCTGAATGTCCTGGATCAAAATGAAAAGAAGATGAATTTATTTTTCATAAGTCAGTAGTGGTGATGGCATTGCTCAATACATGTCAGCACTTAAAGCTAACCCCGAACTTCTACTTGGCTGCATTATCTCAGCTTCCTCCTATGGTTATAGATAACAGCAATAATAATAATATTAATGGCACTGATACAATAATATATAATATATTTATATCCTTAGAATTGGTAAAAAATATTGAGATGACAGATGATACAACAAAATAATCATAATTTATTAATAGTAATAATAATAACTTTGACTTTCTCCATAATCATTTTGAGTTGAACTCATGTGACATTAAAGTACCATTTAAATAACCCATAAAACACTCTAATGAGAATGACAGGAACCGAGATGAGCTGCATTTATTTAAAAACAATGTCACTACTCTATGCTCTACGCCACATTCATCTGATACTATACAGTACTGTATATTACAACTGCATGCAATTCTTAGATTTCATTCAGGAACAACAAGAACAAGGACAACTATGACTTCAAGGTCTTATTTTTCTCTAAAGTGAAACTAGTTTCTTCATGACATTGGCTTTGAGTTTGAAGTCATTGTCCAGCTGCAGGATCAATGTTGGCTCATGCAGACACCTCCCTGATTGTGTTGTATGATGGATAGGTTTCTGCCCAGACCTCTCAGCATTGAGGACATGATTAATGTAAGGAACCTCCACCATGATTTAGTGTTGCCTGTAAAGGCATATTATTGCCTGCTTTTGCTATGCAGTTGAATATTTCAAATTTCAAGTTTGTACACATTTTTGCTACAATATTTGAACATTTTCTAAGCTAAAAAAAAAAAGATTGCATTGCATATCAGAGTGTTTTGTGGTGTCAGATCATCTTTTAACAGATTTGTGACGAGGGCCGCTAGAAGGACCCTCTCTGAATTGGTCCCAGAGGCAACAACAAAGTATGAAATCGCCTCTGGCTTTTTCACAGTGACTCTCCCATAAGTAACACTTCTATGTAGACTCTTCTGAATGGTTAATGTGTACACCTGAGCACCATTGGTTTGTTTTTCCTGTGGTGTGATGTAATATTTATTATTGTTTCCATTTGGAAAAATTCTTCCTTTTAACACTGTGTAGAAGTAGTTGGAAACATTTCCACACAAATAAGTTGTTGAAGTTACTTCCAGAACTCAACTCAAGAGCTTGTTTAAAAGAATTTTGATTATTTTCAAAACATTAAAGGTCCCCTTTTCTACAAATTTCACTTTTTAATAGTTTTCTCGCAGCTCCATAGCCTCATTATGAGGCTCCAAAAGTGAATATGTATGATTCCTCCATCCCTTGTTTGTTCCACATTTTGTGAAATATGTGCTCAGGCAGGCAAGTTTGAGTTTGCTCCGTTTGTGACATCATAAGAGGAATAACTCCACCCTCTCAAATTACTTTGGGATAAACAGGTATGGTGAAGGCAGAACGAGCCACGCACAAGTTTTTTTTTTCCTGTGGGTGAATTTTATCTTTGCTGATTGGGAACCAAAAGACATTCCCAAACATTTGTTTATAATTGCTTAGCCCTTAACAGAGGAATTGCTTTGAAAGCATCAACCCGTATAGAGCTAGCTTAGCTTAAAAACTCTAGATAAAGCACTACGCAGTACCAATGCTTCATGACTCAAGCACAAATGTGGAAGATGTAAGTTAATAACATTTTGTGTTTCTTTTACTGCATAAGCTGCCATCTAGTAAAATATCAGTGTAACTTAGTAGGGCTTTATAATTTCCACATTGACGGAATCGCGGACGGAATTGCAGAATCAACCAATGAAAACAAAATCCACTGTTGAACTCGATAATTGACAAAATGGGGACAAAACGCAGTCACTGTGAGGCAAAGAATGTTTTTTAATGGGAAAATATTTTCTGGGGACCACCCCTTCCCGTCCTGGCTGCTTCAAACACCATCTAGCCAAAGTTTGCACTTGTCTTCTCCTGATGCTGCTTATTGGAGCGTGTTCAAAGACTGAATGATGCCTCACTGCCACCAAGTGCTGGAAGCTGTATTGCGGTCCCGCGGCCCTTGTTTTTCGCGGGCCAGGAATGAGCCGCGGCCCTATGGTTGAGAATAACTGGTTTAAACCACCTGAAACACCGTCTAAACTGAAACAAGTGATCCAACCTTGCATCAGTTATTAAATTAGGTTAATTTAAATGAAGTTGATCAAAACTTAATCAGTAAACCTGATTAGATTCAGTAAATCATTGATCCCTGAGGGGAACTTGGGTGACATTGATGCTGCTCTCATACATCTTTATATATAAATTTATTTATAAATAAGCAGCTTATTTATTTATTTTTTACATGGATTTTTGTTTTATCATGGTTTTCTTTTTTTATTTTGTTTCCTCAGGAGTTAAAAACTAATTTTCGGACAAAAATTGACTTATATTTCTAGAAAAAACGGAATTTGGAATTTTTCAAAAATTGACTTTATAGTGCACTACGTTAGCGCGGAAGCTAACAGTGCTCAGTGACTGTTGCTAACATTGTGTCCTTTAACACACAAGAGCAAATAATATCAGGAGTCATCCAACAAAAGACGTGTAAACATGGACTTGCAAACTCTTCTCTCCCAAAGTAGGCGTGGAAGAAGATGGACGCGTTTGGGGCTTATACAATTCTAGGCTTCTGAGAACTATGTGAAATGGTATAAAAAGCAGTATAATATGGGACTTTTAAAGCTTTAGAAATACAATCAAATCAACAAAACAAAAGGGGGACTTCAAAAAGACAAAAACATTTAACCTATCCATACAAGAGAAACACAAAAACAGGACAACCAGCTGTCTCCAGGCCAAAACCAAACAAGTTCAGCTCGATATAGCATGAACCCTTTCCCCATGTGCACATCTGTCTCTGTACTGGTTTTTCTCAGCCCGTTTATCCACTTCCCTCTCTCTACCTAATTGCCAATTTGACTCAGGTGTTCACCTGAGAGAGGAAGGAGGAAGGTCAGGCTGAGAGGCCAGAAGGCACCAGCTGATATAGAAAGTTTGTGATTACATTTTTATACTGACTGACTCTAACAAGACTAAAGTCACACATAGAAAGTAGATAAGAAGACAGGCTGGCACTGACCACCTCTGAAACCTTATTCAGGAGCCATCGCTGATGATTGACAGGACAATATCCAACTGGTAGAAAGAGCAACAGGAGTCAATGAGGTAAGATGGTCAAATGTCATTTTGGCGTAGCTGGCTGGTGTTGACTGTTTTAATAGTGCCTTGCTGTGGTATTCTATATTATTTATATATTAGTATAAAATCCTCCATATTTGCACGTGTTGGTAAAGAAGTATCATTTTTGTCTCTCAGCATACCTTGTTATATGAAGGTGATTTTAGTTGAGAAGCATTGTAATATATGGTTGTGTGACCAAATGTTTGGTTTTACCCAGACATGTCCTCTTTACACATCTTGTCCAGGGACCTTGAACGCATCTCAAGGAACAAATTGATTTAAAAGAGAGTAACTCTGTTAATATTTGCTCTGTCTGAGAAATTCCACCTGTTTCTGAAAGCTGAGTGACTATATTTATCCAGTATCATGTCATTATGGTAAATCATTAAAGGTGCCACTTTGTTTGGATGATATTGTCAGGTACGCAGCCGAGAGAAAAGGTAGAGATGGATTGAAAGAGACCAAATACAGGTGGACTGAATTAAAAAAAAATACGAGCAGGAAAATGTTCTTGGATGGATTTTTTTTTTGTTTTGTTGCACTTTATTAACAAAGAGCTTTAGTTCTTTTTTGTTTTTTTTTGGTGTACGTTCAAATGGTCATGAAGGCCTCGTCTCCATGTGGCCTATTTTATTATTTAAAAATAATAGATCTTTGTATTTTCCTTATTACACAGAAAATATATTGAAGTTGTTAAAATAAAATAAAATAATTGAAGCTCTATTTTGTTTTTGGCTACATGTGGTTTTGCTGTCCTTGCTGCATGCTGTGCAAGGATCAGATTAGGTTAAGTCTGACTGAATGTGTCCTTGAAACCATCATTTGAGTTTTGGAAGATGTCACTGTTAAATTGCAGTTGAGGTTCTAATGTCGTGAAGTCAAACCAGGCAGAATATATTTTCTATAAGTACGTTGGCCTTAATTTTCAGTTCTTTCCTTCCTGATACAAACATAAGCATACGAAACGTCAGAATTCAACTCTTCAGAGATTTTTCTCGAATTTATCGAGAGGCAAACATTGTGAAACAAGTAATTCTCAGTATCTTTGCATACTCAGCTTTTCCTTCTGATAGAAGTTGTTAATTGTGTATGTTTTTGAGTGTTGTTTCAATCAAATGCTGCACTTGCCTCAGAGAACAAGGACACAGCAGATTTAACAGACCTTCCTACTTTTGGATGATTTAAAAAAAGTAAGGACGATCCGACCCCCTGAAGCAACGAACACAAAACACTCTCCACCAGACAAGCCTGGAATAGCATTAGCAGAAACAATATATTTAGTTTTCATAATTTTAGACATGTAACCTAATCTGCAAGTGCTGTGATGGACTGGCGCCCTGTCCATGGTGTACCACAGTCTAGTGCTCTATAAGGGTTGGAGCAAGGCACTAGCAGACAGTTGCAACCCTAAACCGGAACGAGCTAGTGGGCCAGACGATCTGCAATTGTCTCATGAGCTTTTTCCTCTAGCCAGACCTTTTTTTACCCAGCAGTCTGGATACAACATTGATGGGAAATAAATAAAACAACCATGCAGTCGTTGCCCACAAAATGTGGTTTTTCATCAGATTTAAGAGAGTAAATTCAGAAAGATATTTATTTTTTTCAAGTTTTTGCTCAGGAACAATATTGCCCTTAGCAAAAAGTAGTATATTTGAAGTACATTTTATTAAGTATGCTTGATTATAAGTACAGCAAGTATACTATTGACCATGTACTTGTAGCGTACTAGACAGTATACTGATTTAATACTACTTCGGACTAAATTGGAACATTTATAAAAGCATACTTTAAAAGGTTATTTTAAGTTTACAAGTATATACTTCTAGTCCTCATTTTAGTTTATTGAAGTATACTTTTATGAACTAAGTATAATATTAATGTAGATGTTCATATTTTTATTATAATCTAAGCGTACTTCACTATACTTTTCTTAAGTAAATAAAATATAGTATATAAAAAGTAAACTTCAAGTATACTGTCTCATTTTCTGTATAAAATAAGTATACTTGTAATACACTTGAACAAACTACTGTTTGCTAAGGGTGATCTCATATTGTCTAACGGGTTTTTTAAAAGATACATTTCTTATACTTATGAAGCACAGCATCTGGATTTCGTCTTAAAACAGACGTAGAACTTTGTAGCATCAGAGCCAGATGTGACTTGCTGAAGCTGTAGGATTCGTCCTTCTGGGCTTGGTCTACCGACGAGATAACACCTTGACATCAGACACGTCTCCTTAACTGTTGGATTGAGATAGTTTCTGTAAAATAGATGGAAATTCCTTTGGACAGTCGGGTGATATACTTTCATCATCCGTCACCCAGTTGATTCACAGAGCTGTCAGACTAGCGGGCCATCCTTGGGTTTTCACATCAAGAAACAGGACGGCGCTTGGCTCATGGATAAGTCTCCTGGTGAGCCATGTCCTTATCATCAGAGAAGTCAGGGCAGACTTGGTGCTTTGCAGCAGACCTCCTGTGGCCTAGTAACGCTGACCGGCCTTACTCCTGATGCCTCTGGCTCTAGTACTGACCTGTGAGAATCACACTCTAGCACTGCATCTCTCCCATAAAGCAGTAGGTTATTGATGCTTCCCTGCTCCACAAAACCCGTGTCTTATACATTAGTTAAAAGAATTGTGGTTCTAACTTATTTGCCACTATTGATCTAGGTCAGTGGTTCTCAAACTTTTTTGGCTCAAGTAACCCCTTTCTCTACCTTTTCAATGCAAGTACCCCTGACCGCCCCATTCTGTTCAGAATTCTGTGTAAAAACAACTATAGATCATAATGATGGAATAAATAAATGATGACACATATTTTAAAGAATCTCATTTCATAATAAGTGAAATGAAACAGTATTTAGTTCCTCCTGAATAGATTTATGTCTGTAGTTTTTACCATTTATGGTCATCTCCCTCCTGATTGGGGACCAAGACTAGCTCTTGTGGTTTCAGTTCATGTTCTAATTAAGATAATTTCCTTCATTATTTAGTGTGTATTTGTGTCATTTTGTTGTTTGTCTGTTCTTTTTATTAATCAGTATATTTTTCTCATTTTTTGTGTAGTTGGTATTAATGAAATTATTATCTGTCTTTTTGGTCTCATTTTGTATGTTTCTGTCATTTTTGTATATTTTGTCGTGATCTTTTGTATTTTTTTCTCTCATTTAGTGTCTTTTCTGTCTCTGTGTGTGTGTGTTTTTGATGTCATTTTGCGTGTTTTTTGTTGTTGTTTTGTGAGTTGCTGATAATATTTAGTATGATGATCATTTTTAACTACAGATAAACATTTAAAAAAAAAAAAAATCAGATTTAAGAGTGTGAAACAACTTGTTGTTAGGCTATATTCCTATAAAATCTTAAGGTACATCATGTTGTTCTAAAGAAATGAAATTAGCATATCAGCCACATCAGAAATGAAGTATAACATGTATTCTATTGTTGCTACAATCCACATACTGTGTTAAAGTTAAAAGTCCAACCCACAACAAGCTTGTAAGTGTTAAACTTTTGACGGCTTTTTATTGTTTTGAGGTTTGAAGAAATGGTAGTGATGACAATTGTGGTTTGATTTAAAAGTTTATTTATTTATTTTTTTTAACATTGTTTAACTATCAAACGGCACAAATGTACAGTGAAAAACACACTCAATCCCACAATTGTTCAGGACAAAAAAAGAACTAGAAATGTGGAATATTCCATCATGTCCTTCCAAAAACACCCAATATGCAGCTGCCACGCAAGAAGCAACCAGGTGTTGCCCAAGGACACTTTGACACAAGGACAATCTTAGCAGGGAATCTAACCTTGTGATTGGAAACTGGCCAGTTCTACCACCTGAGCCACGTCTGCAACCATGTCAATATTTGGTCATTTTTTTCAATCTGAGTTTAAAAGGACAAAACTGAAGGTCTCGAAATAAATTGGTTGGCTCACATTCTGAGAGCATCTCATAGTTAAAGCCTGGGATCTATGCAGCGGATAGAAGCTAGTGACTAGTATAATAAGTACTTCTTACTACCTCTCTTCCTCTGCTATTATTTGCTTTATCTCAGTCTGGCTTTCACCGCAATCATCCCTCTCTCCATCTCTTTCTTTCATTATTGCACACTCTGCCCCCCTCATTTTTTTTTTTTTTTTTTTTTATATATCACACCTAACCTTCCTACGCTTTGGCTCTGCTTTCTTTCCCTCCATGTCTCACTCTCCCATGATTCCTGAGACTTTTCACAGGATAATCACAAAAATGCTCACTTGGCAACATCTACTGAAATGGCAATTTGAATTACTTTTTATTTTATTTTTCAACATCATGTAGATATTCTTTGGTTCTTACAGCGACTCAGAACATTCTACCTCCCAGCTGACACTAAGCAAGCGGCAGCTTATTCCCTAACAACACGGTGGTAGAAATGTTTCATGAAAACATTTGCATAGGTACAGAAGTCAGAAATAAATGCCTAATTCCCCAGAGCTTTCGGCTTTGTTCTCATGTCCCCAGTTTTCATTGCCTGTCAAGTGCGACACCAACCTGACAAGGTTTAGCCATTTTATCCAATCAGAAGACACAAGCGCTCTTATTTTTGGGAGCTAACTACATTTGCACATCAAGGAATATGAGATTATTAAAAAAAAGCAAGGTAGATGCATAATTATTGTGCATCAAAGGGATGAATGTTTGCTTTCACAACATTCAGGTTAGGTGGTAATGGAATATTTCGGTTGGGCTGTACCAAACCTATATTATTAGTTTATTGAACCAAAATGAAGCATTCAGCCTTAAGAGGTATTGATCAAATTCTAAAGTGAAGTTTTTTTTTTTTTCCCCCTACCATTCTATTTTGCTATGTTATAACCTATTTTATCCTGCATGTTCTTCTTCTTCCAAGAAAATCATGCTTCTCAATGCATGAATAATCACCAATTTTTGCATAAAGGTTTAATCCCATGCCAGATTACCTCAGCGTGCAAAATCAGGCCAATAGTAAATAGGGTTGTGCTACAGCCTCTTTAGTCAAAATTCACAACAAATTAACTGCATGTGCAACAGATTGGACCAAATGTAGCCCCAACACTGAAATAACTGTTGTACAATGAAATCTATTCTAATTATAAAGTCGATCACTTTAACAGTTTTTTCAAAAACAATCTCCTCCCACATTTTTGTTGATCTCAGTTGATACCAAACATGCTACAGCACGTCTTCAGACTGTCCTACACAAATAATCCACACAGATTTGTGATTTATCAAAAAAGTTGACAGTAGTTGTCAATTGTGGAGTCATGGTAGATGTGTGGAAAATATCAGAACCTTATAACAAACTGATTTGGCCAACAATTGGAGTCAATGCAAAAAATCCAATTTCATAATTTTATTCCCTTTTTAATTATTTTAATCATTTTTTTAAATATTGTTTTATTTATTTATATACATATAACACATTATTTTACCTTTAAAATAGTGCTACCTTAACTTCACCATGAGTGGAAATTTATCCCTATCCAATATTAACTCATAAATCACCTGGATTTTTATTTTTTTTCTTAGTAGAGCCAGGAGGTGATGTTGGAATCCCTAAACAGTTGACCATCTATGTAAAGCTTGTCTACGACCATTTTTCAATTTCAGCCTCTGTCGGTTTTCCTTGAAAATAGGATACAGGGTTTGTTTGTTTATTTCCCGTGGGAATTGATCATTCATGGTGAACTTTTACTTTTAAGAAGCTTGTTTTAATTTTTCAGCTCTTTTACCTCGGAGGTCACCGCAGATAAAGCCGAATGGACATCGTGATTGTCTTTTTGAATTTTTTTGGTATGCAAATTCCAGGCTGGCCTTCTTTTCCTGAAAGTCTTGGTGCAGTAAATCAACCACACCCAGCCTCTTATTGATGGATTTTAGGATCTCTGTGTGAGACTCCGCCTCCAGATCTGACGTATCCGTAGAGGAGTCATTCTTTCGGCGTTTTGCAGCCTTATCTGATGTTCTCATGGCTTTAGGTCCGGTTTCCATCACGTACTCGGTCGATGAGCTCTTTGAGGTCCTCCACTCTGGCTGGCTCGTTTGTGGCGTAGATTTACCGGTAAGAAGTGTTAATATGTGCAAGTAAACAGAGCCGCCATGTTCCCTTCTCTCCGTCAATTTTAAACATCGTTTTTTCACTAATGGAGCCAATATGTCATTGTTAAAAGCAAATGATCAACATCTCCACGCTGTGTAGCTGCAATATGTGTATTTTCGGAACTGACTTTTTGATACCAGTTTAAAATCTGCATTTAAACACCATCTTTGTTTTGCCTAAACATTCCATGACTTGACCATTGCTGCTGCACTATAACCCCAGTTAGTGCAATGGTCAAAGTTGTTTTTCACAGGGACAGCCAGGGTTCAATGAGTTGTATCCATCTGAAGCACATTTTTCTTTTAAGAAAAGCGATAAAACAAGGAAATTGTGTTGGAACACACAAAACAATTGATTCATTAACGTGACAGTTTCACGGTCTCACTGGGTTATTAAATGGCACAAAGGGTAACATTGTTCCCTCAAACTTGAAATTGTGTAATTAAGTTTCCGTTGTCCTGGAGCTTTGTTTCTACCATGCTAACCGTTTACTTGTATGGTTATTACGGAGTCGTGTTTCGTCTTGTGATTTAAAACCATTACAGTTGGACTGGGACCTGTTTCGGGGTGTACCTCACCTTGTCCTCTGAGGGCTCTAAATATTCTCATTTTTGCTTGTCTCTAATTTGTATTCTTCCATTCAGACTCCTGACACGCCCACCGGATTTAAAGAGACCCAGCGTGCGTATGGCTGTGAAAGAAGGCGGTTGGATGTGGTTAATTTACTGACTGAGCCATGATGTCATTTTTTTTTTTTTTCTGGCTGTCTGGAAATCATGGACCGTGGAGTTTCCCTTCGCTTGTGAATGTCGTTGAAATCCTAGAAAAAGATAAAGCATACTTTTATTTTGAAAAAGGCCTTATCCATTGAAGGAGAACATAACAGGTTTATTTGTATCTGTACGAGTCCAGCCCACACCTCATAATCATTAACATTTTTGTGGAAAGTCCAGTTTTTATTAAACAACCAGGAACTTTCTATGCGATTCCCCTGTTCAGAAATAACAGATGAGAGCGTTAGTCTCATTACTTTTCCACTGATGTCCATAATCTGTATCCAACTGAATATGCATCAGACATGTGCGATCCCTCTTAGTGCCCTGCTTTATAACTCTGGAGATGGCGATGTTGTTTGGATCAATTGCTTCCCACATAATACGCTGTTATGCATTTAAAATGTTCCAATACCTTATGGCGCTGATGAGACAGAGTCCGACCTGAAGCCGAGCATCATTTCTAAATGTGTCGGTATCCAAAAGCGCTTAAGCTGACGTCAGAATACACGTAAGTAGGGCTGGGTAATATGTCTGGATTCAAGATATATCAAGTTTTCTTTTTTGGTGGTATGAAAAATTATATATATTATAGTGATATATTTTTATTTTATAGCTATTTTTTAAAAAAATTGGCTGGCTTAGTGGTTAGCACGTCCACCTCACAGCAAGAAGGTCCTGGGTCTGGGTGGACTTGGGTCCTTTCTGTGTGGAGTTTGCATGTTCTCCCCGTGCTGCGTGGGTTTCCTCAGGGTACTCCGGCTTCCTCCCACAATCCAAAAACATGACTGTAAGGTTGATTGGAGTCTTTAAATTGGCCATAGGAGTGAATGAGAGAGTGAATGGTTGTCTGTGTCTGTTAAACGGGAATAAGCGGGTATGAAAATGGATGGATGGATATCCCAGCCCTACACGCAACCCCCGATTTCCACTGGATGCGGCTCCGCTGCATTACGTCACCGCCACGTCACCAGAACTGATAGGTTTCCGCTTTAGTCTATGTGTTAATTTCCAGTGCGTGTCTGCTCCTTCTCAGCTGCGGTAGTCAGGTGCCCTCCACCAGATATACTGTACGCAGGGCTTCTATTTCTGGCGGACACCGGAGCACGACGCATCAATCAGCACAGAGCAAATGAAGCTCAACAGGAAATTAAGCACGTATTCCGCAATAAAATATGGGGTTACTTTTCAAAATAAAACACTTCAGATTATATTTCAAGTAAATACATCACCAAAACGTCAATGTTTAAAAACAAATTCACATTCACTATATTGTTTCCTCTCATACTGTAACTACACTGTAAACTGCAGCAACTTTGATTAATTTCATATTTTAATGGTGCAGCTTTATCTCTTCTCTATTGGCTGTTGCTAAAAAATGTGGCTGATAAATCCAGAGAGTCCAATCTTCTTGTATTCCTTCGTTAGGAACACTGACCTGTTTATTGTTGTGTTAATAACACATACGTTTAACTGTGTTGTCGCGCAATTATATAAATATTGTGAGAACTGCTCTGTGTCGTGACGTCACAGTCGTTCAACCGGAGTGCACTCAAAACACAACCGGTGGGGATTACCGGACGGTGGACAGTGGGGCAAAAGCGGATCGGTGCCGTGGTGCAGTGGAGACACATCCAGTGGAAACCCCCAGTTAGGCTAGAAATGACTGGGAACGCCCACATTTGAGGACCACTCTGCCTGGAGCGCCTATCTGGGATGAAGGCGTGTGGTGACAAACACAAGTGTAGGGTTGAGAATAGCACGCCTTGAGTCAACAAGGGTTCAGCACTAGTGAAAGGCTTCAGTGGAGGAAAAAAGATGGATGAATGAATGCTTTCAGCCTTGACCCTTGTGTTCTTAAGGTACAGACTTGACCAATGTACAGAAAAGCCATGCAAGACTTGTCCTTGATCTTTGTCCATCCCATTTTACGAAACGCTTGTTAACCTTAGAGTCCTTGGAAAGTCATCGCTTTCACTATGAACCCTTTCATTCTCACAAACCAATGATTGCTCTTCACCCTCTGTGAAACCAGCCATTCATGTGAGGACCATTTGGACACACCAAGAAGCCTAAGCAAAAGAACACTGTTTGAAAATGCTAGAAAGATTGAAATGTGATTCAGACCATGAGTATGCAATCAATTCGAAGCCTAATAGATATTCCCGAGTCGCCATGATTCAAGGAGAAAAACTTATTTTCAGAACCCCGACAGCTTGATTAAATGTTCCACCCAATGACATTAGGAAAAGCCTGGGATGAATATTTTTGTGTAGCCATAAAACCAGCAGCCCTTATCCCACCAATGTGATAATGTTCTACAAAAATACTCATTACAAAGCCTAATTAATGAACAGCCAAATCCTGCCAAGCCCAGCGAAGATGGATTCCAGGCTTGATTTCACCATGCTGTTCAATGGCAAGCAAACGTAACAGAGATAAGGCTAATGAACTGTTCGGCTTTCTTCCACAGAAAAACAAAAACACACTGCTTGAGACTTTATTACACTTTTCGACAGCTGGTGAATGAATTCTAGTGAGTGGAGTTGTGTTAGTGCATGAGTTGTTGTTAAAACAAACACACGTCTGCGTCACCAGAAAGTCACTATGAGAAGTTTTCAGTCCAAAATTCAAAGGAGAGAAATGGCTGGTGGTGACAAGTATTAAACTTTACTAAGGCTTTGACTATATCAGTCACATCTGTATTTATTCTTGTGAGTTTGAAGTGTGGCAAGTGCAGTAAGTTCATTTTAGACGGAACAAACTGGTGACTTGTCCACAATAACCCTTATTTCACACTATTTTATCCTAACTTCCCTTATAAAAAACTGCAGAATGTTAAAATCATACTTGACAGTGTATGTATACAGCTCTATTCAAGACGACTCTTTTGCTTTTTTGATGAGATGGAATAGAACTGAACTTTAATGGCTTCTCTTAGCAAGGTTGTTCATCGTTGGACATGCATGGTTTTGTCCGTGCGCCATGTCCTCCTGAGTTGCTGGGATTTAGAAGCACTTGGGTGCAATGGAAATATATAACCTCCTGAAGAAAGAGTGTGCGAGCAGTGCAATTATAAAGGTGAATCAATACACTGTTTGCACAATGAGCAGCAGATGACGGCAGTTTTACAGATGAGAAAATGTGTGGCTAAAGTTGGCAGCAGTGGCTGTCCTTGGGCATAGCCCAACATCACTCTGTATGAATGTGAATGTATGAATGAAACTGGTTGTGGTCCAATTCTCTTGGTTGGCATGAATTGGCTGCCAGTCTTACTTCAGACCGCCGGTGGGCAATTATAGCTAAAGACGTTGCTTACCTCCAACAGTGAGTGTATTTTGATTGAAGTATTGTTTCTGTCCAAGAAACAAGTGCCTCATAAATCTTTGCTATCATTTTTGAATGACGCTATTGCAATAGCAGGACTATTAAGGTGAGATAGGAGTAAGAGCAAATGGGGCGCCAATTGTAAAGTTGCACAGGCTAAAATAAATGGCAACATTTAGCAACAAACCATGTTTAAAAAAAGATGTGGCTATTTTTACTTTTGACCAGATGTACAGCAATATTTGTGATTTTTTTTTTTTTTTTTTTTTTGAAAAATGTCTGTTAAATCTAAATGTTAAATAATAGCTCTAAATCTAAAAGTTTTAACATCTAGATTCAACATTTAGCATTAAGATTTAACATTTATATTTAAATGTAACATTTATATTTGAATGTAATTTGTTAAATATTAAATCTACATGTTAAAACAAACATTTAAACATAAATATTAGATCCAAATTTTGGTACTTCTGGTGAATTTGAATATTAGCTAAATATTTCGTTTCACAAGTGACATTTACATTTAACATTTAGATTCAACATTTAGCATTAAGATTTAACATTTATAATTAAATGTAATAATTCAATTTAATATCTAGCAAATTATTACATTTAAATATATACGCAACATTTCAATATAAATGTTAAATATTAATGCTAAATGTAAATGTCAGTTGTGAAACTAAATATTTAACTAATATTCACATGAAGTACCAACATTTGGATTTAACATTTATATTTAAATGTAACATTTAGATTTAACATTGACAAAAAAAGATGACAACACTGACTACAGATGAGAATAAATCCTACACAAAAAAAAGAAAAAAAATGAAATTGTGTTCAGAACCAAAGAATGTTTGACCAGAGAGACGAGCTCTGATGTAAATTTTGTGTTCAAAATAGGGGACGGGACTCGGATAAGCAACTTGCTTCTCTAGTCTCCTTTTTCGGCATGTACAAAAAAAAAAAAAAAAAAAGAGAAAAAGAAAACTGTGAATGCAACCATGTCGGAAATAAACTGAATAAATAAATTATAATTTTATGAGAGAAAAAAATTCACAAATCTGGTCAAAAGTGAAGATCCACATACCTTTTTTTTTTTTTTTTTTTTTTTTTTTTTTAACGTGGTTTGTTGTTGCTAAATGTTGCAAAAAGTTGCTCGTCCCTAATACTTGGAAATGCTCAGGTAGCTGACAATCAAAGTTGCTGACATTAATTGAAGGTAAATACATTGTATTATGCTGAAGAAATATGAGACAAAAGTGCAACTGTACTGTGGTTTTAATTCAATGTGACATTGACTGCGTTACAGTTTTTAATGTAATTTTTAAATTACGTTTTACTTGTTTCTGCTCTTTTTCGTTCATGTTTTTCCTTTTTTCAATGTGCAGGAGAAAAATGTTTTAATGTCTAGAATAAAATTAATAAACAAACAAAATATGGCCCAAGCTTCAACATTAAAGAAAAGCTTTTTGCTTCAAATACTATCCACATTTTCTCCCCCACATTATAGTTGAGGCTTTACCTTTGAGCTTTGTATGAGGTGAGTCAACAGATTTCAGGTCCTTAAAGCTGATGTCTGGAGTTTCTGAGAAATCTATGTTTATGTATGGTTCGTTTGAAATGTGAAAAAATGCCTAACTAGTCTTTTACTATATACTGTAGGATCTACAACGTCAATGTCATAAGTGCCACGTCTTTGCAAAATCCAAAATGACTGAGATCCGCAAAACCTTTAAGCCTTTCTGTTAGCTTGCTGCAGCGAGTCTGTTACCCCTCAGATGAGTGCGCTAACAACAACTCCACTAGGGCCCTATAAAATTCACGTTAATGGAATCACGGAATCTACTGTTGAAAGAGGAAATGGAACGCAGCAGGTTGAAGCCCTGTCACAATGAGGAAAATTAGTTTTTTTTTTTTTTTTTATTTATGGGAAATGTTTCGGGCACCCCTTATCATGGTGCACCGCCCTCCCCCTCCCGTCCTGGCCGCTTCAAACACAGTCAGTCATCCGCACTAAAACACCGTCTAAACTGCCAAAAAAAAAACACGGAAATCATCCCTGACTCCTAAATCAGAGCCGACCAGTGTCTGCTTAACTTTAGTGTGTCTGGAGCTCCGTCCGTTTCTCATGTAGCGCGGCTACGCTCTGTGAAAACATGAGCAGCTTTAATCATCTTCACCTGCTCAGTGTTTAAACATCTCATCAGAGCTACAGAAGATCTGTGGACAAAGTTGTTGTGGACGAGACCGTCGATGCCAGGGATTGTAAAGTCTGAAACATCGTAGGTAGTCATCAGGATCATTTAAATTAGTTTAGATTAAATTAAGTTGATCAAAATGTAATCAATAAACCTGATCAGATTCAGTAAACCATTGATCCCTGAGAGAGGGTGACATTAATGCTGCTCTCATACATCTTTGACATGAAAGGAGCAGAACAATCAGTACTACTTTTATACCTTTTAATTGTATCTTACTCATTATTTTAAATTACATTTTTATTTTTTACACATTTTTGTTTAATTATAGTTTTCTTTTTAATAGTATATATTTTGTTTCCTCACAGTATCTTTTAATTGTATCTTTATTTTTGACATATATTTTTGTTTAATTATGAGTTTTATTTATTTTGTTTCCTCACATGCGTTAACACATTTTCTGAGAAAAAAATGATTAATATTTCTAAAAAACACGGAATTTGGGAAAAAATTAAAACGCATATGCATTTAAAAAAGGTATTTTTTAAAATCTTAAATCGAATTGCAATATCTCAGAAAAATCGTGCAGCCCTATCACCTATTTTCTTTATTGGTTATCTTGTTAGTCTTCCTAATCAATAAAAAATATAGGTTTTAATAATTTTTTCGTTGGGGGCATCTGAGCCATTTTTGTGTCGGTATGCCCCTCAATTTTCAAATTTTATTTTCAGTGGTAAAATGTGGGAAAGCTTGATATGAAACACATTTTAATAATCATCTACATATTTGTAGATCTGAACATACAAATGTAACATGGTCCCCCAGTTTTGTGTTAAATTATAATTGACATTTTATTGCATTTTCATGGCAATTACAAATACAAAGTAAATTATATAAACTCAATAGGACAACAATCATAGAAATAATCAATTACTGATTACAATTATTTTTGACCCTTTCACCTGTCATACAAATCAGATGGAATTTGTGATGTTTTTGTTGAAGATAAAACAATAAAATAGAATAAAATAAGTTGGCTATAGACTTCTGTGTTGCCTTCACCACCGCCTGATAAGAATTCTTCTCTGCTACGGCGCGTGCCTTTCTGACCAGATTCCAAGTGATGGTGCTCCAGGTGAAGGCATTGTTGAGATGCATTCTTGAGGCATCGCTTCCTCTGTTGCCCTCTGATAGAGGAGAAGGTAGACCCCTGGCCCTCCCAAAGTCCACAATCATCTCCTTGGTCTTTTTCCTGTTTCTGCAGAAGACGTTATCTCTGCGCTAATGCTCCAGGCGCTCCACTTCCTATCTATAGCCAGACTGTCACTCATTATTCAATGAAGGCCAAGCTCCTTTGTGCGTGCCTTTGGCTGAAAAACCTTAGCCATTACTGTAACTATTGCCTGTATTCTAGACTGGAGAATGCTCTAGATCAGTGGTTCCCAATGCTCTCCTAAACCCCTAATTGTGTCTCAAACGTGGTTCCCTAAGGCTTAATCTACAAATTCAGAACAATGCAAAAAAACTGTGTATTTTGAGCAATTCTTAGTTTGTGGTGAATTTGTCCAAAAAAAAAGCCAATTATTTTTTAATTAATTGTTAAATCTTTCCAAATACCCCCTGCAATGTGCTCTTGTACCCTGGGCCAATAGGGGTACACATACCCCTGTTTCAGAACCACTGCTCTAGACTCTGACTTAAACATTTAACAAGCTTTAGACATTTTATATAATTTGATAATTTGCAATCAGTATTATATTTACTGGTATTTTCACTTTGGTTGTAATTGTTACTGATATAATTATTGATTACATGTATGTTGTTACCTCTGCAACATCTGCTTTTAGTTATCATTGTTTATTTTACTCATATAATGGATATTATTTTGTGACCTCCTATGATGTCTTATTACCGTTATTACATTATTTTATTATTAATTACTGTATTTGTGTACCCATTTTACAATGTTCAGTTATAATATATATATTTTGTATCTTAATAGTTATTTCTGCTGCTACCACCCTATTGGCTTGGTAGCAGGGTCTGCCTGGGTGATTGTAACCCCCCCCAATCCCTGGTTCTGGGGTCCCGGTTTGTTTTTGGTTGTTCTTTGCGGGAGATTTCTTTGGAGCGATGGGGTGGGGGGTGTGATCTTTCTGGGCCGTCGCTATTAGTGGGGTGGTTGTAGCCACAGTAATGATGGCAAAAAAAAAATAATAATAATGATAGTGATACTAAAAGCAATAATGATTCATTAATAAATGTCCATTTATAATTTATTACTAATACAGGCGCGCACACGCCATCCTCTTTTTGTTTTATATATATAGACGGTATACTGTATAAAGTACTATACAACCCCGCTACTTTGTCTGTTTTTTTGTTTGTTTTGTTTCTACTTGTATTGTTTGACTTGCAATAATAAAACAACTAAGTAAATTGAATAAATAAAGCTTTCGAAACTTTCCATTACTCAAACAGGATCTTTTTATGTTGCGTCTAAAGATTAGGTAAGGTTCAACCTATTTTTTTTCTGATGATTGAGTTGTCTTCAGGCAAAAGCTTGAAAAAAAAATGTAGTGAAATGAGAAACTGTAACAACTGACAGACTGTTCACGTTGTAATTAAACTTTTAGAGCAGTGCAGGGAGCAGTGGGAACATAAATACAGCTTCATTCTCCTTTGTAGGTCAGACCGACCTTCTCACCCTATTTGTATACTATTAGCAAAGGTTACAATACTGTTTGTTGGCTTAATGGATAACCTCGCTCACTACTAAAGAGACTGTAGATATTGGTTTCAGCATTGCCAAATGTCACCGCTCAGCTGGAGGAGAGACAGAGCAGCGCCGATTGATGCTTGTAAATTACTATGTCCATAAAAGACAATAATAACAATAATCCAATGGAGGACTAAAAATTGTTGTTTAAAACTCCAGCTTTGGACTCTGTGGAAGTAAAGTGGCATAATCTTGGTATATCATTGGTAAAAGGCGTAATTAGAAGATAAAACCAACATGTACCCCAAGGGTGGACTAGGACTAAAATTCAGCCCTTGGCATTTTCTGTCCAGACCAGCCCACTATTATCAGTGTTGAAGCCGTTAGGTCGATAATGCTTAACATGTGGCTTTTTGTCTTAATTTTAATTATTATTCCCCCAAAAAACTTTTTAACCCCTTTTTACCTATTTCCTTAGGCCATTTTGCAGGTCTTTTTCTCATTTTTGCCCCTTTTCAGACTTTTGCCAATAAATATCCTTCTTCCCTTATTTTTTGTCCTTTTTTGCAAGTTCTTTTTGACACTTTAATCCAATTTTTTGCCCTTTATTTCAATTTGTTGGCCACTTTTCATCCCAATGAGCCAACTTTTGCCCAATAAATACCACTTGTTCCAAATTTTTGCCCTTTTTCACTATTGCTTGCCACATTTTGCTCATTAAAGCTACCCTTTGCCATTACATATTATCCAGCTCCTCTTTATTTGCCCATTTTTTTGGCCACTCATGACTACTTTTTCCACTTTTGGATCATATTTGGCCACCTGTTAACATGGCTGCCTCCACCTGCTTGTAAAAAAAAAAAACCCTGGACCGACCCGGGACAACGCTCATTATGCCAGAGGGCCAGTCCACCCCTGTGCACCGGTACATATTCCTTTTAAATATTCCTGTTTTTATCTGACTGAACCTCTAAAAGGCTTACGATTGTCATTTAATCTGAAAGTTTCGTGACAAAACGATCAATTTATCCATAACATGCGTCACTAAGCGAAAAAGCAAAATTTAAATATCTAGAACAAATCTGCGAAAATACATCATGTCTTGCTAATTAAGTCATCTTTATCTGAAATAACCTACCATTTTAATCTCTCCATCAAATGCATCCGCAGCCAAAAACGTAAATTATTCTCGCGTGACTTTAATTACTAAATCTAATTTGATGTTTTGTTTCTTTATTTTTCAGTTGACTTGTGAAATAGTTGCTAATTACTTGCTTCAGCAGTGCACCAAGTCCAACCCATTATTTACTTGAGTAGTCTCTATTGAAGTCACATACATTCACCAAACCTCTCACGACTTTGGGTACGACTGTATCAACAGATTACATGAGTGTAAAACCTTTGTTCTTCCCATATGACACATTGTTATCAGCTTTGTTTCAAATCTTACATTGTGTTCAGCTCGTTGCATAATATTCCAAGTCGTATTTATTATCAGATAGGCTTTAATGCACCATTATTTAGCAGGTTTGGAAACTAGAAGCAGATGATCATCTAACTGGGCCTAATAGGTCTTGAGTATATAAGCTTACAGTGATAAAGCAGAACAAAGCAGGTTAAAAGCAGTTTAACCTGCAGCAAAATGGTCACATGCAAAAAATATCAAACTGCTTTTATTCCATTGCTTCAGAATTTTCTTTTCATCTAATTTTTTTTTTTTTACCTTAACTCTTTATAGTTATCTATTTATTTATTCTTTTTTTTTTAACCTTAAAACTCTTTATAAATAGTTATCTATTTATTTAGTCTTTTTTATTTCTTTCTTTTTCTTTTTTTTTTACCTTAAAACTCTTTATAAATAGTTATCTATTTATTTATTTTTTGCCTTAAAACTCTTTATAGTTATTTTGCACCCCATCACCCCTCTTTTTTTAAAATTTTTTTTTTTATATTACGTTATGGTTTCATTTATTCAGAAATTTACTTTGATCTACTGACATGTTTCGACTGCCAACTGTTAATTCTCCTGATTTTTTTTTTTTTTGCTGTTGTAACTAATTAAATTGTTTTTGAGTTCAAATAATTCATTTTGTAATTGTCATGAAAATTAAAAAAAAAAGGTCAATTATTATATAATTGCAATAACAAAACATGCATTGCTGTCTTAAAGAGATTGCACTTCTTGAAGAGTTGACCTTAGACAACTTGTTGTCACGGCAAATTTGCGGTTGACCTCATTTGGAGCCATGATTTATTGCTCTGGTTGAATGATGGAGTCCAGGCGAGGCATTGATGATTTTATAAAAAAGGTTTATTATAAAACTAAATAAAAAGGGGTAAAAAAGAAGTTTCCATCCTGAAAGAATGAAAGGCAAAAGGCTTGTGGCAGAGCAAAAAGGCAAGACCCACTCTAACTAACAGTTTCACAGCTTAAGCTTTTATACAGATAACAGAAAAAGTTCCACCCTGAGGTGAGGAGAAGGAGGGAGTCAGATGCCCAACAGTGGAAACATTTGAGGATGATGAAGACGTGTATATTATGAGGAAGATTGGGCGCCACTCTTATCTATCCTTGATAGTGTGTGTGTTCGTGTGTATGGCCTTCAGCAGAGACTCTGTGTTGCACTGAGTACAATACGATCTGTACTGTTTAATCTAACATGATTCAGCTGTTCAAAAGTGCGAAGAGTAATGGAGTCATCATGTATTAAAACATGACAAATTGTACACATGAACACACATTTGATGATATGATGAATATAAAAATTGCCATAACAGTGTGCAAACAAGTCAATTATAATTCATTGTTAACCTTGGGGAACTATAGTAATTGAGAACGTAATTATAGTTGGCTTTCAGGGGATAGAAAATAATTGTAATTTAATCAGAGAAAATGCTGGTTACTGCAATCATAATCAAATTGGAACTGAACATGGATAATGGATAACGTTATTGTCCCAAACCCTGGCTGACACAAACTAATACATTCACTATTCGTTTGAGGTTTGCAGCACTTCTTTTTAATTTCATAGCATTAAGTTGAAGCCTTTATAATTCATTGACGAGGATGTTTGCGTTGTAGATAACAAGTCATCCAGGTTATGTAATAGTGGTTGGTAGGGCTGGGCAAAAAATTGATTTAATCGAATTTGTAGATAAAAGCGATTTTTATTTATATATTAAAAAATAATAATTTTTACTTTTTTTTTTTTTAGACTTTTTTGCGTTCCGTCCTTGTGGGTTACTGTAGCGTGATGAGCCAGGCCCCTCTTTGTTTACATTTGTTTACCCTTTGAGTAGGCTATACAGTATGTGTGCTACAGGCATGTTTAATTTTTTATTCTCACTATGCTGAGATGCTAAGGGAAGAGTTTATTATTTTGAATTGTAATGTGTAGTTATGTGATTTCTTTTGAAGCTACTGTGAAGTTGCTGTTGCACTTTTGCTTAAACCTGAGTTAAAGCTTGAAATAGTTGAATGACAGAACCTCATTTACTTTTTATTTTGGGAGTGTTCTATGCATTTTAACTCTTGAGGACAATCACAGCAATAAAGTTGCACTTTTGACAATATATCTGATGTCTGCAGTCATTTTAAGGTGCTTTGGAAAAAAAAAAAATCTAATCGAAACTCGAATTTTTCTTTAAGAGATTTATTTATTTTGAGACAAAATTGCCCAGGGCTAGTAGTTGGTAGATTACTTGATTCTTAAAATGAAACCTTTAATTGCTATAATCATCCACCAGGTATAAATAGTATCTCTGAAATGTGGTGATAGTGTTTCTTTTACATGCAAATGCCTCTGTGTTTCTTTGGCGTTATAAACATCATCACAGACTGATCCATCTCTTTGTTGGTTTTTGAAGTATGTGTACACTTGTCTGGTATTTTCTGTCAGTTTTTCTTCCTCCTGTCTCCTTTTCTGCACTCCTGGTGGATGATTATCCCCACTTCCTTGAACGTTACCAGGTGTTCCCTGTCGACGTAATCCCCTGTGCATTTCATCTGAGTGTGGCATAAATGGAGCTCCGAGGCTGTCAAACTGAAGCTTTTAGTGCATCTAATCATGGAGTTGGTTCACTGCATGGTTCAGTCAGTCAGTTTATCCTGTTGGTTTGGTCCATTAGGTCAGACACACAGACAGTCTTTTGACCAGAGACCTTGTAGTCTGGACTCATACACGTTGAGCGACTTGAAGCGTTCCAGCCTTTTCAGATTCACGTCGAGTTCAGGTGTTCCGTGCACATTCTACGCCACATCTGTCTGCTACGCATCAGAGACTGTGCTCTACAAATTCAGCTTCTGTTGGTGAACCCACCTGATTCTGCCAATCTAGCCTATATCACTTTCATACAATTGATGTCAGCACTTTCCATTGCTGTGTATCTTCTCTTAATCTCATTCTAAGTTCCAAAGTAGTGCTTGATGCAATCAAGTAGAATTACTATCAACTGATTGAAATTACATTATACTCAAGTACAAGTAGGTCATACATAAAATACTCAAGTATAAGAAGTAAAAAGCTCAATTCAGTAGTACTCAAAGTAAAAGTTACTAGTTTCTTTCACCCCCATGTTTATATTTGGTAATATTTCTTGCCACGGTTCTCTTGCATACAGTAAACATCTCGTGTACATTTAAAAAGGAAGAAACCAAATCTGGCACAATTGGAACCTAAACATTTTATTTTGTACAGATGCCGTCCCTCAGCAAAAAGTAGTATACTTGAAGTTAATTTTATTACGTATGCTTGAGTGTAAGTACAGCAAGTATACTATGGACCATGTACTTGTAGCGTACTACAAAGTATACGATCTTAATACTTCTTAGGACTAAATTGGAACATTTCAAGTTTATAAAAGTATACTTTAAGGTCATTTGAAGTTTACAAAAGTGCACTTTCAAGTATACAACAAGTACACCCATCTATGTACTGTATTAATAGTGTACTGTCTACTTCTAATCCACATTTTAGTTTATTCAAGTATACTTTATAAGGCCATTTTAAGTTTACAAAAGTACACTTTCAAGTATACAACAAGAAGAATCAGAGCTTTCGCCTTTATTTATTGCCATATGTTTTAAATTTAACCGGGGTAATACCTCAAAGCTAATGTGTGTAGTGAAAAACTTTTTATTCTGTGAGCACAAGTCAATGACTTGACCTTATTCTGTACTTGGATCAAAATATACTAAATATTAGTACTTCGTAGCCGAAAGAAGTAAAAAGTATACTAATCTACAAGCATAAGCTTTAGTATTAAAGTACAAGTGTAAGTCTACGTATTATGTACTTAGCTTCTACTGATAAAGCATAAAGACTAAGTATACTTCACTATTCTATTCTTAAGTATATAAAATATAGTATATAAAAAGTACACTTCCAGTACACTGCCTCAGTTTTAGTATAAAGTAAGTATACTTGTAGTACACTTGAATAAACTACTTTTTGCTAAGGGTTTGTGGAAAATAAATTGTTAAAATGTACAATTATTTAAAAAAAAAATCAATGAATTCAATTCAATGTATATATATATATAAATCACTTCTTTTTTTTGTAGTTTCACAATGTATGTATGGACTTTAAGTGTCTTTGCTATGCTGATAATGCCTAATTTTACATGGATATTAATGACCCCCATTCATGCACACTGATCACAAGGTAAAAAAAAAAAAAAAAACTATATTGTAACATCTGAACTATTCTGGATTGAATGGCTTTAAGAGAAACTTTAAGTCGAGTTACCTCAACAGAATCAAGATGAAGGTTCATAGTATTTTAGGTTGTGGTAGCTACTGGTCATGCAGTGTTAGAATGTTGTTTTCAATGTGATTATTTGGTTTATACAGCAAGATTTTTTTGGTTGATGAAGTTATTATCCAATCGAAACACTTTCTTTGCCACAAACGGGTTGTGAGATTACCATGAGCATATATTGAAGAGTTCCCAATAAGAAATGACTGCCGTGGGATTAGTTTCAACCATTTATTGCACTTCAGTACAATCTTTCAGCTTCCAAATTGAAACGAATGTAGTAAAACATTACGGCACATCTCACTCATCGGAGCTGACATTCTTTAGGGTATAAAAAACTGGATCATGGACAGTTTATTATGATAATATCCCATTCATATCAGGGTCGGCATGCTTTTCCTCCTGCAGTCATGATACAACCAAAGTTAGACCAAATAAAACGACATATAGCATTATCAGATCCTTTGTTTGGTTGCTATCGATGATACAGAAAAACTTTGTATTCTGCATATTTCAAACTAATTTGTGACACAAAACAAGAAACTACATCAAGTGCAGTTATTTGATATTTAGTTGTACTATCATCCTTCGTTGTCTGGACAGTAAAAGGGTTGTCCTGCTGGTATTCCCACAAGACATCGCAGCACGGCTATTAGTAGTCATACTGCTCACTGACATGTAGAAAATCATATATTCACCCTCATGAATCTCCAAATAGAGGCTGACATGTAAGACCTTTCATAATAAGGATTCTCCCGACAAGATTTTCTTTTATCTTATCGTTCCCGTTTTAGTGTCTTTGCTTTGCTTTACTTTGACGGGCATTTTCAAAGGCTATAGAAAATCCTCTGTGAAAAATGACCAGCTAGAGGAAATTAAAGTAAAAAAGAATTGACAGAAAGAGGTGAGACGACTGCCTAAGGGGAGTAGATTAATTTGAATCGAAGATTAGGCAGACCAAAGTTTAAGCAAGCAAAGCACACTGGAATTGTGAAATAGGCTTGGATCTGTTATGAGGATACCCCCCCCAAGTCTTCCTTTTTAAAATGACCAGACTCCCATCTAAATGACTACTTCTGTACGTAGCCTACAAGAAAAGCAAATTAATTTAATGCTGTGCCACAGTATGGGGTTTTTTCTCTATTTTATTTCAGAGACTAATCTCTCTTCTGCTTCTTTTTTTCCTGTTGCAGGTTCTCTGTCTTTGACTCTTTTACTCAGTTTGAGGATTTGTGTTTGTGGGCTTCTGTTCCTGTTTAACTTGACGTTTTGCTTGTCCAAAGAACTTTGCAGTTCACACCCTCTCACCTGATAACACTCTGCATGTGTATTTAATGGAATACTTTTTTTTTTTTTTTTTTCCTTCCATGTTTGTCTTTTGTAAAGAACGTTTGGCCTTTTTGGAAGTCGGGTATCGTTCACCTTCACTCTGGACTCAGGGATCAGAATGGGGCTCAGCAGGTTCAGTTCAGTGCAGTGACACTCTATACGTTAAGCCATACAACGCTGTTTGAAATCAAGTTGCCAAAGTAGAATTTAAATAACCTTTGATGAGAAAACCATTGACTGCAGTGGGTTTATTGGAGGCCTTTTGTTGGGAGGAAAACCTGGACCGACATGTAGGGATGTATATTGGATTTGGCGATTCCAACGCTTTATCGATCCGTTTTTTTTGTTTTTATCGATTCCCAAATAGCGTTGCTTGCGTGTAATACCGAGTTCTGTGGCCAAATGTTTGGACATATTGGTTGCGTTACCGCCTTTGGCGCACAGATCACTCTTGCAGGAATTACAGGCAATGATCCCAGAGGTGTCGTCCTTCTTTGTGAAATGCAGCAAGAAGCTCATCTTTGCTTTGCAGCAGCTTGTGTGTGTGACGTCATCGCAAATTTGGAAGTGGGCTACGTTTGTTTACAGTGGCGGCACAGCCCGGGAAGAATCGATAGCGGAATTGTAAAGAGTTTTTGTTAGCGATTCCAGAGAATCGTTTGACTAAGAACCGGTTCCCAAATTAAATCGGTTAACGATACGCATCCTTACCGACATGTGTCCATATTGAGAAAGCCTTTACTAAATTGAAGGCTAGCTGTCAGACTCCTAACCCATAGCTCCTATATAGGGTCAGCTCTTCTCTATCTTGCCATGCTATGCCGAAGCACATCCTCTTCTTGGAAACATGGCTTACACTGGCCACGGTTACATGACTTATTTTAGTTCAGAATTAATTATTCCAAATTAAAGTGTTCTGCTGCACGTTTACATGGAAATGGTGATTCCAAATTGAGATTTACATGGCAAACGGGTTTATTCGACTTTATTCAATTCAGTTTTAGGTCTGAAGGTTGGGAAGGGTTCTGATTGGACAGGGGGCAAACGTGACATATCACGTCTGTTGAAACAAACACACAACAAACCTTTTATTTTTGGCTACAACATAGGAGACCCCATAATGTTTTTGTTTGTAGTTTTGAAGCAGCAGCTCGACGATGGCGTACTGGTTCACTTTCATCCGCTGAGAAAGAGAGAGAGTAGCGGCAAAGGAAAATAGAAGACCGTACTTTGGTCAATCAAAGCCAGTGGTTTGTGCAACAGCTGCTCAACCTCCACTCTACAGGACGTTGAGTGAAAAATGTACTTATGACACGTACGTCATTAGTAAAGCTCTGGTGCTTCATGCCCCGGTGAAGTTGTGTTTAATTAGTTCGTGTGAATGTCTGCATGTTTATGCTTCTGTCCATCCACTCTTTTCATTATATCCATGTCAGGTTCTTATTAAATAAATAGTCTTGGCTGGAGTCCGGGCCGAGAATATTCTCTCGGGTCGTGAATGCACATTGACTTTTGATGAGCAGCTTGAGCAGCCAATAGTAACGGCCAAAACAGCTCATGGATCACTCTGCTTGTAGAACGATCTCTGATTGGCTGAAGTCCAGCTTGACGCTCCAGGATTTCTAACACTTTGGATTACAAAATGCTCAAAGACGATTATGGATTTTTGATCAAATGACGCCCCCCCAAAAAATTTGCATACTGCAGCTTTAAAGATCTTCAATGCGGCATTCCTTTTTCCTAATACGTTGTGTATTTCATTCACAAAAGTCATGAAACACTTTTTAAGCTGCCCTTCAAGACATTTATCTTTTCATAGGTGGATCATGCTTCTCTCAAGCTAAAGCTGACTTGACAGGTTGCAGACAATGTCATTAAAAACATGCTGCATTTCCCAAAGGGGGGTTAGGGTGAATGCTAAGTATCATGAGATGTCCCACTTAATGTGACAAGGGCATTTCAACACCTCACAGGGACCTCAGTCTGAATGATACTTGCTTTATGGGCCATGCTGTGAGCTTAAATTCAAAACGTTCCCTGCTCGTGATTTTATTACATCTCAAGTTCAGAATTCAGGCATTAAACTGTTTGAATGCCCCTAAGACCTGTATAAATGTAATTGTGCAAAAATATAGAATGTTTCAGTTTTTGCTTTTTGTCAGATGTCTATCAGTTGCTAACATCTCTACTGGGATCATTCAGTCACCAATATGACATTGAGCACGCATTTCATGAGGGAGTTATTGCTGTGTGGAATTTCCACATTAAATCACTGAAGGATGTCTACTTTAAAGCTTCTCTTTAAAATTCCTGTGTTGTTGCAAAGCCGATTCTTTAGTGTTTGTTCTCCGAGAGGATAGATGGGATATCTGGCTCTGCAAAACATTTTGACAATCATTCATTTATTAGGAGTGTGTCTTTACTGAGTGTAAACCAGGAAAAGCTAAATATTTTTTTTCAATTTAATAACCTGGAGGCTGTTTTACGCAGTTATATAACCACACATTTTCTGTAATTGGATTCTCAGTGACTTTTCTCTCTGGTAACGAGAAAAGAGACTCTGCGTCACCCATGTTTCACACCATTTTTCATTCAGATGTACAGTGACCTTGGATTTTTTACACTCAAACTACTTTTAATCATTAAATTAAATGTGTGAACACCCGCTAAAGCACCCCTGAAATGTGGATGACTTTCTGAATTTCTTGAATTTTTGACAGATTTTCAGATTGTTTGTTACAAAACTTACAGTAAAGTTGTAAAAGTGCATATGTTGGTTACTGCCATACACCATGTTTATGCTTCAACATTGAGTTACATTTTCATGCTGAGATTGTTTTTTTTTCTTCTTCCAATTACTTCGCAACTAATTTGAATTAAGAAGTTTTGGGATCTGCTGTCAAGTATAATTACCCCTTTCAGTGTCTCCATATTTAGATTTTACATCTTGGCTTTGGGTTAAAGTAAGCTGCCTTTACTAAACCTCCAAAATAAATACACCAAAACTGCTACGCCTAAGGGAGTAGATTTTAATTGCATACAATAATGTTCTCCTGTTTATGCGCTCGAGGAGACTGGCCCATGTTGCTTGACAGATAATTAATGGTGACATGAAATACTGTCAGTGTTTATCTAGTTGGTCAAAAGATGTGGAATTGCAATTATTACTGGACATAATTTGGTATCACTTGCTGTCACTTTTGTTTGGCTTCGCTTGTATTCAGGGATGGATTTATTAAAGGTATCAAAGCGTGCACAAATGTCACTCTACGCGCTAATAATCCGCACAAACCCTACGGAATCAGGAATGTGCATCTTCAGCGCGTCAGAATGCGCCCTCAGTCCATTCAACGCAGTTCCCTTTGATGAATATGTAAAGTAGGTGGTGCTCACAAGGCGAGCAAAAAATGGGAGGAGGACATGCAAATAAATTATTGCAGAGGGCACAATGGAATTCATCAAATCTGGAACTGTTTGCGGTGATTGTTTTAGCACAGGAAAATAGTGCGGCCCGCAAGCAGGTGCAAACACACACGCAGAGATCCGCTGCAGTAAATGTTGACACACAAACACAGTGAAGATGGAAAACAAAAAGGCTCCAGTTAACTTTTCTAGTATAAGAAAATAACTCAAATAAAACAATAGTCATTATTAACATCCGCTGAATGAGAAAGTAAAGTGTGTGAGAGAGAGAAAAAGCTGGATGCCTGAAGCCTGTGAGGATTCTGGTACGTGTGTCCCCGCTGCGGTGCAGAGCCAGAGGATGCTGCAATACGGGTGTCGCTTAGGACCACAGCTCTAGTGAGCTTCTGTCTTTTTCTCCATGTATTGACCGTCAATAAAGTCTTGTGTCGCTTTGATGGAAGACTAGAATCAGCTAGTCAGATCACATGATGAGAATGTGCTGCTCAGACCTGCTCAGTAGATCATCTTTAAATGGTGCTTGACAGACTATGTTGCTGCATTAAGTCAGATCAATGGCATCAATAGAACGGTTTCTGTCCAAATAAGTTACAGGACCGGACGGAGCAGCCACTTTAAAACCTAATGATATTTTTTCCCCCGAATTGAAAGTGTTTTTTTTTTTTTTTTTTTTAAGAATGACATTTTGGTTTATTTAGCAGACAGATAAGTCCATCTGTCTCCAATTTAACTTCCTCAAATGTCATTTTGTGCTTCTGTGTACCTCACCATAATGAACGAGCAAAACGCTCATTTAAATAGGACGGTCTGCACCACTTCTGCTCGTGCACTAATCATAGCTGCAATCTTAGTGAATTCCGCCAGCAGGTGAGGAAACTGCGCCACCGAAGGATTTAGGGAAGCAACTGAATTACCACCCTTTATTTCAGATCTTAGTGAAATTCTGGTCCCCTCGAAACAGCCTCTGGTGCAGTTGCAGAACCTGAAGAAGAGGCTCTCAGCTAAAGGGTTAAAGGGGATGTTAGAGTGCGCAGAAACTTCTGCTTCTCCATTTATTTCAACAATGAAACACCAACACGTTGCCATGCTTTTGGTGGTTTTTAATACCCTGTTTTTTGCTGTCGCAGGCTTTTATGACCACCCACAATGCTGTGCACTCTATTTTCTCTCCCACACCTGTTTTTTTTTTTTTTTTTTTTTTTTTTTAAGTACGTGCCAAGCCAGCATTGTGTTCACAGCACATCTAATCGCTCTACACTTGGATTGGAAGTGCTCCACAAAAAGGCTTTAACAATAGACTTTGTTTCTGTGTTCACGTCACCCAAACGAGGAGGACTATCAGAGCAAACTAATTGTAACCGCTCTAGGTTCTCTCGATGGGAACGCACCTTTAAACGTTACTAAATAAATTTTCCTCCATTCCGTTGCTCAATTATGGTTAAGGGACTATTTAAATCATCTGGAGGAGCCACACATTTCCATGATTTCAGTATTTTTTCCCTGCATGGTATAGGCAGTTGGTTTCTTGATTAGTCTACATAGTTTAGAACAAGATTTGTTTGTTTTTTGTCGCCCACCTGAATTTATTTTAGTTTTTCTTTTTTATTTGTATGGTTTCTTTACACAAAAATGCAGACATTTGCATTAATTGACTGTTACTCATACTTGTTTAGGGCAAGTAAAAACACACTCCCCATGTCTTTTCTGCTAACAATTGAGATGTGAAAGTTGATGAAAGGATTATGTTTTAACATGATGTATTTTTTTCTGGATTAGGTTTTGCCATTTTTCTCCAAAGAAATTCATTTCAACATTCAAACAACTGTGGACTGATAATTTTGTAAAGGGGGTGCAGTCTGTATATAGTTTGAGTGGGTGTACTTTTCACCTCGTCCTTGATGTTATACAGATCACCATAGCAACAAGGAGATGGTATAAGGATATGACGGTGCTAGTGCAGACAGACTTTGCACATGAACAGATTCAGTGAGGAGTGTAGACGACGGCAGGTGCAGTGTTGGCGTTTAGCTATCAAACATACATTTACCTGCACACACACGTTAACGCTCAGCTGCAGAGGCACAGGAATGTAATTTTCCTGAGGGTCTAAGTACAGTATTCTCAATAATCTTATGATGTTAAATGGTCATCCTTGATTCTTTTACAGGTCAGACATGTTAACAATAAACTTTAGCACATAGCCATAATGTAATGCAGACTGTGAAGTGATTATACTGTAGTTATAATTAGGAGCCAGTTATTTCCTGTGAATGTAGTGATAGGATAAAGTGGGGAAGGGCTGGGCGAAATGTTAAAAAGGTTGTAAAAGTTGCTGGTTTGAATCCCAACCTGTTTGTAGCATGGCTGCTCTGCAGGGAAGGGTTTGAGACAAAGGTACACAGACAGGTTGCTGGTTTTCTGCCTTTTATTGCCCAGTTTATAGACTGCATTTAATCTGTGTTGCTGCTCTGCAAGTGTTTAGTTTGCTGATGGCTCTCCATTTCCAGTCGCTCACATTTAGTACACCTGCAATTAATCGTCTTCTGTGGCCTCTTCAGGCCCTCCCTGAATCACCTCCCACCGATCCCCATTACTTATATATGTGTATGTATAGAAAGTGTTTGCCACCTTCCTGATTTCTTACTTCTTTGCATGTTTTCCACACTTAAATGTTTCAAATCATCAACACATTTAAACATTAGCCAAAGAAAACACAAGTAAACACAAAATGCAGTTTCTAAATGAAGGGTTTTATTAATGAGGAAGAAAATAATCCAGCATTTTGATTTATTTTCCATGAAGGCATCTATATAAGTTAAAAAGGTTTGTCAAAATGTCCAATAACACCAATGGAACTCTATTTCAAATAAAAAGAATTCTCACTCTCTTACTATACTTTTAAAACATACCTAAAAGACCAGTACCCATAAAAGCAACTCAATTACTAAGTGAATATTAGTAATCGTTGCATTCACCTCTGGTAATAAGGGTTATTTAAATTTCAAATAAATCAAACTGCTTTTTAAATGTGAATACAGATTAACCTTGACATAAAAAGACAGTTTGCAGTCTGGCAGAGATTATTGACCAAGCTCCCATAGCTGTTATGTTCCAATGGTACCCACCGTGTGGTCACATCTATCTGTAAACCATGCACGGAGGCAATAACAGCAAGGTCACACCAGCATCACATGGATTTTCTGTGCGTTGGCTATCGTGCGACTTTCCCCCAGTTAACAATAAATGCAACATGCAATCATAAAACCTTTTTGTGTCCCTTCCTGTGTGTTCAGATGGCTGCGTTACACATAAATACTATACAGTCCAGCTGGGTATTGGTCCAGCACGGAGAGAAGCAAAGTTGGTTCCGTCTAAAAAATAATAAAAGCATGAAAGTCTCCTAATTGGGTGTGGAATGCTACTGTGAACTTATAAAACGTAGCTCCATGAAGACTCCTAAAGTTTGTTTGGGACTTTCTGATTTATGCCTAAATCACGATTACCCACGCTACCTTAATAAGATATACCATTGGCAGTTTATTGGTTGCCACATATACTTTGATGTGCCTCTCATCTGTATCACTGTGGGACAGGAATTGAGTTTTCTCTGGAAAATAGATGCATGCTACTTGCTTTCATGTTTGTCAACAAACCCTAAGGATATAGCAGCGACGGGATAAAGTTGGCGTTGGACTCCTTGGGAAAAAAAAAACAAGAGTTCAGTGCATGAATACTAACTGCTTCATTCCACATACAGTATAGTCAGCGATCGAATCATCAAAGCACAGGTGACACGTTGAAAATGCTTTACGAGGTACAATGAGAAATGTTCTTCTTTTCCTTTTTTCGACTTTAACTCTTAAATATCTAAAAGTCTAATGTCACAAATTCACATTCTCATGAATTTAAACATTTTTTTTCTAAAATAATAATAATATCTGGTTTCTTGTGTTTACCGCAGTGTAACTAAGACTTTCTTTAGACTTTGAAAAAAAGAAAAAAACCAGCTCTGAAGCTCTTCAGGCGTGAAAAGTTTATTATTCCTTTGGACATTTAAACCTCAAGTCATTTCCTAACCTTCAGGATTAGCTTCATGCACCAAAAAAAAAAAAAAAAAAGCCTCAAGCTATGTTCCAATATTAATTTTCATCTGCATCTCAGTAATCTCCATTTATAGAATTAGATGGGTTTTTTTTAAATAAGGTCACTTTCTCATTTCTTTTGTCTCTCATGCTGACTTGGCAAGCTTTAAAGATGATTTTTTTCACTCTGTTAAACAGAGCCACGGTGCTAAGGAGTTTCCAAACTTTAAATCAGTTAGAGAAGACATGAAAGAGCTAAAAGCCCCGCTTGAATTCACGTTAGAAAGCTGGAACTTTACAAAAGGGTGTATTTCCAACTCCATTGTGAGGTTTGCGAGATGAAAAGCGCAAAAAGTCCACTGAATATTATTGAACACAGTTTTTCTCTGCTTCAAAGAAAGATCAATTTCTAAGAATGGGTTCTTAGGGCTTTTCTCCGGGTACTCCGCTTTTCTCTCACAATCCAAGGACATGACTGTTAGGTTGATCAGAGTCTCTAAATTTCCCTTTGGTGTGAATGTTGCCTGGCAATGGATTGGCGCCCTATCCACCCTAAAATAAGTAGGAAACGGGTCAGATAAATGATGGATGGGTGGATTCTTAGGACAAATTGTAAAAAATCAGGCTTATAGCTTTTTTTTAACGTGTTTAGTTTTTGTTTTTTTAAATTTATTTATTTATTCCTCTATGATACGTGCTTGTCCTTCATATTGTGTGTATGTTACTGTTCATATACCCACACACACTGAGATAACCAGTCACACACACTTGTGAATGCAATATGCACTCAAAATCAAAGTGTTGAGCAACAATCAAGGCCTAATGATGGCAATTAGCCTGTCCTAGCAAGCACGTGGCTAATCCAAGCTAATAACTCGTGCAAATTGCTCAAATTAGGTTTGTGTGTGATTTAAATGGATTTTGTTGCTGTTAGATGATCAGATAGCATGTGTTGATCAGCTTTTTAGGGTTGTTCACGTATTTTTACAATGACGTAGTGTCACAGCACCTGTTTAAGGCACAACCAAACAACGTACGCCAACTTAGTCGTGTCTTAAAACATGTCTCTGGGTTTGTTTGTGCTACAATCACTTCGTGAGTTAAAAAAAAAAAACCCTGTGGATCTCCTCTCTTCCTTTGTCCTTTCACAATTAAAGCCCATCTTCCTGATTACTCTCATTAAGGGCTCTATTCTCCCAAGCGTTTACGTTTTTGGCTGCGCGCTATTCTCCCCCTGTAATTAAGTCAGTCGCTGCGCGCCTTCATTCGAGTTACGCACTGTGGGTGGGGCAGCCCTCAAATGTGGGTGTTCCCGTGTGTGTGTGTGTGTGTGTGTGTGCTGCTGCAGCTCGTTACAGACTCTGACAGCTGTCAGACTGATTAAACTATTTTAACACCGTGTACAACATGAAGCAACAGGTTGCTAACACTACAAGAGAAAATAACACGCGAAATATTAATGACAGATGATGACGATGTGATGTAATGTGCACCGATAATGATGGAGAGAGATTTTAACTGTGACTTGGACAGAAGAATGCGGTCGATTCTCTGTCACACTGCAATAATCTGATCAAATCAACCTGTTACATTGTTTATCAACGAAGGCGTTTCAAATTAAAAGTGAACTTTATCATTTTCACGGATCTCAATGACATTTTCAAGCGTTTTTAAAACTCCATGTCCCGTGATTTCTAGAGAGCCCAAAAAAATGACATCACCGCCCCCTTTCCTTCAGACCGCCTTCATTCACAGACTACGCGCTTTTTGGCTCCTTAAGCGCGGTGGGCGTGTCAGGAACCTGGACCGGAGAGAAGCGCGTAACTGCAGGCGCGCAAAAAACGCTAGATTACCACACTTTGTGTTCGCAGTTTGCTTAAGGTCTCACTGCCATGTTGCATTTTTTTTCCCCTGGTGAATAATTTTTTATTTATTTTTTGACTTTTTTTTTTTTGTACTTCATTTGGATTTTGAGATTAAAGATTTACTGGACTTAAAACACCATTCGTGCCTCCACATCCCGCTGCATTTCGGTCCTCCTCTACTTCAACAAATCACCTCCTTTCTAACCAATGTAAACATGCCTGGAAGTCATCGTTATAGGGGAAAAGTAAGGGCTGACTGACTAAAGCGTATTTTGGCTATAACTATTTTGTTGCGCTAGGTATTGGTTTTCAAATTGAATAAAATTTAAGCAGGTTGTTTGTTTTCTCATGTTTTCTGCTTTTTCGGTAGAATTCCTTATAGCTTGTAGCGTTCTAATCTGACCTTTCAGTATTTTAAAAGTGTTTGATTTCCTAGTGAAGGCAGGTAACGGATTCTTAGAATTGCTCCTCGTGGGCAAACAAAGTTTTCACTGATGAACGTTTCTATAAGGCTGTAACAGTACTGGCTTCTTGTAAAGCGACAGTAAACTTGCAGAGTTGTCAACCTGCCACATGCCTGCCTTTCTAAAGTCATTTTTAGACTTTATATTGAAGTGACACGAGCAATACCCTAAAATAAAAACTGATTTATATTAATATCTCTTGTCTTGTAAAATGTAAATACATCTACTCTAATTTGGATACACACATTTGACATAAAATAATGTATGATTTGTTGCTGATTCTGTTACTTTCTACTTGCATCACAGACGACCACACTTTAGCACACTGCGATTAGGGAATTTCCATAAGAATATAAGGAATGTAATGCTACTTACTGCCCCCTTCTGACTTGGAGGTACATCCAATTACAGCAACTTCCATTGATTGTTGTAATAACAAATCTTAAACAAATTTGTGTTAAACTAGACCAGGGGTCTGCAACCTGTGGCTCCGGAGCCTCATGTGGCTCTTTGACCCTTTTGCAATGGCTTTTTGTAGCTTTAAAAAAAAAAAAAAAAATCTTACAGAGGGTGTTGATGATTAATGACATTCACGTCAAATAAAATTATGATAAAACAATTGGTTAACCTAAAAATAAATCACATTGTTCAATAACTCTGCCGCCTTCAACTCCCAACAACCTCTACTGCCCATCAACTTTTTTTTGCACCTGTGGCTAACCTTAAGTTTTAAATCTCTTGTAAAATAACTTGACTAACAAAAAGACTATTTTGGAAGAAAATAGAGATTGTGTGGGGAAAGATGTATTTAATTGCTAAAATGCTGCCTAAACATGCACACTTTATGTTGCATCAAATTCAAGCTAATTTTTTGTAGCCTTTTAAATCTATTAACTTATAAATTATTCGATAATTTTTTAACTGTGTAGAATTTTATACACTGCACTGACTTCATTGAGAAGGTTTTTTTTTTTTTTTTCGGCTCCGGAAGGACTTTAATCCAGGCGAGATGAGGCAAAACGACTCCATTGAGAGTGAAGGTTGCAGACCCCTGAACTAGACAATTGGCCACGTTGGTTAAAAACCACTTCTGTAGAAAAATCATGAGTCACAGTAAAACTTGTACTGGATAATACATAATACACCTGAACACATTCTTCCCTAATCTTGCTTAGTTGTGACGGATGCATGTCGTGTGTGTTATCCGTCATGCAAATTTCTGCGACTTATCCTGCTGTGTAGAAGTATCTGCAGTGCGCACCTGATTTCATAGCAATGTAAATAGCACAACGGGACACTCTGCTGTGTATTGCGTTATTTTATACCATGTGGGGTATGTCTAAAAGCAGCATTCATGCACAGTGGAATCCACGGCCTCCATCCTGATTGATTTGCAGTGGCAGTGAGTTTGTAGGTCTAAAAAGGAAAAAAAACCCAAAGAACTGCTCGGGTAGTTACAACTGCAGGGTTTCAGTTAGGCTCTTGGCTTATTTATGAAGGCAGGAGTTACAACGGACTTGAAAGCCACAAAAGACGTTAAGGACATAACCCCCGGTTAGACATACAACAGTAAACATTTGACAAGAAGAGGCAAAGAAAAAAAGCTAGGAAAAGGAAATGGACAAGTCTTTGAAGAGAGGCTTTGAGGAGTCGGTAAATAAATATATATATATATACATACCTCGCCCACATCTTTCCAGAGGTGCCTTCAGTCTGCTGTCAGTGAGCTGTGTGTAGAAGAAACGCACAAAAAGTATTCCCTACAAGGCATAAAATATATATATATATATATATATATATATATATATATATATATATATATATATATATATATATATATATATATATATATATATATATATATATAATGTCAACTAGCTTCGAAGTCTTGTGCAAGGAACAAACTTTACAGAATTATGTTCAAACCTGATGACGTGTTTTAACCATGATCGATAATCACATGCATTATTTACTAAAGTTGCTTTATTTGATAGACAAAACATTTAAAAGCCTGGAGGTTGAATCCATACATATGTGATGAAAAGGGGCACAGAATCAAAATCCAACTTTTTTCCCCTCCAAAACAACCTTTTATGACTAGAAACTATGACGACTTGACATGTACCATTTTTGTTGTGTTGAAATGACTACTTGTGAAAGCGGATGATGGGAAAAAAAATTATTTTTTCCTTGCAGATGAAAATGTATCTCAGGGTAAATGTGGTGTCTAAAATAAGCATGAATGAAAGAATGTGTTTTTGTCAGCATACTGGTCCTGAGAAAGACTGATGTGCTTCATTAGCTGTACAGTATCTTCAAATATGGGAGAATAGCTAGAAATGATCTGACAATGAATGTTCTGACAATGAGCATGGATGGATGGTTAAGGGCCTGTCATGGCAACACAAATGGATGTATTTTTAAAATGTTCTGTATGATAGACAGGGTAAATTTGAAGCTTTGGACAAGTCTAGCAAGGATGATGGTTCCCCAAGTTGTAACAAATGTGCAAAGTTGGATGTTGAAAATAGACAATGTCAAGCTCACTCATTGATCAACAGGACCTTTTTAAAGGAAAATAGGAAAACTAAATTGACTCTGACAAGGAGATTAGCTAAACGAAGAGCATCTATGCTGCATTAAGTTCATGGATTTCTAATGAACCTTGTTAAGACAACAGGACTTTTTGTCATGGCCTCCTGGAATGTAAGTTTAATTGTATCCGGCAGTAAGAGAGAGACAAATATGTCACGGAATACATTTTTTTTAAAGCGCCTTTTGCTAAATAAATAGGTCAATAAAATCACGTGAACACAAGCAACCAGTTAACCTAAATGGTTGATTAAAAAAAATGAGGAATCGACGTAAAAAAGCACGGACAATCGCCGTTCCAGACCGCATCGTCTCTCACTCTGAGTGACAGATGTCAAAATCTGACATAGTGACAAAGGTCCTCTAATGACTCAGCAGCACAGCAGAAAATGTCAAAACAGCCATGGAGAACTTTGATTCTCGCAACATTTTTTTTCCAAATTTCACCGCCGAGGCCTGCTAACGACATTATGACATAAAAACTCCATTGTGGAAAAGGACATTATGAAATAAAAATTGACTTTGTAAAATACGTTTTTTTATTGTATAAAATCTTGGAAAACAAGTAAAAGGTCATTATTTTAAAAAGTATGACATTGTTAAAATAATCATTATGAAATATTTAATTATAATAATAGTTACATATTAAAGAATATTAAAACTTCATTTCATAATAAAATTGCCTTATTTTACATTTTAATGGCCATATTTTATATTAGTCTGTTATTTATCAAAATGGTATTTATTTAAAAAATGTTTTTGATTATTTAATTATGAATCTTTTGGGTTCCCATATAGAATTGCTGCTCATCTTGGCTTTGAAACTAGCCTCTGTCCAAACTTTAATCTATTCTCTGTCCCCGAGTCCTCCTCATGTCCCTGAATAGTATTACCGTGCTCTCTGTTGCTCCTGCATTAGCATCTTCGCTACGCTGCGGCCGCTACGCTGCGGCCGCTACGCTGCGGCCGCTACTGCTACTGCTGCTCTTTTCTGCTATTTCCACAGGAACAACCTTGAACTTCTGAACCTCAGGATTAGCTTCAGTTATTGGATTAAAACAGCTCTTTAAATCCAACTGCTTTTTTTTAAAATTTATTTTAAATTTTTTAGCCATTATTTACCGTCTTCCAAGCGGACAGAGAAACTATTTTTGCGCAAAATCAAGTTGCGTGGCTTGACATTGTTCTCTCTCATTTGCACTCAGATTTTATAGCCCTGGTTCAGTTCTTGTGCATGAGGTCAAAGGTCAAGAGGTATAAACTGGCCATAGCTGACTGTAAACTGACAGATTTAGATCATTTTTCCCCCGTTGGAGCATTGATTTTTTTTTTTTTTTTTTTTTTTTTTTTTTTAAATTGTGGAAACGTGGTATCGGTCTCCAGGGTAGAAATGCCGAGTTGGCTACTTAAGCTAATGCTGCAAACAAGCTAATAATTCAGGTTTTTCCTGGCTTTTCAACAGTGATCAATCAGCTAAACAGTGCTGTGTTACTTAGCGGCCTGTCGTGGAATTAAAGCGAAGCAATTGGATTGAAATAATTTGGGGGTGTGAAGAGTTCCATAAGGTTAACTTTGGCGAGCCTTAGTGTTTGTAAAGAAATTAAAAAAAGGCAATATATAATTGAAAGTCATGTATATTTTACAATACATGTTTACATTTTAAGATTAAGTATTGGACAATAATTTGTTACTTGTACTATGATGTAATTATGCCATTAGCAAATAAGTTAATATCAATGTATATACATACAAATGTCTAAGGGAAATGGGAATTGCTTGAGCAGTTTTTGACTTCCGATTGAATCGAATCAATGATTACAGACTAGTTCTGAGGTTTTATTCATGAAACAATTATTTTATTTTTTTTACCAATGTAGGCTTCAGTCTGCTCCTCTTCTTGACCCAACCTCTACAGCTTTGTAGAAGAGCCATCACATTGCACATTGGTTGTTGGCATATGGAGGTTTATTTTAGCAAGCTTGTAAAGATGAGGATAAACTGTTGCCCTGCAGTATCTCTGTTTTAAAGCATCCTACAGTGGAAATGAAATGCAGGCTTCAACCAAATAATGCTAACATCAACTGTTCCTTCAGATGTAAAAAAAAATCTTTAAACGGGGCCTGCAGGGAATGAAAACAGAAGGTTAAACCACTTGTATGTCTTTGGAAATGTTGCTATTTGCTAGTTTTTAAATGCAGATCAGACATTTTTCCCACACAAGATGTTTTCTTTGTTTGGTTTCCTTGACTCAATTGTTCTTATCTACCCTTTCCTTACGCCCACAATCCCCAACAATACAATCACGAATAAATCTACTTTTCAATGATCTAATAACTGTATAAGTAAGTGAACAGAAAATATCTGTGCTCACATCAATATGTAAATACTTCTGCCTTTCAAACTCTGAATATGGGTCCAACACAAAACCATGACCTCACCAGCCAGGGTTGCTTTCGGATAACGCACCGCATTTAACGTTCAGTAACGTTAACAGCATTGTAATGGCGTAACAAGTAATTATTTAGATTACCTCTTACTGAAAAAAAAAAACGCTGTTACCTAACGCCGTTATTCCAATCACTGAATATGAGACATGAATTTTGGTATTATTAGTACTATTAGTGGGCGTTGGTTGGATGAGTGAAAAATGTTTGTCTAATGCTGACATAAGGCATTTGGGGTTGAACAACTAGGGAATATGTAATCTGTCAGAGTTGTAATTAGAGAAGAGAGAGCCTTGCTGTTGTTTGTGCTCCACATCTCTCTGAGGCTGGATCACATAATGGCTTGCCAAAGAGAACAAAATAACAAGGCATTAGCATTGGTCGTTATATATCCCAGTAATACATTTACATTTTTTAGCCTTGTTTAAGCACTTTATTGTTCTATGTGATGACTTATTTTTTTTTGCTATATGCAGAGATTTTTATATTTAAAAGGTAAAATGGAAACGAAAACAGAACGACCCATATTCTGATAATCGCACAGCCCGAGTCTTTGTTTTCTTTTTTCCATTTGTTCTATTTTTTTCTTTTTCTTTTTTGTGTTGCGAAAAGAAATGTGGCCTTTCCCTGACAAAACCTGACCATATGGAATGCTTTCAACCATGGGGTCCTCCTTTTGATGCATAATAACCCAGTACGTGAACAACACTTGGGTCAGCTTTAACAGCTGCGACCCAGCTGAGATGCATTGACGTTACACTCCAGGGCCGCCTCGAGACAGAAAAAGAGCTATTAAACATGTCTGAAATGCAATGTGCACATACTTTTTTGAAAAGAATTGTTTATTTTTTTCTGTGTCACATGCATAAGAAAAATAATTTATTTTATTATGGAAGGGTAAAAAAAAAAGTTATTAAAGGGAGAATATAAAAAGAGAGGGCAGTGTTACACCTAGAGGGAACAGGGAAGAGTGAGTCAGGGTAGGACAATGGGAGGGGTGGGGAGGGTCGACTGTTTCAAGGTGAGGGTGCAATATGGTGTTACATTAATGGTTATTGTGATGTGTAATCAGTTAAAAAGGAGGTTTTTAGATGAAATCTTGTGCTATTGCGTCATAATGTACCATGAAAACTGTGAACTAGGCTGCAGATAAAGCAGTCCTGCTGAAATGTATCTTGTTGACAATCGTCAGTTTGTTTATCGGGTTAGATAATACCATTCCATTCACTCCTTGCGAGAGGACTATAGCATGACTGAGTATATAAGCTATACACATTCAGCCATAATTCATCCTTTTCTTTAGTAATTTGCTCACCCACCCAAATAAAGGCGACCTACTGTACCATTTGTCTTCACTAGTACCTGTTCTCCAGCGACTCCGCGTTTTGTATCGATTCTTCTTGAAGGGATTGAGTGCGAGGGAGAGACGATGAAATTCTGTCACTGTTTGATGAAAGAGAGGTTGTAACGTTGGCACGCTGAGAACAAAGAGAAGCCGAAAAGTGGTCACAGAGCTTTTCTTTCCTGTTTGAACCACAGAAACAGGAAAAAAAAAAAAAACACTCCCCGTCCTTGAACCTGTGTGAAAAACAGATTCAACAGAATGCATCTCTGTTGTGTTTTCTCCACCTCTGTCTGAGTTGATGTAAAAGCAGCAAGAGGAAGCAGGCACACTCGCAAAAGCACTCAATTCCACTTTAGGGTATAGGAATGAAATCATCTTTCTTCTTTGGATGCATGGAGATATTTGTTTGCTGCATACATAACAAAAACTGACCAAGATATTAAAAACAATGCGATTTTGCCTTTTATGTGTCAAAACCTATTACCTAAACCTTTCCCCTGGAGGGAAATTTAGTATTAGTTAAAAAACAAACTGAAAATACATATTCAAAGATGAAAACTTGAATATTTAGCTTCTTTTCACCCAGCTTTGGGTCATCATATAGGCTGAAGTGGGAGCGGTCTTCCTCACACTCATGCAGCCTATAATCCTTTGTTCAAAAGCAGATTGTGAAGCAAATGGAAAATTGAAATTGAAGATCAGTGGGCAGTTGAGGACACACACACGGAACTAAAGAATTGAAGTAAATGCTGATGGGAGCGCAATTACGCTTGTTATACTCGACTGGGGAACAGGAAAGAATGGAGAATTTGAATAAAAAGGGGATTCGTCACTTTTAAACCGACAGTCTCAAAATCAGGCACAGTGGTGAAATGCATGCGAGGTCGAGGTGATCCAGAAAAAGTGCTACTGCTATTGCAAAAACCCATGTATAGAAAAACACACTAAGCACAAAAAAAAATATTCATTTCCAGTGAAATGTTTTGCCTTGTCTCTCTTGCTTTGTCTACTCTGTGCTAAGTGTGTGTGAAATGGCGGGGCACTTTTGTGTGTGCGTGACCCTAGCAGTTAATTATAGTGGCACTCAGTTAATTATCCAAGTGTGTAGTTTAGGAGTGTTTGGACCAAATGCAGTTGACAGTTGTTTTTTTTTTGTCAACAGGACTGCATGCTATCAGAACCTTTTTAGTCCTGTTAGCTTGGCTTGTTCCAGTCTTCTGTTTTCTTTGAAGTTATGCTTTGCTCATCTTGGATGATGTCTTGGACATTTGTTAAACTCGAGAACAAATCTGATTAAGTGCCACACAATTATAATTTGACAAATGCCATCTTTTTTTCTTGTTGTTTTTAAATGGTAATCTGACCTCTGGACACTTTACACACAATATAATGCTGAAGCATGCGTCTTGACAGCATGCGCATAGGGAGCACCGTGATTATTGCTCAGACCAAGACAAAAATGGAGATCAAGACCATGATCTGTCTTCCAGGCACATATGCGAGTCCCACAGGAATAGAGGCCTGTGTGGCATTGATGCTCCAGCGTTCATATTTACCCAGAGGATATTTGTGTGTTGTGGGAAACGCATTGTATGCTCCTTTTTTTTCCCCCCCTACTCGGCTGCAAAGTGACTGACTTCAGAGAATCATTGTCAGAGGATAGATGAGTCTCTTAAGGTCAATGGGTTTTGAGTGCATTGGGTTATTTCAGTGTTGATGATCAAGAACTGAGATTACTCATGTTTTAAATTACAATTCTTCGTGGCGTATACAAGCAGTGTTTGAAAAGCCTTCAGGTATGACTTGCCGTACAATCTTTATATATAGGCCATGGCTCCACTCTACATTTTCTTTTAATTGTGAAGCCAAAACTTGATGATTTTTTAAATTCAGTATTACAAGTTTGAGAATTATATCTGTTTAGGTACAATCAACTCCAATTCAACATTTACCAGTGAAAGACCTTGTTGTATTTATACTAATAATAAAAAACTAAACAAAACAAGCTGCTTTACTTCTGAATGCGTGTATCAAAAAGGTCCTTGGATTGATTGTGTTTTTTTTTTTTACATTTCTAACTTTCCAAACAGGCAGATACTGGCTTTATTGAAGGTTTTCTGATTTCCATTAAGGTTTTTAAACAAAAGAATGTTTCAAAAGTGCTGGTTTTTTTTTTTTTTTTATTCTTCCAACTTTACTTTCCACTTTAAATCTCATGAGAAACTTGAAGTGGAAAGTAAAGTGTTTTTTGTGCTATTGGTTCAATGTGTGCACTTTGAGGCCATAAGAACATTTTTGCCAGAATTAATATTGCACCATTATTCACCAGTTTATCTTCCGTTCCAGCTGTTACTGGGCACGGGTGTACACCCAGTCCATCACTGGGCAAACAAAAACCCAGAACCACTTGCACACTCCTATTTACTACTACAATTTAGAGATTTCATTTACCCACATTTTTTAGATGGTGGGAGGAAACCAGAATACCTAGAGATAACCCACACAAGCATGTGGAGAACATGCAAACTCCACATACATCTGCTGTAAGGCAGCAGTGATAACCACTGCATAAGCCTGTTGTGGAGTTAAATTAGGTTAATGTTCCTTAGGCAGTGTTACTTAAAAGGGTTACTTTAGTGATATGTGCTAATAAATCGGTCGGTCATTGTAATGTAAATGTATCCATTAATGTTCCAAGTAATATGGAAACCACATTATCGTACTGAAATTACTGCTTACTCTAATTTTGACATGTTCTTTTCTAACTACAAATGGATTTCATATGAAGCTAAGCTCACAAGTTGTTCAGAGGGACCTCTCATCTTGCCTCCGTATACAGGAGAGGAAATCAAATAATTTCCAAACACATTCTGACTCAAAAACTTGATTTTTCAACATTTTTCTCCCATCCAAGTATTTTAAGATGTTGGACTTTTTTAGCTGTAACAACATGGAATTGGTTTTTCTCTGACCATTTAAGCCTCTGTCTTGTGTTTTTGCGCCTGGCATCAGTCGGCTTCTTTGTGGGCATACTGTCGTCCTATGGATCGATAGCATGTGCAGAACACGTCATGTTCGAATTTACATACTAATGTACTATTCATACTAAGTTTGACGTCAAATTTAGTGTGTAGTGGGTTCACATTAGATAGTATGAAAATATTGAGTACGCAAGAAATACCTGGATGTATACTGTATGGAGATATCTTTTAAGTGTGCACGGTGGGCACACTAGCCATACTCAACTGCCCCATGATGCATTGTGAGCGAAATGTAAAATCGTCCTGGTACCGGTGTCTTGTACTGAGTTCACATCGTACTGAGATTGTACATGCGCAAAAATCAATTTTTTCTAAAAAAAAAAAAAAAAAAAAAAAATTCATTTTTGTTTTCAAAGTGAACGGACACGTGTTTTATTTGTTTATTGGATTATGTTAAGGTTATAATCTCAGTACGGAGGAAAACTCAGGACACGCCACCGGCTTCAAGCTTAAAATCAAACTTGCTTTTTCAAAATAAAAGCATCTGTTAAGACTTTTGTAAATAGGGCTCTTGTTTTTCGAAGGCAACCAGGAGTTTTGTCAGTAGCACAATGGCGGGTCCCTGAAAATCTCTGAAACGTCGGAATGAAATGTGTACACGAAGTTTTATGAATCAAATCACAACATGTTGATATGCTACTTGGTCACTTCCTCACTTAAAATGCTTTCGGAACTTTCAAAGATGGCGAATCAACAGAGATATTTAGCCTCAGTGTGTTTTTGTCGTACGTTTGAAATGCATCTTGGGAAATTTGGAAGTAAACTTCAGTGGGAACGGTCATCATTGGTCATCATCCTAATCATGCTTATATAGTAGACAGTATATACTCATTGAGTTTTTAGTGTATAGTACGTTAGTGTGCCAATTCAAACACAGCCACTGCTCGAGTACCTGGCTGTGTTGATCAACCGACAAATCGGTTCCAGTCGAGCTGTTATTTGAATTAAAAAATCAAGTTATTAATTTTTTGCCCTTATAAAGGGTAAATAATGGTAAATAGATAGTTAATTAACTTTAAGTTAATGGTTATTTACTGTTAACAAACAATTATTCAAACAGTATTAATTATGTCTAAAACATGTTTATAGATGCTTTATAAAGCATCAGTAAGGGATTATAATCTTCGGTTCCAACTTTATTATAACATCCAAATAATGACAATAGATGCTTCATAAAACATTTAAACATGAACAAATATGTGGTCCGTGTGTCTGTAATGTTTATAGATGTTTTATAAACCATAATCAAGGTTTACTAATCCTTTGTTAATCATTAACAAACACTTTATAAAGTGTATAATATGTTGTAATCAAGAAACTGTTCATATAACATCAATTATAGCATTACAAATCGTTAAAAAAACATTATTAGCTATCATTTCATTGTTTTACAGTAAATAACTATAAAATAAAGGTTAATTAACTATTTATATACCCTTTATAGATGATGGTTATTATAAAGTGTTACCCCACTATTCAGCATTTATTGTGCGTATGAGTTTGAGCTTGGCTAGCGTTGTTGTAAGAAAGATGTAGGGTGTATATCTGCACTCATTTACCCAATGTTTCTTTTCAAGCTACATTAATATGCTTGCGATATTAATCTCTTGAAAGTATAATGGCATTCAATTGTTTGTTTGCTAATCGCACAAATCTCAATTGATCCTGTCAGCATACTAATATATGGTAATTATCACTGAACGCAATGTACAGCTGTGCTTAATTAGAATAATAGCATGTGTTTGGAACAAAAAGCTGGCATTACTTTCGCATTGCAAGCCTAACATTAGGTGTATTTGACAACAACAATGCTAGTTCATTTATCGGGGTGAGTCTAACTGCTGTACGTGTTGCTGACAGGCAACCAAGAAGTCATGTGATGTACAGTAACACCTTTATGATGGCAATGTACCGTTTAAGATCACGCTTTAAATACCAAATGTGTGTTCCTTACAATTACATGAGCTGTCGCCTAAAGATAGATGAATAAATAAATAAAATTAATGCAAGTAGCTAGTAGTTAATATCTGGAATGAACACAGCCACTGGCAATGGCGAGTGTCACCTGAGATCACACGTGGACGCGAGTGTCTGAGAGATCCTCCCAGACATCCACACTGGGAGTGCTGCATTACACATGCTGGCCTGCTGTCCTCATAATCTCAGTACCATCTGGTAGGGAACTTCACTGTTCCCAGTAGCCCCGGCGTATATGTATTCCTCTCACATCAAGGGGAAGAGACTGCTCCAGTGTGTGTGTGTGTGTGTGTGTGTGTGAAAATGATAGTGAAACATTAAGCAGACAACACTATCGAGGATCATTTTTTTACAGCCCTCCTCCGACCCTGCTCATTAGAGGTAATGAGAATACGTTACTGTAATTCAGTCACTTTTATGGATACTTGAGTATTTTATAAATCAGTAATTTTACGTGTACTTACGTAAGTAAAAACTACTTTTTTTAATATATGACTTACTTGTATTTGAGTACAATTTCACACACACACACACACACACACACACACACACACACACACACACACACACACACACACACACACACACACACACACACACACACACACACACACACACACACACAATCAATATTCAGTTCTCTCCAATTATCTCAATAACACAACTTTTAGCTTTCAACCCTTGTCATCCAGAAGCCACATAGTTGGTTTGTTATTAGCAAAGAAACCAATGCTTTCACTTGTTATCTTATAGGTGGAACTCGTCGGCAAACATTGAGAATGAAACTTTTTTTCTTTTTAAACAATTCATCGACCTATGTTGTTAGTATTCAGTGTGAGCTGTCATCAAATATGGATTTTTTTCTTTTTCAAATTCAGAGAGAGAGAATCTGTCAGACTTTATTGTATGTTCTATTTCTTCCTTAAGCTGGATTAGGGTCTCCCAAAACCAATGCATACACAGCCTTGTTGCACCAATATTAAAGCAGAACTAGATAACTATTTCACCTTAATAAATCCTTCTCGTAGTCCTTGTGAGGGTGATAGAAGTGTTTATGGGGTGATTGGGGGTCTTTCAAACCCCCCCCGCTGTCTCGGCCAGAAAACAGCACTTGCAACTTTCCTGCCTCCGACCCGGTGGCAAGACATACTGCTTTACGGCTGCCCAATAAAAACACACTGTCGTTGCAGCAACAGGAATGCACCCAGCGCTCCATCAGGCAGCACACACACAAATATGCATCTTTCTATCCATTTTCAGAGCCGCTTTGTCACAAACACATCACACATTTCCACACTCCCTTCCGTATCACTCCCACATCATTCATTTATTTTACTTGTCTCTCTTCCTCATACTGTTCACATGGTCACATGGGACTATATGTGTGAAAAACACCCTTAGTGTCGCTGTTGTATTAGGATTTTTCAGTGATAGGTTGCTACCGTCTTGGGAAAGCAAAGGTGCGCATGTAGCTGTGGGGTGGGGCAGACGGCGGGGGGTGTGAATTTTTTACGGGGGTGGAGTTTTTATGACAGTGATATAACCAAAAGAGACCGTTTTTTAATTACTGGTGCTAACCTTTTCCCCATATAGTCTAGGCTAGTCTAATCAGTGTATTTCTGTTTTAAATACGACTACACATAACATGCTTCTGTTATCAATTACGTTTTACCATCAAAATGGCTTTACACTGAAATTAGCTACATGATACAGTGATTTTTTTTGTGGTTTATGGTATTATTTTCTATCATTATGTAATGTTTTTAAGCCAAATCTCCTATGAGATGTCTTAGAACATCTACATACATGTAACCAATGACGTTAGAAATAAAACTCCTGCAATATATGCAAATACCCCCCCTGTAATTCACTGTCTTTGGAATCTCTTTCCTGTGGTTGGATTAGCCAGCTGCTTGGCTATTTTACTCACTGTACGCTAACAACAGCTAATTTATGAGCACTTGAATGTTTTTGTGTAAATCTTGTTCTGTTTAGTAGTCAATTTATGTATTTCTCACGCAAAAATATTTAATTTATGTAAATTTTTTATCATTCCTTTGCAGCTGCGTTGGCTCTTTTCCTCTCGGGGATCAATGAAGTTGGTTTTAATCTTCACAAAAACCTTCTCATAGACTGAAGATTTTTTTTTTTTTTTTTTTTATCTGCAGAGAAATGATGAGGACATGTTAGTAATACTCATTTGTAAGCCCTGTACAAACTGCCTTGCCAGCAGTGACTGCAGAAAAAGAACTAAGATATACCGAATTTGATGTAAATTAAGCAAAGATAAAGAAATGTATGCTTTTCTGCTTCATTTGTGTTTTTCCAGTACAGTATGGTTAGGTTTCTTTTTTTTTTTTTTTTTTTGTAGCCTGTGGATATAGTATATGTTTTGTATTTCAGATGTAAATGCGCCAAAGATAATTTTTTGTATTCAGAGAACATTCAAAGAAAACAAAAATCACTTGCCTCACTCTCGGTAGAAGACATTTGTGACAACATTTTACCTTAAAGGTTTCATCATCACCCATGTAAACAGTTATTTTCTTACTTTGGGTCTGGATTGTGAAAAGGATAAAGGAAAAAAAAAACAAGCCACAAATGCGGAACTCAATCAAACGTTACATATTTCATTACAACTTAAATGTTTTTTTTTTTTCCTGTTGAGAAACATTAAATTAAATAATTTAATAAAACTTGAACACAGCTCTTAACACCGTTATCTTAGTCTTTATTTTGTCACAATCGTATGTCAAATATATATACGTCTATGCGACATATATTATGTGACATATATAATTTCATTTCTTTACAATAGAGAAACAACATAGATGACACACTATTTTGGTTTCTAAGTAGAAGCTCTTTTAAATAGTGACATTTTTTAATAACACTGTTTAAGTCAAGCTTCCACTCATGTCACAGGTTTGTTTTCCTTTTTGAGTCACTTATTCACAATGTTTGTCTCTTTTTTTTTTTTTTTCTTTCTTTCTTCATGATTCCACGTCCCGTGTGTCCATATTTTTATCCTCTGCAGGTCAATCTGTTAACGTTCCCTCAAAATCAATGACCATCTGTTATTGGTCCATGTGGCCACACAGATGGTCCCACCTGCAAGCCATCCTTAGCCACCCACAAAGGTTTCAGTTATTCGGAAACGTTGTCTTTGAAGCTTTGCGGACTTAATCCAATCAGCTTGTGGAAGGTTTGACACAAGCATGTCCAGTTTCTCTGCAGCTAGATCCTTTGGTGCCCTGGAAGCAGTTTGCTTCTCCATTCCCAAGAGATGAGGTTTGATCCTGGCACGGTCCCTGTGGTTCTCTTTGTCCCACTGCCTTCAAAACGTTGTCCCCGTGGCTTGTGTGCAGAACCTTTCCTGAAGTTTTGACACTTTTTGTCTCCTTGGAGGATATTGTGCCACCATAGTAGACCTCGGGATAAGACCCAGGCATTTCCATGGGGTTGGAAAGGCTTTTCTGCTTTAATTCCTGTGCCAGGTCCGCTGTCATTTCAATGGAGCTGAGATTCTTCCTGGAACCCAGTGGAGCAGCAGAGGTGGTGGGAAGACCAACGCTGCCGGCTGTGACACTGGCTGCCAGGACAGCTGTCTCGGGTGGTGAGAGAGAACTGCTAATGGGCATATCTGAGTTGCCTGCCAGCACAGGGCTCCACTTTAGGTGCCCCACTTGTTTCTGGTCATGTGCGTCTCGGTGCCCTGCCTCAAGGTCGCGGGCTTGGAGTGACGGGATGATTGGCACAGAACGGGTGCGCAGAGAGGTCGAAGGGACAGTTGTTTCTTTATCCAGACGGGTACACGGGACTTCAGTCCATCCTTTTCTGGCTGTGAAGTGAGCAAATGACGTCCTGCTGAGGAAGGCGCTGACCCTTCCACTCGCAGAGTCACACCTTTAGGCAGAAAAAATAGAGAAATGGGGAAGATGAGAGACCAAATTTTTTATATTTCGTCCTTGACAACTAAGTCCCCAGGGGTGTAACAGAGTGACAGACATGCAATATGGTAAAATAAATGCCCCTTTTACCTCGCTCACTATTTTTTTTCACCTGAGTCTTTTATTAGCACAATTCTACAGGCTGACCTCTGGGTTTTGTGTATTAAAGCATCCACTTTTCCTGATGCACTCTCCAAACTGTATTAGAGTTTTGCACATTTATAGAACTCATACATTTCACATGGTGTAACACGAGTACCAAATAACTGATGACGTACGAGTTTACAATGCTAAGACCAAAGTAAAAAATATTCATAAACATGCATAATTACATGAAACAAAACAAATTCTTGAGTGACCAGTTTGTCTAAACAATAACCAATGAAATTGATTTGTGGTTTGAGAAATAGATGACGAGAAATTTGAAAAAATATGGCTGAAACTTAAATTGGTAACAATACAACAAGTGCTGGAGAGAGACGCAAATGGAATTTTACCATCAAACTCTATTACGACTTATTGATCCTAGTGCCTGTTGCTATGACTCGTTTGACATGCAACATATATACTGTTTCCTCATGGATGGACTTTGTATAGTGCTTGGCAGTAGATTCCCTCTGAAACCATTTTTGATCATCCAGCTAGACATTGAGCGGATCAATCATCTATTCGGGTCGATCCAGGTCGAGCAGGAACAGCGTCGTAAATTTTATCTACTCTTGTTTTTGAGTTGACTGTCGATTACTCGTCTCGCTGTGAGATGCAAGACGGATGGTTTAGAGTGAGGACAATGTTTAAAGAGTCTTCATTCATCAAATCAGATATCTCTGCAAAGAATGTTGGGTAAGATTCACTGTGGACAAGTTGGTGGTAGATTACACAGGACCACTGTTAGATAACCTACCAATCATTGGCAAGGCAAATTTATTTGTGTAGTGCGTTTCATACACAAGGTAACTCAATATCCTTTACGTGATCAAAAAGTGCAAAAGAAAACATTCAACAGCTTAAAATCTATAAGATCATTTAAAATTAACAAACACATTACATCAACAACATGACCAAAAATCTCCCTCTCAATCACACGCAGTAGAGAATAAGAGTGATTTAAAAATGTTCACATTGGATGCTGACTTCAGCTCTGCAGCAGTTTGTTCCACTTCTTTGCAGCATCACCATGTTTGCTGTGAGCTCTGGGCTCCACTATCTGACCTGTGTCAATAGATCTGAGAGACCTGCTGGGTTCATACCTGACTAACATCTCACTGATGTATTCTGGATCAAACCCATTCACACATTTATACACCAGCAGCAGAACTTTATAGTATATTCTGAGGCTGACTGGGAGCCAGTGTAAATATTTTAAGTAATGTGTTGTGACCTCTTTGTTCTGGTTAAGACCCGAGCTGCAGCGTTCTGAACCAGCTGTAGCTGTTTGATGCTCTTTTGGGGGATTCCTGTCTGAAGACTATTACAATAGTCCAGTCTGCTGGAGATAAAAGCATGGACCAGTTTCTCCTGATCTTTCTGAGTCATTAAACCTTCCACTCTGGAGATGTTCTTTAGGTGGTAGAAGATATTTTTGTGATAGATTTGATCTGACTGCTGAATGTCAGATCTGAGGAACCCCACAGGACATTGGTAATCTGTCAGATTCAAAGTTTCCAATGCTTACAAAATAACTTCGCTCCTCCAAGTATGACTTAAACCATTGCATTACTTTTCCATTTAGTCCAACCCATGTTTGGAATCTGTGAAACAAAATTGTATGATCTCCAGTGACAAATGCAGCACTTTTGCTACAACAGAATGAGAACAGATTATTTTCAACCTTATGTCACTTTAAGAGCAGTTTCTGTGCTGTGATAAGAACAAAAGCCTGACTGGAATTGATAAAATATTTTGTTGAATGATAAGAATTGACTCAGTTGGTTGAAGACCACCTTCTCAATGATCTTGGCCATGAATGGAAGGTTGGTCTATAGTCAGCCAGTATAGAGGCATCCAGTGTTCTCTTATTTAACAGAGGTTTCACAGCAGCTACTTTCAGGGATTTTGGTACGGTGCCTGATTAGAATGAGCAGTTAATTATCTGACACAAATCAGTGACAATTGACATTACAAGTTTTTAAAAAAGTGTGAGGGTATTGTGTCAAGGCAACACGCTGATGGATTCAGCTGCTGAACAGTCTCCTCTATTGTTTTTGGGTTCACTGTAATAAACTCTAACATTGTAGATGACTCATCCCTCAGTGGTTGAAGCTGTTAAAGCTTTTTGTTATTTGTTATTGTTATTGTATATTTTCATTGAAATATACAGCAAATTCATTGTATTTTTCAGATGACAGTAATTCAGGGGCTATCTGATTTTTTTTTTTTGGGGGGGGTGTGAGCTTTTCAAGTACAGAAAACAACGTGCGAGAGTTGTTAAATAACAAATCACTGCTAGATAACCTACCAAATCACTGTTACTGTAGATAACCTACCAAATCACTGTTACTGTAGATAACCTACCAAATCACTGTTACTGTAGATAACCTACCAAATCACTGTTACTGTAGATAACCTACCAAATCACTGTTACTGTAGATAACCTACCAAATCACTGTTACTGTAGATAACCCACCAACCACTGTTACAACCTATCAATCACTCTTGTAAATTACCATTTAACAAATTGACTAACCACAATATTTGGAAAACACCTATACCTGTATACAGGGCTTTAAATTAACAAACGCCAACTCGCCAATTGTGGATATGAATTAACTTTGGTGGGTAACATTGTAGCATTACTAGCCTTTTTGGCTGGTGAAGAACGAAACAAATAACACTGCATCTGTTGGAATCGGCAGGCTGCAGAAACGATGCGACAAGTCATTGTTGCCAGATTGAGCTTTTTTCTGCCAAGAAATTTGAGGGTTTTTGTGTTTGAATTTTAAAATGTAATCAATCAATCAATCAATCAATCTTTATTTGTATAGCGCCAAATCATAACCAATGGTATCTCAAGGCACTTTACAGTAGAGCAGTCTTAAGGACGGACTCTTCATTTTATGGATACACACATATGCATATATACGTATATACACATACATATGTATCCCACACCCAACATGAATTCATCATGGCGGCAAGGAAAACCTTCTGTTAAGCAGCAGGAACCTTGTGTGGATCCCATTCCTATGATGAACAGCCATCCACGTTATGCTGTGTTGGGTGTGTGCAGAGGAAAGGGTGGAGACAGAGCCGCTGAGTCTCTGTAACTCCACACTGAGGATCCCACGGACCTGCAAGACAAAAGCCAGAAGGAGTACAGGAGCAAACACACAAGGGAGTAAGCAGACATAGAGGGAGTGTTTGAAAGAGGAATGGGACCCTCTCCGGTCCCTCTCTAACCTAAATGACCTCTCTCTTAACGCCCTCTCCAACCTCTCTCCAACCGAGCATGCCAGACCCCCCCCCCCGGCAGTCTATGCCTATTGCATCTTAATTATGAGCTATGAGCTGGTTCCTAACTAAAAGCTTTATCAAAGAGGAATGTTTTGAGCCTAACCTTAAAGGTAGAGAGGGTGTCTGCCCCCCGAACCGTGGTTGGTAGATGGTTCCAGAGAAGTGGGGCCTGATAACTGAAAGCTCTTCCTCCTATACTACTTTTAGAGATGAATGGAACAACGAGTAGTCCAGCATTTTGAGAGCGTAGTGTTCTGGGGGGATTGTATGGCACTACAAGCTCCTTGAGATAGACTGGTGCCTGTCCATTTAGGGCTTTATAAGTGAGAAGAAGAATCTTGAATTCTATTCTATATTTTATGGGAAGCCAATGCAGAGAGGCTAATACAGGAGTAATGTGATCTCTTCTCCTAGTTTTAGTCAGTACACGTGCTGCAGCATTTTGAACCAGCTGAAGTGTCTTAAGCGACTTGCTCGGGCAGCCTGCTAAAAGAGAATTACAATAATCCAGTCTAGAGGTAACAAAAGCATGGACTAGTTTTTCGGCGTCGCCCTGAGACAGGATAGATCTGATTTTAGCAATGTTACGGAGATGAAAGAAGGCAGTTCTTGAAGTTTGTTTTATGTGAGAGTTGAAGGATAAGTCCTGATCAAATAGAACCCCAAGGTTTCTAACAGTTGTGCTTTGTGCCAGAGTAATGCCATCTAGGGCAGTTAGGCTAGCATAGGTTTCTCTAAGGTGTCGCGGGCCCAGTACAATGACCTCAGTCTTGTCTGAGTTGAGAAGAAGAAAATTTTGGTCCATCCAGGCCCTAATGTCCTTTAGACAGGCCTCAAGTTTAGATAGCTGATTTGTCTCACCTGACTTCATTGATACATACAGTTGGGTATCATCAGCATAGCAGTGGAAGTTAACAGAGTATTTTCTCATAACATTACCAAGGGGGATCATATAGATACAGAAGAGGATTGGACCTAGCACAGAGCCCTGAGGAACCCCGTAGCTTACTTTAGTGTACACAGAAGACTTATTATTCACGTGTACAAACTGGTACCTATCAGATAGGTAGGACTTAAACCAGTTTAGGGCAGTCCCTGTGATTCCAAGTAATTTCTCTAATCTCTCTAGTAGAATATAGTGATCTATAGTGTCAAAAGCTGCACTAAGATCTAATAAAACCAGCACTGAGAGTCGTCCTTCATCTGAAGCCCAGAGTAGATCATTAGTTACTTTAACTAAAGCAGTCTCTGTGCTGTGTTGAGCTCTAAAGCCTGACTGGAAGTCCTCGAACAGGCTGTTGTTTTGAAGAAATTCACAGAGCTGAGCTGCCACAACTTTCTCAAGAATCTTTGAAATAAAAGGAAGATTAGATATAGGCCTGTAGTTTGCTAAAGTGCTGGAATCAAGAGTAGGTTTTTTGAGAAGGGGTTTGATTACAGCTACTTTAAAGGACTGTGGCACGTAGCCTATTGATAGGGATATATTTATTGTCTCCAACAAAGATGGGCAGACTAGGGGAACAACTTCTTTAAACAGCTTAGTTGGGATCGGATCTGAAAGGCAGGTCGATGGTTTGGAGGATGAAATAATAGAGTTAAGTTCCTGAAGTCCTATATGTGTGAAACAGTTTAGGTTAGGCCTATTTACATTTAATGGTACAGCAGGCCCAGGTGAAGGCAGGGAGTGGCTAATTTTATCTCTAATCTTGTGAATTTTATCGTTAAAAAATGTCATAAAGTCCTCACAGCTGAGGGCTAGAGGAATCATGGGCTCAATAGAGCTCTGACTTTGTGTTAGCCTGGCTACAGTGCTGAAAAGGTACCTCGGATTATTTTTATTTTCTTCAATTAGTGAGGAATAGTATGTAGATCGACTATGTCGTAAGGCTGTCATGTATTTACTATGGCTTTCTTGCCAAAGTATTCGTGACTCCTCTGTTTTATTGGAGCGCCACATTCTCTCTAATTTACGGGTTGTTTGTTTGAGTGTGTGAGTTTCAGAGCTAAACCACGGAGCTTTCCTCTGACGTTTAATAGTTTTTTCCCTCAATGGGGCAATTGAGTCCAAGGTGGATTTTAGTAGACTAGCAGAGCTATCGACAAGCAGATCCAGTTGAGAGGGGTTATAATTAATATCATAGTTATTTATTGGATGGTGCACTGAGTTTAAGGCAGCAGGAATGGCCTCTTTAAATTTAGCCACAGCACTGTTGGATAGATTTCTACTTGTAACTATTTTATTGCACAGTGCGAGATCCTCTAGGATAATGTTAAAAGATATTAAAAAGTGATCTGATAGCAGAGGATTTTCAGGGTAGACTTTTAGTTCATTAATATCAAGGCCATATGTTAGAACAAGATCAAGAGTATGATTTAAACGATGAGTAGCTTCATTAATAGTTTGAAAAAAGCCAACTGAGTCTATTAGGGACATAAAGGCTGAGCTCAGGCTATCACTATCTTTGTCCACATGGATATTAAAATCTCCTACTATCAGTATTTTATCAGAACTGAGGACTAAGTTTGATATAAACTCAGAGAATTCTGATAGAAATTCAGAATAAGGGCCTGGAGGACGGTAAATTATCGCAAATAAGACTGGCTGGCAGGTTTTTGATTCGATATGAGATAAATTTAGAACCAGGCTTTCAAAGGAAGTGTAACTGGCCTTTGGTTTAGGATAGATTAGGAGAGAGGAATGATAAATAGCTGCTACACCACCTCCACGGCCTATGTCTCGTGGCATATGAGTATTTAAATGACTGGGAGGAGTGGCTTCATTTAAACTAACATATTCATCTTGATACAGCCATGTTTCAGTTAAACAGAATAAATCAAGGTTATTTTCTGAGATAAGGTCATTTACTAGTAGAGATTTGGATCTCAGTGATCTAATATTTAATAGAGCACATCTAATGGTTTTATGTTTTGGTGTTTCTAGATTTGAGATTTTAATTTTTTTCAGATTTTTATAATTGATAGCTCTTTTATTTGATTTTATGTTAAAATCATTGTGAAATATGGGTCGGGGGACTGACACCGTCTCCATAAAATAATATTCATCACCATCACAACAGTTGTCATGGCGATGAACACAGCTATCCTGATAGCAATGGGAGGGAAACTGTCCTAAGGCAAGCGCAGAGGGGCGTGGAGGACTCCCCCTCTGTAACATGGTCTCATTCATGAGATGTCATAAATGTGCCATGTTTTCTGATAGTAGAGATGCTCCCTCCAAAGTAGGATGGATTCCATCTCTTCCTATCAGGTTCGGTTTTCCCCAGAAGGATCTCCAATTATCAATGAAGCCCAAATGTAATGTATATCTGGCAACACTGCTGGTTGTACTAATCCTACATTTCCCATGAACACTGAAGAAGACAAACAGAATGGCGCAAAACAAGCAATAAGAGCTGAAATGAAGTCGTGAAATTAGTTTATTTTCACTGAAAAATCTGGTTGGCTGGTAACTTTAAGAATCTACGAGCCATGCTGGCTGGTGATCTAAAAAGTTAATTTAAAGCCCTGCCTGTATACTGTATATGTATGAGTAGAAACCTTTGAAATGGCTAAGGTAAGAGTAACTGTTAATAGTAGCGTCATCTAACAGGCTTGTGGTGCTACATTTACAAAGAAAATCGGTATACATCAGAATTTCAGTAAGCAAGCACGTCCACAGAGAGCCAAATGGTGTTTTATATAATGTAGCGATGCCAATATTCCATATAGGCAGCAGAGCAGGAAACTTTGCTGGAGTCCCTGGAGTTAATGTGGTTACTGGAGACTCAATTCACATCAGTGGTGCCTTAGGAGACAGACGGTGTTATTGCCCGCCTTCTGAGACTGTTTGTAACATAACCAGGTTTCAATAAGTAGAATTTGAAGGGCTTCAAGTCAATCTACTTTAGTACATCTAAAAAAAACAAGAAGGGATTGAAACACTGGATGTGTTTGGTTGTTATTCCAAACATAATAGGACCAAATTATAATCTAGGAGTTCAGCAAAAAAAAAAAAAAACTAAATAGGATGGATAATGAATGGTAGAAAAGGTAATATATGGATAAATAAATAGCAAAGTGATGCAGTTCAATTAGTGTTGTTTGCTCATGGGGATGCATGTTTTGATGACCTATTGTGAAAGACACATTACACCACAGTGTTTTGCTGCCACACACTATGAAACATCACTCAGTACAGTGATGTTTGTTTGCTTCCTTTCCGCTCCAGTCCTTCTTCTTTAAACACTTGACTCCAAACATCTTTTTTTTTTTTACTCTCCTCCGATACTCTTATCATTACTGCAGTCTTTCTACTCTCCCCACTTCCATTCTTTGGTTCTCTCACGATGCTCACCGCCGCCCGCTTCTTATTTTCAGCGATGAGAGGGTGTAACCATGGCAACACGGGATATGTGGGGTCCGGAAGAGAATAAAAAAAGGGGAGGGGGGGTGGGGGTGTGTAATCTTGGTGTTGTGAGGTTTGTAAAGCGAGAAATAGGTCATTTGAGCCTTATGAAGCCCTGGATCTATAGGCTTTATCAATGGCTAATGAGAGCTGAATTGCTTGACTATACAAATACTGTGTTATCCCTCAGAAGAAGAGAAGCTTTCTCATATCTGCTCCTCTCCTACACACTTAAAAAGCAGAGTTTCATCTAATTGACTATAGCTTACAGATTTTGCTTTTGTGATAATAATAATAATAATAAAAAAAAATCTCATTAGCTCCTTTATTAGCTTCTTTATTTATTATTTTATGGTGAGTGTACAGATAGGAAACTGCTCCTGAAGGATCTCTCTCCACAACCTCAAAGAACCGCTGAGCTCCACGGAGCATTGTTTTAAATGTAAATTATGGAAATGGGTCACATAAAGAGTTTGGCAGCTTGCAGTGTATCTTACAAGTCAGTGTAAGGCTTAATCAGGTTGGCATGCTAATAGGAACATTGCTAGGCATTTTTAAGTGTGGGGAAAGCACGGGGGACGCTGCTGCTTTAATGGCAGACGCTTCTGTTAACAGTGCCATTGCTCAAGTTGCAAACACTGACAGCAAATTAGGCTGCTTCTGAGTCATATGCTAAACAGACCTATCTTACTCAGGCATAAAGATGCCCTTGTCTGCGTCTGTAAATAAAACATAAGATAATTTGCGGTGTTGCTTTATTAAAAAAAAAAAGAAAAGGAGATTTTCCAGCTGTGCCTGTCGTTATGTAACATTCAAGCAGATTTTTCTTCTTTTATATAATTTGTGAATCTTCAAGGCAAAAGAAAAGTTTTTTGCCTCATCCATAAATGATCCCTTGACACGTAAACGACTGTGGAAAGTAAGACATTTCCTCTTTGACAGCAAAGCTAACAGATCTACAGTTTGTGTGAGTGTGTGCGCGTGTCAGTGCGGGTAATCACACTATTTAGATTTGTGTCAATTTTTTTAAAGCCCCCAAAAAGTAAACTGCGGTGAGAGGTTGCTAAAAATGAGAAATATACCAAATTTTATGCACCGCATACGGCAGTGGTTCTCAAACTGTTTTGGCTCAAGTCCCCTCTTTTCTCTTACTTTTGAATCACATACCTCATTTGTCCGACTAGGACATTTTAACAACAACTGTAGAGCATAACATGATGAATGAGTGAGAACATGCATTTTAAATGATCTCATTTTGTAAATAAGTGGAATGAAACACTATTTAGTGGCTCCTGAAAAGATTTATTTCTATAGTTTTTATCATTTGCGAGATCGACCTTTGTATTTTCAGTTCATGTTCTAATCAAGATAATTTCTATCATTTTCATTTTGTGTAATTTGTTGTCTGTTCTTTTTATTAATCAGTGTATTTTCCTCTTATTTTGTGTGTTTTTTGTGTCTTATTATATTAAAATTGTGTGTTTGGTGTCGTTTGGTTGTTTCTCTGTTATTTTTGTGTATTTTGTCGTGATCTTGTGTATTTTTCTCATTTAGTGTGTCTTTGTTGTTGTTTTGTGTGTGGCTGGTAATAGTAAGCATTTTTCTCTCTTAGTGTGTGTGTTTTTAGTGTCATTTAGTGTATTTTTGTTTGTCTATTTTTTTTTTATTATTCAGTATATTTTTCTCTTTTGTGTGTTCTTGTTTTGTGAGTTGCTGGTAATATTTTGTATCATATATATATATATATATAATTTTCTAACTAAAAATAAACCCCATATTTTTTATGCTAATTTGTTAATTTCCTCCTCTCTCTTAAGTACCCCCTGTAGTGCCATCGCGTACCCCCATTTGGGAGACACTGGCTTACAGTGTCCCTCAAATTAGGGCTACTTGTTTTATCCAAGAGATGTACACTAATTATTTTCCTTGTGTAACGTCTTTTAGTGATTTTTTTTTTTTTTTTTTGGTAAGCTTTATACTTCATAAATTACAAACTATTAATTATTGAACTAATCTTAAGACTAGCAGGATTTTCCATAATGTTTGGGAATTAGCCATTAGCCAGGGTCTGGTCACTTTGGACGGCTTTAAATCCATATAAAATCATGCACCCCTTTGCTAATTAGTTTAGGGACATTTGTAATTATAGGCTTGCCGAAACATGTAGATAAAACACAATTTTGTTCACAGTGGCTGCCCGGCACCAAGTGCAAGGCGGATTACAGAAGGGCTCCTATCTTCACCCGCAACAAGATACTGTAGAGCAATCCAGATCAAGTGCGTTCTCCAAATTAATTTTGACAGTCCCAGCTGAAAGAGGGCAGTGTGGATTTCATTCATTTCCCTGGATTAGATTTCATCAGCTACTTTGAAATATTTTCAGTTCAAATCTACAGTCATAGATTCATTTCTCTAATTATCCTTTTGGACACTCCAGTTTGGCTTTTGAGTCAGAGGGCTCTTTAGCCAAACTAAACAAGGAAGAAGGCACGGAATTCATTCTTTGATTTCGTCATTTTCACCTTATTATAGACTTTACGTTAGTGGCCTCCTCCTCCTGTAAGTGTTTGTAGACGTGAAGCACTCCTCTGGATCCATCGATGAGGCCCATGGGTAGTTTGTGCTTCCCTCTGGGAATGGGCGGAGTCCTGTAGTAGTTTGTCTCTCTTCGTTGTTGAGCAGGACTGAGCGAAAGAGAACTGCTCCTGCAAGCACAGATCAATGTGGGAGAAACCCACTCGATGAACATAACATTCTACAAAAGTTCAAACTGTTTTTTGCTAATTCAATCATTTCCGAATGTCCTGCATCAATAGGGGGCATTGATTTAATATGCACGTGCTGGAATGGAGCGAGTGACCTTTGTGGCCGGAAGAAAAAGCCATGAATTTTAGGAGACACTTCATGAAAAGGACTTTACATCAGACAACTAATGGCATATTTAGCCATTGCATGCATGTCACAGGAAAAGTAATATACCAGTGAAGAATAATGGGAAATTATGAGTTAAGTGAGAGATCTTTACTTTGTTATTATGTTAACAAAAAATTTAATTATTCTTCGTTAACATATTTGGTTTTGCTTTACCGAGTAATGTTCTATAGTATATATTATAAGTTGGGGTGACCGTGGCTCAGTGTGCTAGAGTGGGTCGTCCAGTAACTAAAGGGTTGAGGGTTCTAATCCTGCTCAATTCGAGTCATTGTGTCCATTGTGTGGGTGAAGCAAGGCACTTCACCCACATTGGGTATGAATGGGTATGAATTGCGCCTAAATGTTGATGGTGGTCAGAGGTGCGAAATGGCAGCCACGCTTCTGTCAGCTTAGCATCACCGGTATGACTGCGTGAGTGACTGGTGTGGATGAATAATTATATGAATAAGTCTCCTCAAAAAAAAGCGCCATAAAAATCTAAGCCATTGTTATAAGTTAAGTGTGTGTTAAATGGTGTTTCCTTCAAACTGTATGTTTGGCAGCAGGTGCTCAAGTTGAAATGACATTAGCGCTGAATTAAAGCAAATAGGTTGGAATGTATGTATTTAGTCAATAGGTTTTAAAACAACATAGATTCAGAGGTATTGTTCACTTCTGATTCACCAATGAGTCGGTTAACAACAGAATGTATTGATTATAAGAAATAAACTTGGGCGTAAGTCTAGGTGTGTCTCAATCATTTTTTTAAAGCATGTGGGTCCTCTCAAATGAACAAAATTGAATGGCCATAGCGATCTAGCCCAAACTATATGGGGTACGTCTATAATTATAAAAAATGTATTATGTTAATCAAAAAAAGATTGAGGATTAAAATTGGTTTTAAGACATACATTTTTCTCCGAGTAATACAACTGCCCTACAACTGTATGAGCAGGCATTCTATTACAATTAAGAATGCACCGAAATGACAATACAGTTGCAAATAAGTGCAGAGGATATGACTAGATCTCTTTGAAATGTGTGATATTGTTTTTTTTTTTTTTTTTGCACCATCCCAACATCCTGTTTCGAGCCAAAAACCGAAAATGCCCTTTTGGGTCATTGGTTGGCTGTACATTTTGAGTGGTACTATTTTTGGTACATCACTAATCACAATATAATACATCTTGTTATATAGAAAACCAATATATTTCATTGACAGAATTAAGGGAGAACAGGGGATGAAGACTTGTAGAGCTTTAATACTAAATAATTTACCTTCAACGTTAGACTACAATGTGCAGACACCATTATGCTGAAGAACAACTGTACAGTACATTGTGCCTTGGCAGACAGCGTTTGATTCATGGACATGAGGTAGTCTACTTGTCATTGTACTCGCAGCTGTAAAGCAATGACATCTGATATGAATCAGTTACAGATTCAGACTAGAGTCTTAAAATTGTATCTAGGAATGAAGGATGTGCGTTCTGCCAACACATGGAAACACCTTACTTCCTGTCTAGGTTGTACTATACCTGGGTTCTTTTATGAGCTAATATAGCCATCGGTGCATGGGTTTGTATAGAGTAAACTATATGCTAGTGTATATTTGTATTGCCTCAACTTTGGGGGTACTACTAAAGACTAAAATATCTGGAGTTTAATAATGATTATGTATCGATAACCTGCTGTGGTCTTGGCATGAGCAGCAGATTTAATACCACCACTTCTTGGGAGTTCTACTTAAATTACATCCTTGTATATATGCAGATGATAAATGTTAAATTATTTAAAAAAAAAAAGCACCATCATGCAAGTTGATTTTTAGCTTCATTTTGCATTAAAAACCCTTTACCATAGTATGGATAAATCCCAGAAATGAAGATATTGGTCTCTTCCACCTTATCTAATCATATATTGGTGCCTAAGGTCTCACCTGTTCCTGATCATTAGGAGGTCACTTGTTTCTGCAAAACTTAACCCAAACAAAATACGTGAGCCTTATTGCTGTTATTTGTTTGTAGGACGGTGAACAAAGCAGGGCATTGACATTCTGGTTTTTATTGGATTGCGTAAATCTAAAATGACCTAAACTATGTTAGAATATATTCAGATAAGTCGCTTTTGGTTTTGGCGAATGCTAATATTTTAACTAATTGTATACAGACTCATTTAGAATTGCCTATTTGATTAAATCACCTTTTTTTTTAATCATATATTGCACTTTTGAAATAAATAAATAAAATAAAGGTAAAAAAGTCTTTTTGTTGCACATTAGCAATTCAATTTGAAATCTGGATTACCTAAAGACTACAAACTGCTTTCCTAACAATTGTGTCGTAAATCTCAAAGATTGAAAACAAGAAAGCAGCTGCTTATCACTAAACTGTATGTACACCCCCCTGATGTTAAATGGGTAAGCCTGGCTGGGAGCTTAATCCGGCGCAGAAATTAACCACTTTTCTGTTCATGCTTTATTGTGAATATTATAAGAGAGGAGTGCTGCGAGACTGATGGAATGGCATGTGACAAAGACCTCGAGCAGGACGCGTCCACAACATCAGCAGGAGGCATCCGCAAATAAAACGCAATGTTCACTGTGGACACTTAGTATGTTTCCTTCCCAGCATGTGAGAAACTCAGACTCATGATGTGAGCATATTGATTAGAATACGTACTACAATGTCTCTCATCCAATCATGAAAACAAAGGTGATGGATTTGATTGAATTTTCCAGCTGCACAAATGGAAACACTTTTTGCTGTCTGATTGTAAGTTTCTCCGGCAAATGAAAGCAATAATGTATCGAATGAATGGTCGAAGTGCTGACTAGACGAATATTAGTTCAACATGACAAAGAACACGCTTCTCGTGTCATCGGTCCAGGCTAAGTTTGTCTTGATCAAAACTAGACATGTTGTGACAATTTGTAAGGATACACCTCTGATCCCCAGAGGAACAATCCTGCTGATGTTGACGTGATCCCATGACTTTTCGTCGAGTGTCGCATACCAGAATAATATTTCTGGTTCCTAATGAAATTTTCTAAATGGTGGAAACAGACATTTGGCGCAGAAATCTCAAGATAGAATCACAATAACCTGTAGTTTCATGTATTGAGCATTTCTGGTGTTGGCACTCGTTACCACACCTATGACTCTTATCCTTAAACTTAACCTTGGGCTGCGTCCGACTCGTCCCTCCTATCTCCTTTCCTATTCACTTTTCCATAACCCCGTAGATGATGTCATGGGGTTAAGGAAAGGTGTTAGGAGAGGGGTAAGGAAAAGATGGTCACGTTTCTTTTGACAATCAGACGCACTTCAACTCGGTAACATAATAATCTGACAGCTGCGAAGGTTAATGACATGTGCCATGGTGAAAAAACTACAAATTTTCGAAAATGGACTAAGAGCCAGTGACGTGTCGTGAGCACTAGGGTAGGGTAGGCGGGGCGTTGCAAATCGAGACCACCAATGTCAACACCGATGACAATTTCATGTGTTTCTGCTGGCAAGTGTTAAGTCAATTCAATTCCACTTTATTTGTATAACGCAATTTACAACAAAGTCATCTCAATGCGCTTTTCAAAATATAAAATTCATAATAGCAAAGAAAAAACCCAACAACATTGTTCATGCATGTTCAATGCAATAATAAATATTATGCCTTAAACAACTTGATCTCCGTTACTTGTCAGCGGTCGGGTGTGCGTGTCCCTTTAAATGTTGTTGCCGCAAGGAATTGTGGGTCAGCATTATCTTGTCTCCTTTGATAAAAGATGCATCAGTGTTTCCTAGGCTAAAGGAGGTTATAAAGGAAGCATTCAGGCTCATTTCCTGGGCTTAAAGAGAACTCGGGCGCTCTTTATCACGGCCACCACTTAAACACTTCCAGGGGTGAAGGAACAGTGGATAGGAAAAGAGGTTGGAGGGACTATTCGGATGCAGCCTTAGCCTAACACGCGTGTTTCTAAGAGTGGTGTCAAACAAGCTAGCTTGAATTCAAATGCATTAAATTGCATCAATTTTCCCCATGAGGACTGGGCACATTTAAAGTTACTTGGTTAACAGAGGTGAAGAGTATAGTCCAAATACTTTGTTACTTTACTTAAGTAGTTTTTTCTGATCTGTACTTCACTTGAGTATTTATTTTTTTTGGCAACTTTTTACTTTTACTCCTTATTTTTTTAAAACAAATATCTGTACTTTCTACTCCTTACATTTTAGAAATGAGCTTATTACTTTTAAGGCCATTGAAGATGACGTAACAACGTAAAAAGATGCAAAATTTTGGTAGTTTGAGCTTTTTTTCTGTTCGGCAGGGCCCTTAGTTTTATGGTTAACATTTTCAAGTTTTTCAAAATGTTTATTTTTATTTTTATTTTTTTTTTATAAAATTCTGAGTGCTAAATTCTCCAGGTGTTCAAGGTTAACACATTTAACTTGTTTTCATGTAAAAAATAAGATTGTCTTATTTTTGTACTTCAGTACATTTAGTAGCATCTACTTTTTTACTTTTACTCAAGTAGGGGAGGAACTGCAATACTTTTACCAAAGTAACTTTTTATTGAAGTATCTATACTTTTACCTGAGTACTGAAGACTAGTACTTTTGCCACCTCTCGTTACCAGCGCCAAGGAGCGTTTGTTTTATTTGTCCATTAGCAGGATTACATAGGCCTTACACCATGCGAGATTCAATTAAATTTTAGATTTGCCCCGGATCAATATACCAATTCTAGATTAGTTTGAAAAATAGAAAAATCCCTATCTCTCATCATTGTATAATGTATACTGCATAATGTAATGTAAGCTGTAACCTTACAGCTTGATTGTTGTAATTATTTGTATTATTATTATTATTAGTATTATCTATCTTACTGTATTTTTTACTACTGTAATGTGTTTTAACAGTCTTTTACTTAAGTATACATTTATTTAACATTCATTCGTTCTTTTGTCTTGGTAAATGTTTTATTTTTTTATTTATTTTTTTCTTAAGTGGCTGTAACAAAAGCAATTTCCCCCTGGGATTAATCAAAGGAATTTTGATTCTGATTGGCAAAATTTCAAAGATTTCAATCTCATTTCAGAATTGACTGATCTTTATGAATTGTGGCTGTTACAGTATGTGAGGGAAAACCTGCAACCCGGATCAATTCATAAGCACATTTCATTGCAATTTTTCCCAAAAAAAAAAATGGGGGAGCCCATATTTTGACCTACTGTACTGTTATTATTCGGGATATAAATATCTTCCAAGGCTTTAAAGTGTGAATTATCATGGTACTATGATCAGAATCGCTTTACCTGTTGATACATATCTAGATCTTATCACTTGTTCTTTACCTTCAAATCAAAATGAGCCGTTTTCAAAACACGTAATGACTTCAATAGACCCTTAAAAAGGTGTCAAAATCCACGCACCACCAGTTTCTACTACTGCACCATAATTGATGCAGCTAAAACACCAGTTATTAGTGTTTTGACTTCTGTTGCACACAAATCCGATCAAGCAACAGACATGTATAAGAAATCAGTTGTATCCCGTGGTGTGTGTAACACAGTAAAGGGAAAGTGAACGTCGAGTTCTTCTTAGCTGTGTGGCTGCTTGTCAATAACTAACAAAGAATGCCTGCATTCATAGCCTTAAAGTAAATGACGCTTTGCAGTAAACGTCTCAGATCAGGCTGTTGTAGCGTGCACTGCGCTTCATCCGCTGTTATTCTGTGAATTTAAAAAAGGCAGATTGTGGCGCTGGGATCACAAAGCGTAGAGGGCTCTGGGATCCCTAGAAGCAAAATGTTTGTCGTTTCAGTCGCTCCTTGTATACAGTTTATCACTAGTCACTGAAAACAACAATATATTGTCAGATTTTTAACTATTGTCGTCCCTGAAACAGAATGTGACCAAAAATAATGTCTCTGTAACTTGCTAAGAGTTGGATACTTCAATATTCACCTCAAGAACACACATTTCAAAATAAATGCATTTCTTTACTGTGATTTATTTTCTGAACTTGTGCAGGGAACAACAAAAATGTACCATTATTTTTTCAGAGGGCTGTAATTTCATGCACATAAAAAATGATGATCGCCCCTGCTGTTACGACATAGTGATCCTTCATTGTTTTTTCATCTTGCTAAACCAATGTCTGAATACAACATGGGATGTTCACTCAGGCTTAAAGTTTACAGTGTTGGCAAGGAACCTAAAACGTAAAATAACATAGTCGCCCCCATTTATAATCATCATAAATTCTACAGTTTATTATTTGCAGGGCTGTATAAAACATTATAGCATACTGCACAATGATTAAATTTCTCACTTGGCTGCCTCTAATATCTTGATATGAGCTGACTGAGTGAGGGATATGAAACAGTGCGGGGAACGAGGGGTGTCGTATTTTCACCTGAAGCGTTTTCCTTTAGACAGCGCCTTGCTGAGAAGAGGCGGAGCTACTGTTGACATGTGCAGACTGCCAACTTTAGCAGATGATCCATGAGAACTGCAACCCTGCAAAAAAAAAGAAGAAAAAAAAAAAAACAACCCCAAAAAAAAATCCCATGAGAAATCATTGCACAAACTCAACGACAGAATAATGAGAAATGAGTTACACGTGAGTGGTGGAAACAGAGTGTGCAGTTTTAATTTTGACAGCAAAATTTTGGTAAAAATGCAACTAAGTCAGAGTCAAAATGTAGTCATCAGGACTATTTTAGTTATAGCCTAGTTTTAGTCAACTAAATAAGATTTACTACTATGAAAAAATCTGTTACAGATAATGTCGACTAAAATATACAGCATAAGAGTTTGAATCTTATTTTTTTTAATGCACAAATACTTATACTATACTGTATTTAAGTCAATGTACAAATAATAAATTTTCTCAAAGTATTGAGCTTAGGAGGATTGTTTATTGTTATCAAAGATTTGGTGGAAGTATGAATGTATATCAGCCTCGTGTACAGTAAATAATATCAATCGATGAGTGTAAAGTTGAAAATTTCAGGAAAATAAGTTTGAAACACTGAATGAAAAAAGCAGTGTGTTTATTCACGTTATCTACAATATTTGTTAATAAAAAATACACAAAATGACAACAAAAATGCACAAAACTACACCAAAAAAGAGACAAAAATACACAAAATGACACTACAATGGCAACAAAAAACAATAATTATAAAAAAAATGCACAAAAAGACAACAGAGATACAAAAATACACACGATGACTCCAAAAAACATACATTACAGAAAAATACACCAAACAAAAAATATATATAAAAGTGACTACAAAAAAAACAAACATATTTATCATGCACATTTCCCATAGAATTAAACCAGGGAAATTGCACACGCTATTTTACTTTGCACCCGCAAATAAAACCCATTTATAACACTACAGAGTATGTACACCTCTTTGTTCATCCAACCTTCAAACACATACTCATTTGGCCATAATTGACAGCTCTACTTAAGCTCCTCCCACTATATGAATTCATACTTCCGACTGGCACTATACTTGTATCATGTCGTTAGCCATGTACTGTAGGCTACAAATGGAAATATGCATGTACACGTACTAATAAATCTTTTTTGGTTTGTATTAAATTGCTGGAAATAAATACATAAACCTGATATTGGATTAATGTTTTGTGAATAGACACAGATGTGTTATAATCAATGCGTATGAGCACATGAGATTTGATTATAATTTTGTCACATGGGACAAAATCCAGTGGTTTTTATTAGTTGATGAAGATAATGATAATGTATTTCTGTGTTGTTGTTTTTTCCCATGGATTTTTCTAATTAGTCATTATTGTTGTCACTTTAAACATTTTTTTTACTCTTTTTTTTTTTTTTTTTTTTTCCCCAAAATGAACACATATATGTGGCGTAAGAGCAATCACTCCAGGGATTTGGTGTTACTGCAGATGCTGAATCCCCCTGTAGTAGCGGCGTGTCCTTAATTATCTTTCCCACTTTCAAGTGCAGATTAGTAGGGGACTCTTGGTGAATTAACTCCACTCTGTGCACCCTCCCCACCCCCACCCCCCAACACTCCTGCTCAACTCAAGAATTAATCCAACACAAGATTACAATAATGGTTTCCTAAAGAATTTTCACTGCCCATTCTTCTCAGTCATCCTTATCAAAATGAACAGCGCTATCTTCCACCAGGGCCCTGTCTAAGCTGCAGCACTGAGAAGTGGCCATGAATACCCAAAGAACACCCACAGAGAGGGTCCTGAGATAATTCTCTTATTTCAGTTACAGTGCTTTCTGCTTAGCGCGTCGGCCTCTCCCTGTCTGTCTGATTGTACATCATTACAGGAAGTGCACGTGAGTCAGAGCTGGCCCTTGGTTCTCGTCTGACATTGCTGCCCCCCCCTTCCTCCTTACACCACAGACTCCCACAGGGGGCTGTTACTGCTGTTTACTAGTTGTGCAAGAAAACGGTGTCACTTTGGCCAGCCTCTCATATACCCTCTGGGTTAAAAAAAAAAAAAGAAAAGAAAAAGTCTGACTTTCCAAACAATTTGCCAAGACAAACTTACTTTCGGGGAGGATGAAATTTATGTCAAGGGACAAAATGAATAGCTGCTGGCAGATAATGGCAGTGGCCGAGTTTCACTTCTTTTCAATCGCACTTTATCTTGTTTTATAACGCGAGTGAAAGCCTGAGATAAACAAAGCATTAAGGAAATACAAAAAGGAAATCACAGCAGCCTGGGTGAATAATAGAAATCTATTGCTCCTATACTATGATGTACATAGTGAGTAGATGGGTAGACCTACAGTATGCACTCACAGCAGCTATAATTAACTTCAGGCTTTGTCAATTCTTAGATTACATGTCTTGATTTGACCATTCTTCAACACAAAACAGAAAAGCAAGCCAGTCTGACAGTACAAGTCCCTTTGTGTGTTTACCAGTAAAACAAAGTACTTGAGGTTTCAACAGGCTATAAAATTAGTTTGAAAAACACCATTGTCCTTTTTAAATAACCAGATTGGAGCTTGTGGTCATTCTTAGCATTCTCTATCGTCAAAAGATAAGAAGTAAATATGTTCAGCCCTGAATCTACACAGCTTTGACCCTTGTGCATTCCTCAACTTGAGGTAGATAGAGTGGCTGTACTTTTTAATGAAGCTTTTCAAGCATCTTGAGTCGCTTTTTTTTTTTTTTTAACAAACTCACATTAACAGAGAAAAAACACAAGTACCTTCTGCCATATTGCCTGTGTTGTGAAACAACTTCAGCTCACCAGAGCCTTTGCAAACATATCTTTATTTCAAGTCCTCTTTCTCAGAACTTCTGTAAACAAGGCTCTGGTCTGGGACCACTGCCATTCTCCATCACCATAAAGTATTCATACAGTATGCTCATTCCTGAGGGGGACACAGTCTGAATAAGGCAAGTTGAGTTTGTTAGCACCCCTTTAGCTTCCAGCTGGCTTCTTCCTGATGCCCACGAGTCCATAATCTTTCATGTCTGCTTCAGAGCCACAGTGCTTGACGCCTTTATCTCAAATAAGGCATTTTTGTCACTGTATAGAGTTGCTGATTAAAACCGCTGTCTGAAGTGTTTTGGAAAAAAGCCTTTACGAAAATTGTAAGTTCAAATTCTGCTTCATGTTTACAAATTGAACAGACATGCGGGGGAAAAGTGTATGATCTGTAGGCAATTGCTATCACAGATGGAACAGTCCGACACACATACAGTACCTTCGTGCAGTATGTTCACTGTGTAAAAGGAGGACAAAAAATGTTTCCCAAGTGAAGATGTTTAAAGGAAAAACAGTCCATATCACCAATTCAAGGAAGTCAGCATAGTTTAGACAGATTCACAACAAATAAGCAGCACCAAATGTATCTTGTAGGTTGAATTCTAGGTGATGACAATTGAGTGTTATACAATGATGGGATTTTTACTTTAAAGAATACAGAAAACCGTACACAGTCTCTAATAAAACAGTTGCTAAGTAGAGTTCTTTGGTCTTCTCAGCCATTAGTTATCCATAGTGTTAAAAGACATCCCACTCTAAGCTCACCGACCACTGTTCTATGACGGCTTTCTTCGTTTATTGCTTGACTTCTTCAAATTACGGTAAGCGGACAACAGGGAAAGCTTTCTGTGGTTGCACATTTATAATGTCCCAGTCACCGCAATGGTATTCTAATACTCAAACATGCCACACGCCAACAAGTCAGATGACTGTTTTAGGTCCTTGGTCCACTAGTAGGGACACCCCGCACCCCCCACCCCCCCAGAGCTCATAAGCTTCATGGTAAAAAAAAAAATCCTTGCGAGATTGCTATAATGGGCCCTATTTCTAGATAAATGCTTAATCCAGTATCAGTATTTGAATGACTATAATCAACGTATTTGCGCACTGCACGACACAGAAGTAGCAAGAATAGAAATAGTGTTCAATGGGTGCTAATGATGGGGCTGCACACTTAGTGAGAGAATGTAATAGAAGAAATCCTTGAGTTTTTACTGCATCACTCTTTATACGTCACCATATAATGCATAATACAAAAGGTTAATGGACTTTTACAATATTAATAGTAATATAACTATAATTTTCTACATATTTGCATAACATTTTTCAAGTTTCTGTTGTCAGATTTTGTCACAATGATGCCTTTACATTGACCTGTTAAAGATCCCTCACCTTAAATAATTCAGATTAATAAGGTTACACAGTGGTTGGCATTGCATCTCGCACCGCAGTGTTTTAGTTGAGAAAAAGCTACTCTTTAATAAATAAATACACCCTAAAATAATTCAAAATGGTACCAATGAGAATGCGTGGGCGGGGCCTGCTGGAGGGATGTTTGTTCCAAAGTGTGACACTAGACAGTGTTGCATTATTAAAGCCCCAGAAAAGGGCTGAAGGCAGAAAATGACAGAATAAGTTTACATAAGGACACTCAAACAGCGAGTGCAGCTTTATGTTGATAGAACTAGTTCAGTGTTTTCCTAAAAAATGCACCTAAATGTAAATGTAAGTACATCCATCCTTTTTTTTTTTTTTTTTTTATTGACGCAGGAGAAATGTATATGGCCAAGAGAAAATGATCACAATTGAAATTTTAAGTACAAAAAAGTAAAAGTAAAACATACGGATATGACAACATTAGTGTCTTCCTAAAGAGTCAGAATAGTGTCAATACATCAAGAATAATGTATGCAGTCTTTTGACCAGACATTGCAAGTGTGTGTTCAGGCGCAAATACCTTTGAGCAAAGACCTCCGTTTTATTAGTGGAACCTAATTAATTACAATAATGACGTAATTATATATGTACCTGTAATCGAAAAAAATCTGTTACTGTTGTAATCATAATTGAATTGGAATGAAGTTCAGATAATTGACTTTGTAATTGTAATTGGTATGGAAATTCTATTAAAAAACCTGTCAAATACAATTTAATTAAACTCAAATCTTTGGAACCACATTGCAGTTCTATGGCTTACACATACGTAGTTAAAAAATCACTAAAATAAGTTTTCTTTCTCTGAAAGATCATTTTACCATTTAAAAATGATAATCCAGTAGTAAAATGACACAAATCACTGAGATTCCCTGAATGAAAAATGCTTTACAAATAAAATGTATTACTCATATTATTATTAGAAAAAAAGGCTCAGAAACCAACACCAGAAAACATTATTACCAATATTTTCATGGTTAAGGAAGCCTAGCAATGTAACCAATGGTTGAAAAACAATTTAGATGATAGATTATATTTTTTAGTGTCTTTTATGATTTAAGACAATGGTCAAAATTGACCCGTTATCAGCGATACTAACACAAGAGGAGGTTAAGTTACATAAGGCTATTTATTTCAGGCTCATTGTGTAATTGGAGTTGAACTTTAGTAATTGAGAACATAATTGTAATTGACTTTCAGGGTGAAAATAATCATTTTAATTTTAATTGTGACTGGAAAAAATGCCGGTCACTGTAATCATAATTGAGTTGGAAATGAACATGGATAATTGAAGATGGAAATGTAATTGACCCCAACCCTGTGGGCTAATATGCATTTTGATAAGTCTTTTTTTCACATCTATATATAAAAAAATAAAAAAAATATCACTGCAATTATTTACAGGCTGTCAAGCATTTTTTTTTCTTGTGCAAGGTTCTTGATATAATCTTAAAGTTAAGAGGAAGCTGGTGTTGGTTTGTTGCAAACCAACACCCACTCCACCCCCGTCTCTCAGCTTATGTCAAATGTGAGCGTGAACAAGAGTTCAGGTGGTTAAAAGATTAGCAACACATGCCGTCATCCATCATTTAGGATTTTGTTTAGTCATGCATGTATCAGGAGATGATAAACAATGACAATGGTTCCTTTTATGACTGGATATAAATCTAAAAATATGCACGGACTGACCTTTTGGAGTTGAAGGTTGTATTGAAGCCGTGGAGTAGTTTTGGACATGAGACCAGAGGCGTTGACATTGCAGTCTCTCAGGCCGTGGCTGTCAGAGAAATGAGCCTGGAGTTTTTCCCTGTGTTTCCTGTTGAAGGAAATTTGTGCACAGATTGGCATGAAGGGTGTCGATAATGACAGCCGAAACAAATTTCTAATCAGGACAGAATGGAGGTTTGTTGACACACGAGGATGGATAACCATAACTATGGCGTTTACCTTCATCTGCCTGATAAAAACCTATTGTTTAGCGCATTGATTTCTGTGGCACACTTGGTCAGATGTTTATAAATGGATTATGGCGAGGTTATCATATTTATTGACCTGCTGTCCTTTCTTTAGGACACACGAGAACACACACAGTTGAGTTATGAAGTGAACAGATTGGTGGGGTTGTTGTTATAGAGAGGAAACAATGACGCTGACATGCTGGCCTGCTTCGAATTTAATTAAAGCCAGTCACAGAGTCATCCATCCCTCCATTAATCCATCCTTCCATCCATCCACGTTCATTCTGCTCAGGGTCACGAGTCAGACACATGCACTCCTACAGTGAATTGTAATGAGCGCTTCCTGGTTTCACAGGACCTGATGTACCACCCAGTCCATTGACGGTGGCATTTATTGTGTAACTGTAAATAGTGTTTCATTCTATTCATAAAACTTGAACCTTGTGTCCACAGCTAAAACCCAAAACGCAAAGCTTATTTAGTTTACCGTCTGTCTTCGTAGAGGAAAATACAGAAAAAAGTATCAAAAAAATTAAAAAAACAAAATTAAAACGTGTCTATTTCTGTCAGTCACAGCAGGCTGCCAATTCCTAAAACATCCCCAATCAGTGCAACGCTTAACGACTGCATGCTATGAAAATAGATTAAAGAATTAATGAATAAAGGAGACTGTATGTGATCAAACTTATTTAAGATTTTTAGTCTAATTTCCCTAATGTTTTCATTCAGGCTTGAAATAAACTTCCCATTCCCAACACATCCACAGGATGAATGAATATAGGAGCAGGACCAGAAAACTGTTGAAATATGTGATATGACTATATGAATGCATGGTTTATTCATATACTTAGATCCAGTCGCTGTAGTGGAACTAGATACATAAGAAGGAACATAAGCATTAGCAATACTTTTATCTAAAAGACTTTGTACAGGTCTATCATTAGTTACACTTTTCAGCTTATCTAAATTGCATTCAGGACAAAGAACAACATAATGCAAGAAGTCAAAAGCTTTTTTGCTGAACATCAAGATAAGTGTTAAAAAAAAAAAAACCCTCTGATTGGATTAAAAATTGATGGATGCTTAAAACTCCTGGATTAAATGTTAATTCACCATCAAATGTTGACGTTTGCTAGACTGTCTTTGCAGTCGAGGTCCTTGAATAGACTTCACAGTTGAGAACACGGCCAAGAAGTAAAAATGTCAGGAACAAATAGGTCACTGGTTACAAAGAACAAGCTATGACAGCTGGAGTTTGATTCCAGCAGGAAACAATGGGCAGTGACAAATCAATTAGTGATGAATGCATTTTATTATTATTACAATTGATATTGTTCAACAACAGTACTTTATCACTAGTATTTATCCACTTCATGACTACTTAATGAATATTTGTCTCTGTTTTTGAATGCAGGTAGTCCACTGCTTTATCACTTAACTCTGCACAATGGGCCTCAGGAAACACAATAGACTGATCTATTGTGACATGAATCAAATAGAGCCATAAGGTAGAGAACTTATTTATCTGAACCGTACTGTCAGTCAGAAAACATTTGGGGAAAGAGGTTTAATCCAGCAGGAGTTGTGAGTTTGGATACTTTCAGGTACAGTGATTCTCTGGGGAATCAAACTCCCTCTGGTTGCTCTGTCCTAAAAGCACTGCAGTATTTAAAGAACCAAGCAGTTAAAAAAAAAAAAAAAAAAAAAATCCAAGCGCTGATCAACCAAGTTAACTCTACGCAACATCCATTACCTCGCTCATTACCCTTTGTCATTGCTTCTCTTCGTCTACATCTCTTTTCTGTGGTTTGCAGCAGCGAGTACTGCACTCGGCGGTTGTGAAATCGTATCCTCTCGTATTGCGTATCGTCTTTTACTCGGGATCCAACGTTTTTGATCTCGCCCTCGCTCTTGATGCATTTTGTTTGGTGTGACACACCTGCGTGTTGAAACCACTTTGGGAATACATTTTGCATGAGTATTCGTCCCAAATGCACCCTGCACAATTAAGATGCGATCCCACGCTATGCCAAAACATATTCTAGCTGACTTGCGCTAAGAATTTCATGAGCTTCACGCCATGATAAGAAAAGTGCTCTTTGCTGCTCAGCTGGAAGCAGACCCTGTTAATGCGGTTGAGGTCTGGAATCACTCACTTGTTGCGGCGGTAGAGAGCCATACATGCAACTCCGAGGAGACAGATCCCCGAGGCAATGCTGAAGATGGACAGAACCTGCCTCTGGTAGGTGTCGCCGCTCTCTGCAAAGAGAAAATTAAAGCTCAGGTCAATGATTTTTCCACTGAGAAGCACACAATACAAGCTATGACTGCGTCATGAAGGAACATATACAGTGCACACAAGGACATTCATCCGTACTCTGCATTAGCATAACGCCAACATTGCGTCTGTCAGGAAATGTCAATGTTTGAGTATAGGAAGGGGAAATGACAGGCACAAGGCAGGGCTCAGTGACATGCGCCAACTGAAGTGTGTGATAATCATTTGGTTCAGACAAACCCAGCAGGCAACACCACTGGACTCTCTGCGCAGCGTGGGCCACCCGAGAGTGTGGCGTGCGAGTGCGTCACCATTGAGAGACTGATGGCGACAGGGAATTAGTAGCAAATGAATGCTTCCTGAGCTTCATGTCAGACCTGTGCACATCAGCAGCAGTGGCCTTGAGTTACCAGCAGCTGGGGACAAGTAGCAGTTGATCTCGGCAGATATGTGAGCGACTGAGCAGCCGGATTGCACTGCTGCTGCACAACAAACCGTGTGTCAGACAATAGCAACTGGGAGCCCGAAGGCCACATGTGGCCCTCATTGTAATTCCTCAGAAATCTACATAGCATGCACCTTTATCCTCTGTCCAGAAGGTATACTGACTGAGAGTACTATTAAGTCTTTACACTGGCTCCCAGTCAGCCTCAGAATAGATTTTAAAGTTCTGCTGCTGGTGTATTAATCTGTGAATGGGTTTGGTCCAGAATACATCAGTGACATGTTAGTCAGGTATGAACCCAGCAGGTCTCTCAGATCTGTAGACGCATCAGATAGTGAAGCCCAGAGTTTACGGTAAACATGGTGATGCTGCTTTTAGTTGTTATGCTGCAAAGAAGTGGAACAAAGTCAGCATCTAAAGTGAACATTTTGAAATCAAAATAAAGGCACTGTTTTTCTCTACTGCGTATGATTGAGAGGGAGATTTTTAATGTTTTTTACTGCTGATTTAATTTTCTTATTGCTTTTTAAACTGTTAAATGTTTTCTGTTGCACTTTTTAATCATGTAAAGCGCATTGAATTGCCTTGTGTACGAAATGCACTATACAAATACATTGGCCTTGCCTTTTTTCTGTGACATAGATGGAGTGGCTGTCACGCAAAGTGAAATTTATTACCTGAAGTTAAATATTAAAAACTAAATAAAGCCCTAACTTTAAGGTGTTTTAAAAGATGGGATGTAAAACTTTTTGGGATATGTACATTTTTGACTTGTTTTTTTTTTGTATGACTTTATTTGCAATGGTGCGTTTAAACTAAACCCCAAGGTATTGGCTGACTTGCCTTGATTATAGGCGGAGCTTCTGGAGCATTTAAGAAAGGCCCAATCCATACTATAAAATTTGAATGTATTAGCTGGGCTTCAACTCATAGAAGGCAGTCAGTCTTACATTTTTACAACCAAAGTTAAATAGGCAGTGGCTATCCGTACGGTTGCCATGTCAATATACCAACATTCTATCCGTACGCAGCGACCCTATTTGGCCAGTTTAGGTCACGTGATTGGTCAGTCATTGGCCAGTTTAGGTCGACTAAGACTAAACCTTACCCTAATCCTAACCCTAAAAATTGTTGCGATATTGGGTTATAACCTAAACCTAACCCTAACCCTAAGACTCGACATTCTTGTACTTTGGTAAATGTACCAATAGCACTGGGGGTTGTCCGTGCGGCAACCGTACAAATAGACACTTTCATTTAAATACTATGACTAAAATTTCAAGAGTGGATTATTTATAATAATCCTGACATCAATATTTTTGTTACACCTTAGCCTCCAAAGAACAGTCCCAATAGTTGTTAATTTAACGCACATATTTTGGGTTTTTTCCAATTACTCTTAATCAAGTAAAAACATACTTGAAATAAATGACTAGATGTTTAAAGGGTCCTTCCTTGCTACTACTGAAGTCATTCAAAAACAAACTTGGAAATTTCCTTCAAATTGGATTTCATCACTTTGACAACTGCAGCAGATACAAGTGCTTGAAAGCTTCCCTAAATCTCGCTTGTTGACCTTTTAAAACCCGTCTGTAGTTTGTAACGTTTTCAGCAGAGAACTGTCTTAAAAGATCATCCTGTTCTTTACTCATCTGCTCAAGACAACAGTCAATTTCTCACCTGTGCCAAATAAAGCAACAGTTTAACCCTTAAAACCAAAGTACAATGAAATGCAATCAAACTTGTTTGCACTTAGCTTTACATCTGCCGCATCATCTGATTTGTAAAGCTGGTAAAGTAGGAAGAGACTGGGTTCAAATTGAGGGGAAACCCTTTTTAATGTCAGAAGCCTTCAGGCTAAGCCTAATATCTGAGCACACCCTAGGGTGATAAAGAGCGTACATGTGGATAGATTCTGCCCACTCAGCATCTATGTACAAAAAAAAAGAGGAATTTATTTGAATAAATGAGATGCTGCGATAATGTCTCTGATCACGTTTTGAACAGCTACTACAAAACTGACAGTAATTTATGTCTTGTGAATAAATGGCTCATACAGCCTTATGCTGTTTTTGTGATGCACAATAAGTAGAAGTTATCTTAAGAAGTTTGTAAGCAGTTAGTTAGATATGGAGCAAAAACAATAGCATATGAATTAGGAACTGTTTCATATTAAAAGAACATAATTTTTTGGTCGAGAGGTGTCAGAGGAGGAGAGAGAACAAAATGAAAGATGGACAGTGTGGTCAAGTGTTTTGTATATCCTTGAGTGTCTGCTCCAATCCAATCCAGGATATTACACCAGCATCTTTTCAACATGCAGGTCAAGTTTTCAATATTAAAGAGTACATGTATAAGCCAAAGTGGGGGTTGGTTGCATTCGTCGGTAAGGTGAATGGACGATAACCACATGTGGGGTGACAGCTTTCTTTGGCAAAGTAAATGTAATTTTAGCTATTGTGAGTAGGTAAAGCCGGGAACGTCAGGTCTCCCCAGGTTTGAAAATGAGTTTTGGGGATCTTTAAGAGACCCTGGCCTGAAGACCGAAGACTGCGCCTTGAAGTGTAGGAGCACAACGAATCGGCGATATACTGAGGTGCCTGACCATGCAATGCATGGAAAGTCAGGACTAAAATTTGAAACTCGATGCGAAATTTGACTGGAAGCCAATGAAGACTTGATAAAATGGGGGGTAATGTGTGCTGTTCTGGGTGCACCGGTCAAAAGTTTGGCAGCAGCATTTTGTACAATCTGAAATCTGTTTAGAGTCAACCTATTGAAACAAGTGAAAACAGAATTACAATAATACATGCAAGACGAGATGAACAAGTGGATGATCATTTCGTGATTAGATTTTGACAACAAATTCCTCACTTTAGAGATATTTCTCAGGTGATAAAAACAGTTTTTGTTCAGTTGACAACAGTGACCCTCCAAATACATAGACTGATTAAACACAACCCCAAGATCTGTGTTTTTCACAGACGAGCCCAGAGCACCAAGGGAGTTCTTGATCAAAGGGATCTTTTTTATCAGGAGCAATGATCAGAGTTTCCGTTTTGTTAGAATTCATCTCAAGATAATTCGAAGACGACCAGTTCTTGATGCAAGATAAACATTCCAAGAACACAGATAAAAAGTGAAACTCTGAGTCATTGAAGGAGCAGTACAACTGAATAGCATTTGCATAGAAATACTATTTTCAAAACCACGGATCAACCAACCAAGAGGCGTCAGGCACAACAAAAACAGAGCCTCAGAGCAGAGCCCTGGGCAACTCCACATGACAGGTTGGACACATTAGACATTACATTGTTGACAGCAACATTGAAATTTCTTCCATTTATATATGAAGAAAACCACCAGAAAACCCCATCTCAGATTTGAGACAGTCAATCAATATACCGTGATCGACAGTATCAAAGGCAGATGTCAATTTGAGTAAAACCAAAACCGTGTAGTGACCAGAGTCAGCGGCCATCATCACGTCATTGGAAACTTTCACATGAGCAGTTTCAGTGGCGTAGATTGCCTTAAAGCCAGATTGATATTTATTACAAAAATCATGCTTTTCCAAAATTGAAGTTACAGTAGCTCTTCAGCCACCACTTCTTCCATGATTTTTGACCTGAAGGGAAGTTTTGATATTGGGCAGTAATTTTTAGGCTCCACCTAATCGAGATGAGACTTTTTAAGAATGGATTCACCACAGCATGCTAAAAGAAGCTGGGGACCGAGCCAGATTTAAGTGAAAGGCTTATCAATTTTACCACCAAAGGCCTGACAACATCAAAAACTTTTAAGAACAGGGGAGTAGGTACAATGTCTACAAGGCTCAATGAGGGTTTCATCTTGCTCACTAAAAGCTGAATATCCTGGAGGCTGACAGGAGTGAAGGAGGACCATGAGCGCACAGGGACTGATGAAGTGCATAAGCTAGTATCAGTCCTTCAAGGAAGGACTTTCAAGCCCTAATGTCTTGCACTTTTTTACAACAAACATGGACTATTACTCCATGTCATGGAAGATTCCATTAAATTTTAAAGGGGAACTGATGCTCGATCAGTTTAAAAAAATTGAGGTGGTCTATCTCTCATCATTATCTCTTCATATTTCAAGAAAGTGTCTATTTGTATGGTTGCCATATGGACAACCCCTGGTGCTATTGGTACGGCTACCGAAGTACACGTACGTAGCATCTTAGGGTTAGGTTATAGCCCAATATCGCAACAATTTTTAGGGTTAGGGTAAGTTTTGGTCTTAGTCACGCTACCTAAACTGGCCAATGACTGACCTATCACGTGACCAGCTGGCCAAATAGAGGCGCTGCGTACAGATAGAATGTCGGTATATTGATACGACAACCGTACGGATATCCACTGCCATATTTTAAATAGTCAAAATTTTATAAATATCAGTCATTATGAACCGAGATATGAACAAGTTATGCCTGGTTTGTTCCTCAATTACCCCATCCAGTTTCATCCAAATCAGATCAGGATTGCACATTTCATTGTGATGTTTGAAGCCCATATATATGGACCTACTGTATGGTTATTAATGACAATAGAAATTTCTTCTGAACCTTTGAAGTGTGAATGATCATGGTACCATGATATGGATCACTGATCCACATAAGGATCAGATAAGATATGGCACTTGCAGAGATTTGTTTATTTTATTTGTTTCAACTCAATACAAATATATATAAAAAAAAAAAATGAAATTGTCATATCCAGAGTAAGTTTTCCCAGAGTTCAAGTAAAAAAAGTTTTCTCTACTGAAATGTTCATGGTTTTTTTCTTGCCATTTCTAAAATATTGTACCGTTATGAGCTCATTATCATTTATCTCATCGTATTGTGACATCTATCGTCCCAACCCTAGGTACTGCTGCACGGAGAGGCCTTGATGACAACATTTTGACTCTTCACTGAAGAACTACCGGACTGAAAAAGCTTCAATCTGCACATCAGAACTAAGGTACCATTTTATTTTATTGCTTTTCGCAATGAGTTTTAGGTTCCAACCAACACTCCCAAGCATTACATCAGATGTGCAATGGACCTTTGGTTCATTTCAATACTTCAAAGTGTTTTTAAGGTTGCTTGCTTTTGTGTGTGTGTGTGTGTGTGTGTATTTTTTTGAAGGAGTGGGCCACTGCTTTTATTATTTTAAGTCAATGTTTATTTACTGTTCAAAGCTGTGATGTGAGCAAATGTATCCCAAGAGCTTAGAAAAAGACAATTAGTCACTGTGTAGGCTATTTAATTTCAAAGCTTCGGACTGTGACAGATGGTAATTTTGTTTTAAAATATGAAAATATACATACAGTATATACAAACGGCACATATATGCAATATTTGGAAGTAATGACCAACATACAGCCTTTCCTTATTGTATTGGGGATGGAGGGGATAATGGTTGTTGAAATGGTTTAATATTTGACATTTTTTTAATAAGTTTCATGCAGGTTTGCTACAGTTTGATACAGTTTTCTATATTTTTAGCCTACCTGCAATTATTCAAACTCCAAATACAGGGGCCAAATACAGACCAGTTTGACCTTTAATGGGTCACAGATTTCAGAAGGGAAAAAGAGCAAATTCAACATTAATGTGCCCTAGTTTGCACAAATGATTGTGAGTATATCAGTCTCTGCATGATCTTCACTCAACTCTCCCTGATTTAGGGAATTTGGGGAAGTTGAATAATTTGAGGAAATTTAGTTAAAAATGATTTTTTTTGTGTGTGTTTGGAGGGTCTGAGATAGATGGAATTCACAAAATGCTTCCTTTTTGTTTCCTATCATTTTTACTTTTTCGACATGCCAAATTTGATGCTCTAACCGGCCGGATTTGGCCTCCGGGTCTTGAGTTTGACACGTGACCTACACGTTGCTTCAGAGTATGTCACATTTACTGTATAGTTGAGATCATTCACACCATGTGGACCATGTACATCTATCTTTTTTTTTTTCATTCTCACTTGTATTGATCTGAAATTTGAGATCCCTGGACAGGTCAACAATCTATCACAGACCAATCTCTACTAGACTGACAATCACAAGGACACACACACACAGTCTCTCCTATGGTCAATTTAGTGTCTAAAAAATGTTTGCCACCCATGTTATACCAACATGAAGATCAGTCCTATACATTCAGGGAGATTTGCTCAGAATTAAATGGATACAGAAGCTCATCCAGTGGAGAGGCCGCGTCTCTTACCTCTGCTTCACCGAGCAAACCCGTGTGAAATAATCTCTCAATGGCTGCTCACTTGAAATACATAGGGAAAATATATCCCCACTGCTGCATCATTGTGCTCATGTGGAGCACCAGCTGACACAAGCCTCTGCCTTTTTTTTATGATGGATGAAACCATCTTTTCCTCAAGCTGAACATAAAACGCCTATTCCCCAAAGCTCTGCTGAATGGCTGCACTTGAAAGCTGATATGTGGCCAATGAATGAGGCCGTTACAGGAATCCTATGTCTAATGCCACAGAGGAATTTATGGAAAAGGACAAAGGAGCATGTTGGGAAAGAAGAACAGAGTGAAAACCTCTTAATTGTAGCAAGCTGTTCATATTATGCTGAGGAGGGAGGGGGAGGGAGGGATCTGAGAGTTGCGGACTGCACCTTTAAGCTAGAAGGCTATAAACGTTATTAATGAAATTAATGATTGAATTCAGTGCAGAATTGCTAAATCTGCCTCTTCATTTCTGCAACATTTCAGTTCCCGATTACATTTAAATTCCTTTCTTTCTTGCCTGACGAGCACAAAATGGGCAAACCTGTCAATGGAACAAAGCTGAACCAGGCCAATAATTCAAACTAAGTCTAAACTCTGCACTTCGACTTCTGTTCCTTATGTTGTCAAATTAGGCTCTGTATTCTGAGTAGCTGTCACAAACAAAATATTTGACCTATACTAAAGTGTGCATACACGGTGTTAACCTCGCTCCCATTAACTGTGCTCCTGTCTGTCATCTGTCCGCATATTTATTGATCAATCTTATTCTCATTTCCTCTATTGCATCGGTCTGCCTGCAGGAGCATTCTTTTACTAATATCACCGTATTAAAACCAGTCAACTGAAGAAAGCTGTGTATTGGGCCGACTTCTTGATTTAAAGCGTCATCTTCTTCCTGCTATTTCCTGTGTTTGATAGCGGCATGCAAAGCCATGATAATAAAAAATAGTGTATGTAATGTTGCTTTCAAAAAATATGATAAAAAATGAAAGTTAAAAAAAAGGGTAACACTTTACAATAAGGGTCCCTTAATTAACGTTAAGGCATTAATAAACACTAATCAACAGTGTTATAATTATCATTATAATGTATTAACTAATATAGTATTAGTACTAATATATAGTATTATAGTGAATTAATAAGCAGTTAATTAATGGTTACATAAACATACCTGTCAAGTAACCCGTTTTGGCTGCGAAACTCCCATATTTTACTCTTCTTTCCCGCCATCTTCCCGTATTAGTATTTTCCCATAAGTATCCCGTATTTTAATGTAATAATAATTAAAAGATGCCTTACTAAACTTGAACGCCGTCACTAGCCTCGCGAGAACTGCCACCTGAAATGGCCTGAGTGGCAGTTCTCGCAAGATTAGTGCTGACAGCGTCAACAAACCCGGAAACAACTCAGAAAAGAGATGATGAATGAAGACGTGCCGGTGAAAAAAAACAAATAACTCATGTAAATATGTTGTAAAATGTGACACAGAGTTTATCTTCCCTAAAGAGCAGCAGGATGGGACACAGTTACACATTCTGTTAGATTAATAACTGAGATTTTAGCGTCTACCACAACGAAAGGAACAACGTAAGTTACCATGAAAAATCAGCCAATCACAAGCGCCACAAATATACACTTCTTTAAAAAAGTGTTAAAGAATGTAAAAATTTGCAACATGAGTGAGCAAGAGAAATTGTAAGAAAATATGTAATAAAATAAAATGTTAATGTCTAACTTAAAGACATGAAACGTGAAATTAACAGTAAATATGCAACAAAATGGAATTAAAATAATTGACTTTGTTTTCCTACAGTAACATATTAGATTAAACAAATAATCAAAACTCTAAATAATTAGTAGAAATGTAATGTGCGTAAATGTGCAGCTGTTTGTCTTTGCCCTGCAGTGGTTACATCACTCCTTTATGACTGTCCTGGTCGCCATGCAGACAAAAGACACCTAATTTGCCGCCACCGTGTTTCCTTGGCAACCGTCTCACAAATGTATTTATTTTTTTTCCAAGGTGAGCAACCTTGCTGTACGGCACGAACCGTGTCTACTACGGGATTGTGCAGTTTTCATATTTCATATGCATGCAGTGTTTCACAGACACAAGTCGCCGAGATGATTGAAAGGCCAATGAAAATGTGTCTTACCCATGAACTCGATTCCAAGTTCGTCCGCTGAGAAGAAAAGGGTCACCACAGGGGACGAGACGGGGGGAGAGAGAGAGAAAACAGTTAGAATATTACTCACCTTTTTCACTCAAAATCAACCTTAAGTAGAAGAACAACTTTATTCTCTGGTTGGATTACGACTAGACAGCTTTCACAGACAGGATTTCTCCTTTGCACCATAACGGGAAAAGCAACCGCACACACACTCTGGATACCTCGTCATGATTTCTGTCTCAATTCACACAGCTTCACTTGGTTTTTCATATGAAGAGAGAAAAACAACAAAGATATGAAGGTTAAGAGGATTAAAGAAAGGCTCATGGAAATGGCAAACACAACATGAGCAAAAAAAAAGAGTTAAAAACATCATATCATGTGGTCTTATGACACTGACTGCTTTGCACAGGTCTTTTTCCATTGATTTGAGCCTCAGGCACTGCAGTAATTGTCCTCCACTGTCTCCAAGCAAAATATATTCTAATGCTGTTCGCTTTCATACTTGTCAGACATATGCACCCACAGAGTGTGTATACCCTTGTCTGGATGTCTTCGTTTCGTGTGCACGCACACACACACACACACACACTGAGCCTTTCTTCAGAGTTAAGACTTTTCCCACAATCCCAGTGCTGCGAAAACAGATAAAAATTGAGCATTTTTGTTCTCTACTTCCTGACAGTGCCCTGTTTTTTTAAATTTTTTTTTTATGTCCCTATAATGTAATCGTATTCAAAATGAAAAAGACACTCTCACTTGTAATTGCTTTTCTGACAGAGGTGGTCTGAGTTTTAAATAGAGTTTGACTCGCCATACTCTCACAGATTGTGGTGTGTGTACTTGGAAAAAACCCCAAAAACAAAACATGAAAGTAGGAAAATAACGATTTTCATCCTATTAAAAAAAAAAAAAAGTCAGTCAATCTTCAGGTTTGGTTTGACACAAAGTTAAAATGTCCAAAAAAAATTCATATGAGCTCATGATGCCTAAATGTTTTTGACAATTGGATAAATATTAAGCAGTAGCTATCCGTACGGTTGCCGTATCAATATATCGACGTTCTATCCGTACGCAGCGCCTCTATTTGCCCAGTTTAGGTTGCGTGACTAAGACTAAACCTTAACCTAAACCTAACCCTAAAAACTGTTGCGATATTGGGTTATTGTAACCTAACCCTAAACCTAAGATGCTACGTACGTGTACTTCGGTAACCGTACCAATAGCACCGGGGGTTGTCCGTACGGCAACCATACAGACACTTTCTAAATAATACACCCCACGATTCTGGAAAGGATCAAGCGCGTTAGAAAATGGATGGATTATATTTTTAGTGTTATTTTTTGCTTAATTCACATGCGAATCTTAAAGTCGGGGAAAATTCCAATTTTTCGAAAAATCAAAAAATAAATAAATCAATATTTAGAAATGTTATCAATTGTAACACATAATTCAAATAAATCAAAATAGTATGTATTATAACTGTTCATTTTTTGATTAAATAAAATGCCTGCTTTTGTCAAACTCGTCAAATACTCAGCCAACTTGTTTTTCCCTGATATCTCAAGGATTATGGATATTCCTTTTATCTACTTCCTGTTTCTTCGGAATTACTGAGACCCTCATAGTGACACAATAACCATTGATTTTAACGTGAGAGCAATCAGGATTGATCAAACTAAGGCTATGTTCACACTACAGGTTAATTCAGAATATTTTTTTTTATCTCATTTTCAATTTTTCATGTCAATGTGAATAGTACAATTCCAATTTTTTTGTGATATAAATGTAATATAAATCCGATACGTATCTGATATTTTGCAAGGCGACCGCTGTCTGAAATGACGGGTCGCATTCTATCCGACCTTTACGTCATCAAAATGCGATAGCGTCATATTTCTGTGTCCCAGATGGAGCGGCAGGGGAGGGGGGGAAACCCTGATCGAGGATACAGGTAGAAAAGTAGACAGTGGGAAGAGAGAGAGTTCTTCAAATTAATGAATATCTATTATATTATAGATATTATCAGTGCCACGCACACAGGCTGAGACGAGATGCCTCCATATTTACTTCCGTAAACAGTGGGTGCCTGCGTGTGTACCTCAGGACTTGTTTTGAGCATGTGGATCACTTCAGGGTCACATTTCGTTCATACTCCAAACTGATAGAAGATGCTGATTTTTCAAAAATATCCCCATTTAGCATGAAGACCTGTGGTATGAACGTAGCTTTAATTATGTCCTTTGCTGTGATGAATTTTCAGCTGCAAGATCAAGGCCTACCCCAATTTCTTGCAAGCCTTAAAGTACCAAGGCGCAAATCGTTTCCGTGGTGACAGTCAACACTTTTCCAAACTAAATTGCTCCGAGTGTCGCAGTCGGCGCCGATGATGTCATTACGAATGTGATACGCTTCCCCCCCCCTGGCATTGACTTGTCTAGAGACATTCATAACATACGCAGCCTTCTGATTCTTTGCACTGGCAACTCAAAGCACACCCGGGATTCATTTACTGCGTCTTGTGGGAGCCTTGGAGGATACCTCTGCATCATGTCGGAAGCTTTTGGCTCGATTAACAGGAAGGAATCTGGCAGGTGGGACAGACAATGGCCTGAGTGAATCAAACCCTAATCCCCTCCTTCAGTTAGGTGAACAGAACACCGAGGAGCCAGTGTTTGTGTCCGTGTGTGTGTGTGTGTGTGTGTGTCATTGGATCTGACACTCCTAGCTTAATATCTACAGGTGATAAATAGTTCAAATTAGAAGATTGCCCTGATCCTATAGATCATTGGACTAAAACTAAAGAAATCTTTCTCCTCTAATACCTCACTAGTCCCAAAGGTGCAACTGAACACCGTTAGTAGCATCGTATAACTCACCCACACCTCCAAATGAACCTCAACTAGACCCACGCTACACGCTTTCTTTATGACCATGGCTCCAATTAGAGACCCCGCCTCCTTCTCACTGTTCACAGATATGTACAACCCCGACACCTATTCCCCACCTCATTTCCACAGCTCAGCTATGGGGTGCGTCGCAGGGAAGCACTTTATTCCTTCTTTTCCCTGGGCATCTAAGGCTGTTGAGGTTTTCCTTCTGTATAAACGTGCAAGTGAAAGTGGTTTTCAGGAATTGTTTCATTCCTCCAATCAATAACAAGTGTAAAAAAAAAAGGTAGGCTACTGTGGAGGATTAATCACTGGAAAAATAATAAAAAAAAAACGTTAAGCCTAACTTGATTTTGTGTAAAAAAAAAAATATTCGTCAAAAGTAATAGGCAAGTTTTTAAATTCACACCGGCAACTATATACAGTATAGTATGTTAATGAGATTAACCCAGTTGTGATGGATGTTAGTATGTGGATGTACGTGTATATGTTATTCCATGATTTGGCATTTGAAAGTAGGATAATCCACCAAACCCCTGGTAATCTGGGAATAAAATTAGAACGGTGTATCAAGAGATCAAAATAGGATTTTCCCTGATGTCAAGTTTTGGTTCCTGAGGGTTGTTATGACCAAATCAGTTTTGGTGTTGTGTAAATAGAAATGGAGCACTGTGTGTTTGTGTCACAGCTCTCAATGGATATTCAATACATTTGGTGGTGGGTCTGTTACCCAGAACTCTATTGCATCACGTATTATTGCCACTGTAAGCAGTTTTCCAATGTATTCTGGTTTGCTTCCAATGTAGGAAATCAATAAATGTGAGGTACAAGTAGTGAAACGGTGTTAGCTTAGCAATAGTTTAGCAGTATAAGCGAAAGAAAATAAACATTATTCATTAATTCTTCAGAAGTATTACCATCACATTTATTGAACACATCCAAGTTTAGTTTTTATATATTTATGCTCATTTTGGACATTGAAAAGGAAAATTGACATAGTTGCAAATCAAGTAAATTATTTGCTTTATTTTTTTTACTGTCTGCACATGCTGTCAAAGGTCAACACTAGAAGTTGTTTTAAGACAGCAATGCATGTTCTGTTATTGCAATTAAATGAATGTATTTTATTGAATAACTGACCATCACCTGCCCTCCCTAAGGAAGGGTAAGAAACACTTTATTAATAGGAGGATATAAAAAGAGAGGGCAGTGTTTCACCTATGTGAGGGGGGAAGGGAACAGGGGGGAGGGAGTCAGGGTAGGAACATGAGGAAAATAAGGGACACATGAACACATCCAAGTAATGGGTGACTTGTTGATTGTGTTAAAACTCAAACTAAACCCTAACCCTTCACTATTCTAGTACATTTCCATCTATACTGAGGTACACATGACCAGACCCAAGCATTGGGTGATTTCTAATAGCGGATTGCCTCTTTTTTTTTTTTTTTTTTTTCTGGCTCTGACATCTTCTCCAGGACGAGTCGTCTCTTGAGTCGTACACTAATATCTGTCTGTGTCTGACAGTTCATCTGCTCTCACACTGTCAAACTACAGGAATTGGGCTCAATTGTAAGGGATGAAGACCCAGTAACTAAAGCCCGTAGTCCGCACCTTCTTCCCAAATGCAGCAAACTATCAAAAGAAGTAAACCCTAGCGTATTTGAAATGAACTAAATAGGACAGGTTTGAATGCTGTTTTCAGGATAATCAAGAACAGTGAGCGTTCACAATACTGATGTGTTTAAAAAAAAAAAAAACATTTCAGGTTTTTACTCTTGACTTGGGGAAACTAAAAGATTCAAAATGAATGGTGAACTAAATATTTCAACGTTAATATTGTTGAGTTTTTGACATATCACACTAGAACCTAATGGAGAGCTGAACTGGATATGGCAGAGCGGAGGATGTTTGGCTAAATGTATTCTTTCAGAGGCTGCAGAGCCTTTACATGGCTGGATTTGATCCGCATTTAACATTAAATAATTTACATTGTCAACGTTTGACAAATTACCCTCAAAACCTCTTTTTGGATATTATGGAATGGGTTCTGGTAATTATAGAAACCTGGACACCACCATAGATTCATCCAAAGCCTAATCTTGAACAAACAGCATTCTATACCTCAGTCAATATGTCAGTACAATCAATTACATCGTCTCCTCATAGTTTATTAAATAAATATTCAGTTGCTACTTAAAAAAAAAAAAAAAAAAGTTTTATTTTGTAGAACTGATTGCTTTTGAATTTCATTTGGTTTTAAGTGGGTTTACATTTTGTTTTTAAGTAACGAAAGCCTATAAAAAAATGAAAATGAAAATGAAAAAAAAATTGTGGGCCTTTCACATGGTGACCTTTGTTTTGAAGATGAACACTACATTAAAAAGCATCGAATGGGCAATGGCTTTTTAAAATGACCTTTATTTGTTTATTGTTGAATTCTGAGAGTTTCTTGCTTGTTTTTAGGTCTACTGTGACCTTAGAAGGTCTACGTTGGTCATGGATTGGCATTTACTTAAGGCAGTGGCTATCTGTACTGTTGCCGTATCAGTATACCGACATTCTATTTGTTCGCAGCGCCCCTATTTGGATAGTTTAGGTCACGTGACTAATGCTGCGTTAACACCGAATGCGTCACGAAATGTCCGTACGTCCAGATTACATACAAAGTCAATAGATAGATTTTTGCGAAATCTTTCCTGTGCGGTGGTGCAGTCCGATCCGCACGTCAAGTGCGTTGGCTGTGCAAGCGTGCTCGCAATTTTAGGCATACCCGCACATCCGCACATTTGCAAGAGTTGAAAACATTGAACTCCTGCGACTGTTTCGCATGACGAAAGCTAATCAGTCTTTGTTGACGATGACGTCAGGCCGTCAACACAGACACCGGTCTGTTCACCCATTCAACCATGGAGTAGAAACTGTGTGTGACCACCTGGAGCTGTATGACCAGGCCTTTGTAACCAGGACCAGACTAGGAAGGATTTGACGTGGAGGAGAATCAGCGAAGAGGTGGTAGTAGCAGGTAAAAGTTCTCTCTGTAGTTTTCATCTTTGGAAGTCGGCACTGAGCTAGGATAGCATTAGCCGCTAATCACACCGGCTTTTTTCGACTGGTGGTTTATGTTTGAGAGCAGAAAAAGGAGCGCAGCTCCTCGCTTCAGCAGGCAGTGAAACTCACCGAGTTGGATTTGTCGCTGGTGGGCGGAGCTTCGCTTCAGATGTGCGTATGAAGCGAATTGGGGACATTACTTGTTTTTATCATGCGGAACCTTCGGTACATTCCGGTGCCGCAGAAGACGCATTCGGTGTGAAAGCAGCATGATACTAAACCTTACCGTAAACCTAACCCTAAGTCTAACCCTAGAGCTAACCCTAATCCTAATTCTAAAACGCTACGTACTTGTACTTTGGTGACCGTACCAATAGCACCGGGGGTTGTTAATACGGCAACCGTACAAATAGACACTTTTTTTTACTTAATGGTCTTAATAAACATGACCCTTTCGGCACCTTCAAATTCACAGGTAGACTCATGCACCCATACTCGTGCAATAATGGCGACAGCTCCAGACACATATCAATAAACCCTCGATCATTAAATCGTCAAAGATCAGAAGACATCTCACTTTAGTACCTCCTCCACTCCATGAGTTAGTAATCCAAATGTTCGTCTGACTGTCCTTTTTTGAGCACTCCGTGATAAGATGCGTCTCATTTAAAAAGAAACATTAAAAATCTACTGAGGCAGACATTCTGGAAATTGATGTCTGTCTTTGGAAGATAAAATGAATCCCACTGTGAAAACTGTGTGAGAGCATGAAACATATTTCCTGACACAGACTCGTGACCCCATTAACAGACTCTCAGAGGGCCTTTTGGAATCAAAAGAGAAAGTGATATGAGTTAAGTTTCTCTATCTGCCTCTTGGTGTGGAGCAGCCAAGTCGCTTCATGAAACAGCATGAATTTGTACAGCCACAGTCATGTGGGAAAAACTTGAGACCTCCAATTTCACTCATGTACCTCTGACATTTGCTTTATTTCTTAACTACATTACACAGCTGTCGAGGGGAATCAAAGGCTTTCAGGGAATTATATTTTTTATTAACTGGCAAACTAAAAATTTTCATTACTTTTAGCAAGACACACCAGATAAAAAAAAAAAAAACAAACCATGATCGATTACTTGAAGGGTTCAATGCTATGGGTATACGGTCAATACTTCATTCATCAGTCGCAAAGGTCTTCGTGGTGCCTACCTTCAGCACTCAAAGGGCACGAGGCACGGGGTACACCCTAAACAGGTGGGTGGGGGCTTATTTTCTGTGACTACGGAAAACCAATAGAAAAAATGAATCTCACTTCCAATGTTATTTTTTTTAAAATTATTTCCTAATATTTATATATATATTTTTTCAAACAATCAAGCAGAAACTGCAATATGACAGAAAATACACCCTCGCATGCATGTTTTGGGACAAAATCAATTAGCTACACAGTATTTTTCACCATAAATGAGTTTTAAATGTCAATTCTCGCCAAAGTATGACATGACAAAATTCACTTCCTGAAATGGAAATATGAAATGTGCTTTTTGGCTCCTTACGCGGGTAACTGCAGGCGCGCAAAAAAGCGCTTAAGTCCAGACGGGAGAATAGAGCCCTTAGAGAATAATTGGAATGAAATCCAAAGGAAACCCAACTTTGTTTGGAAAGTCTGAGGAGCAACTTACATTATTAAGTTATGACTCTTTAGCATTTAATCAATTGTTTGCAAATTCTAGTGGTGTGGGGACCCCTATTTAGCAATGAGGTCATACATTTGTAGGACTGTAGTGGGAACCTCAGATAACAACTAAAGGGGTACTTTGCTGGATGCACGCACGATGAATAGACTACATATTGTTTTAATCCCAATTACCTTTGTTTTCTGTGGCTGGTGTCATTTTTTGAAAATGAATAGCGAGAAATCCTTCCACTAAATGAAATTCAATGACGCATTGACATATTTCATTTGGAAATAGCAGAAAAACAGCACAATGGATGAGTAATTTTTTATCACACAAGTGTTTTAAATATAACAATGCCCGCAAGCAACAATCTTACAAAAATATTTCCCCTTGGGTTACATGGCCAAGAGACCTCGAATTTTCTTCTGAGTGGCAATTTTAGGCTGCACTGCCTTTTTATATTTGTCTTGTTGACACGTAGAAATCATTCAGAGATTTGCTGCAGGGCCTCAAACATGTAGCTGGTGTATTTGTTTTCAAGTTAGTACTCATATCAACAGTGTGGGAGGAAGGAAACAAAGGACATACTTGGATTTGATAAGATGGCATCTGTCTTGGGTACAAACTGGTCACAGCGTAGTCCATGGTATCCCTCTTTACACCTGTGAAACAGACAGAGTTGAGATTGGAATTAAGACAAACCAAAGCACAGTGTAAACTGTCAACAAGAGGCACGTTCAGATAAGAATGTTAGGAAACAGGATGGAGCAGGAAGTGGCGGTGGAAGAGGACGGAGCAACACGGAAGCTGTTTGGAAGGGGTGGGAGTGGGAAGACAGAGTGGAAAGGAGGAATAATAGTTGGGCAGGCCCAAACAGCACCTGCAGCCTCACTGATAGTACATTACTGACAGGAATGCCAGGTCCCAGTGGAAGAAACAAGGAACAAACAGGGGGAGACTTCAATGCTAGGCCTACCACAGAAGCGAAGCTGCCAATGCTGGAACACTTGAATAAACAAAGTCCGTGCACAGTCCCAATATTTTTTCTCCTTCATCAAATAAATGTGCCCGCACTGTTTGATGCCCACAGATCCCTCTGCAACCGCCATAATCATTTCCACGGAAATTATGACATGTCCGTCTGGCTGCTGCAGTAATTTGGCTTCACAGAAAACAAAGGCTGTTTTGGACTTGATTTTCAAACACATTTATGATATGAAAGTGGAATTAAACAAAGTAAAATAAATGGAATTAATTGGACAATGCCTGTATTTAAAAAAAAAAAATAAAAATTTTTTTTGTGCATTTATCCCACTTTGTTGTTTTAAATATTACACTTTGTTTACACTATTTATTTATTTTTTTTATTATATATTGAAATGTTTTGTAGTTTATTTATTTTGCATTTATTTTTAATATTTAATGTGCATTATCTTTAGGGAACTATTTTGATTGTGTTTTCTAAAAAAGAAAATAAATGCTAAAAGACAAAGATATTCAAGTTCTTTGTTAAGGATATCTAAAATGTTGGTGACATTCACACTGCAATATGTATTTGTAAAATTATTAACTACTTAGAGCTAAACTGACCCATAAGAGTTAAGTATCCCCATAGGCCAAAGCTTAAAAGTTAAAATTCTGAATGTTTTTTTCTTATTGGTTTCTTATTGATATTCAAAAAGTTTTTTACCACAATAATGTAATATACGTAATCAGTTGTGTTGTTTTTGATTTTCATAGGTGCTTTATCTTTTTTTAGATGAAATCCTAAATAGTTTATGTCCCAAAGAAACAAGTGTTTTCTATTTTTAATGGTGTCCTAATGTGGACACAACATGCCAGCCCTCTGCTTCTTTGAGATTTAGGGAAAACAATTGTGGGTTTTCCTTTGCTGGGTCTGTTTCAACCTTAACTTTCACATTAGTGACCAATGGATAAAAATGGTCTTCATGTTTCTCTGTTGCACTATTTAATGACACCTTGATGAAAAGTGAAATCCAACAGGGGAGTAAAACAAACTGAGCAGCAGTGGTGATTGCGAGTTATTGGTTAAGGCTAAAAATGTGAGTGAAATCTGTGGTGATGGCGTCGTTAGTCTTTGTTTTTACCCCTCATTTGTTCTGAGTCGTTAAATCAATAAACCGTCCGGAACCTCATATCTCACACTGGCTCATAGTGGACTGCTATGGAAATGCAGCCACGTGGCAATTGTTCCTGGTGCACGGATAAGGTGCTGTTTTTTTTTTTTTTGAAAGGTACAGGTCATCATCCTTCAATTTAGGTGTTTTTTTTTCCTGCTTAAAAATATCAATGGCTCACAATAAAGATTATACATTTGTCACGATTCAGAATAAGTTGATTTAAAGACACCATGTGGTGCAGAGTTATTACGTTCAGTCAGGAGTTCTATTTCTGCTTGTTTATTCAATTCCAAATCAAAGCTGTTTTTCTTTCTTATAAACAGTAGTTTTCCTTGGGAGAATATCCCCCACTCACAACCCCATTCCTCTGCCAAGGCACCATACCTTTCTAGTTGCTATAGTTGTACATAAAATAAATAAATAAATTTTAAAAAAAATAGGCCACTTTCATAACATTTGAGACCACATAAATGTGATTGTCTTGTCAAAGGGCCACAATATCAACATGCATGTATAATAAGCATTTAGAAAAAGGACCAATTTGAGCATTAATAAGACAGAACAAATACTTTTTTTTTTTTTGTCCTATATTTTTGAAGTCATTTTGTGTCTTATAATTTTAGCTTCCCATGTTATTTGAATAATTTTATGTTTTTTGGTGTAATTTTGTGCATTTTTATTGCCAACTTGTGGATTTTCCTTTAATTGTGTGTGGTTTATTTTGTCATATTTTGCATTTTGGTTTTTCGTCCATCTTTCTGTCATTTTTTTGTGTGTTTTTTGGATTTATTTTGTGTATTCACTTGTGGGGGTTGCATAAAACATGGGCCAGTTGACCATGGCTTGAAATTATCACTGGCATTTGAACCATTTGGTAGACACTGCCAAATATATGCCTACTTACAAACATTTTAGTGATAAACAGATGGTTAACAGTACAAACAAATACAAATGATAATATGTATTCTGTAACAAGTAAAAATTGAGCAATGCATAAAAAAAAACCCCAGGTAAAACAAGTATTGGCGATGTAAAAGGATCCGACATGCTAGATGTGCTGAACAGGAAGCCTTTAGTAGCTGTGACCTTCATATTGGGCAGCAGCCCTAATGGGAACATTGCCATTTTGTCTCATTTGGCCATAAAAAATCTTTCTAATTCTACCTTTAAATAGCAGGACTCATTATTGTCTCCATGATGGGTGGAAAAACTGCCTCCATTTTACCTCTCAAACACATTCATTTTCAGTTTGATAGACAAAACATACATTACATTTATGGCTCCTGCTCAGCCAAGCAAAAGGGACAAAGGGCCTCATTATTGTCATTGTCTCTCCCACAGACGCACTTCAGCATTTTAATCACCCCACAAAGTGTGCAAGGAAAACACCCTGGTGTTCTCTAACCTCACCTCCAAATCTTCCTTTTATGCTCACAAATCTACAAGTGGATTTCTCTTCATGTCTAACAGAGCAGCACACAGAACTTTCACGTCAAATAGTTTGCATTAAACTCAGGCGGGTGGTGCAGTGTTGATGAAGATGGGGAGTTTTATCGTAAAAAAGACTTTTTTCTGATTTGATTAATCTCTGAATTGAAAGTTTCACTCGTACCATAACTCCATGATGTAGAGGAGTGTGGACTTTAATCTAATGACCATTGTTCATCATGCACTCGGAATGCATTGAATAGAAAAACCATAGAATATTCTACATGATTTAAATGGTTTAGAATGAAGGCTTTAAGGAATAATGTCTTACAGAAAAGCTATTTAATATGATCATCAATCAGAGTGGAGATAGACCATTAAATCTGATGTAGAGTTCTACAAGGAAATGGAATATGCAAACGAACATGCCATATGATGCGTAAAGCAAAGTTCAAATGTCTAATGTAAAAATTATGGGGATAATTATCAAATTATCAAAGAGCCAGAAGGCTTCACTGAGCTTCATAATGCATTAAATATTATTTTTGCTTTTTTTTTGGAGCGTTAAATACTCATAGTTCAAAAACCAAGGTCTTTTTGCTCTTGACAACATCCAAAAACAACCAAATTCATCACTAAACCGTTGCATATTTCTTACTTTGCTACCGTGCAAATCTTAGACGAAGAGTCACGGATTTAACACCAAATTCTGGGAGGTATTTACAACCACCACAGTTCCATTTCAAGGGTAAGTCTTCTCTCCCCTTTGACTGCTCCCTGCTGCCCCAGATCACACTTTCCATCCCTGGGAGTTAGCTGAGCTGCCTTTTTAGTATTCTAAGTCACAAACCCTGAGGTAAAATGCCTGTCTGGCTATCTGTTTACGTCGAGGCTTCCTTTATTTGTCTATACCTCTGTTTTCCTCTCTCGTCCTCTTTATAGTAATACTATGAAGTATGCTCAACTCAACCTTTGCTAAATGAAATACACACGTTTTTTTTTTTTTACAAATGTATTTGTGCAAACATGGTGTTGGAGGTCTTGACAGATGACAGAGTGAGATAAGGACGTGTGTTGAGTGTGCGCTAGGGTCGAGGTGTGGGTGGGTTAGCCTGAAAATTGCAAAAATGATCTTTTTCTCTTGATCGACTGACGCCGATGTCGAAATATCTTGGGATGCATGTGACAGAGTTGATCCTTTAAAATGTTTTCAGCATGTCTTTGATGCACTCGTTGCATCTTCCTCCCACTGTTCCCGAGGTGTCTATGATTACCCAGATGCTTTTACCACATGTTCCAGTCAGAGAGAAAAAGCGCACCTCTGTGTAAGTAGGGTGACAGTGGGGAGGAGAGCTCAGCCCTGCAACTAGTCATCTTCCTACCTGTTAATTAGTGTGAAAAAAAGCTGGAGGATAGCGCGAGTGCGAAGGGAGGGAGCAACAGTTCAGGGAGGAGACCAGGGAAAGCGTTGTGATCATGTCAGCCGAGCTCCTGACACCTGCACACATTAGCTTCCACATGCTCAACAAGGTACATCCCAAACACAGACGCTGACAACGTGAGAGTCCTAGCTTACTTAATATGTCTTGTGTTTGTTGACATTTTTGCATATTGCGTAGTGGGATGTGGAGACGGATGCACGGACGTGGGAGAAAACGGGGAATACCGGGAACGAAGTAGAACAGAAGTGGCGTCAAGTGAATCACTGTCCTCATTGTCTGCCAAAAAACACAAAAAATCCTAATAAGAATTAGACTCAACATCCCACGCTGCAATGAGCAAAAATGTCAACAAACGCCGTGTTTCAGGTGCTGATGAGAACAAACTTTAAAAAGGCAAATTCAACCTTTTTTCCTTTATTTCTGGAGTAAATGATGCTTAATTCATTGAACTATCAGTAGGGGTGAGTATTGGCAAGGATGTTGCAATACGATACGTGGGTCATGATACGATATCATCGTTATATCGCAATATTCTACCCAGTTAATATCAAATTAAACGTAGAGATGAAAAATCAAGTTGCTGTATATGTTCATCAGAAGATATTGATCAGTCAGAGGACAAACTGAGTCAAAATGATTTTCTTCAAAACATCCTATTAATTATTTATTATTAGTGTTTTTGCACATTTTCACTGAAAAAAGGAAAATGCAGTGTTACACACTGCCATCATAAAAAAAAGTGCAACACGTTTCTTTTCACTGAAACTACTGTGTAGAAGTCTCAAAGTAACCATGACAACATAATGATGACATTGTAACAACTGTAAGTGAGAACATTAAGGATAAATCACCCAGAGTTACTGATAATGCAGAAATATAAGAAATATTTATTTTTTAATCCTATTAGTATCAGTTTAAGCACTGATCTGAACACATTGAAGGCATTGTAACCACCACTGAAATATCGCACAAATACAGAAAAATATTGCTAAAATTTCAAAAAAAAAAAAAAATTGATTTTTTTTTTTTTTTTTTTTTTTTTTTTTTTTTTAAATAAAAAATTGAATTAAAATTGGCACCCAGAAAATTGCGATATATCGTGAAATCGATTTTTTTTTCACACCCCTATCTATCAGTCAGTTATCGGGGGTAGCAGCTTTAAGGTAAAAACAAGCAGAAGTGTGAAGAGTACTGATGTATCTTACTAAAGTAGAAGTACTGTTGATTGAAATTGTACTGCATTACAAGTAAGTTGTACATAAAATACTCAAGTACAAGTAAAAAGTAGCCCAATTAAATAGTACTCAAAGTAAAAGTTACTAGTTACTTTCACCTCCCACGTTTATTATTGATAATAAATCTTGCCACAGTTCCCTTGGATACAGTAAACATTTCATGCGTAAACGGGAAGAGACCAAATCGTGCTCAATAGGAACTTAATTTATTTGCCAAAAAGGCATCTGTATGAAATAAAAGATTTGTCAAAATATACAAATGTTTTTTTAAATAAAATAACACCAATGAATTCAATTCAAAATAAAAGAATTATCAGGCTCTAAGTATAGATCCATTTATGAACTGTAAAATGTTTATTCTGATTGGTTGGCTATGATGTGATGCATTTGATCGGTCATTTTTATTTATTTATTTATTTCTACAGTTTAATACCATAATTACTAAAGTATACAATAATGCGAAAATAATCCCTTTTAATTTAATTTTGTAGTTTCACAATGTTCCGTTGAATATTTTTAAACAAAAATATAATAATTTACTCAGTAACGGCTGCGTGTAGAAATGTAACAAATTACTTTACTTCTTTTAAAATGTACTTCAGTACATGTAAAATTACTGATTTAGATGTATATTCAAAAAAGTACAAGTACTCATAAAAAGGAACTCATTTACAGTAATGTGAGTACTTTCACCTCTGAAAATAAGGAATGGGAAATACTGTATAAGATCAATGGTCGAACCCAGGGCCTACTGAAGTATCAGGGTCCAGTGTGTGTAGAAACTACCCTGCATAGCTTATAATAGATTCTGAAAGACTATCATAGGTGCTGCAGCAAACAGAGGCAATAATAATTGTCATGAATATTGCAAATCATGTTATGTATAGTTTCACGCTGCGGTACGTATGTTGTTCTACAGCTATTTACAGATAATCCTGATGTGGGCCATTGCAAAGGCTAAGCTTTCCTCTCTGTACTTGTCTTGTTAAGAATGTGTTTTTTTTTTTTGTCGTCACACTATCAAAGGCAATCCTGATTGGGCAGCAGGGCTTCTTCCTCCAAGCAGATGACACATTTATCTCACTGTGCCAAGCCTTTTGACTCACTGCCACATTTCATATTGCAAACCAACTGGTGCAGTTAATGTTGTTAAGTATTACCGAGTTGGGCGTTACCACTGATTTCCGAAACTTGACCTACAAGTCATGCATAATAATAACAATATTTGCATATGCATTGAAGCATGTATGCAATAGGGCATTATGGTAATTGTCAAATATCAAAATAAATTATTCACATTCACAGTGTAAAGCCAGTGAATGCAACGGTCTTTTAATTTGCTCATTTCTGAGATACTGCACCTGCTGCATTCAATGATTTAATCCTTCAAGAGTAAAAATATAGCTTATAGGAAGGTTGGGGCTCACAGCTCATTTAAATTCATCCCAACTTTACTACTGGGAAGGTCAGGATGATGGACTACGATCTATATTTTATCTCATTTTCTTTGCAATAGGAAATGCAGACGGACCCCTGCTTTACTCTGAGTGTCTGAAAGCCTAGATTATTTTAGCAACGTGTGTGTGAGTGTGTTAGGTTGTGACACACAATGCAAGTCAAAAATGTGTCTAATGAAGCCCATCCTTATTCCTATCTATCTGCAGCAGAAGTGCAGCTTGGAAGACAGCAAAGGCAGAATGTGATTGATACTTCAGTGAGTTGATAAATGTCTATTATTATATTACAGTTGTCTATGTACTGTATAGATTTCATATGCACCTACAGGAATGGGAATGAGGTTACCCCAACCGTAATTCTAGATGTTAGAAAATGCATGTAAAGCTGTAAGAAATGTATTAAAGCTGCAGTATGTAGAAACCACGCAACACCCCGCCCGTTTCGGAAATGACTTATAGTTTCCGGCATCCTCATGAACGTGCACATTTTTATTCCACCTACTATCCCACTCCCTTTTAGACTCTCACTTCTCTACGTCATTCTTCCTGTTTTTTGGTTTGCTTTGCCGTATAAGCCATCGTGCCTTATGTCGCAATGTGGGCTTTTCCGGCTAGAATGTCCGCCATTGCACCATCACCCCCTGCATGACGTGAACCCGCATCGACTTTTGTCAAGCAACCAACCGTAATGCCAAATACAGCTCATGAACCACTTGGTTTGTGAAAAGATGCCTGATTGGCTAAAAAAAAAAAAAAAGTGTCACATTCTTTGTGTTTTAAAGTTTAATATAAGTGCAGAGCGAAGAGAGAGAGCAGAGGTCCAGTGTCCTATCAGAACACTTTGAATTACAATATGCTGAAAGATATGGATTTTTGATCAAATGACAAGAAAAAAAAATTACATACTCCAGCTTTAATGGAGTTATTTTTCTTTATATGTGTGTGGCATGATATCTTTAAATGTACTCAAATACATTAGGCTTTAATGCATTTTTCTTTAATAGGCATATCTAAAAAAAAAAAAACAACCCCTGCCAGTAAAGTTAAATAATGTGAGTATTCCATTCCAAGTACATTTTGTGGTCCTGCTAATAGTGTTTACAGAATAATACGTTTCCGAGAGCTGTACTTCTGCATAATTGCTTTTGTGATGTCCCCATTTTGCTGGAAAGAACATTACATTTTCATCAGCAAAGACAGTTAACAAGGCTGCTGGAGTTGTGTCATTTATCATACACAGGCAGGCGCACACAGACACGCACACAACCCCACTATGAAATGTCATCTGATATAAATGGCTAAATAAAATATTTCAGAAGACACTTGATCCACAGACAGAACAAGGTGTTCCAGTGTGGTGTGCAGCGGAGGGGGGGTGGGGGTGTGGTAGTCCTGGCCTGCTTTCCTTGAACATCAACAAGGCTGTATTTGAAACTGGGCAGCTGGCAATGTAACATGCGGGTGGAGAGAGATATTATGATGGGGCTCGTGGGCTTTGAAGACAGGTGCTGTTTCAAAAGACTGGAGATAACACGAAGAAAGTGACTGTTGAGGAGTGGGAAAGGACAGTGAAGCGATGTATTACTACTTTTCATCTTCAGAGATGTTCCTATTCTGAGTGTTAGCATATTACAACCCTGCTTCCCAAAGTGTATTTTATTGCATATAGTTTAAATATCAACTGCATATAGTGAATATTATATATTTACTCAGTTTAATACTGTTTATTCGACTTTGTTTACTAAGATATTGACTTTTTGTGGGAGGTTAACATTTGCCAGCAGCAATACAGCAGTCATTGTAAGCTACAATGGGACTAAGCTAATAAGCAAGAGAGCAATCTGTGGGTCATATGGATGAGATCACCTTTACTATTTTTAAGTTAACAACACAGCCAATGGGAGTCATCAAAACAATATATTCCTGATCCGCTGGAGACAATTCTGCAGTTTTTTTTTTATTATTCATTAAACCTCTTCCCTGCAAGCCACTGCCAGGGCTTGACAGTCGCAACACTGTTGGCTGTGTGCACAGTGATAAAGTGCATTACGAATTTAGCAGGGGCGTGTGTGAACTGTACCTTGAGAGGATATAACTTGATTATTAAACTGTAATAAAAAACAATAACCAGTGCAAAGCCTTCTCTCGTTAATGTCACTTAGAAGTCCTTTAAGAATAGCTGTAATTAGCTGCAATGCTGCTGCTTCATCTCTGAACAATACGTTTAAATGAAGGCATAATTTGATTCAAGCTTAGTAAAAGTGCCAAGAGGAGTCGCTGCCTCCTCAGAATGGGAGCCAATGTTAGCTGAATAATTCACCTTCTTCTTGTGACAGTAGGTGAACATGGGACATCACAGTCGTGTGTGTGTGGACATGTAATAAATGGGAAGGTTTTGTTCTGAGAAGATGATCCACTTAAAGCATTCAAAGCCACTGGTATAGTAGGCTTACATCATGAAAGAAATGCATTAAAATCTTATCATATATGAATATTTCTTGGACATAAAAGATATATTTCCGTTGCGTGATTTGGTTAAATGTAAAAAGCAAGACAAGAGCAAGCCTTTCATTTCTGCACAGCATCAAACCAGTGCTATAATATACTTTAGTGAACTTTCTAAATATCTTTATATGTGTTGTCTTCAATGGATAATAATATCGAAGTGTTGCCAAGTACTATTTACTGGCGTAATGCATGATACACTTCTCATGGTATAACAAAGGGTACATCACAAGTCAATCACACTTCTGGGAAATCAACGTGTCCAGTTAGGAAGCAACACTGATTGGGAATCAATTTCAACAGGTGGAAATGAGAGGCAATTAGAAAAAGAGAAGCAGGTGATGACCACAGATCAATTCCATGTCCTCATCCTTTCTGGCTGTTTTTTTTGGTGACTTTTGCGTTTTCCTAATGCCTTCACTACTAGAGCTGTGTCAGTACAGTGTAACTAGCATGGAGGAGATACCAGGAGACATGGAAGGGTTCATGTGCATAAGCACAACAACCCAGTAGCAGGACCGCTATATGCTCCTTTGTGCAAGAAACAACAGGACATGAACTGACAGAGCCCTACTAAGTGACCTCCAACAGGCCACTAATGTGTCTGTTTCTGCTCAAACTGTCAGAAACAGACTCCATGATGGTGGTATGAGGGCGCCGCCAATGCCTACAGCCCAACGTTGTGCAGGGTGATTGGCATTTGCTAGGGAACACCAAGATTGGCAGCTTTTACTTTGGTGCCCTGTGGTCTTTATGGATGAGAGTGGGTTCACACTGAGCACGTGACATGCATGGAAAAATTTGGAATTTCTGTGGTGAATGAGCGGTCCCTGGAAACATTTCCCCAATAAAAACAGCGTTCTTTGCCTCACGGTGATGGTGCTTCATCCACATTCTGTCATTTTCTGCGTGTAACGGTGGCTTCTGTTTTCGTTGATCGATTCTGGCATACGCAGAGTTTGCGGGGGACGGGGGGGGCATTGCCCCCCAGTGATCAAAAGTTTTCATTTAAGTTTTCCCAAATTCATTCGAAAAAATTTAATTCTTAATATAATTTACATAATATTCAAATTTTTTTAGTGCCAAAAACACAGTGACTAAAATGATAAAAATTCTGATATAAAATTCAAAGGTTCACAAAATAAAACCAACTCAAAAAGTTTTAAAGGACCGCTGCAGCCGATTTTATTTGACCCTCCTGCTTCCCATAGCAGCTCAGAGCTTTGTTTGTTTACAACATGGCGGACACCGCGGGCACTCAGTAGTCTCATATGTCGAAAATTAGACGACTGGAACATAGAACGAGCAAACCCTGCGCTCAGTGCGCGCTTGTCTGGATATAAAGCGGTGGATTGAGCGGTTGTCGTGATAATCTACTCGCCCTCCTCCCCCGCGACAAAATTGCCATCCACCGGAAGCACATAGACGGTCAGCGAAGGTGGAGTTACGTTGTTACAGACTTTTAATGCCATAATCTGTTGTTGGACTTTTAAATGGTTTTAATCCATATGGATCGTTTTATGATCTCCCACTTTAGTGATTTACAACTGACAGCAAGTCTGTCCCTCCATGTTAAAGCGTATCTCCCATATTAAAGCACATGTATAATAATTAATAACACTGCTTAATATGAGCAACTTTACTCTCTCTTTCTTTAAGTTACAAGAGGTGGCTGAACATTTTAAGCTGGAATTTGGATCTATTTTGGTAGGTCCACGATACAGCTTTAGAAATGTATGTTACAGAAATGAAAAATAATCATCATAAAAACAGGTAGATTGGTTTTAATTCCTTATTTGTGAGACAAAACTGGAGACATTCTATATATTTTTTATTTTATTTTTTTTGCTGCCGCCCCAGCAAGAATCTCAAACTCCGCCTATGATTTCCGGAAGTCCGTCCGCAATTCCTTTAACGTGGATTTTATAGGGCCCTACTCATGTAGCTGGAGTGTGTGAGCAGTTCTTGCATGATGAAGGTATTGATGCGATACTGGCCTTCCCGTTCCCCAGACCTGAATCCAATTAAGCACATTTGGGACATCAGATCTTATTTCATCCACCACCGTTGTACCACAGACTGTTCAGGAGCAGACTAACGCTTTGATCCCGTTCTGGATGGAGATCTCTGGGGAGATACATTAGGAGCATGGCCAGATGTTGTAGTGGGTGCATACGGACACACTACTGAGCCTCATTTTGACTTGTTCAGATGTTCAATCAACCTGTGATTTGATTTTCCCACTTTTATTTTTGAGCATGATTCTGAATTCAGACCTCATAGGATAATGAGTTTGATTTCAATTATAATTGTTATATAATTTTATCCTCATCACAATTCACTATGAAAGCAGTACAGATTTTCATCTTGAATATTCTATTCATTAAGATGTACAGTAGGATGTGTTTAAGTCTTCCCTTTCTTTATTTACTTTCTTGAGCAATAGTACTAGTACAGTTTTGATGTCGCTGGTGAACCTTTCAAACCAATCAAGTCATTAGGTTTTGTTCCTGGGTTAAAAAACCTTTTCACATGTCCATGAGTGCCCATTAATGTCTCATAACACAAGCATTAGTGCTGTAAAAATGCATTCCCTGTGCTAAGGAGAGGCCTAAATGTGCAAATATGGGATTTGTTTATGGTCGATGCCTCTCAAATATCATATAAAACATTTGCCATTAAAATCCGATTAGGAAATGAGTGACGGGAGGGAGGGCGATGCTGTTTACAAAGCCTTATAAAAACACAGCACGCACCTATAATAGTTTTGTTTAACACTGTCATTATGTGTCGTCGCAGAAACACAAAACAATACATTTATGGAGAAACACCTTCAGCTCTGAGGCCACAGTGGCTTTGTGAGTCACAGTTGCCATGTTTCCGATGCACATGCTTTACATCCTTCTCTATAATTAGAAAAAGCTCCATCTTTGGAGGTAATATTCTATTTTGTACTGGTAGTAACAATGATATGAAGAAAAAAAAATACAGAATTTTAAATAATTTAACATTAATTTAGTTTGAACAACTACAATTGTGTGTATATATATACATATATTTTTTTTTATTTATTTTTTTTTTATTGTTGATTCAAATCTGAACTTTGGACCAAATGAAATGCATGGTACACTGCTCTTTGGTACATTTATTTAAAACTACACTTGCAAGCTATTTTTAGGCTCACATAGCTATTTATCATCAGTTAATTACCTGAAATAATTTCACTTGAATGTAAAAATACTACACTATTACTCATAATTTGTAGTACCATATTCCAGTCAGTGTTGGGACTCACTGATGTTTGCGGCTCAAAAATAGTCCAGCACCCTGACACGACATGACCTAAGAGCCTTGAATGAGTACCGCTAGCATGCATGCAGGATTACGCAGGGATTTTTGTCCAAAAACATTAGCAAAATTATTTATGCCCAATTTCTCATCTTGCCCTACATAGTGTAAATCTGGCTCTGCTTTTGATGCATGAGGGTTCGTGCTCTACAATGATTACCAGTTTGCAAAAGCCACAATAACGTGCCGATGCCAGTGTGAACAATAACGATCATAGAAATGATGTAGTAAAATATTTATTCAAGGCATACCCGGGCTAACCTTTAAAGGAGCACATGTTTCTGAAGTGATAAACTAAATAATGAAACAAACAAAGACTCGGTTTGCGCCTTTTTTTTTTTTTTTTTTTTGAAAGCTTCTGACATCTGCTTCTGCAATCCTAATCCTGTCATGCTACATTCAACACGATTGAGTTGAAATCATGGCAAAATGCTACTAATGGACTGGAAACAACATTCACACACACAAATGCACACAATTACACAGAAAAAGTGGACGACACCACTAAAGAAGAGCTTTGTCTGTAAATGAACTGTCTTGAAGCCAAACTCCTCTGGCACAGTCACTGTATCAACTGTAAAAGAGGGATTATAGGGTCCTCTGTAAGTACTTGCCTGCTGAGGCACAGTGTGTTATAGGGTGCACACGTACCCTATATATGTGTGTGTGCAGGAAAGGAGAGGACAGATCTTTAAATGGCTGCACAAAGCGCTTGTGCATCAAATATGGTGTGATCTTCGATCTGCAAGCAGCTGACAAGTGTGAGAGGGTGAGAGGAGTTTACGCTGTCTTGTAACCGTGCCAAAACAAGCAGCTCAAGTGGGTGGGGGGGGGAGAAAGAAGATTGCTCCCATTGTGATCAATCTAATTGCCATGGGCAACTAGCCTTGAATAGATGGTCACATTTCTCTGTTAGCAGATGTCACTGTTCAGGATCTGAAGGTGATTATCCAGCTCCAATCAACACTGGGCAACATAAAGCTTAGACAAGTCCCAAATATGTCGCAACAAGTAAAGATAGACACTAGGGCTGTAGTCAACCAAGGAAATGGTTGGTCGACCAAGACTACGGCACACGTAGCGATTAGTCGACCAAAAAAGAGAAACAAATATTTTGTTTTGGCGTTTTTGTGGCGCTGATTTGCTTTTAAACACAAACCATTTATATAATATGAACCGTATTAAAGCTTTGACCAGAACCCGACAAAGCAAAAGTGAAACCTACAGGTCTGACAGACATTAGGTATTTATATCAGAGCCTGACCTAAAACCGACAATTAAAACCTATTTTTTCCTCATACACATTGATTGATTGTTTTTTCCGAGTTCAATGTACAATACACATACACTTGACTCTTTTCAAACTAACATACTCTCAGTTTACTCAACAGTTAACAGTTTACGTGCAAGAAACATACATATGCACATACACATATATATATACACATAAATATACAAAAAGACATGTTACTAACAATGGTAAGTACTTTAGTAAATCTCAATCTATTGTAAAGCTCTTATATGTAACAGTTTTATTTTTATTTTTTCATATATATTCCTATCGTCATACAATCTTTTTAGCTCTGTTATTGCCTTTTATATATATATATATATATATATATATATATATATATATATATATTTTTTTTTTTTTCCTGGTGAATCCCACCAATGGGACTTTAAAGTTACCACATCCCCTCAAATGACTTATTTACATTTGTTTTAGTGGTAAGCCTGCTTTTAATAATAAACAACTGTTAATGTCAACATCAGATCAGCGCACGGGGAAACAATCACACGTCAAACACAGGTGCGCAGTGCGCCCCACTGCGCCAGAGACAGCAGTGGATCTATTTACATAATCCACGGATCAAATATAAGGATAATCCATGTTCTTGTGCAGAAAAAGGATGGATTCCATAATGGATGCTTGTGCTTCAAGCCTGTCTTAATAAATTCCCTCTCTGCTCTGATCTGCTCTAAGGACTCACATACAGCTGTTGCTGGACATAGAATCATGTTCAAGCATCAAATACATTGTATTGATATTTAATCCTCATCACCTAAGTGCATTGCATTTTTTTATTTATTTAGTTATTTTTTTATGGTATCGAAACTGATACCATCGCTGGTCGACCAATGAAAATCTTGGTCGACCACGACGGCATCGACCAACTGGTCGATTAAACGACCAAAGTTGGCAGCCTTTATAGACCCTCATTGACTCTAATCGACATTGTAGATTAGATAATGCAGTTAATTTTCAACTCAGTGGTATGCATGGAGCAGAGGTGAAAATAACAGATTACAAGTATTTACGTTACTGTAATTGAGTTGCTTTTATAGGTACTTGTTTCAAAATCAGTCATTTTACTTGTACTTAAGTGTGTTTTAAAAGAAGTAAAGTAATTCATTACATTTCTACACCCAACCGTTACTGGGTAAATTACTACTTTTTGTGTTTTTTTAATTTATTTATTATAATTTAATGGTAAACGGTTTATGAAGGCACATTCAACATAATCCATATCTACAGAAGCTTTATTGCATTCACTGCAGAAAAAAAGGTAATAAATTAATTGATAAAATTGATGAGATACAAAAAAGTGAATACAAATAAAATGCCCTGTTTCTCTGTTTTCATGGGAAATGTTTTTAGTTTTTTTCTGAATTTCCTATAAAAACTTGTCTCATCAAAGCAGAAAAAAAAAACTAAAAGTATTTCCTAAAAAAATGGTCGTAACAATTCCGAAAAAGAATTCCTATAAAAAATCTCATCAACTCAGAAACAATGAAAAATAGTTCCTATAAAAACAGAAAAACAGGGCCATTTTTTTTTTTTTTACTTAATTTTATCTCACAAACTCAGAAAAAACAAAAAAATGTCCTATAAAATCAGAAACATGGGCTAAATTATTTTTATCTCAGAAAAACCAAGTTTTTTTTCTCTTCAGTAAATGCAATAAGCTTCCGTACATACAGGTATGTTCTTATTCATGCCATTTCTGATCAACGCCCAACCACTTTCTTGAGAATATAAATGTCCATTTTGATAAAACTTTCATTTTATAAAGATTTTGTGAAGATTCTTTATTTTGAAGTTTATACATGAGGTGTTTACTGTAAGCAAATGGCAAGATGTATTACCAAAGTAAACGTAGGGGGTTAAAGTAACTAATTACTTTTACTTTGAGTACTATTTAATTTAACCACTTTTTACTTATACTTGAGTACAAATCCAAATAAGTAATAGTACTTCTACTTGAGTAGGATATATCAGTATACGCTTTACACCTCTGGCATAGGGAGAACATGCAAACTCCACACAGAAAGGTCCCAGGTCTCCGTCCTTGGATTCAAACTCAGCACCCAGGGCATGTCGGGCCTGCTCTTGGTCTGTTTTAATTCCAACATGGTATATACAACACTGCATATCTAAGTAGTAAAATAATGCAACATAAGTAACTCACACAGCGGAAAATTATTAGCATTAGTCCACTACTATCAGTAGCCATGGGGAAAAAAGGCAAGGTTTCAAACCTAAATGATTTATTGCAGCAATCATGCAGTGGGAATCATGGTTATCACAGTCAGAGTCCTTTTAGAGGTTACACAGAAGCTTTGAGAACCTTTGCTAGAAAAGCACTAACGCAATTTAAAAGACGGCTGGGAAAAAAAAAAAAAAAAAAAAAAAAAAATCAACAACGATTCAGAAATAGGTTTGTGCCACTTGATCGTTTTGGAGACCGGCAAAATGGCTGTGGGCTGGGGAATGCCCTTCTGAAACAGATTCTAATAAAGCTACGAGTATCATACCTGTACCTAACATGGTTCTTTTATAGTTTTAATCAAAAAGCAATAGTGATTAATACCTCCACAAATGTACAATCCAGATTTCTACAGTTATTTATACTTTTTGAGGCATTTAAGCGTAAGAATAAATACATTTTTGAAATACATAACAAGGTGCGTGCTAGATACAAGGCGTAAAATGTTTGCGTCACATAATAGTCACCTGTCATCCCGCTGTACGCATTCAGATTATCAGTAAACATCTCACCTGCCTCCGCACATGGCACGACTTGCTTCAAACATACTGTCGGTTGAATATTTAACAAGGTGTTTCATTGTTGTGATGCTAATGTGAGCATTTCCTGTTACAGTAAGACTGTTATTTATACCCCAGAGATGTGACCATCTACAGAGCAGCAGGATGATGAGTGGATATGTTGGAGACCATTATTGTCTCCTATCTCGTGTCATCTTCGGGGTTTGACTTAGATGAGGTCAACATCTGATCCTTCAATGATAGTTGATGACACTCCTTTTCATGTGCTGTAAATTACACTGTTCACAAGATGTAATCTTGACAGTTAAGTGCCGAGCCATTTCTAGATATAGGCAGACTATGCAATAAGGATGGGTTTATTGTTTAATTGTTTGTTCTAAAACAAGAGGAAAATATGATACTATACACATTTTTTGATAAAAATAAGGTGAATAACAAATAATTGACGATATTGATAGTTGATCCGATACATTGCAACCGTACTTGAAATAGATTCAAGGAACAAGTTAGGGTGAAAAACCTAAGAGGGATATTTATGGCAAGCAGTTTGAGCATAAATTGTATTAGTACACTAAAATCCCACTAGTAGTACTAGTAGACCTAATTCTTAATTAAGTAGGAGGGATTACCAGTATAACTAAATCCAGCAACCGGATTAATTGTAATCTTCATTTACATTTACACTTTTTGCTTCTCCTAATGTGCACTCGTGCACTACTAAACCTAAATAGAGTACATGTACTAGAGCTCCACACATTATTTCTGATTATAACATTTAGTTACATGCTGAAAGTAACATGTTAACTAAAAAAAATGCTTCATCTAAAACCAATTCCAACAGCAAATTAGTTTACAGAACTAAAATTGATGCCTTATCCATTGATGGTTTTCTCAATCAATTTAGAACTCAGTCGGAACATTGATTTCTTCCAAGCTTCCATTTATTTCATTAAATGTCGGTGTGAACCTGCAATTAACTCATGTCAATATTGTAACAGTAAGTCCAGCATGCATCGATGTTAAACGAGAACTGTAAAAATAATGAACTCATACAAATTGATAACACTGCAATTTCATGGATACCCTATGTTTAAGACCAGAGGGAAGTGAAGTCTTCTCATGCATATGGAGTGTAATAAGAAAGGATTTTATGATAATTGTCGGTTTCTATGTGCTTGAAGATCCAAAGAGATAAAAGTGACGCCAAATAAAACAAAATGAATCCACAAATAATAGCATTCATATTGTAGTCAAGTTGACGCCTTAGGGAGTTTTTTAACACAAGTATAGTCCCACTTGGGCCGAAGTGCCAGAGAACAGCTGGTAATTTTGGTTCTTTAATTATGGCTCAAATTGTGTTCACAGCACACGTTTTGATCCAGCTGTGTCTGGTGCAGTGACATGAGTTATTCACTTGGGTTGCCATTACTAGAGTATGTTCTTATCTGGGAAGAAAACAGAAATGAGAAAAACTTGAAGAGGCTCTCATCTATTGGTCAAGACAAGCGTGTAAGAGCGCGCATACGTTTAGCTTTTTCCGTCTGTACTTTCACAGCTTTCAACAATAGAGCAGTGACAAGTTGCTGGGTTTTTGGTGGTTTTCAAGTTTTGTTCTGGCTGTAGTCGAGTATCTTGACTGCCCACAATGCCATGCTTTCTGTGTCATTGCCAGAACTTCCAATACTTGACGTAAGCCAAGAGCTTTTGTGTTCACAGCGCACTGAAATTGCTCTAAACTTCTCTCGAAGATTGACCCACACTAGAAGTCATTTTAGCGTCTTCCCACTGGCTCAAACACAGCAGACTTTACGGCTAGACAAATACTAGAGCCTTTTAACTGCACCCTTAATCTGACTCTCACTGCAACAAATTGAATCTCGTCCATTTAACCAAGTTTTTTTTCTTTTGTACCAAAGGTGAGGTACATTTCTTATAATCTTCAAATAAATTTACTATCATAGTACCTTTTTATATCCTACTTAATACATCTCGATGCACCATTTCTTTTCGTTATTTTACATATTAGTAGGTGAATGACTACAGGGAAGGCATTTTTATGTGCAGCGAGGAATTGGTATCGACCAGATTGTAATTCCACTCCTCTTGTTTTTCTGTAACTGCCAGTGAAGCATAGACGCACTGCCGGTCTGGGTAAATGTAGCACGAACAACAGAAATAGATGACCTCTGGAGCTTTAATCAACCTTCATCCCATGCTGTGGAGTCAGTGTAGTCTTCATGACAATTTTCACGATCTAGTTGCAGGAAGGGTTATTGGTAAGAGAAATCTCCTCACAGCAAAGTACAGGACAAAATACCTCATTTCTGCAAATGTCTGGTATATGGCATGGGAGACATGGATGACTTCCTTCTTGTTTGTTTTACTGCACGAAACTGTCAACGAGCCAAAAGAAAACCAGCATCTGTCTAAGCCATGCAAAGCCTAGGCGATGTAGCAGTCAGTGGCTGTGCGTCTACGTATAGCCTTTGGTTAAATTCAGTATATCTATCTCTGTCACAGTTTGAAATCGTAGCTAAAAGGGTGAACATAAAAGTGATGGGCAAAAGAAAGGGAAATGAGGGGTGGGTGACTCTGGGTATTATAGGGGGAAAACCTTTGCCATGGAGTGCATGAGTGTCAGTCAAGCTCCATCCCAAATGATGGTTAGCTAATTAGATTTTCTCAAGCTCAACAAATCACACTGATAGGGTGAAACAGTTTGCAACTCAATAACCAGCTGACATGTACTGATAGCATTGTCAACACAGTCAGCTGGGGTGCCTGCAAAGATGGTTCTGGAAGAGGATTACAGTTCACATTATGGATGCATGTTTTGCTCACATGCCATGACAGCATCTGTGGAAGAAAAATCACCTCTGATTACAATAAATAAAGGGAAGATAAAGGAGCAGGACTTAAGTGTAATTGTAATCATAAATCAGTTGGCTTGTCTTGCCATCAGCATCCATCCAACCATCCATCTCTCTATAGATGGATGCCTATAGAGTTGGGCAGGAACACAAACTTTTTCTCCTCCTCTTTTCATTTGTATCGTCTCCAGGCGCAGCCGGCGAAAAACTCATTTCAGCTTGTATTCACAACCTTGTTCTCATTGTAAAAACCTTTTCCCTATGACCACAAGTGAATGTTCCCAGTTTGGCTGGGGCAGTACACCTGTCAAAAGGTAGGACACCTCGGGCGGGTTTTGGGGGGACAGAAGCCTTCCGTGCAGCAAAAGGGGCAAACACTTAATTTTTCCATTTTATAAAGAATACACACGATCCTTCTGACTTTTTTGGGTTTCAAGCAGGAGGGGTGTCAGGAAGATTACCACAGGGATAACTGGCTTGTGGCGGCGACGTCGCTTTTTGATTCTTCGATCGCGGCTCTTCCGATCACTGTGAAGCACAATTCTCCAAGCATCGGATTTTTCCACCCTAATAGGGAGCGTGAGCTGTCTTACTACTTCCTGCTGATGATGTGCAACAGTAATCAGTGTTGAAAATTCTAGCATCACGGAGAATACTGGGAAGAAACTAGAGCAAAAAAGGTGTCAAGTGACTCACTGTCGTCCTTTTCTGTAAGAATAAAGAAAAAACGGCAACACTTTAATTAAAGTTTTATACATAAGGCTGACATTACACTGTCATTATCTGTCATTAGCATGAATACGGTGTCATGGACGCTATCATTAGGTGTAGTTTGCTCAAGTATGTCACCTTTAGAGCTATGTTGGCATTTTTTGGGTTAAGTGGAGGGATCTAGTGGGGTTAGGGTAACGAACTACAGCCTTCATGACACCTTAGTCATACTAATAACTGGTGTCATGTCATAATGAGAGCATAATGTCAGATTTATGTATAAAACTTCAAGTAAAGTGTTACAGTAAAAACACTTCTATACATCTGTCTCTGGGACTCTACATCCCAGAATGCAAAGCGCAAAACTTTTCTAAAAATGTCTAAACAGAGTGTTTACATTACTGATCAAATCAAACTTCTAAGTGGTAATTTCAGCCATTTGTGTTTTTTTTTTTTTTTTTTTCAGGCAAATGACCTTCAATTTATTGATCTATGAGGCCGACACTGTATTCATCTGATAAAAATGTTATCTCCAAAAGCTTTAAACTGTGCATATTTCCATATCCACCTTTTAGTCGTACTAATAATACTTAATGGCTACTCTTTCAATTTTAGATATTTATCCCATAATTATTGCCCCTGCTTGACTCTGACACTATAGTCAGTGTTTTGAATAAAATTGAGCTGAAAATGAGTTTGAAGTTCTTTGATAATCTCCCATGTTGGGCACAGTAGTGCTGCAGCTCACAGCCTCTGTTACTTTTCTCTAATCAAGCCTGAGCAGGCTTTCATGGATAGATGATAATCTTGAGTTGTCTGCTTTTTGGCATAGCTTAACCATTTTGTATTACACAATGGGGCAGTTCGCAGCAGGTTCTTGGCTTTGCTTTCACAGTTGCAATAATGCTAACAATAAAACCTGCACAAATTTAAACCAATAAAATCCCCCAAATAAAGGAAATTATTGGAGAAGGAGCTTAAACAATGCACATGGAGACACCAAACCGGATGGTGTTTGTTGATAGTACGTAGCAGGAATGCACTGTGCTATGACTATTTACATGTAACTGTCATTTCTCTGCACATTCTTTCCTCATAGACTAACTAATCTTGCATGTGAGGTGCAGCGCTAGCATCTAATTACTTTCTTATGCACCACTGATTTGTGTGTCTGCACGTTCAAAATCACTTCAGTTGTTACGAAAATAACGTGTCTGCAAAATCAATTTGATTGCACCAATTAAAGGTCCATTTGTCATGAAATAGAGATTAAATCAACTTTCAATTTTAGGCATCCCTTATGGTTTTTGAATCAGATAACTTTTTATGCGACGACAGATTTAAAGAGATGCAACACACACACACACACTCTCACACACCTCGTCCTTTACCTTTGGATTGAAAGGGTGAGATTACATTGTGATGTGATCAAGGATAACCTTCAGTGATTTATCTAAGTCCCACATGCTTACTCACATATCTGTCGGTGACTCTTTAGCAAGAGCCAAGTCTTTTGAACACTACCTCTCAGCCAGCAACCTTTTTTTTCTTCTTCTTTTGTTAGATTCATACCTTTGTCATCAAAGTAATTAAATCTATCAATTTACTAACATCATATTCATAACAGGATAACATGGTACGCACCGTATTTACTGCCTGTGAATAATAGGACTGTATTTTGTTGTCTAAATTAAGGAAAGGTAATTTTAATGGAATACTGCAATGGGTTTGGTAGCAGCTGCTATTTCGGCTTTGATTTGTTCATCAAAGACATGATGAAGGTGGAGGTTTTCTCTTTGCTTTTCGCTTTCAATTTCTCTTGCTAAAGTGTTGCGTCTAGTTTACAGTTTTGTTGTGAGTTCTATAAAGATTTAGAGAGCTATTGTTTTTGTCTACCATTGGGAATTTAACTTAGGAACAAGCAACTTTATACAAACATTCAGACAAGTCTGTTTTATTCGAGGCGAGAAGCCAAATAAGTAGCTTTCTTTTTTTTTTTTTTTTTCCTTATGGTGCTATAAAGTATACTTAAAGAGGCTAAAAACTGCTTGGGCAATTATACTTCTGTAGAGACAGCGGCCTAGGTGAGTGAGGTTAGACCTCACAACCATCTCTTCGTAATGAAACTACAACAGTGACTGGGTAAATGCAATGTTTGTTCTGCTGAGCACTCTCTAATAAACAGGAAAACAAAGAATGAGATTCATCTGGCAATTATCTGAATAGGGCTTGACTGGTGAATGTATTCTACTTTCGAGCGTTTTTTGATGAAAGCCGCAGGAGCCTTCTCACTGCCTCCTCCTTATCACGCTGTCAAGCCAGCTTGCTGCTCCCACACCTCGCTTGCCATCAGAAAGGGCACCGCTCGTTAATTCCAGCGAGCTGGATATGAGTCACGGCATCTCGTGACGTAGCGAATCTCTACCGTGACGGCAGTTCCTCTGCTTAAGGAACTAAAGAACGTGGTTTTCCCTACGCACTGACATTCTGTGCTGCTATCACGGCTGTTGTTCTCATCATACCTGCAAAAGAGCAAATGCTCACCTTGAGTAGAAATTGGAGGGGGATCGAGGGAGCCGGGGGGGTAGATACTTGTTCTTTTGGCAGGTCCTTACCGTAGCTTAATGCTCCTTGCGTTTAGTGACATTTTCCGCTATAGATCTTGCTGTCAAATGAATTTACAAAAAAAGGGGAGTAAATTGGAATAGTTGGAGAAAACCTGAGAAAGAAACACCTGTTATGTTAGAAACCTTGAGGAGTCTTGACAGAAAAGGTTTGCTGTAAGTTGGCGAGCTACACTGAGAAAACAAAGGCTGACTCGTGCTGTCCAGTCCGATAGGCAACATACACAGTACATTTGTATTAATTTTATTCTAATCCCTAAGACAATAGTAGGTCAGGTGTGTGTGCATGAAGGGCAAGTGCAGAAGGGATTGGCGTTAAAGCAGAAGGACGATATTTTTCTAAATAAAAAAATTACCTATGTTTTAAAAAACTTTGTTTCTGTGTGTCCAGGTAACAAATGGTCAATAGTCTGATCAACATTGATCTAAATTATATATATTTATCAAGAGAGAGTGGGGTAAGTTGAGCCATCCCTTGTTGCTCGGAAACGGGGAAAATAAACATTGATCATATGACCACATACTGTATTTAGGAGGAAAGCATTATTTCATGGAGTCTGTGAAGGTAGGAAGGATTAGACATTTATTTCCAAAAAAAACATTTTTCATTTTTGAAAGTGAATTTAGGCAATCATAACTTTCATGCAAATTGTTTTAAGATTTAAATTGATAGTTTTACATTCATTTTTTTAAAGGGCAGGCCAGCCTGAAGGGGAATGTAGAAGGTCTCGGACATAAGGGAATTAGTTGGATCCCAGAAGTAAATTAATAAACTTATTTTTTGTTGTTCCTTATATGAAATTTATTTTTCTATTTATAGCTCAGCTTTACATTGAGTTGGAAAGCAGACGTAAAATAACAGGTTCAGATGTTTTTGGAGTGGTGTCTGCATTAGGGAGTAAGTGACCTTAATTTAATTTAATTTGTTAGGACACATTAACCAACAGTGGTATCAGGTGATCCTCATGCAAATATAGATGTGATTACAAGGCACTGGGAAGAGTAACACCTGAAATTAAATGTCATCTCACATATTAGCATTTTCCTCTCTAGAATTGTCCCTGTAGGCCTGAAAATAAAATACAATGCAAGATGCCTGTTATATGAAGAGGCAGCAAGCAGAGGACATTAAATCTGCAGCATGCGTATTGGAGTTCAAAGCTAGTTTGGAAAGCAAACATGCTCAATTTTGCTAACAGTCCGAGACGGGAGATGTTCTGACCTCCAGGCTTCCGTGAAGTTGAGAGCTCCAGATCTCGAAGTAATTATTTCATTCTATCCAGCGGTTATTGGAATATTTCTGTCTGGATTAAAGTGATGGACAGCTGACATGTAATCATCAGTCATATACTACAGATTCATACAATTAATCACTGAATTCTTTATTTTTAAAAAATTGAATCTGCGTCCAATACAGATTTTCTAGTGGTCCATCAGCTTTGATCTCCAAAAAGACTGAGTACGACTGACATGCTGGGTTGACTTTGTGATCTTTCTTTTTTGTTTTTGAAAGAGCCAAACTACAAGCAGCATATGAAATACAGAAACCACCTTGGGCTTATAGTGTAAGCGAATCAGTATGTGGAAAAACAAAGTTAATAACTCAGCAGCTCACTCATACAAAGCAATAAGTCATATTTTTTAGATATTGGAATCAGAACTGTTAGTTAGTCTGGTGAGTAATACATGAAGGAACTTGTCTATGATTATTTGTACAGACTCAGAAGAAGCATTCACCTCAGCAATTTCATGATACCCTGAGACTTTACATCAGGGAGTATAAGCGAAATCAATGCGCCACTTCAGAAAGCTTGAATCTCTTTCAAGACCTGTTTAAAAAAAAAAAAAAAAAGCAGTGGAATTTGCTGGAAGGAAACCCAAAATGAATAAATTTGGCATGTCTTCTTTTCAAAATTGGTTTTCACATTGTGTCATAAGTCAAAGTTGCCGCTTTCGAAAAAACGTGTCCTCAGCCAGGTTTAATGAACTGTTCAAAGGTTTCAAAAGACTAAAATGACTGTCGGGATACGAATTGATCATTTTGGGGGTAAAATGAAATGCTGTCCACAGGATGTTATTAAATGACTTTCAAATCTCCACCACGTTAAAAATATGCCAGGTTGTTCATAGCTTTAGACACAGTGATTTAGGCAGGTCGAGTATCTCTATTTTTACAGTTGTTTTAAACCCTGTCACCTTCCATAAACCGCATTAAATGAGAAAAATAAACTATAGCAATTACTTTCTTCCATATACTCTACTACATAAGGTTCACTTCCACATCAGTGCCAGGAGTCTCTTGGTGCATACTGTATAACTTTGTCTAATGTTGTGCTTTTAGCCAAGAGATCAGAAAATAGCATTAGCATGGACATGAGATGGAAAAAAAGAAGAAAGACGAAACACAGCAAAAACTCTAAACAAGCAAGTTATGACTCAGTGCTTAGGTACAATTGACCAGTCCCCAACACAAATACTGATTTCCACAATTTAATCAGAACTCGTGGATTGGTGAGAGAAAACCTGCAACAGTGTTTACACAGCTAATGCACAAATCCCTGAGGCAGCTCAACCTACATTCACTGTCCAACACAAGCTGTTTCAAAGCCTAATTGGTCAGACAGCCAAAAATAGAGCTGTAATAAAACCAGGTACCCTTCTGTTAGGGGTCCACTGAAAAATAGATGAGCCAATGAGGCCAAATGATGATAGTGTTGGGATGCGTTGGGGTAACAGACAGGTGATTATTGTTAATGAAAATGAAATGGTTTCCTATTAAGCTGAAACCTTTTTTTTTTAATACACCATTTTTATTTTTATAGGATTTTGCTCACTTTGTAGTTGATAATAATGTGTCAATGTCAACAGTTACATATCAACTGAACACCGAAATGACTGCAGATTCATATCAAATACACACAGAACACGTGAGCCACGTGATAAAATGATGATCTTTAAAATTAGGTAAAGCACAAATGGAAATGGGCTTAGGAAAATAGTTACGTTCACTTGTTCTTTTTAAGTTGCTAATGATCCGATTCTAAAACCCAATCCCAACGGCACTAGGGTTTAAAATCATAGGCTTGGTAGCATCAAAGTAGATTAACCCTCATGTAATAAGTAGAGTGATTATTCATGGGTTAACTTAGCTTAATGTAATGCACATAAATAGCACTTGTGAACCACTCAGGCGCCTTAAATATATTTCTATAAAAACATAACAGGCTAACACAAAGAAAATAAATGCATCCTGCTTCACTTTGATTTTGTGTCTAGATGTTAAGTTGACTCAAACAAAAGGGGGCTGAAAAAGGAGAAATAGACTCTCAAAAATATGCTATTTAATAAAAATACAGAAACACAAACTGGAGGACTTGACTTTGACCAAATTGCTCTCAAAACAAGCAGTTTTGTGTGAAAACTATTTGTTATATAATAATAAGATACCGAGTTATTATTGTTACTTGGTAAGAATAATTTATGTTGTCAAGCTGCAAAAAGATGAAAATATTGGTATGTACTAAAGCTTAACTCACTCAAATTGACAGCATTGCTTCAAACGTAACAAAAGCGCAGCTGTATAGAAAAACAATAAAAACAATAAAGCTTATAAATCGCTGGGCTTGGGGAGTTTTCATTACCCACGCATTTAGTATTGAATTGTCAATATGGAATGCTGCTCACTGTGAACCCTTCTCTCTAATCTACAGTCGTCTGGGTTATATGTGCTCGCTCTCATTGTTTGGCATCCCTGGCCGACTGTCACTGATTTATCATATCTTGATCGATGTGGTTTAAAGATCTTGTTTTCTTGTTGTGTTTCTGTAGACCACAACTCTTTGTGGTCTTTATTAGTGTTAATAAAACCAAACAGGATGCGGAGGTTAATCAGTTTATCAATATGAATCATAAAAACTGAAGAAATGCTCATTGGTGCTTACAGACTGAGGTAGCTCCAAAGGCTGACCAATGAATTATTTTAAACATCTATACTATAAAGCAAGAAAGGTCTGCGTGCGTGCGTGTCTGTGGAGCGAATATCTCCCCGATGCGGTGTCGGTTCGACCTGAAACTTTGTCAACGGCTTCCAAACAAACCATACAAAAATACACAAAATGACTCCGGAATCACACTACAATGGCAACAAAAAACAATTATTATACAAAAAAAAGCACAAAAAGACAACCGAAAGATACAAAAATACACATAATGACGTAAAACAAAAAACTAGACAATATTTATACAAAAAGTACACAAAATGCACAGAACTATGCAAAAAGGCTCCAAAAGCACACAAAATGACTCCAAAAAACATACATTACACAAAACAACAACAACAAAATATGAAAATGACTCAATGTTCACAAAACTAAATATTTATACAAGAATACACAAAATGACTCCAGAACACACTACAATGCCAACAAAATACTATAATTATACAAAACATGCACAGAAACACAACTGAAAGATACAAATATACACATAATGACTCCAAAACACATACATTACAGAAAAATACACCAAACTAAAAAAATATAAAAATTAGTAAAAAACACATTTATCATGCGTATGTCCCATAGAATAAAACCAGGGAAATCACACGTTATTTTACTTTGCACCCACAAATAAACCCCTTTATAATACCACAGAGTTTATGCACCTCTTTGTACATCCAACCTTCAAACAAATACTCATTTGGCCATAATTGAAAACTCTACTTAAGCCCCCACTATATGAATACATACTTCCGACGGGCACTGTACTAATTCTTTATAAAAAATAAAATAAACAGCCTAATATATGTACAGTATACCAGATGATCCGTGCTACATTTCCAATCTTCTAAATAAGATGAGCAGATAATAGTACCTTTTTCAATACGTGACCGCATCCACACAAGGATAGAGGACATCACCATGGCAACTCTATAATCCATGTAGGCACCTACACTCTGGAATGGCAGTCATTGTAATTAGTATCTCTCTTCTTCTTCAGGTGAAAACTATGTCCAACTTTAAATTATGTGGCGACAACCGCATCATGACTTTGAAAGTGCCAATAAATCTACTCGGAAAAAAAAAAAAAAAAAAAACCATGTGCTCAGAATAAGGTTTGAAAATGAGGAAAAAGAAAATGAAGCCTTGCAGGTGCTACTACTTCAATAGATGAATCCAAATCTAATTTCAGAAACTGAAACAAACAGATTTAACAAGGTTTGCTTTGACAGGCAAAATGAGAGGTTGTGAAGATGAAATTTAAACACTGCAATCACAGTTGTTTGTTCTTTTTTTTAATAAATACAGGAGTGCAAGGAGGAATTAATAAGAAAAGACTAAACCTTATCAAGTACAATGAAAGTGAAGAGTCACGGCAGTCTGTTTGGTATTAGCAAAAAAAAAAATATTTGCATCATGTCACCAGGTCAAAAGCTTAAAATGTTTCGTTTTATCTTAGCAGAATATTTCACAGCGTTGCTTCATGCTACTAATTGGCTAGGATTGTAGCTACATAAGTAAGACCTTAGATGACTCCTCTTCTTCAGACGGAGACACCTGGTTGTGCTTATCAGCGCTCCAACACATCCTCCTACCAGGCTCTTCAAACCAAACCTCTCCGTCACCTCACAACGCATGGCACCCTGCCCACCTCTCAGATACACTATTTACCCAAAGACAATTTAACCTCTGGGTTAAAGCAACAGGCAGAAGCCAAGAAACAAGCAGGTGTAAAAAAACCTGTGAAAAATTGCTAGAAATAAATATATACAGTAAGATGGCAGCGTCTATCTGATATTGAAACCAATCATATGCCCTCCAAAAATACTGAGCACACTTCTCAGCAGAACTTTGAACAATGGAGAGTGGAAGAGCTTAGAGGTGGTCCTGCTGGCTCAACTCCTGCTTGCTTTCCTACATTATGGACTGCAGCTTTAAGTATATTATCACATAAAATCACAACAAATTTTGTCTCTTTTGAGGCCCTTTTAATACATGGAAATCCATTGTGGGCCATCACTGTGGGATCATGACCAAGTCCCTTAACCCAACTGCTTCCAGGACTCTCTAGAAAAAAGAGATTCTTTAATCTCAATGAGACTTTTTCCAAACCTTTTCCTCCATAGTTGCACATAATGTAATGATCCTTTGTGGAAAAAACAGACTTTGACTTGTGGACAGGCAGCACATCAAAAATGAAAGCCTTTGGGGTTATTTTTAATTGAAAAGGTCCAATTGCACACCTACAGGAACTTTAGTGCCAAACTGGTAACATTGCATTACAATTCAAAAATCTCTTTAACAACATTTTCCTAGCATATTTTTGGATTTAGAGGCTTCTTGGCTCATGTATTACAGGGGTCACCAACACCAGGTAGCCATGTAAGGTGCCCTTAGGCCTGTTCTGGAGCTCTCTTCCCCAATGAGCTTCATCTAAAATTGATTTACTTGCCAGGCTTCAAACGCACACAGATAAACACAGATGACAGATGTAGTCAGTGCCTTAGTAGAGTTAAATACTGCTGCACTTTATACATTTTAAAAGAGTAAGTACACCCCAAACCAAACTTTTTCTGCTCTATATGAGTATTTGGGTATTAAGTAGTGCTGTTGATTGATCCTTGTCCCACTCTTCACATTTTAGTAAAAGTATTTTAATTTTGCGTATTTAGCGGTAAATTGTCTGGTATACTGGCCACTAAGGGTTGAACGCCAGCTATTACAACTGAATTTTGCTATTGGTTGAACGGTAAACTCTTGAAACCCCTGCGTCATCACTTTAACTGTTGGCCCCGCCTCTCCTTGATTCTGTGTTACTGAAAGCAGCTGGGCGTGTCTTACTGCTACAGCAGTAAGACACGCCCCTAATCAAGGCTTTTTTTTAAATTTCCCTCCTAGTGGCAGCTCAGCAGAAGGCAGGGACGTGTACTTACCCTTTAAAATGTTTATTTTCACTAAAACATTATGACAAATCTTTTTAGGTGTCACAGATTTGTTATATGGGTTGTGGATCTTCAAAAAATATTACAGAATGATTAAGTTGTATATGTTTTACGATTATTTAAAGTTGAAATAGGAACCTGTGGATTTTCTGCGAAACGTAATGAAAATGAAACAAATGCATACATTAGGAGAAATATCTGTAAAGTGTTGTATTTTGAAACCTAAGGTGAAAATGTTGTTTTTATTAAGTGGTTTTTAAACTGGTATTCCTTCAAAATATTCACTAGAGTTTCAGAAAGGCTGGTGACGCCTGATGTATTATATTGTGAATGAAGAATCCTCCTGTGTTTTTCGCGATTGTACGTCGTTTTTCTTAATTCAATTTTTATTTATTTTTTAACACAAAGCACAAAGAAGTGCCCTGAAACCTGGACATGTTGACCAGCTTGTGATTTTTCAATAAAGACTAAAAAGAAAGTACTAACTTTCTGCATTTATTTGTCGTTCTAGGCATATACCTCAGTTAAGTTGCACTAAAGTCACAGTTGGTTTAAAAGCCACAGGCAGATTGTATGTTATTATTTTATTTGAAGTTGTTGGCACATGACATGTTAAAACTAATGTTTTGAGTATAAAATATGCCAATAAAATATTTCATACATAATGTTCTCATGAAGGTGTACACATTTACGGATTAGATGTTTCTTAAATATCGGGATATATTGAATCGTATCGTGACCTATGTATTGGGATACGAATCGTATCGCCAGATGCCAGGCAATACACACCCCTACTGGTAATGCTAAAAGTCAATACCAAAGCTTGACAAAAAAAAAAAAAAAAAAAAAAAAATGATGATGATTAGCAACATTATCATGACAAACTCCATTTCTAATTTCCTTGTCCTGGATAGTAGTAGTAAAATGTAGTCTGATAACAGCAAGTTGAAAAAGTGCAGAAAAGGATATTGAATAAGTTTGACAGAGCTCTCGAGAGGGTTTCCCAGTTGACAGTGGTCGGTATCTGTGGTAAGAAAAGCAGTGAACCAGTGACTGAAGGGGGGGGATGGCAAGGGTCATTGATACACCTGGGGACTGAAGTCAGATCACACAGATGAACTACTGTTGCTCAAAACTGGTGCTCTGACAGAAAGGAGGACATCATAGGGCACAGGGGGTTTTATTTTCAGTCCGTGATGTTATGGAATATAATTAAATGATGTTGCCATAGAAGGAATAATTAAGATAAACTGCGTGAGACAAATATGAATCATTGATTAGAAAAATCACATAATTACACATGATTACATAGCAGTGGCTGCATATTTCTAATTCATTTGTCTTCAAATGTCGAAACAGACATAAAAAATTCATCCCAGGGAGAAAAAAACAAAAAAAAAACCCAATTGTGATCTCATTATTTTAAAGGAATGTGACTGCCTGGCTATTATGTTTCTTTGTGCTGATATGTGTGTTACTCTGTGTGGATCCCTCCATGCCTATAATGGCACTTCTCCCCTTTTATCATGGCCTTTCTTTTCACTGGAAGACGGGACTCTAATGAATAATTTACACTGCTGCTAACGTCCTCAGATTAGACAGAGAAAATTGTTTCGGGATCACATGAATGTTTAAAGACGAGTCACTGGACCTCTGTGCCGTGTGGCGACGCCTCACTGGTGTCATTCATTTGCGGCTGCTCTCGTATTATAAAGTTTAGGTTACAGCAAGAAGCCTCGTGCATTCTATAGCAGGAGAGAAAGTAATAATTAAAGCTTTCTTTGATTTACCTCGAGGAATCATTTGTTTCTGTGCTGAAACTTTCTTTCTTTTTTTTTTTTTTATCTGGCTGATACAAATGAGTGAGGGGCTTAACGTTTCAGTAAAAAAATGCCAGGCTGCTGTCATCTTAAAGGGACGGACTGAGTAGGCGGGTGAATATTAAGCCACCTCTTAGCATTGTTGGCAGTGTATGTGAATGTTTTGGCAATATTCCCTGTAAGCTCCACATACAAGGATTTGTGGTGCACGTCCACACCGTGCGTGCCTATAAAACTTTTATCTCTGTCCCACGCTGAGCAGAGTATTTATGTCAACATCTGATGAAATGAGAAATCGAATGCGAAACTTAGTGTCTTTCCGACTGATTGAATTCTCCACATGCTGATGTGGAGCATCTTGACTCTCAATCACATTTTCCACACAATGTATTTTGTCTGCTAAGGTACACTGCCCTCAATCGTTTCATTTAACAAAAAAAAAAAAAAAAAAAAAAAAGCTATTTTAAATGACAGGCATGAACCAGAGAGCCGCGTGTTAAACATTTAGTCGCTTTTTCATCAGACGACAACAGCTCAACTACTTAAAAACGGTTGCTGAAGCTCTCACGGTGCAATCAAACACCCCTTGTCACATTCATTTTGAGCCTAGCATCAAAAAACAAACTTTTTTAAAACCGAGGCAAAGCTCTTCTTATTTTTATTTTACTTACTGTATATTTTCCCAACAGTTGGGTCACAGTATTTGAAGTGACGTGTTAATTTCCTGAACAAAATGTCTACATAGATTGGATGTTGTCAAAAGCAAAGAAGCAACGCAAGCTAAACATTTTCCCAAATTGTCAAAGTGTCCTGCTACTTTAAACACTAACCGATATTCGAAAGAAAAACATTGGGTGTCTTATAGTCAGGGCGCTTTTTAAAGTTTCTAATAGACCCTTTGATTGTTTGTAAACATTGTGACGTATTTTGTTTGGCGGAGCTTAGCCTGGAGGCACACCACCATAGATATATATAAATACTAGATGACTTATCTGCGCTGTTAGACAATGGGGAGAGACATAGCAATGTGGCGGCCATCTTACCTCAGACACCCTAACTTGCTCAATTTTCAACCAATTCCCAAATGACAAGCGGCAATTTCAACATGTACAAGATTCCTATGTCATACCTACGTATTATACGGTTTGTAATAAGGCAAACCGTTTGTAAATCCATCAATACTCGCTACCGTAGAGCGCGTCAGAATGTCAGAACGTCAGTTGTCTGAGGTAAGATGGCCGCCGTTGAGCTCCGCTGGCGACTCCCGCTTGAGTCATCTAGTGTTTATATATCGATGCTTTAGCCAGCGGGGTTTCCGTCACTCGTGACGTGGGCCATTAAGGGGTCTGTAGAGCCAGGGCTTATTTTATCGATCTCTGAATAATCGTCAATAGATCGGCCGATTAATGGTTCATGCTATAATATTTAACTGATGCTCTGTGTTGGGTGAAGTGTGCACTAGTTCATTTGTTCAATTACATTTTGCCTTTTGTTGTGATTTGAACAACTTAATTTTTTACATTGTATTCTGGAATTACATTTAGCAAAAGTTGGTCTTTTTCTATTAATCGGTGGCTTTATTGTGCTTATGTTGACACTGTTAAACCGTTCCTTATTTAATTTAGTCATGTTTTATGTTCTTTTTTCATATATCGGCTGATTTATCTGCTAAACAACCAATAAATCGGTTATTAGCAGATGCATTGATTGCATATTGACTTCTTAAAAATGACAATTTTCATTCTGTGTTTCTGTTCTTTTGTTGTTCGGACGTCTTTATTTCATTTCTGAGAATTTTTTTACTGCTACCCAATCTCTGAGTGTGTGCATCCATTCAAAATATGGCCTAAAAAAGTTCCAAACCTATAAGAAAACTACTGTATATAATTTATTAAAGTGCACCATTAGTCTAAACATAAGAACAATTTCCTTTCTCACACTGTCTGTAAACACTGATTGAAATTTCCATATTCATATCATTAATGGCTTTGAACTACAGCTCCCTGGAAATACAGTACCTTTGTAGATAATTAATGTGTTTTAATGAAACCATTATTCATTTTAAACTAGTCATGCTGGTGGTGGTAAGATATATCTGTAACCACAGCTGCCTTGGAACAGTCTAAAGAAAGCATAGCGGCAAATCTATTTTTTCACATTCATACAAGGTGAACAGCCACAAAGACTATAGAGTTAGATTGAAATCTTCAAGTCCCTAATCATTTGTTTGAAGTGATACGCTGGTCTGACGCTGAATAATCAAACCAGTTTGTGTCAGAAATATTTTTAGAGTAATTTATATCAACTTTCAGCCTTGAAATCCATGTAATATCCCTTTATACAGTATGTGTGCAGCACCATTTTGGAGATTTTGACCAATCAGCATTCACATATTGTTTTTGTATTTTTGCTCCCCTAGAAAGTTGGTGGTGAATTGTATTTTTGGGTTTAGTTAGGTGATGTTAAGACGTTTTTTCCGAGTAAGACCAGGAACATTTCGATGGACGGCTTTTAATGTTGCACTGACCAGAAATTGAGAAATGTGATTTTAAAAATGCCGATCATTTTATGCCACCAGAATCCATCTTACTACAGGTCCATGCATGTCTTTCAGCAACGGGTTCTAAATCACTTCATTCCTACCGGTAAAGTTGACATAATGTCATCTTTCAGTTCAGCTGTTTTTGTAATTTGGGTGGAGTATCCCTTTAATATATCACCAAAGGAAGAAGAATAACTTATTTACATGATGAAGAAATGGAAAACATTTTTAAAAAGTTGTGTATCCATGGGCTTTATAAATAAATAGTTCAGATGCTGCTTAAAAATGGTCTTCTACTTGTTTTACTGATGTTTTAAGATCATGTAAACATATGGATGGCTATTTGAGCCAAATAACATTATTCCGTGATGCCACGATTTGCTTTATGATCACAAACTGTGGCAACATGGGTGCAATGTTTTTTTTTTTAGCTCTGTCATAAAAAGTAATCTTATCCAACCATGGTTGCTTTCAAACGACGACAGTCTTTCATTCATAATGCATTTGCTGTCGGCTAAATAATTCAACTACAGTGCGGATCTGACTTTGATTTTGTGAAGGAGTCAACCTCGCCACATGATTGTCAGAGCAAACTTTGTCTGCAGAATCAAAACCCAAAAGCAGTATTCCATGCACGTATAGATCTATATACTGTATAGAAATCCATTTAAATATAAGCAAGTACATTTAACCCAGGCTTTTTGACAAGTTCTCAATGGCTGTCACTATAATACAAATTCATTTGAGTCTCAAATCACAACCAAGTGTGAGCAAATGACTCACTAATGATGTTGTATTGATAGGAAGTAAGAGAACCACAGTTCCTCCCTGCTGAGTATCCTTTGTTCTTGATAGGAAAGAAAGTTCAAGGACGAGTAGCTCCCTAATTAGTTCAGGTCCCACCTTATAAAAATGCTGAATATAAAATAGGAGAACTGCATACATGTGAAATCCTTTCATGCAAAAGCTTCTGTGCTGTGGTTATAATAGACCATTTTCTAAGGCAAGTTGGTTTAAAAACAGCCAACATCTAATTTGCTGCTTAATGGATGGAAGGACTGTATTGTAAATGTGCAGCAGTTGGGGATCATTGCAGGTGAGACTCAGAACTGCCTCCACAGTGAGACAGAGGTACTGACTGTCAAACAGTAGGAGATTACAGCTCTTTCATGTTAAAATACTAGATTTTGAGCAGATTTAGAAAAGGAATGTATCTAATTAGCACCTAGAGAATATATTTAAATAATTTTGGTCTTCATTTTATGATGAAATTTCTTTTTGTGCAGTTCAAGAAGATGTAGGAACATAAAGTAATATTTTCAACAAAGCATGTGAGACTTATTTTTAACTCTGTTTCAAGCAAGTTTACCTGCGGATGAATGACTTAATACAATGGAAGTGTCGGTAGTACAACTCTTGAATTTAAATGCAGAAATACATTAAGGTTGATACAATCCTAATTAATAAACAATACCGGTCAGACATTGAACAGGTTTTTCTTGCAAGAAAAGGTACGGCAGAGCACACAGAGCAAATTACTTGCTGAGCACGAAAAGTTCTTCTGAGAAAGATCTTTTCTACAAGTCGCTTCATTTCACAACAAGCTGTCATTTAACATCTGATTCCCGCTGTGCGGTAAATCAAAGCCTTTTATTATTTTCTCTACCGTGAAGCTAACTAGCTACAAGCTATCTGGTTGAAGAATGTGTATTTGCAAAATGGAATATAGCAACATTCTTTAAGAGATTACTGAACTGGAGACTAAAATGCAAAGACTCGAAGTCAACATAGTGGCAAATGGACACTGCAGTATTTAAGGGAACGACGTTTCCGCCAATTAATAGCAGCAGGGAGGATAAAGCTAGCTCATTACCAACCAGCTCAGACAAAGCTATCAGATCTAAGGAGGATCCTGTGCAAATTGATAAGCCAACCTGTGTGAGTCCTCCCCGGGACACTCAGTGCTAAACCAAAGAAAAAGTCATGGATGTTGGAAAGGCTAATGGGCAGAGCACAAAGCCCTGATATCAGTAATGAGACCTGTTGGCCTCCACTGAATCCCCACCACATCGACTCCCTTCTCTGCTCAGACGCAGAGGGAGACGAACAAAATTGCAAGCTCAGTATCATGTAGAACTGGAAAATCGATTTACTCCACTGGTAAATGACCAAGAGTCCTGCTCTAATGATGGCAACATGCAATATTCCTGCATTGTGAAGACTGAGAGAACATCAAGGAACCAAAAGCTACATAAGAATGGTAAATAGACTTGATTTATATAGCACTTTTATGCCTACGCTGAAGTAGTCCCCAAAGCGCTTTACAATGTCAGCTCATTCACCTATTCACACACCAATGGGACTGAGCTGCCATGCAAGGCGCTGGTCAGCCACTGGGAGCAACTTAAAGTTCAGTGTCTAGACACCATAGACAAATATGGACTGGGATCAAACCCCCAACCTCTCGATCAGAAGACGGCCCCCCTACCACCTGATCCACGTTCTCTACTTTTCTAACTTGGCCTGGCAGATAAAATCTTTCACATCGTGAAGAATGTTATAGTCCATTTTGGAATATGTAATGCTAGATTAAATTTTCATTTGGCAAACACTATTATCCAACGCAGTTAGGGTTAAGGGACTTGCTCAACGTCCCGCAGCGATAGCCTAGGTTGGATTTTGAACTGGTGACTCTTCACTTCCTTAACGTTACCACTGATCTGTCCCCAAGTACCAGGAGTTCAACCGTCTGCTGAAAACCGTGAACAGCTTGGAGCCTCAGGTGAACCTTAGCAGCCCAATTCCTTCAGTCCCAAAGCAAAAATGAACTTTTCGAGAAATTTCACTCATAATAAATGTGTCTGACACATGTTTTAGTCATTCACTACATTTGATTAAAAAAACTAAATGAGACTGGACTAAAACTTTTCTCATCCAACCTATTTTACTTTACCAGTCACTCTGCTATCAGTGCTAATGAAGACAAAAGACATCATGTACCATCAGAGAACAAAACAACACCGTATCGAGGTACTGCAATGACGGATGAAGAATGAGTCACAACCCAAAGAGAAACATCATGAACGAGGACTGCTCAGCCCACCCTGTACCCCACCCCCTTTCCCTATGAAACACAAACAGAAAATAGTTCCTCAAGCATCAGAAGAATGTTTCTGTAATATAATCTGTGTTCCCCTGTTGCTTGTATCTTGTTTTTAACCAGCGCTGGAGAGCTGAGTTGATGCAATGTGTTTGCCAACAATCTATAGCTCTTGATTTTGTTTGTTCACAATAAACATGGATATAGGGAAAGGATAAATGCTGCTATTTATTGATGAAAATGGGGGGACTAGAAGTTGGTTGTCATGCCATAATAAAGACGGCAAACATAAAGATACCTCACTTGATAATATGGGATAGGAAGATTGCATCCTCCAAAACCTAACAAAATAAGAAGTTCATAAATACAGCTGACAAAAGTCTGAACTATTTGGTTCACTTTGTTTCTCTGAACGCCAGAGTCCAATGGCAAATATAAATCTTTAAGTTGAACCCTTGACTGCGCCGTACAGTGGGTGATTTGCCGCTTGAAAGTTGGCTTTCATCTCCATTACAAATACTTATTTTCACATATTGGATTGTGGGATGTGGTGTCCCGTAGACGAATGCATAGACGTGTTTTTTACTTAATTCATGCTGTGACATTTTTGGGATTGCTTTCAAACACTGTCAAAGTGACTTCCCATCATATTTTTGTTGTTTTCACGGACTGAAATTTGCCACAAAACGATTGCGGATGTTTATTTTCCGAAATTGAACGTCTTGTGGAGTGATTTGATATCCCGGGAAATACCGGAACCAAACAAAACTGGTGCCAAACAAATCTCTGTCCTCTTTGTCTAGCAAAGAAACTCAAGAACAACATGACTTGACCTGATTTTGTAAAAGAATTGTCTCCAGCAACTTTATTGACAGCCACATGAAAAATCATCAGTTTTTGTAGTTCAGAGGTTTGTTTTTGTAGTTCAGAGGTCAAAGCATTTAGTCACAAGATGGATGGTTTGTGTGTTTTATCAGCTCTGTACAATAGCAGCGAACATAGGGTGTAATAAAAATGAACACAAATAGAAAGTTGCGTGTGATCAGTTATACCCTGTGAGAATAGTTTCTCATCTACTCGAAGATTGTTTTGTTTACACCTTTCAGCGAGTTGTTGGTGTTTTATTTCTTCTCAACGCATCCTTATGAGTTAGGGGAATAAGTTGTGCATTGCATAAAAAATATTTTGCAAATATGACATTGATGTCATACAGTAGATATCGTGTCCCTTTTTAATGCAATGGGATTCGTTGCTCGTCTTTAATACTTCCTGGGAGCAGATTAAGGTAAGGATTCACATTCATGTCTCGAATTCACAGAGACGAAAACCCCTATAGGGCTTAGGATTCTGTCAACAAAGAAAAAATATGTATGTGATACTTTTTTGTTGGAACAAACAACCTCTGAGGTTTCAAAGTCTTTGACCTGTTTTTGTATCGCTGGGCCAGGCAGTACAAAAATAAGCAAATCCCCACAGAAAAACCTCAAAAATGACAAGAATAATTTTCGATGACTACAAGTGTTTTCACAGACACTTAATCCCCTGCGGTTCTTTTCAATAAGACTCCCCTTACACAGATATACTTGGATACATTCATTGACAAATCTAGATACATAAAAATTGGATTCTGCCCACAGTTATACTGCACTGTCAATATCAGAAATGAATGAGCTCAAGCAGGGATTGTGATTAGAATTCAGTACTCTCCATTCCAATACGGCAACAATTTACATGCTGGTATGACTTACATGCTGTCAGAGAGAACAGAGCAAAATAATTCAGGGTAAAAGAACAGTATGGAGGTGCCGTATTATGTGCGCTCATACTATCATGAGTCATCCAGTATTATATAAAAAAACAGCCTAATGCTATTTTAGTAAGATCCAAAAGCACATATTTAAAGAATACATTTCACGTTAGTCAGCAAAGGAACAAAATAAAATCGCCACTCATAACTTTTGCGTGGCAGGAAATATTATCTGGCGGTTTAGCTGCCAATGCGTGCCACGTCAGTCTCACCGTGTCACACATTTTATAGTAGGTATCAAGAAGCTCTGCTGACAATTCAAACTCCCCTGCAATGTATTGATCTGCCACTGACATGACTCCAATGCAGGACACTGCTACTAATGGAGTGATGAAGTAACCGTAAACCTGATGCAGCTCACCAGCACATCACTGGGAAGACTCAAGGAGAATACCAAAGGGTGTTTCTTCAAGCTTTTACCTTTTATTTAAAACAAAGAATCTTCATTGATTTTTGGTGAGAATTGATGATGGTAAGAAAACCTTTTTACCACTGAGAGCTATAGCTGTAAAGTGTGTAATTTGGAGACTTTTATGATCTCTGAGCTTAGTGTATAGTTACGTTCCACTTCTACCTTTAATAGGCTTGTAGTGCTAGCTTGGTTAGGGTAAATATTGGTCTTTTTTTTACCTGCTTTTTTTTATAGCATTGGCTAGAAACGCCTATGCTCCAGCACAATGAAAATGCATTGTGTACCAAAAAGAGCCAATATTTTTTTTATTTTTTTATTTTTTTTTAATTTTAGGAATCTGCTCCAATTGAAGTATTGAATGTCATACAAAGGTTTTGAGGCCTCATTGAGTTGGTTTATTGTAGCAATCATATCATTATATTGGTTAATATTTTTTTTTGTAACCTCGGGTCCTAATGTTGTAAAAGAATTAATGAAATCACACATTCTATACCTCTCCGTAGGCCTAAGAAACTCAGCTACAACTGTAGCCAACGAACATTCAGAACAAAAGACCACAGCCTGAGCACACACAAGAGACCGTTAGGTTCAAAGAGGGAAAAGTCGACAACTCCACTGCCTTTTTCCGCTGCTGTGAGTCACAAAATAAACACAGAGCTCCATAACAAGAGCCTACGTGAAACTATAGGCTGAGCTGAATCCACTGATATACAGGACGGGTATGTTATGTACCAAAACACCGCCATACAATCATAAAATACACAGCGGAAAAATGAGCAATTATGACAAATTGTCTTACCTTTGTTGAATCCTTTCAAAAGTTGCTCCAATCTGTGCAAATTTCCATATTTTGATAAATCCAAAATGTAGCCAGACAGATACAGCCATTCCACACATCTGAGCACTTTTCAGTCGAGAAACACGTCCAATATGCGCTTAGTGCTCGTGCGTAAAATGGCCGGTCCCTCCTTTACTCAGTTCTGATTGGCCAGGGCTAAAGTCCGGCCCCTTAGTGTTTGATATCACTCATTTCTACAGGCTCTCAGCTTTGCAACGCTGTGTCAATCCATCTGATTGGTCAAAGCATTGCTGAACTAGACACATGCGTAGCACCACCAAAAAGTGGAACCAAAATGAGTATTGCTCATGGCACTGCAGAGACCTGAATAAAAATGGATGTCAAGCCAAATTGCAACACCTAGTGGTCAAACATTAGACTAATAATGATTGGAATCAATTTGACTGACATATTACCGTTACAAACTTGTGGAAAACATTGGCACAGTTGTGGCAAAGTGGGCTTCTGCCTGAACTTTTTTGTATCAAAATCAAGACAGTATCATATATTTCCAAAAAAATCACATCATCTGTAACCACTAAGGGTCCTACTTCAATCTGAACAAAAAATAGTCATGTAGGTCATGTAGAAGCTTAGAAAAACATTGGTTATAGATAGTGATTCAGACTTTGTCTCTCATATGATATCATAATGATAATGAAACACACATTCTCAGACCCTCGAACAATGGGGAAACATGACTCCCACTGACCACTTACACCTCTCTCCATACCATAATTATCCAATCAACGACTGTCCCTTTATATTATAACATATAACATTGTCATTTTTTTTTCAACCAGTAGAATCACATTAACAATAAGCTCTTTTGCATGTGTGCCCGAGTCGAGGTAGGCAGTGGCACACAAAACAAGTGACAAATTCATAGACAATACTAAAACGTTTTTAAGCCGATAAATAACACAAATGCCAAAGTCAAGAGTACATAAAGAATAATGAAAAGGACAGCCACAGAATAAGAGTTTATGAAAGATACAAAACATAACAGAAAGCAACCAAACAGTTAAAAGCAGATAAATCAGCTAAAACAGCATAGGGGTGTTTTTATGACAAGCTCTTCCATTGAGACCAGCTCTGTAACTGCTGACAGCTGTAAGTGTTCTGTGTGTATGTAAATGTGTCCATCTGCTGTTGTCGTTAATACGATTCCTTATTTATTATTTTACATTCGTCAGTTTATGTTTCATTCATTTCCAATATTTTCTTTTATTCTTTCCTACTATAACAACGTGAATGTCCCTTCCATGGGGTGAATCGAGATTGATCTTATCTTACAAACAAGTGGAAAACAGATGAAAAAATATATAATTAGGTCAAATGGGATATTCATTTCCCTTCAGTAAAACTGAAATATTTAATTTCTGTCTGTAATTTCTCTGTAATTAGGAGCAGCTAGAGATAGTTGCACAATGATGAATTAAAACATATATATACATATATATATATATATTTTTTTTTTTTTTTTTTTTTTTTTGAAGCAGGAACAAATAAGATTTCTGTGTCAATTATCTATTTTCTTTTCTTTTTTTTTTTTTTTACATCAAGCAGAAATATGCATGTTGTTCTGAAACTGACAAGGACAATCTGTGGTATCTGCAAACTGTCCTTGATCCATGTTGTCCTCCAACTCATGATGGCAAGACTTTGTGTCAGAAATAAATAATGCATTGGAATGTCTTCACTGAACACACCTGATAACAGAAAGACTTATTTACATTGAGTGGCAGCTGAGTTGGCACTAGATGGGCAGAATCAGTCCAGATGCTGGAAAACTTAAATACCAGTCTTCCACACCTGTCTTATAGGCAAAGAGTTAACATCAGATTGGAACATATGGATGTTACCCACGCTATGCATAAATATTCCACTACTCCATACATGAACCGTGTCGATGAAGCAATGGAGCGAAAAAGACAGATCTGGCTAGAACTTGTTCATATGGTAAATAGAGGAAGTATCCAGAAGCTCAATTTACCTGATTTTAATTTACTCGCAAACTAATTAAGCAGCATTTACAACAACCCTCATTCCATTTATTACCTAATGGCTTTCAGTTGGAGGGAACAAACATCTGGTCCTTGGCATCCACATCAGATTGGCAGAAATCTCAAACTGCACCTGATGTTTCTACACAAAGCTTTTGAAATTTGAGACTTTATTTGGTTGGAAATTAGAAAGAACATAGATGTACATTGAATTAAAATATAGTTTCTGCTATAGTTTTTCTATGATTTTGTTCTTCTTAGGCCCTCAACGCATCCAAAAGTACTGTTAATCAGCACTTAGTCTATTTTTATTTGCGAAATACCCTGTACTGCCTTTGAAGTCTCTTTCTTCTTATTCTCTCTATCACTTCTAATGCTTGACTGTCTTTTTATGAAGTGACAGAGCAAACTTCCAATTCACCCGGGACGCTCCTTTGACCTTCTCTGTTCTCTTTCCTCGGTAGTAAGCCGTCAATCCATCCGTCTCATGCTGTCTGAAGCCTTGCAAATGAAGAGAACACAAGTTGGGGTTACTGGGAGATACTGGCTCAAATTCACCTTGTCTGATGACCTGCCTCACTTCCAGCTGCTGCTTTTTCTTATCAACGTCTATTTCCACTGCTACCGTGACCCTTCTCGTTAAATTCTGATACTGCGCTTCGAACCTCTTTAAGTATTTTCTGCATATCTCTCCTCACCTTCCTCCTGTATTACCTGCTTCCTAATCCTGGGGGTTGTGTCACTTTCTTACACCAAAAGTTTGACAATATTCAAAACCTCAAACTCCCTCACCATTTCAGTGAGTTGACCTAGCTGACTTTTGCACAAATTATCTCTCTGCTTTCTCCACCAACGAGGACCCGAAACTGATCTACAGTCTTGCCACTTTTCTTGATTGCCATCATCAGCAGCTCTCTGACGGCAGACAGATTACAATCTGCCTTCGAGTCAGGTAAAGTGCCATTAAGGGAACACTTCACAATAATGAAACTTTACAGTGCTTGAAAAAAAGTTAATCAAAATAAATAGGAGGACACATATAATGCTGTAGTATAATTGGAAGTAGCTCATCATTACTAATAACAACTTATGTGAGTTGGAGGAGATGAGATAAATGGCACAGGAACTTTATCATTTATCAAGTATGCCAACACAAAGCCGAACTGTTAAAATGTGTTCTTCAATCAAAACTCTTAAAAGATACATCTATTCTACATCTTTTGATGACAGCGCTAACTACTCGGATAGATGGAACTGGACAGAATCATCTACTGCCCAAAATAATTGTAAACAGACTTGATGTATAATGATTGTATCACCCCATGAGTAGTTCCAAGGCACTTTAGATTATCTGCCATGTTCACACACCAAAGACAACAAAGCTGCCATTAAATTAAAAGCCAGTATTTCTCCATTTTGAGAAAATCAGAGTCTTTCCCAAGGTCACTTTAACACTTGAGCAGGTCCAGTAAATCTGCAAACCCATTGACTCAGTAAACAAGAATTAGAGCCTATCTGTTTATAGCCAAGTTGCACAGGACTGTAGAAGCACTATGGTTTTACAAAAAGAGGAAATTGCCACAGAATTAGCACGATAACATCCATGTCAATTCATCAAATTAATTAGGGTTTGTTTTTTGATCTTCTTTTAATACTGTGGCTAATGCTTTACACTAGATCATAAAATGCTTGGATAAATGGAGCTAGAGTTGCATCTCCAAAGCACCCCAACCCTTTGAACATATAATGAGCTTTGTAACGGTGGATTGGTGTTGCATTGTATTGCGTTATATTGCATGTTTCAGGTGTGTGCTCTTTGCCAACTCCACTGCTTAAGCATTATATCATTCTCCCTGTTTTTCTAAATTCGAGTTAAGTAATATTTTGCACACAAACACGTTTGACTACGTTCTGTTAAAAATTGATAAAAATTTTCCAGATGGCAGATTTACTTTACAAAGTGCCTCAATTTTAAGAAGTACTACAAAATCATCAAACAATTCAAGATGGATCACTCCCATTTAGGCTTTTCAAACGTGATCAACAGGCTTAAGCTGCAAAATACCGTTGACAGAGGAAGAAACACTGCTTATATAAGACCGGTTAAGCAAATCACACACTCGCTCAAGCAGGAGTCTTGTGGGAATAGCTCAAGGTGCGATCACACCACCGAATCCTGGAGCTCTTTAACCCCTCTATGACTCGTTTGACCAATGAAGTTATTTTTGTTTGACTTGGCGTGAACAAATTCTAGAGTGTCTGTGATTCCTATCGAATTCACACCTCTGACTGACATCTGCATTGCTGCAGCGCAAGTAAAGTAAAAATAACACCAAAAAAAACCATTAATAAACGGCTCATATTGTAAAAAGAATATGGGCATTTGTGTGGGAATGGGCAGATGATGCAGCTAAGTTTCCCCAAAGCAATGCCGTGAGGGCAAACAAGCCGTGACACATGGAGAAAAAGTGAGTAAGGCCATTACTGATGTGCTTTACCCTCGCCCTGTCCTTTTATTCTGCTTTTTACTGCTGAAAACCATATCCACGCTGAACTATCTGACTTATAGTGCATCAAAAACAAGCAGTTCTGTAACTGAAGGGATTTTCCCTGTCATTTTAGAGAGGATGAAAAGGTGCGCTGTGGACGCAAACCAAGCCAAATCAAGGTGACAAAATTATTAGCTGTTTTCCGCCAATTCGGCTCGATTCAGTAACAACCGTTCAAACCTTATCTAACCAAAACAAAGAGACAATACCTGGAAGAACTAGAATATTTTCATTTCCTGAAGAAAATAAAGGGTGCAAGTGCTCGCCTGCGTCGCACTGGCTTTGCTTAGCATTAGCATTAGTTAGGATCAGCTAGCATTAGTTAAGATTAGCATTAACCTAGCAATAGCATTAATCTAGCATTAGCATTAACCTTGCATTGGCACTAACTTAATGTCAGCTAAGCAATAGCATTAACCTAGCATTAGCACTAACTTTACTGAGCATTAGCCAAGCAATAGCGTTAAACTAGCATTAGCTAAGCATTTTTGGTCTCCCTAGAAAATGAGATGTTTCCATGAATACATTTCAAATTAGCCTAACAATAGCTTAACGTCAATAAGGTTAAAATGGGTTGAACTTATTAGCTGAATATGCTAAAGGTTGATTGGTTTGTAATTAGAATGGGTTCTTTCTTTCTTACTATGGACCATATATTTTGTTAAGAGCGCTGAGATGACTTTGCTGTAATTTGCACTATATAAATAAGGTTGAGTTCAGTTAATTTGTTTGCAAAGATTTGAAGGTAAAATCTAGAGCAGCTCCGCTCTAGCTTAACCAGCTGTCCTCTCTAAAAATGGGACCGGAGCTGAAAAGTCAATGCACAAAAAATGTAGTAACTCCAAAAGTTTATAAGTTACAAATCACCAAAGTGATAGCATAAATCTTGGGAACTTTCTGGAAGTTTTGATAGCTTATTTGTCAAAATCGGACAAACAGTGTAGGAGAAGGTAACGTCTGACAGAAGGAAAAAAAAAAACAGATAAAAATAGTGAGGATGCCTCCTGCAACTAGTCCAGTTAGTTTCATTGAGATCATTATTTTCAGCATTCTCGATGGTTTTGCAACATTTCGTTATTTTATTTTATGCATATCTCCATCAACATGTGTGGAATTGGCCCTTCCACTTACCAACCTTTAAATTGGTCTGATTAGGATGTTTGATTAGGAAGTTAAACTAATATACCTAAGCAGGAGAGCTTTTCTGCACTGAGCTCAGCTATACTGGACTTTTCTGTGGGGGCAACTAAATGCAACGAAGGAAACTTGCTGGGGCAGCAGGAGTTAAGGTAGGCTGTACGCAGAGCTGAATAAAAATATCTATATTATACCGACAGAGTGGCACAGTGTCTCTCTCTTTCTCCAGTGCTGAGAAAGCTTGTCCTTGCACTGGGTTTGGAATTGTCAACGTCTTTTTTTTTTTTTTTTAACCCTCTGCTGTCTGCTCATTTTAGTAATCCTGCAAGACCAAAGACGGATAGGTACGTCTGCAGGAAGTCAGTGGATTATGCTGGTTTGTGGAGATAATAAATTTGCCTTTTCGACATTGGCTAATTTCTTTGTGGTGTTAAAGCTTTTAAGCTAGGATTCAGCTTCCAGAATAAAAAAATAAATAAAAAAACAGAATAAGCAATTCAAATAACTCTGACTGTGAATAGATGTCTTTGGATGGCACTTCTGTACTACAGGCAAATGCTCTCTTTTTAGGGGGAACAACAGTTTGATAAGTGATTTTTGTGTGATGTCTTGAACTTCTTCACAGTGAAAGACAAGTACTAGTATTTAGTCAATGGTGGCCCACTCTGAGAGAAACATTCTGATATCATTCTGCAGTGCAACAGTATTGAAACAAGCAGAACAAACTGTGAACAAAAGGAGAGATATTGGCACCAAAGGTTATCCACACTAACATCACCGAACCCTCCATATGTGACACAGAAAAACGAGGGCTAATGTAGAACCCTGGTGAACATCGTAGACCATTTGTCACATTCATTATGGCTGTCGCAAGCCTTCTGTATGCTGCGGTTTGACGCAGATTCCAAGAGACGATAGACACTGGAAGAGTAAGTGGGATCCTTATTGGATATGGGTCTTCATTTTTCAGGCTTTAGTGTTGGAGATGACAAAAAAAATGCAATACTTGTCAAAAAGTATTTAACTACAAGTTTGGCGTTAAAAATTCCTACAATACTCAACGTTTGGTACAAGAAGCTTTTATTTTTTTTAAATATTTAATCATTGTAAATTACAGGTAAAAAATCTTAAAACACAAGAAACTATTCTAGACTTTTAAACTTTCTCCTAACTTTTTGGTGGATCAACATTGGTAAAATGAAATTAATTTATCAAAAATAATAAAACTGCTAACATTAGATGTGTTGACAGAAAGACTCTCAATGGCATTACATCAGAGTGAATGATAGTGATAATGATGATATAAAATATTAAACAATCTGCAGCCCATGTAATACCCCTAACCTATAATGCTTAGTCACCTCCACTGTAGAGTAAAATATCCCACAAGCATGAACATAAACATAAAATAATTTTTAATACTGTTCTTTGGTTTCAACTGCCAAAAAAAAGATAAATAAAGGAATAAACTGGCTTTTTTGCATGGAACATAAAATTGTTCCATAACAACTTGATGGAAAAACTTGCATTTTGGCACTAAAGGAGCTACTTTTGTCATCCCAGCTCTAAGATGTGGAAAATGTTAGGCGTGTGTGCGTGTGTGTGTGATTAAACTAATGGCAGGCTCTTTGTGCCAACATCCACACAACTTTTTCATCCAAACAATCAGATGTGGAATCTCAATTCGACTTTCAGTTAGAAGAGATTATGTGGTGGAGAAAGAGCTTTACCCATTTATCCATCCATCTTAATGGTTGTAATTGACCTTTGGACAGCTCTGGGCCATCCTTATAATAAGAGCGACTCGGAGTCCTTTAAAAAGTATCTCCCCTGTCTCACCTACAGCAGCTAATTCTGTTATTTTGGTTTGGTTTTTTTTTTTTTTTATCACTGCATATTCATTCGTATTACCATCCATATTAATGTCAATGTAATAGGTGGAGGGAGATTAAAGGTTTCAAGGTGTGGAAAAGGTGACATATCTGAGGATTAAGTCCACGCTGATTGCTACTTGAATAGAAGTGTGATAGAGGATCAGATAGTCAAATTTAATTCATTTTGAAAAAGAGGTTGTTTTTTTTTCTATTAGTCTTTCTATCTACTGGTATTTGGTCCATATTTTAGGATGGTGTAATTATTCATCATTTTGTTCGTTTTGCAGCAGGTTTACTAATTTGTTTCGTTTTACAAGCTATCTTTTATTATCAGAGTTGTTAGCTTTTGGGATATTAGTTTGCGATCTATCTTCCAAATGTCTATGGATTTAAGTGTCAGCCAAGGTAATTGGATCATTGATCGGTTCATTCATCCCTTTATTTGTCTTTGTACATGTTGCAAAATTGTTCTCTCTTCAAAGTGTGGCTACATTTCAGAAAGCTTTACCATGTTTAATCATGTTGGCGATGCAAGCATTGTGTAGCATGACTAGGCAGAAATATAGCCATTGTTTTTCTCACATATCTAGTCAATACTTTATCTAATTTTCCAGATAAACAATGTTGAAAACTAACACTTCAAGAGCTGCACAGTGCTATTCAGTTCTCACTGATTTGGACAACTGTTAATTGTGTTAAAAACACTCCAAACTTGCCCAGACTTCCCCTATTTATAGAAAACAGCAACCCAGAATTTCAAGTATTCAGCGAGAGTTTTTAAGGGGTGGGTGCACGCTCATTTGCACACATTTGCATGTCATTAGCACTTCAAAACTACAAACTTGAAAGGCTTTGCTTGTCAAGACAGTCTAATCTTCCTCCCTCTCTCTCACTTCTTCTTCTTCTTCTTCTTCTTTCTCTTCTCTCACTCCACCACTTTCTCACACAAGCAGCGATTAAGGAGCTCAGGACATGAATTAGAAAGTTTAACCTTCTGCTGAGACTTGTGACAGTTTGTGGGGTTATTGACAAATGTGGTGTGCATGAGTTTACAGTTTGCATCTTGAGTTTACACCCAAAACTAGGGAGAAAAGATGGGATGGGCTTAGGAATCATGTAGCCTGATTCAGGCTAAGCATGGATGGATGGAGGAATGGATGGATGGAACACACATCTTTTTGTGTGTCTATAAAAAGTGGAGAAATACTGTTATGTTACTTTACTACAAAGAATAAAACCAAATCACTTCCTGAAATTGTTGTAAAATCAAGTCTGAGTAGTTAAAGTAAAATGAGTACTGCTGCTAAGAATGGCCACGTGTACATAGGAGCTTTAATTCCTCTTTAAAGTGGAATAAAAGTTAATTCCTCTTTAACCTGACCTTGTAAACACTTAATTCCTAATGCTCATTTAATTCCAAATTAAACTTAATTCCGAATTAGGTGGCTGGTTTCTTCCATTTTTAATTCCAAATTAAATAATAACTTTCTTGTAAACAGTTAACAACACTTACGGTAATTCTGCTTTAAGTTAATTCCAGTCGTTCTGCCCATGTGCAACTTGCAGCGATGACGTGCTGGGTGATATAATCCAACATGGCGGCCCGGAATAGAGCTGACACTATTTAATAAGAGCCTTAAAAGACATGAATATAATGAAAAAAGGGGATGGACTTAGGCATAAACATGCAGACATTAACACAGACACATGGACTTATCTCACACATGGAGATCAGCAAACGGAACAGCTTCATCGGATGGGTGATACTAAGAATCGGAGACGGAGTAAATGCATCCCGGTACTGCTGCACAGGCTGTAATATCACCAACACTGTAATTCTGAATGATTTAATTCTGAATAACTAATTCCGAATTAAAAAACATCATGTAACCATGGCCAATAATACATTTAAGCATAAATACCAAGTTATACTGCCTTTTTTGTTGTCATTGTTAATAAATTAACATCTAATTAAAGCATGTGTGACTTTTTAAGTACTGAGACTAATAGAAACAGTAGTGACGGGTGCATTCACTAAAATATCAAAAAACCTTTACTTTTATTGATAGTCAATTAAAAAAAGTAGGACCATTTTAACCTTATTGAGCATTCTAGTAAATGGTTTTACTATAGATTAATTTAGGATTTTCAGTTTCCAGCTGCAGATACAGCTTAGTTATTCACATTTTTTTTTTTTTTCAGGAAATTCATTTTTCACAATGTTTTCCATTATAATGCCAATTAAAAGTATTTCAAGATTACCATACGGCACCTAAAGAATCGCTAAATGACCAGTATTGGATGCTATATATCTCTAAACCGACCTTTAGGCTCAGTGTAAAATGCTTAAAAGCTTGTGTAACACAATCACCAATAGATAGGAAAAACATACTGACAGATAGCCACTACCGGTTAAATCCCAGAGAAGCACAGGCAGTCCCTTACTTTACTTCATTATTTAAGTGCTGAGGTCAAGCAGAAAATGAAGCATTAACTAGAATCCTTTCATTGCTAATCATTTGAATCAACAAACAACTTCAACAAACAACTTTGTCTCTCTGTACAGCCGCACATAGAATTTTTATTCAACCATTCATCATAATAGCTCTTCATTATGCCTAACTCGAAAAATGTTCGGTTGATATAAAAGGTACTAGGCATGAGTCTTTTAGCATGAGTCACATTAATATCTACCTGAGCTTAAATATGCTTTTAATAAACCCTTGTGATTTCGCTGTTGCAAAAGTGAAATTTGCTAGTGTGTGGGTGGAGCAAATTCACTGACTCAAACCTTCATCTAAAACCGTGCGTAAAAAGGTCTGTCCTCAATATATAAAAAGAGAGAAAGGACCGTTGTTTGGAACGATCCGCAATTAGACGCCACTAAGTGCAGCTTCTGTCAATGTTTTAAATAATCAGGATAACTATCAAATCCATCACATTAAATAATAATGTGGTTGAAATCTAGCTATGTTTAATACTTGCAGTGTGTTAGTAAATACAAAATAAGTGTCTAGTATTGGTATTTAATTTTATTATCCCCCGCCACAAAATGTGAAGGGGGATATAGGTTTGAGTTGCGTCCGTCCGAGTTAAAGGGGACAGCTTTTCTCAGAAACCGTTAGATACGATAAACCAAATTCGATGTGTGGCTTCAAGTTATCAATACCTTGATTTAGTTCGAAAATGAGAGGTGCGCAATTATTTTTTCTCAAGTTATTGCCCTTTTTCCATTTTTTTTTTACTCTGTTTGAGGCATCTTCAAAGGGGACAGCTTTTCTTAGAAACCGTTTAAGATAGGATAACCAAATTTAATGTGTGGCTTCAGGGTATCAATACCTTTATTGAGTTTGAAAATAAGAAGCGCGCAATTATTTTTTCAGGAGTTATTGCCCTGGTTCCATTTTTTTTACTCTGTTCGAGGCATCTTCAAAGGAGACAGCTTTTCTCAGAAATCGTTTAAGATACAATAGCCAGATTCGGTGTAGCTTCAAGGTATCAATACCTTGATAAAGTTCCAAAATGAGAAGTGTGCAATTATTTATTCTGCAGTTATTGCCTTTGTTCTGTTTTTTGGACTCTATTCGAGGTATCTTCAAAGGGGACAACTTTTCTTAGAAATTGTTTGAGATAGGATAACCAAATTTGGTGTGTGGCTTCAGGGTATCAATACCTTCATGGAGTTTGAAAATGAGAGGCGCGCAATTATTTTTTTCTGGAGTTATTTCCCTTTGTTCCATTTTTTGGACTCTGAGGTATCTTCAAAGGGGACAGCTTTTCTTAGAAACCGTTTATGATAGTTAGTAATTTAATATTCTGATGTGATCATATTTTTTTATGTGTACTGTACATTTATGTTTAGACATTTAAGAAAAGGTAGTGAGTTATGATAAAAACCAGCCTGGCGAGAGATGTGGATGACTGTCTTCTTGTTGTTTTGAAAATCTTATTATTATTCTTTTTTTTTTTTTTTACCATTGCTGCAAGTATTGCAAATTATTGTGCTAAATTTCACAAAATTGTTATTAGTTGTGATGGATTTGACTGTTCTGATTATTTTCCTGGACAGAAGCTTTCCTTAAATCTTTTCTAAAATAAATTGAACTGCAATCATAAGTAGAGTCCTTTTGTGTAAAAGTGTTTTGACTAAAAATGATAAGATCATCCTTTGAAATTCGCATGCATTAGCTCAATGGCTAACAGTGGAGAGTTGTCTGATAGATGATGATATTGAAATGGGATGTTTCACAAAAATGCGTGTCTTTTCTTTCTGTCTTTTATATGATTTGTCAAAGAGAGATCAAAGCAAAAGGATGTTTACCTACATTACACACCTTAGGTCGATTACAGTGACTACACCTTTTCTTTCACTTCTTCTGACAACACAAAACATAAACCTTGTGACAAAGAGTATGAGATTATTTTAGACAGGCTACCTGGTATTAAAGCATGTTGAATAATCTATGAAATGTCTCAAATTAATCTAATTGATTTAGAGTGCTATAATGTAGAATTTCCGATCTATACAGGAAAGGCATAGTCTGATTACACTCATCTTAAACAAGCTCAAAGCCATGCCATGTCTTCATTGATGCCCTCCACCAAGCATGTACAATCCCCAACCTATGTGAAGTTTGAGATCAACTGACATAAGCATATATCTACCATAAAGTACACTACAAACCAAACAGGGATAAATCTTAAGTAAAAAGTTTACCTTAGTTGAGAGGTTCAGGTATTTTTACTTGTTAGATCAAGTGCTGAGGCATGACTTTGTACCACTCTGCCCTGATAGAGAAACATGCATCATATTTTTGGTATAGCTTTGAAAATGCTTACAACACAAAACTTCTTAAAAGATCCATTTTCTCTAAACACGAGCGACTCAAAGTACCACACAGATTGGATGGTGCCTGGAAAAAGCAGAAGACCTCATTGATGATTACTTAGCAGTATAGTAGATAAGGAATACTACACGGACGGTGCTTTTTCTTTTATGTGCAACATATCTAGAATTCACCCTGACGCATAGTGATTAAACCTTACCATCTCGAATAGAATGTCTTTATATCATAAGATGAATTGAGCAATAAGGCTGTTTCCAGTGGTATAGTTCTGCAATGCAGATTTTTGGTTTTCACTTTGAGAAAGGAGCAAATTACATAATATGTAGTTCAATTGAACCTTTTGTTTAAGAAGAAACCAAGAACTTGTGATTCAAATAAGTTGAATTATCCTTAATTTTAGAAACAAGAATATTCGCTTTGTTGATTCTGTTGCATTTGTATTGCAGGAAAAAATGACAATCACTGCGTCAATGAATAAATACCATTAACTAAAAAAGCATTAACGAATGGAATGAATCCCCTTTCCATTCTGAACCTGGTGCTAAACATGTATTTGCACTGGCAGGTATATCTGTCTATTCCCAGTTGTCTACTTGTTTACCAGCCTGGACATGGATTGAAGCCATCATCATGTTGACAATTGATCTCATCTAGAGGTGGGTTGAGGTGAAACAACAGGATTTATTCCTTTCTCCCTCACCTTTCATTTGTCGTGTCGGTTGATTAAATTTAAATTCAATTCAGGAAAATTCAATCAATAAACATGGACAATTCTCCCAGTGCAGCACAAGAGCAAATCCTTTCAGTGAAAACATGGAGGTAAAGAGAACAACCCATCATATAACTTTGGTTTTCTGTTGAGTTTCTATGTTGCCTTACACTGTTAATCACTAATAGAGCTAATGGTCTCATGAAGGGATTCTTGGATTGTTCTGGCCTTAATGGACCGACCATGACCAGTTCAAGAACAAGCTGCAAAGTAGAAGTTGTCAAATCTGTTTAATTAAAATGAATAATGCATTTTAACCTTAAAAACACAAAACACAAGCATGGGATGAATAAATGCACTTCTAAATACAAAATGTATCATAGTATTCATTGATCCTGTTTGGCCAGGCAAATGTTTGCAACCCATTGATCTGAAACACACTTGTGGGTTCCAACCTTACAGTTTAGAACATTTGGTCACTCTAGTGTAATAAAATAGTGAAATAAATGCATCTGTTGTTTCAAATGTCCTCTAAGATCGGAAAAAAAATTTGCACAAAAAAACAAGGAAAAAAAAAAGTAGCACGAAAGACATAAAAAAAATTACTCCAAAAAAACTGTCTCAAAAAAAAAAAAACCCAAAAAACAAACCAAAAACAGAAATTATTCAGAAATAATACTAATTATAAAAATAAAAAAAGAATTAGCCACTTGGATTAGTTTTGTTTTGTTTTTTTGCCCCCAGCATTTGCTTTTTCTTGCAAGTTTTAATGTTGAGCTACTTTCCCAAGGCAACGTGTATGGTACATGCTAATTAGGTGAATGCTAATTAAGGTACACGCAAAGTGGGGCTGGGCAATTTTGCCTAAAAAGAAATCTCTGATTTTTTTTAAAGAAAAATTTGAGTTTCGATTTTGGTTGTTTTTAGTTTTTTAATGCACTTAAAAATGACTGCAGACATTAGATATATTGTCAAAAGTGCAACTTTATTGCTGTGTTTGTCCTCAAGAGTTAAAATGCATAGAACAATCCCAAAAAGTAAATGAGGCTCTGTCATTCAAGTATTTCAAGCTGTAATCCAGGTTTAAGCAAAAGTGCAACAGCGCCTTCACAGTAGCTTCAATTTTCTGATTAAGAAATCAGATAACTACATATTTTACAACATAAAACATATAATAAAAAGAAAAAATAATAAACACTTCCCTTAGCATCTCAGCATAGTGTGAATAAAAAAATAAACATGCTTGTGGCACACATATAGCCTACTCAAAGGGTAAACAAATGTAAACAAAGTCCAAAAAAACTGTGGTGGGACTTGAATTTGCAAAATAAAAATCGTTTTTATCTACAAGTTCGATTAATCGAATAAATTGATTCTTTTGCCCAGCCCTAATGCTAAGGTACATGCTAAAGCTCTGTGAAATGTGTTACAGGGAAAGAGGAAAACAAGTGTTTTTTTACAACTAAAAACCAAAAGTAAACTCAAATGATAGTTCCTCGGAGTTGTTGTTTTTACTTTAAACTTGAAAGTAATAAACTGAGCACCCTATGGTGGAGTATATAAAAAAAAAAGATTCTGTAACATAATGACAATAATTTCCACGTCCAAGCACAATCATCTGCTTGCTTATACATTAGAAAAATCTATGCACTGACTGATCCTTGTTTCTCAATTCAAACAGTATTACATATCATTACATACCATGCAGAAGCACCTGTCCCTCCTTATCGCCTCAATGGTTTTTTTTTTTCCTTCATTCTAATGACAAAGTAACATACTCAGCAGCAGGCAGTATGTGATCACAATCCCACGAGACCTCATCTGCATGCTGTGGATAGAGAGATATCAAAGCCCTCTATCAAAGTGTTTGCTGTGCTTAAACCTGATGATGTTGCTATATTGGGGCTGCGTCCACTGCTGAAAATCATTCAGTCTAAACATCAGTAATGAGAGGCAGCTGTTATCCTTCACCAGCTGAGCTCGCCCAGGAATAACAAGTGAAGAGCTGCAAGGCGACTAACTGGGACTGTACCGCTGCCGTCTGATCCAAAGCAGTCACAATCAAAAAGTCTGCAATTACTTCTCCAAGACTCTTCTGGAGTCTTTGATGCTGTAATGAGTTTAATACGGAGTGGGTGCATTTAAATAAAGTTCTGCACACACGCGCGGTCAGAAAAACTCTCATGATGTGCTGCAAAATAAGGATTCTAACTTTGAATGTGTGCTCATTTTTACAAACAATTACTCATGAAAAGCTTTTTATTGGAGAATAAAGTAGATATGAATGAAGTAAACAAAGTAATTTATGTTTTTAATTAGATATACCTGTACCTATGATTCGTCGTAGGTAACATGCACAACACCTACTATATTTTACTTTAAACTTCAAACAAAAGTAATTTTTTTAATTATGTTGTCAATTTAATCACATTTTGATCTATTGTTTGAATGTGAATTTTTATCTGAAGCCTTGTGACTCATTAGATAAGATAAGATGAGATAAAACTTTATTGATCCCCCGTAGGGGGACATTTGCATGCCACAGTAGGAAGAACAAGAAGAAGCTATAAAGGGCAACACCTCAAAAATAATTACACTATTAACACAATAAAAAGTAATTGCATTATGTAAAAAATGCAAACAGACAACACATGGATATGTATGGCTCATTAGAAACAATGTTTACCCAGTGACTATAGCTATATATTACAAAATAAAACATGCATATGCCTATGAATGAGATAAATGAACCAGTTGAACACTATGCTTTCATTGACAGGATTCTTAATTTTTTGTTTGTGTAACTATTTCTATACCTAGTATTGCACAATAGTGGTTAATATACTAACATTAACCATATATACGTCTTTAAAAAAGCATATTTAATCAATTTGGCTGGCAATGTTATTACAGATTATTACACAATAAGTCAATTTGTAGTGAGTTGTCTGTGTTTTCATGCATTCTTTATTTTTAAACTGCATTTGATTTACAGTATGCCTGAACCTCATGTTTATTTTTTTACTTTCAATTCAAGCACGGATGTATTCAGAATATCTCTATAAAAGCAAAGAAGTTCTGCGTGTGCGTGTGTAGCGAATTTACTCATTTAGTACATTTTTATTATTAATACCTTATGTGTGATGAGGGCGTGTTTTGAAATTAAAATGTATGTTTTGCAACACCAAATTACTCCAAAATAATGGATGCACACACTCTGGCTCTGTGTAAGCAGTTCATAAAGGTTCAGGTCGAACAGACATCGTGTTGGGGAGAAATGTGTTCCATAAACACACACACACACACACACGCACGCACACGAATTATTTATACCAAAAAAAATACCCAAAATGACAACATCAATTCACAAAACTAATCTAAAAAGATACAAAATACACAAAATGACTCCAGAATCACACTACAATGGCAACAAAAAACAATCATTATACAAAAATGCATGAAAAGACAACAGAAACATACAAAAATACACATAATGACTCAAAAAAAATACAGTACAGAAAAATACACCAAATGAGAAAAATATAAATATGTGTTAGAAAAAAACTACAAACACATTTATCATGCACGTCCCATATAATTAAACCAGGGAAATTGCACACACTATTTTACTTTGCACCCGCAAATATACCCTTTTATAATACTACAGAGTATGTACTCCTCTTTGTACATCCAACCATCAAACACACTCATTTGGCCATAATTGACAACTCTACTTAGGCTCCTCCCACTGTATGGATACATACTTCCGACAGGCACTGTACTAGTAGAATAAATGCTTAAAAAACACTATAATTAGCCTCGATCTGATTGTTGTGACAAACCTTTTGAGGGGTTGCTACTTAACTGTATCGGTTTAAGTAACTGACTATCCACTGACATGGATGAATAAACATTTTTTTTACATTGCAACAGTTAAATAAAAGCTGTGACGTCTTTTGTAACGATTGTTTGTTAAACCGAACCAAAACCCTGTGAAAGCTTTTCAATTGTCACATTTCTTAAGAAAACACAGTGTCCTGCCGTGTAGCTTAGAAAAAAACAAAAGAAAACAGCTTTTGTTAGCTGAAAGGGACATGTATTCTGTCATCCACCGGTTTTTTAATGACTCGCAGAATTTAAATGTAACTTGAGGGGAAAGCACAAGATATGAGAGAATGAGTGAAGAAATTATTCATGGAACTATTTAAAGATGAATGCCTTGATGACAAAGAAAATAACCAATGTATTAATACATTTTTGTTACATACAGTATGAAAATGGAAGGAAAATCTACTGTTTTTATACCATGTTATCTTTAGAATAAAATCTAGATTGTAACGTATTTGAAATTAAACTGTAATTAAAAGTAAATCTTGGGTAGATCTGTATATGCCAAAACAACAAAAAGAAAAGCAAAACCATAAAAAAAAAAAAAACAATTACATTGACCAAATATGACAGCTGGACAGACGTCCCTGTATATTCATAGATTTATCGTTTTTACTGTTATTGTTCCTGAGAGGTATGTGATCTCAGTTGATTCCAAGAGAATTAATAATGACAAATTGTAAAGAAGGATGTTATAATGTATTAATTTAAACAATGAAGATATCTACGCTTCAGAAAGTAGGTTATCAAATCCGCAGAACTGAGAATTCAGTTTTATTCTTGTTTTCTTTGCTTTTTTGAACTACAAGCATTCAACTGGAGGGATTCAATTCATACAGATATTTGTAAAAACAAAACAAAAAAAAAGTCAGGTCAGTGATTTATCCTTATGGTGATGACAACATGTTACACAGTATTATATGTTAATATAAATGTACTTTATTTAAAAAGTTGCCTGCATCAGACACAAACCAACACAATTTATTTTAAGTGTTAAATGGAAAAACTTTAATGAATTGATTTATGTTATGTTGAAAATGTATGAGATAAATAATTAATAAACACAACTTTAATTTGACTCGTATTATGACTTATATTATAACCCCTTTATAAGTTATGTAAGTTCTCATTATAGTAGGTACTTTTTTGCTATATTTTGCCATTTATCTGTCATTTATGAAGGTAAAGATAAACAAAGATCTGGTGTAAAATCAAGCCGCAGAGGTCTGACATGAATATTTTGGTGGATTGTTGCAATGACTGTAAAAACAGGACAGTTGAGTGAACATTCTTTGCATCTCATGATTACCTTCGCCGCTTCACTCGAAAATCAAATCAAGCGTGTGTAAAACGAATGCCGTAAATGGGTCGTAGTTCTGCTTTTCAAAGCTATCAACAGGTAAGTCTCATATAGCATGTGGGTGGAGACGTTGGGGGGGGGGGGTACATGGTCCGCTGGCTTTAAGCCTGGAAACCATCCTTTCACGCAGGATGGATCATCTGAGGAGCGACGGAATTGCGGATTAGCGGAGCCTGTCAAGGTCTGACGGTGCAGTGACAATTTAATCACTGTACTGGCTCCCCATAGCAAAAAGATGTGACGGGAGATAAGAGACCAGAAAGTTAAGATGCTGCGGTCTTTATTTATATGATTCATATTGCTTTCTCAGATACCTTTAATACTGCTGCTAATGCCTTCTTGGTGCTGGTAAAATAAAGGAAAATAGGCTGATGGTGAGCGGCAAACGTGTGCATTCGCAGCCTATCCCGAAGCTTAACCCCCCAGCGATCAGGGAATTATTGCATCCTTTTGTGAGAGCTCATGTTTTCCTCTATCACGAAGGATGATCAAAACCCTTAAGGCGCATACATGTGCACACCTAACATCTTACTATTATCTGAAATATTGGATATCCTCGATATTCATTTGCACTAATGGGCTGTGAATAACCAGATAAAATAGAGAAACCCATCAAACAAATCCATGTTGATAATAATATCATCTTACACGTTTGTCAGCCTGGCTTTGGGTGTTGCAATCAAATGTGCAAAATTTGTCATGAATAATTCACAACGGCACTCATTTCTACCTTTGGGTGGTCATTATTTTAATGTCTAGTTGATCACGATCAATGAAGACCGAGCAGAACGACGGAAAGTAACTGCAGTGGCAGTCTGAATATAACAACTGTTTTTTTTTTGTTTTTTTTCCCCTTGCTGCATGCTTTTCACTAATGAGGGAAGAAGTTTCCATGGTAATAAGAGACTCTTTGCCAGGCTTTTTATACATGTGCCTGTGTACAAGCACAAAGACACATAGAGGATAGTGACTGCGTGCGTAGAAGCAAAACAATGAAAATGTGTACAAAGCTCAATACATGAGCAACTGCAATTCTGAATGAGTCCCCATGTGATCAGCGCTGATGTAGTCTCTGGCAGGCAGGTTGTATTCTGTTTGGTTTTAAGTAAACACATTTAACAGAAAAAACAAATCAGAAATTAAAGAGTTTATTCTGTATAATGTAAAAACCATGTAATGGAAAACTAAATTTCAACAAACCAGAATGCAAAATTACATTTTTTTTCCAGTTTTTATCTTGCAAAAAGCACATTTATAGTAAAAAATAGAGTTTTAAATAATATATTGTATTTAAAATTAAAAAAAAAATGAAAAATCATATATTCTAGGGGAATCTTTTATATAATACAGACAAGATAAGACCGCAGCCAATGAATACCAGTTGAAGAAGGCAAGTAGCATTTTTGCTGTGATGCATGCATTGCGCAGCCTCTAAATGCCTGGATACTGTGTGTGGCATTAAAATACAACCCCATGCTGCAGACAGAGGCCATAACTGCAGTGCATTTTTACTGCTTTTATAATGCCCCCTAAACAAAGACACTTCATCTGTAGAAAAGTACAATTTGACAGCAATACTAGTAGTAGTAGTCGTAGTAGTAGTAGTAGTATATATAAAATATAGAATATAGTCCTAACTAAGTGCACTTGTGTGTGGTGAGAAATGCTGAGCCAAGAACAGCAGGCATACAGTATTATTCATGGTGTGACAAGTGTGGAAGTAACTATATCTGCATTGACAGGTCCGTGCAGCAGAAGGATCTATTTGACTTCTCTCCCACAGTCTTTTTAGGATCAGGAGAGAACATGTATTATCTCTTTCACTGTTAATTTGATTTAAGGTATATTCACCGCTGCTGACTCTCTACATGAAGCTCGCCGCTTTAGAGGCACTTTTTATTCCAGGCTCACCATCACCAGCTGTCTGAGTGCTCTGCTGCTGAATTTAAGAAAAGGGAAAGCAGGTGACATGATTTGGTGTGACAGCTCGCTCCACTACACATCTTGATAATGTATTCCTCCACCTTGGTATGTGTTTTTTTTTTTTTATATATACTTTCGGCGAATGTGTATGCTGTTTTTTCGCCTTTGTGCAGTCAAAGTGTCATCTCGAGGCTTAAGGAAACTTTGTAAGTACCTTTGCTACCAGAAACCAGAAAGTAAGCATTTAACGTTGGTCCATTCTTAATCGTTTGCACCGTGTACAACATCTCATGACTATTCTGAGCTTTCGTGAGTTTTATGAGTTGAATAAGGGGACCAGGGGCAGGGGCTCGAGACAGCGACCTTTTTTTCCCCATCATGTGCGAGTAACTAATTCATTTGGTGCCGTTGGTGCAATCGCATAATGTTTTAATGCTTCCTCGAACACAGGTACTGTATTAGACATTGTGGATAAAGGTCACCCTCTTTCACGGGCTCAGCCCGCCTCCTGTTCTCCTGCACTCTTTCTAGTTCTGAGCTCATGTAGCGCATATGAACACCATATACCATAGACCCACTCTTTCGCGGACGGAACGAGATGATGAGAACCACTCCAAAGAATTAAGAAAAACAGAGGCCAAGTATAATTTAAAAAAAAATTAAGTTGACTTTTCTTCAATTATTTCTGCTTATTTAGGACTAGGGCATTTCTGCCCTCATTAATAACAATACAGTACATCCAAATGTATGGGCACCAGGAGTGGACTGGCCATCTGGCATACTGGGCATTGTCCTGGTGAGCCACCGACCCAAAGTGGGCCTCTCCGCCTCTTTTTTTTTGACGGGCGAGTGCAGGCAGACATGGTAACAGGTGGCCAAAAATTGGTCCAAAAGTAGCAAAAACATGGCAAGAAATAAGGGAAAAGTGACTAAAATGGGCCAAAAGCAGTCAAGAGTAAAAAAAAAATTACAAATAAATATGAATCAGGTGGTATATAGTTGCTCAAATGGGCAGAATGTGGCAAACAATAGTGAAAAAGGGCAAACGTGGAACAAAAAGAGGGAAAATGTAGGGAAAGTAGTATTTATTGGGTAAAAGTTTGCTTATTTGGATTAAAAGTAGCCACAAATATAAAGAAAGGACATACAATGGATAAAATTGTCAAAAAGGAAGTTGAAATTATATTATATGACAAAAGGTGGCTAAAATCTGAAAAAAGTGTCAACACTTTTTCAAATCAGGCAAAAATAAGATTTTCTTGGGAAATAATTAAAGTTAAGACATAAAGAGCCACATGTTGAACACCACTGACTAAATAATGGTTTCGTGATATCCTCTGATAATGTAGTGGGTTATGAAATGGACAAGGTTGAATTTTTGTCCCAGTCCACCCATGATGGGCACCCCTATTGTTTTGGAGAATCACAATGAATTACGCAGTCCAGATCCGATCCGATTCAGTAAAGTAATTTAGGAGCCGACCCAACTGAAAAATTCATAAAGATTGATAAATAACAAATCGAGATATGAATTTTTGAAGTTTTGCCAATGATGAGGAATAGAGATTTTTTTTAACTGAGCCAGAATCAGTATATTGAACCATATCTCCTCCAATATCAAATGGAATCTTTCATGACATAAGTTTAATCTTTGGTTAAAAATTTGTCAAAGTCCGTTTAGTTCTTTTGACTTAATCCTGCTAACAGACAAACAAACACATAAATAAAAGGATATTCTTGTTTTAAACACATATTTCCATTTCTTTTTTTTTTTTCTATTTTTCACCTTGGAAACCTTCTGTTACTCTTCATGCCTCGAGGAAAGGATGACGTCAAGGCGATCATTGAAGCTTTTCTCAACTTCAAATCAATTCCAATGGCTTCAGTGTTTCCCTGAGCAGAACACAGCCCTGTTAGCAGCGGTGGTGAATCAATCTTTGGTAGCCATCTACATTTCCTGTGTCTTTATTTTTTTCAAATAAGCAAAAGAAAACCAATTTATGGATTCTTTCTTGTGCAGAAAATGGGCAGAGGAGAACACACATCATAGCAGGGAATTAATATAACAAGGGCACAAGTATTTTCAATTGTTTAGTTGTCATAAACGGTGGCAGCTTTAATCTACATAACACACAAACCTCTTTATTCTCATTAAATATTGCTGCTTTACTACTAAAATATGTTCTTTTATTCTATGTCGTAGTTAAATCGTCATAGGTTAGTACAGAAAACAATCTTTGATAATCACTTCCCTGCCATAATATGTTTGTACACCTATAATACTTGCTTTTTGGATTTTATTCCAACATACAGTATATCCCATCTGGTCCACATCATGTATTGTCCTTCTCATCTAGATTTACTCTATTTTTAGGTTTTTTTTTAGCTTTGTTTTTGGAAAGAATTCCAGTATTGCAAATTCAAAGCCATTTTCTGTGTAAGCAGCACATATGAATTCACCGCACTTTGAGAAAGAGTTGACAGTTAATATGCAGTTCAAACACAATCTGCATATGTGATTAAAATCTCTCCGATGTCACAGGAAATCAGCCAGTCTCTTTGTTGGTTAGCACAAAAGGAGCGTGTGATGTGCAAACATATCATTTGGAGGAGTTGATGAATCTATGGGTATCATTAAAAGACTTCACTCTCTTCCTATTTCATGGCTGTGCCGTGCTCCTGTTAGCAATATAAGCAAATAGATATATGCTTTAAGCTATTTATCAAATATGCATTAAGATAGCATGGCCAAGGGACAATTTAGCCTTTCTTATGCAAGCATATGCTGTCATGGCCTGATTCTGCAAAGCTAGTTTAGAGCATTCTCGTGTCACATTGTAGAATGGTTACCAAAGGTTTGCGGCTGTAAAAACGTGTGCATACATCACTACACGCACTGATAAACGGTTCAAACCCCAGGCAATCAGGATTGGGTCTGTCAAGCATGCAACATGTCAGTTTGCTTCTGAATGTAATGTGGGCGGATTCCGCTGTGGAGCGCAAAATATCGGGAGGAGGAAATATAAATACATTAATGTTGAACGCGCAGTCACATTTATCAAACCTGGAGCTGTTTGCGGTGCTTGTTTTTGTTACGTCCCAAAGGCAGGTGGTAACACAGCGAAAACAAAAATAACAAATGTTTAATGCTATAGTTAAGTTTCAAAAATGAAATAGAACTCTTAAGCTTTTGAGTGAGACTAGGTTGAGAGAGAGCGCTACCCAGGAGAGTACCCCAGACTTACAGTACTACATTAAATTAGTAAAAGATAACATTACATTTTTAAGGCCATTCAAATAACAGCACATTCATTTATATTTATTTATTTTCAGTGTTGGGTAAGTTACTCTAAACTTGTAATATATTTATATTACTAGTTACATGGATAAAAAAGTTATATAGTTGTATTACAATATTACTCTTTGAGTCACTTTTGGTCCAGAACACTAATTATATCACACTGATAGTGTTCGAATAACATTGGTCTAAGTTTTGTTTCAAATGCTTCTGCTGTTTCAGGAGCAGAAATCTCTTTTTTTTTTGTTGCCCATAAGTTATATTTAACAATAATGATCATCTTTTTTCCCTCAAATAATTGCAAACAGTGAGAAAACAAAGCAAATATGCATTTAAATTAAATATGCAGGTATCTTGAGTTACTTTTAGTGTAACTAGTATCATATTACCACTTTTCACTTTTGTAATGAGTTACACTACTGAGTTACTTCAAAAAGGAATATATTACTGTAATATGTTATAAAAATAACTAGTTACTGCCAACACTGTTTATTTTGGCTCCCCATCTGAATGGTTTGTGCACCTGCTGCTCTATCGCACTGCAATCCATCTTCTTAGAACAGGGTTTTACACTTTGAGGTCATGGCCCCATGTGGGATCGCCTGAAATATCTAGTGATAATAAAATAAAATACATTTTTGATTTTAAATTATATTTTTTACTATATTTTCTTTTAAAAAAGTATTTATTTCTGTGTATCTATTTTGCACAATTGAAAAAAACAATACATAATATTACAGAAATAGACATACAGTGCAGGAAGAGGCAAAAAAAGCTTGAAAATTGTAATTATTTTTCAAATCAGAACACTACACATTATCTTAAACAACTGTATTCTGTATGTTCACTTTCTCAAATATGAATCTAGTTCAAGTGAAATGCGGTGTGAAAATATCTGAGCTGGCGCATATTATCACTTAACAAATGTGATCAAAAACTAATTCTAGAGAAAAATAAAAGTCAATGGAGTCGCCAGAAATTTAATATAAAAATTTAATTAAATCCTCTGCATTCTCTATCTTAAACGTGCAAAATGCTTATTTAAATTTATATAAGGGCCGTCCCAACCACGTCTGCATGTGCACCGATTTGCACTGCAATCTTAGTAAATTCCCCAGCAGGTACAAAAACATTTAGCACCCTTTATTTCAGATCTTATTTCTTTTCCGGTAGTCACAGTCAAAGTGATTGAAAGGAACAAATGCAATAATAACTAGAATATTTGCATTTCCTGAAGAAAACGCAAGTGAGGATGCAGGTGCTGGCCCGCGTCATTGAACACTGGATTAGCATTAGCCTAGCATTAGCAAAGTTGGCTCAAAGTTGAAGCCGTTAAACCTTAAAAACATGAAAATTCCCAAACAAAATGAATGGGGACATTTTTGAACAAAAAAGTTACAAAAGTACAGGCACCACTGTGCTAAAGTTTTGACACGTTTAGATCTTAATTGTCAAAATCGTGACAAAATTCTGTGACGGGGAAAAAAAAAACCAGACAATAGTGAGGATGCCTCCTATATCCTTACTAATAATTAAAAGAACAGCCTGTGTTACTCTGAAAGCACAGTGAGGTTTTTTGGTTGTCATCACACATCTTTTAATGTATTCTTTGTGCATTGGTTGAACAATTTTCCCTCTTTTAAGCATTGAATAGCTCAAGAAAAAAGAGGCTTTTTCACCTGCAGGGAAAAATAGGTTTGAATTAAAATGACATGAGGTTAGTGATTGGTTCGAAAGGGCAAGGAGAGAAAGTGTCAGAACTGAGGAGGCAACAAAATGTCTCGCTTGTTCGCCCTCAAACAAACACGAGCTCCAGCCGCACTCACCTGCAGTGTCGGTGAACCCCGGCCACCGTTTCAATGATGGAACATTCTCCCTCATTTAGACAAAAGGCAAGATCTTTGTCTTCCACGCACGGCTTGAAGACCTCTGAACGGACACTGGGAAGAGTCGGATTCAATGCTGGAAAGGGAAACACAATAAGAAAAAAAGCACTAATTTAATCTCCTTTAATCCTTTTTTGACTTTTATTCAAAAACATTTTATTATTGAAACCATGTTATAGCCTTTTAACCAAACATACAGTATGTATTTTGAGGGGAAAAAAAGCTTTAAATCTTGTTTAAAAAACTAAATAATTCAAACAATACTGACTTATCGAGCTACCTACTGCCACCTACTGACAAGGAGGAGTTTTTAGTCACTTTAATTGTAAAGGGACTTGCTGACATAAACCAAAAGAAAAGAATACATGCAGAAATAACTACAGTAATGAGCGCTGTTTCGGGCTCGGATGTGCTTAGAAATGTGTTTAGAAATAAATGTAGTAAAAAGAAATAAAACAAATTGCTAACATAAGCTCGTGTTTATGAGTCGTCTCCTTGCTCTCCACATTTTTAACATTTTAAAACACTATTTGTTTTATTACTTGACATAAAGGGCCGCTGTTTAATCATTTCTTATGACTTATCTTCCTTGAGTGGCTCGGCTTAAGATGTTTAATTTTAAAGAGAGGTTGTTGCGACTGTTTAGCTTGTAAAGTGTAACAGTTTGTAGCAGTTGTTGGACCGTTTAATGTACTGGGAATCTCTCTATGTGTTTTGGCTAACTGGGGGCCATCAAGCAGCATCTTGACAAAGCCAGAAACGGCTCTGACAGATATACATCGATAAACCAAGAACAGCAACATTTGATAATCACGATTATGAATGAGTTTTAATGATTTTCTTTCGATGGTTAGCCATCAAAAGTCAATATTAGTTGTTTTAGTAGCTAAAGAAAACCAGACAAAAGATGGTGTAGCGCTGTACTGCTCCATCATGACAGTGCAGAATGATGACTTTAGCTATGTAGCTTCATTTTTCCGCTGACACTGAGCTGCTGTGACATAAGGAGCATGGCAGCCGTGAGGCACTGCAATGCAGGCTTCTCCACCCTCTGAAATATGCACAGCTGTCAAGCATGTTATCACAGCGACATAAACATCGCGTGCAAGACTCTGCAGCCACCCGCTAATGTGTGCAGCTATCCAATTAAAATCATCCATGCACGGGAGGACACTGTCGTACATGTGCACCTTGGCATAAAAGTGATCACTCAGGAGCTTTCTCGCTACATCAAGTCGTCAAAGCCATAAAAATTGGATTGACCAGTGCAAATATCTTGCCAATACCATTGGATTACACATCTGATTCTCCCTTTATCCATCTTTACGAGCAGAGAGACCGTATTTTACTGTGCAAACACACTTGTTTTGCAAATGTGACACTTTTTTTTTGGCCTTGTTGTTGCTCTGTGGCTCACTTTTCCTCTGCTGATGGGCTTTTTCTATCCAAAGCTCCAGTTTCCAATTGTATCTGCTGGACTGAAAACTTGATTTGTTTGTTGTCCCCTAGCGTCCGGTTTAATCTTTGTTTTGTTTATGGCTATTGATTGTTACATCTGGAGATGTGGATGTAAGACCCATGAGATGATGAGAGATCTGGAAGAGATATGTGTTGCCCATGGGCCGGTCAGCTAAGGGCTCTGAAGGTAAAAAAAACCAACACATTGGACGGTTTCATTTAAAGCAACGGCTGTTAATCTTTTAGTAGATAAAATCACAGTGTATGCCTCATGGATCGATGAATCCAACATCATTTACTCCAAAAAGAAGAAAAAGTCATAATTGCAGGTTGAAAGTTTTCTATTCCACTGCTATAAACACTGCTTGGAGACTTTTTTGTGCATTGCATTGTGGGATGTGGAGTCCTGTAATGCAGAGAAGTGTTTTTCCTTTGTTCTTATGCTGCATTCAAACCGGATGTGTCACGAAATGTCCGTACGTCAGATTACATACAAAGTCAATAGATAGATGCGTCCCAGATGCGAAATCTTTCCTGTGCGGCGGTGCGGTCCGATCCGCACATCAAGTGCGTTGGCCACGCCAAATCCTTCTAGTCGGGTCCTAGTTAAAAAGCCTGGTTGAATGGGTGAACAGACCGATGTCCGTGTTGACGGCCTGACATCATCGTCAACAAAGACTCTGATTGGCTTTCGTCATGCGAAACAGCCGCAGGAGTTCAATATTTTCAACTCTTGCAAATGTGCAGATGTGCAAATATGAGTAAAATCGGGAGCACGCTCGCACGGGCAACGCACGTGACGTGACCACACCGCCTCACAGGAAAGATTTTGCATCTGGGACGCATCTATCCATTGATTTTGTATGTAATCTAGACGTACGGACATTTCTTGACGCATCTGGTGTGAACGCAGCATAACTGTGATTTTTTTGTGTTTTTTGGCCAGACAAGGAGGACAGTGATTCACTTGACACCATTTTCTAGTTTGTACCCAGTATTCCCCATGATGTCAGAAAGAAGTAAAAACACTTCTATGCACCCGTCTCTGCGACTCCAAATCCCAGAATGCAATGCGTGAAAATGTCAACAAACGGCAATTTCAACCTTTTTCCTTCCTTTTCCTGAATGATGTTTGATTCATTGATTCATCTATGAGGCATAAACAGGCAGGCAGGGGTGTCATAAAAGAACCAGATGCTGCTGTAGTTTACCTCCACCAATATGAACGGAATTACCTTTGCAAGCTAAGACTGACAAGTTTGTGCGTTGGTATTATTTACATGACAAATTCCCAAAGAGGAATGTTCAAAAAGGTCATCTATTCCAAGACATAACTGTGATATTATGAAATGGAGCACAATGTCCCTCTGTGGTACGCACGTCTCCTGCAATAATTGTTGTGGCCTTTAAAGTTTATTGTATGTTTTATTCAAAGAGCAGCCACAGTGGCTACATGGTGAGATATAACAGTTGAAATTCTGAGGTAATGCTCCGTGTCAGGACAGTTATTTCTGGAAGCAGGGCTGCTCTGACAAAAGAGGAAATGGATTTTATGTGCAGGGGGTCTATTTACATTAGAAAAGTCAGGGTCATGCAGAAACCAAACACCCCTTTAGCATCTGCATCCAAAGGCATCCAATCAGTGTTGAAACCTCTGAAAAAAGAAGCACGTAATTTGTACAAATTTAATTCAGAGTTACAACCGCAGTCTCCTTCTGTTCCTGTCATCGCTCTATTACCCCCTTCTGTGAGGAAAAGTAGCTCAAGCATGCCATCTTCTCATTTGTCACGTTGTTGACAGAGCAGCAGTGGGGTAGGATGTGAGCAGCACAAGGTCACTGTGGCAAGGGTGACACAGCACTTTGGGAATCGATGATGATGTACAACATCTTTGTGGATTTCTCTCACAAGGGAAATAACTCACTCAAAACTCTGGCAAATTACAGAAGTGCATTTTCTCCAGAGGAGAAAAAATAAGTGTCAGAGAAAAACTGACTCAGTGAGCAAAGGATGAAGCAGAGCTTTTAAAAGTGAGGGTGTGCTAAGGGTAGGGCAACCGTCGACTCCCGGTTTAGTTTCTGATAAGGCTGTTAATAAGTCATTTTGCAAATTCCTTTTTTTTTTTTGTTTTTCAGATTTTGCCTCCTTTTGTCAAAAAATATCCCTTTTTTCTATTTTTTATACATTTTTGAAAGTTCTTTTTGACACTTCAATCAATTTTTGTTGATTCTTTAACCATTTTTTGCCACTTTTTATCCAAATAAGCTATCTTTTGCCCAATAAATAACACTTACTTTTTCCCTACATTTTACCTCTTTAAGTTCCACTGCTTTGCCCTTTTTCACTATTGTTTGCCACATTTTGCTCATTTAAGCTATCGTTTGCGATTACATTCCACCCATTTCCTCTTTTAAGTCAATTTCTTTGCCACTCTTGACTGCTTTTGGCCCATTTTAGTCACTTTTCACTCTTTTCTTGCCACGTTTTTGCCAATTTTGGACCATTTTTTGTCACCTGTTGCTCATTTTTTGTCACCTGTTGCTCATCTTTTGTCACTTTACTTACTCATTACTCATCGATGTGAACTCTTTGTTTACCTTCTTGAAATGGCGGCTTCGTCAAATGGCTGGCTCTGACTGGCTTGATCACCATTCAATCAATCTAACTGGACCAATATGTTAACCCTCTGTAAAAAGTGAGGGGGATGAATTTTGGTTTTTCATGAAAGTGCGGGTGTTGCATCCCCTGCATCCTCCATGGGTGAGATGTGCCTGGATTTGTCAACACTTTCTATATCTTGCCCCTATTGGTCTCCAATGGTTCATTTGACTGATAAAAACAAGTCAACATATCATCCCAGGCAGCAAAGCTTCCGCTTTTCTTTCCTCGACATCTGCAAACAAGCAGCCTATGCTAATCAACTGCTACCTTGACATATGCAACCTTCTCTAGTCTTAAAGGGCCCATGTTAAGCTAAATCGACTTTTCTGTGCTTTAAACATCATCAAAGTGCTCTTTGGGCTTCATGATTTTGTGATTTTCTCCTTTCTGACTGCAGGGCGAGCCCAAACACCCCGCTCCAATTTGATGACGCGTTCCCACTTTAATGACGAATTTGACGCAGGTCTGAGCTGGAGAAGCCGTGCCTCCAGGAAGCTCTCTGCCGTGATTGACATGTAAACAGACACGCCCACAAAGATGAGCATTTCAGCTTCCTTTGTGCAGTGCTGTGTATGTATTTTCTATGTATATAACGGTGAACGCCCGCCCCCACGCTCTGTCTCATATTTATAAAGCAGCATGAGTGGGTGGGAGGAGGGCGGGGTGTCATCTGGCCCTACGTCACCGTGCTGGGAGGAGGAAGTCAGTGTGCCGTCTATAGACACGCCCACTCATGAATATGCATAAGTAGGCCGCAAATCAGCCTGTTTCTGTAAAGTTGCTCAGAAAGTGACTTTTCAGAAGCTAAAACTCTGGAAAACAGGCGAGTTTGGGAAAATAAACCTCAAATTCAATGTATTTGAGGTTCTTAGAACAAATGGAGATGGGTGAAAAATAACATGACATGGGACCTTTAAAGCATCACCTCTAATAACCCTCTCGACCACAGATCTTCAGATCTTTTTGTCCTTGTGCAAAATGAGCTGTCAGTTTCTACTGAGTTTCTGTTTTATCACAATGACGGCAAAGAAATGGTCCTAAATCGATCAAATAGGGATGGAATGCTGAAAAATAGCCTATGAATATTCTTCTGTCAGATAGAGAGCAGGCGAACAAGGCAGTTAAGTAAACAATAGCAGGTTTGAGTTTGTGCTGTTTTGTTTTTTCTTACCATGGGGGAAACTCTGCAAACTCTGCAAACTGATACACAGACAATGATGTACTTTTTTTTTAAAGTATTTTTGAATCTGTTATCTCAGGAAAATTAAAGAGTTATTCAATTCATACAAATTAAAAAAAAAAGTATAAGCTGAAAAATGTGCTTAATTTATCTATGTTTGGCTCATGACTAATTATAACAGAAGTGCAGTTTATCAACACTTTTAATGAACCTTGCAATGATGTAACCCCTCAAGCAAACTCTCATGAAACTGTCAGCGAGGTAGCGTTTAAACATCACGATAGAGACTGTGCACGAAGTGGCAGCTGCAGTGGAAGTGTGATTCATCCTGGGTTCTTTGAAATCATTTTCACGCCTCTCACTCTCCCCCCACTGCACAAAGGCAATCCAGATTGCTGATTCCCATGGTAACTTTCAAGGAATCTCCTGGCTGGTGAGATCAGATTTAGATGATGCTTGAGAGATCAGAGGCATCTGAGAAGGATTCTGAGTGAGTACTTTTTCCTGACACGCTGCCAATCAATATCCTCAAGCTCAACAACCTCACCAAAAAAAACATTTCCCTCTTCTGTTATAAGAGACTTGATCTTTAGAAAGAATGAAAAGATTTGTAAAATATTAAGTTTACATGAAATGCAAACACACGCACAAACACTTTCTGTGGGATCAAACAGTAATGGAGGAGTCAAAAAATGACACCGGCAGTTTTTGTTACTTAAACATAGTATTGGAGGTTTATTTTCCCAAACTCGGCTGTTTTCCAGAGTTTTAGCCTCTGAAAAGTCACTTTCTGAGCAAATCTACACAAATATGGGGTGCCAAGTGTAAAAATTTAGCATAAAAGTTGTAGCTAACATATTTTCATTATTTATCTCACTTTTCTCATATTTAGCACATTTTCCTACATTTAACACAACATTTAACCACATATATAGAGGTAAAAACGCATTATATCTAAATATTTAAATCTAACTGGTATATGTTATATCTAAATGTTAAATCTATATCTAAATATTTCATCTAAATATTATATATCATATCTAAATGCTAAATCTTATATCTAAATGTTAATTTAAATCTAAATATTATGTTAAATCTAAATGTTTAAATTTAAATGTTTTAATCCAAATCTAAATGTTATATATCATATCTAAATGCTTAATCATATATCTAAATTTTAAATGTTAAATCTAAATGTTAAATCTAAATATTAAATCTAAATGTTAAATGTTAAATCTTAATGTTGAACCTAAATGTTTCGCACATATGCTAATTGACCCCGCCCCTTGTAACCTCAACCAATACACAAGCAGAGACACACAGCCACTCCCACACACCTCTTCACCGATGCCTGCCTGGGTGATATGTGTATAAGTTTAGCATAACATGGGCCCTTTAAGTAAAAGGCTGCTTTATAATGTTAAAAAATAGGACTTAATTAATCTATTGATTGTTTGCCATGTGCGCACTGATACATTTACAGTTTGCATCACAGACATTCACCCTGTTTTGTTTTTGCAATTAGATTATGATTTGACATGTTTAGCTTCATGGAATGGAATAAATTAAAGATGTGCAAATTTTTTCCCAGCAAGGGCCACACTTATGTGATTTTCTGATCCAAGGGCCACATTATTAACATTCATGTCAGCATTTTAAAATAATGGCCAATATGAGAATTATTATGGGCCAAGTTGTGGATAAGATCGAGATCTAGCGAGTATAAAAGCCCCGCCTACTGACCATTCTTAGAAGATCCTGTTTAGTGCAGATCAGAAATAAATATTTATGGAAAGATGCAATCGTTTCATTTATCTGATGACATCTTATTGGAAATATAGGGATTTTCATCTGATGGACTGATCTACATAAGTCAGCTTTGTGCGTTGGGCGCTCTCCGTGTCCACAAACCAATGAAATCATTCATTCATTCACGCTGCTGGCGGCGCTGAGAGCCTCAACAATGAAACACTCTACTCTGCTATACACAAAGTGGTGAGGGCCCATGCAGTAACATAATGTAGGCTATATAAAATATAAATAATATTTAGCAGTATGAATGCAGCACGTCCCTTTCATTGGCTTCAATCCCTGTTTGTGCAAGTGTTTGGGAAATTGAGGTGGACTACGTGAATAAAAACATATCTGTGCTGTAATAAAGGTAAACTGGCTGATCAGATGCAGTCCATTAATCATCCGATTAAATAATATTGTCTAATCTCACAATTTTATATATATATATATATATATATATATATATATATATATATATATTAAAAAAAGCTCTTTACAGCTTTTTTTTGCAGCAACAGTGTTTCTTTGGAGCCTGGATTATGGATTTTAATTCTACATATTTTTAAGAATAATAATCTGTTCCTCCATATGCTGCAATTTTTACCCCTTTAATGTGAGCGCGCACACAGCTAGGTTAAAATCACCTGGCTTTAGTAAATGTTTTGACAACCTGCTTTGTAGAGGTATCCTGGATATATTTATCCAGCTTTGTAGTACAGGGCAGACCCTTGGTGTTTTTTTTTTTTTTTTTTTTTGCTGTTTTGTGTATTTTTGTTGTAATTTTCTGTTCTGTTTTTTTTTTTTTTTTGCTTTTGGAGTGATTTTTTCATGTTTTCAAAGCCATTTTGTACATTTCAATCTATTTTGTGTATTTTCATTGTAAATTTGTATATTGTTCACTCATTTTTATGTTTCTGTTTGTATTTTGTGCAGGACTCAATTTCTGTATTTACTTTACAAGTTGCCGTTGTCCGGAAGAGATGTTAAATGATCTATTCATTAAGTCTTTTTTTTAATCATCATTCCATTCCATCATTACCTTTACTTGTGATGTAACTGAAAGCAGTGCCTAACCTGCAAATTGGAATTTGATTAAGTCGAAGGAAGTTTGAAGAAGGCCGATGTGTAATTTTGCAGGACCCTAGATTTGCCCATGCACTCAGATCTAAACACACAAGCATTTAGCAGCATGTAAACAGTGAAATTGATTGATAATAAAACCTACACCAATGTGAGCAGAGCATCTATTCTTATAGACAACACAGGAGACAACCCCATTCATAACTAGCATTTCCATTCGATGTATTCTTTCTAATGTGCTCATTAGTGTTCTAGTGCTGAGCTTTATGCCTCAGGAGACGATGGTCGAGAGAGAACTGGCTGTGTTTACTGCAGCTTACATCAAAAACGGCCTTACCATGTGAAGGGAAAGTCCTTGGAGAGGCCGCTGATTGCTTACCCATCATGCACCGCTGCCTTTTGGACAGAACCACATTCAGAGACATGCACATTGTGGTGGGTATGGACACACATATAGGAAACTCCTGAAGGCTGCACAGCTAGGCTCTGACAAAGCAGCCTTTCAGTCTCTATTTCTTCTGTGCAATATTTTTCTTTCTATAGCAGTGACTTCAGCTTGTCCTATTGTTTTGTTTTGGTTTTTTTCTATCTTTACTTTCCTACTTTCATGCACATTCACTTTGCATGTTTAAACAACACAAACAATCATGGACCTAACAGCACATTTAAAAAAAAAAGTTTAGTTCCTTGAAATTTAAAGGCAACCATTTTTAAGAAAAAACAAAAAGCAAGAAAAAGCTTCCTAAACTATCCCTGTTCTGATTTTCTCTGCTCAAATGTCATTGCCATTAGGGCAGACTGGTCCCATAAATAGACACAGTGCTACAACATCACTTAGATCAGTGAAATGTCTCAGTTTACACAGCGGCAGAGCTGATGACACAAAGATTCCACTACCTCTGCTTGTTAGTCTTCTGCTCGTTGCTCATTCATCCTGGTTCCATATGGTCTCCAGGTACATGATACACAATTAGCCAAGCATTGTTGCATTTAAATATGCAGTATCTTATACAGACAATATGCATGGGCCTTCCTTTTCTCCTCATATGCATCAATGCGTGTTGACTAAGTTGATTCACAATGTAATGGTATACAAAAAAAAAAAAAAAAAAAATTACAAATTTTGCCAGGTCACATTTTGCATTGTTCCTATTGACATTTTAAACATCTGTACCAAAAATCGAGCCAATATAACATCAGTAAAGGGTGGCACAATTTTTTTACAATTTTTATTGTGAAAAAAAGATTCCGTAACAGAAAACTTGAACGATATAAAGGTAAGTGTGGTCATCAATACTTAATGAGTAAGAACATTAAAACAGTTCAAACACTATTCCAATTTGGCAAAATTTTGTGAACCACCCACAGCGTCGACTGCACAACATCCTGTGACTAATTTGCTGCTCTTAATCCCTGACCCACCGTAGACAAAAACCTGCCTATTAATTTTAAATATCTTTAAAGCCATTATTCTAAACATGAAATGTCCATATGGCACTGAATACATCCCACCCACAAACAGGTGCCAAATGAAGAGGAAAACATCTTCTAATGTGACGTTGTCAATAGCTAGCTGTTTTGTATAAATCATTGTATTTAAATTTTGAATTGAAATACGGGCTTGTGAGAAAATACCTTTTTTTAGTTAAACATGAACAAAACATTTGTAGGGGACATTAACATTTAAAAAAAAACACAAACAAATAAACAGGGGGTGGTGTACTGTATACACATCCACAGCCTTTGGAGAAATGTATAAACCTACACTTTAGAAATAAATCAAAGTTTAACCATCTACGTGCGCGCACACACTATAGTTCAGCTTTGCCCTGACCCTTAACTTTCACTAGGCTTTTATTCTTAACCTTGAATTACATTTTGTTCAGATTGAAAACACAGGAATATATATATATATATATATATATATATATATATATATATATATATATATACCCACACTTTAGCTCGTTGCCATGTGTGCACAGCATGCCTTGTTCCATTCTCAAAGCAGCAAAGCCTTGGAAGACCTCCTCGCCCTGACATGGCACAAACAAACATTAGCTGACCTATGGACATTTGGTTAATTGTGGCAGTCAGGTTTAACAACACATGGCCTTGGTTGTCATGGCAGCCCCTGTGATCGGCACCTGGTTGGACATTTGTCACTAACGCTATGCTCATGTCATTATTCAGTAAGCTAGTGTAACTATACGTCCGGTAACTATACGTCCGGTAACTATACGTCCGGTAACTATACGTCCGGTAACTATACGTCCGGTAATTGTACGTCCGGTAATTGTACGTCCGGTAACTATACGTCCGGTAACTATACGTCCGGTAACTATACGTCCGGTAACTATATGTCCTCTTTTCACGTCTTGTCCGGGGATATTTTACTCCCGGTGCTATTGGTACGGTTACCGAAGAACACGTACGTAGCGTCTTAGGGTTAAAGTTATAACCAAATATTGCAACAATTTCTAGGGTTAGAGTTAGAGTTAGGTTTAGAGTAAGGTTTAGGCTTAGTTACGCGACCTAAACTGGCAAAATATGGGCACTGCGTACGAATGGAATGTTAATATATTGATACGGCAACAGTACGGATAGCAACTGTGCCTTAATTTAACACGGGGAACTGTAACTCGTATAATATTTGCTTTATGTGAGAAATTCCACCTGTTTCTGAAAGCCAAAGAGTTGCTCTTTAAAACAAGGTTTATAACAGTAATTTTACTCAAACGTGACAAAATTATTAAAAAAATGCCGCTTTGTTTTTCGACAAAAATATCACACACGAGGAAAAGAGAAAGAGGACCAAAGTCCAAGATAAAGAGAGAGAGATTAAGAGACCAAATACTGGTGGATTCAATTGAAAAGGTTCTTTTTTATGTGTATATTAATGGTTATTTACTGTTCTGTAACTTGTAATAATTTGTTGTCATAGTTTGAATTTCTAGAATGTTTCTCATTGTTTCAATGATTGTTTTTTAGAAGGTTGAAATGAGATTTTTCGAGGACAGATTGTTAAAGTACACAATAAAGGTACAGTAATTGATTTGAGTCACCTCGGATTTCCGATTATTTTTAGGCCGTGGCTATGGATACATTAAATGTATCCATATATGCATACGCAGCGCCCCTCATTGGCTGGTTTAGAACACGTGATAGGTGCACCACGTGACTGATTCTGATTCTGATTCTGATTCTGGTTAAATATGTTAAAATTAAAAAAAATGTACATGTCAAAAGTGGGATTCGAACCCACATTAGCAGAAGGAAAAATCCTTGAGTGAAGTGCCTTAGACCACTCAGTGAAAATACAGGCACATTACAATTGTGGAGAAAAAGGGCTATGGCCGCGTTTAACGTATCTCTAGACACTTTTTTTTTTTTTTTTTAAAGTCGTTTTAAACATTTTTAAACAGTATGAACAATAACAATTTATTTTTCTTTTGTCATTATATGGTATATTCAAGAAAATGTTGGGTACTTTGCTGAGGTCCTGCAACACCGAACAGTGACATTCCCAAAAGTAGCTGATGATAAAGTGCTCACCCAAAGGTGTCACACATGTACTGAACCTTGTAGGGCGAATTCACCGCTTAATCAAAATAAAGCGTTAATTACTGTATCTATGCTAGCTCCTGACCCTTACTTTGCTACATTGAGCCGTGATTAACGTTTAACGGACCTCAATTCTCAAAAAAACATAAAAAACCACTGCGTGTTCACAACGTTTTCCCATAAAGTTAATATTAAATGTATCTCCAATGCTTTGAATCCAAGTGACTATAAATCCCATTTCCTTTATCGAGAGTTTAGCGTGTTTGTTTGCTAAAGCACACAGCTTGAGTTGATTTGCACCTCCACTGGCGGAAAAGGCTTCACTCCTGGGAGATGGAACAGATGTAGTGGAAAAGATCTGAAAGCATTAAGGGAACTCTAATCACACAGAAACTGACGCCTTAGCAAAGCGGATTCTCTTTACATGGCCCTTCTTGGTCTTTGAAATACTGTGGCGCACTCTTTAAGGGAGAGATGTCATACATACAATAATTGAAACATTATTCAATTCCTTGGCATGGTGTTACTTTTTTTTTCATCCTAACGTTGATGCCAATCAAACATCTGTCACTTCAGCCACACTCGTTCACTCATTCAGTGATTAATCCATTCCTTTTGCTCCTCGTACGCCCCTTTTAGGGTATAGTAACTGCAATCAGCCAGATGTTAGTAATTCTCTGCTAAGATGGGGCTTTGCAGTGATGTTTAAAAGAATGTTGTTGATTACTGAATCTGATCATTATATGTAATTCCCCCTGTGCCAATTGATCGTCACAACCAAATTGACATAAAAATGGAAGCAGACAGATGAATTATACTGATTCATTGATTGCAGTTGATGGTGTAATTAACATAATTCACCACAAGGAGGGACACAATGATGTGTCTGCTGATGGAATCACCAAGGAAAACAAAGTTGGCTTTAACTTCTATTAAAAAATAGAATTTTTGTTTATTTTTTAAAGATAAAAAAACAAAGGTATTAAAGAAAAACACTATAGAATCTAGTCAAAAAAAATAATTAAAGGCACTAATTCTAGTAGATTTTCATCTAATATTATGGCAGATGTCACCTCATATTTTAGTTTACATCTACCGGTATTGACTTTCAATGTCTTGCTCAGAAAATTGGGTAAAATGTACAATACATCTTTAGTTAAGTTTATTATTTATTTATCTTATTATGCTGAACTTGGCTGATTTCATTTTAGTGCTTTCTTTTTTTTTTTGCATTTGACATACATATTAACCGATATATGTGTTCCATATCATATTACTTTCTTTATATTTTGTTTTCTATCTGTTAAACAGATAAAGATGTATACATGGTGTACAACAGTAGACCACAGTGCACCACAATCTTGCATGAATGCACAAGATGTAGGCTATAAAACACCACCGATTTTGACTTTTAATGTTACTCTTATTCATATAATACTGCAGGACAGATGTAAGTATGAATTAAACAAAAATTTAATGTTGTTTTTTTTTTTTTTTAATGAATAACAAAACCTTGAAGCAATAATTCTCATATTTTCCACATCATCATATTTGGATGAAGTTTGAAACAGGAAAAAAAAAAAAAAAAAAAAACAGGACTGGAAAAATAAATGAATAAATAATTAAATAATTTTTTTTTTTTTTTTCTCAGTTTTTATTTTTTATTTTTTTAATGGCCCTATTCCTCTTCTGTAGAAACAGTACAAAGTATGCTGGAAAAAATTAAACACTACTATTTTTCATTAAGTTTATGGTTTAACTTAAAAAATAAAAAAAAATAAAAAAAATATAAAAATTGTAAAAGTTAAAATTTAGCTTTTTTGTCATTTTACTTGATACTGTATTAGCCAAACTAGCAATTATAGTACTATAGGCCTATTCCAAAAGCATAAAGGCATAGTCTTGCATGTCTGTACACGTCGTTACCCTCAACCCAACCTCAAACTGCATTTTCTTGCTTCGTTTAAACTTTACATTAATGAACAATATTTAATATCATCATTACAGCTTGTGGTATCTGGAATAATATTATCCCGGGCCGGCCTCTATCCTGTTCTGTTCGTCTTTTCATCATCCACGTCGGTGGAGGCAGATAAGTCTCCTTCTGCTGGAGGATTTCCTCTTTTCAAAGGATGTTTTTTTTTTTTCTTTCTATGCTTGCTCATGAGGAAACATTGGGTTTTCCCTGAATTATGATCATATATTTGCATTTTAACCCTTTGGTAACATTTATTTTATTTACAGTGGGGTGTCACATTAGTTTAATTGCCACAGAAGGTAGAGGTCATCACCTGAGAGCATTCATAGTTTAGAGTGTACAGTACTTGCTTCTCATTATCTCCAATATTTACTGCACTGAGCAAATACATGAGAATATACCAGAATAGAACGGAATCGTTGAATGTATTTTTAATATGTCTGCTTCAACATTTCACCACAATTTGATGTAAATTCAAATCTGAGGACGAGACATTCTTACAGCGGAATGTAAAAATAGATGTGCATGAGTTTGACTAAAACACTCACAGCTGTGGTGTTGCTTCAGGAAGCACCAAATAGCTAAAAAATTGTTAATATTCACAGTGAAAAAACGTCCATAATTATGTAAATCAACTTGATGGTGATATTTCTAGGTCACATAAAAGGCAGTTTGGTAGAACAAAGTGTGAAGATAAAGTGTTAAAATATCAAAGGAAACATTGAAAACAGAAAAAGGAAGAAACCACCAAAGTTACATTTCATTATGCTATTTTAGCTGTTTGGTCATTATTGGTTATTTATTCAAGATTAATTACATGTATTTTATTTATGCTAATTATAACATGGTTTTTCAATGAGCACCAGCAAGGTGGGAATGAGGAATGGGACAAAAATTCAGCCCTGTGTCCAGACCAGCCCACTATACATTATCAATGGACACCATGCAGAAGCCATTGTTAAGTCAGTAATGCTCAACATGTGACTTTTTACGTCTTAATTTTAATTATTGAAAACCTTAAAAGGGGGGAACATTTTAACCCCTTATTTTTCCTATTTCCTTTGGCCTTTTTGCCTCTTTTCAAAAAGTTCTAACACTTTTTCAGACTTTAGCTACCTTTTCCCAATACATATTAATTTTTCCTTATTTTTTGTCCATTTTTGCAAATTTTTTTTGACACTTTAATCCAAGTTGTCCTTTCTTTAAAATATTAGCCCACTTCTCATCCCATTGAGCTAATTTTTCCCCAATAAATACCACTTTTTTTTCCTACATTTTGCTTCTTTTTGTTCCACGTTTGCCCTTTTTTTACTATTGTTTGCCACATTTTGTTCTTTAAAACTATCCTTTGCCATTACATATTACTTAGTTCCTCTTTATTTGCCCATTTTTTGGCCAGCTGTTAACATGTTTGCCTCCACTCGCTCGTAAAAACCAAAAACCAAAACGTAGCCGACTGGACCGGCCCACCGGGACGATGCCAGGTATGCCAGATGGCCAGTCCACCCCAGAGCACTACACATGTTTTGGTTGAAAAAGGTTATTTACTTTATTTTCTTACATTTTCACACTTTAAAGACACTTTTCTATACCATACCTGTCACTTTAAGCTTGCCTGCTAATGTGCTATGTGTCTACTGGGTGACTCCACAGTAGGTCCTGTCTTCTTAGTGCATGTCTCACTTTTTAAAAGTCTATATAAAAAAAAAAAAAAAAGTAGCATCAAATTTTAATCCACAGGGTTCTGGAGGATTACGCCATGTCAGCAAAAAGTAGCAGAAGGGCTGAGAGGGGCAGCTATAGACTTGTACCTAACAGTTTCTTCACTGACTGTCAGTACATAATTCAATAGTAAGGGTAGACAGGAGGAAATACTATGGGGGGGGAAAAGTGGGAATGTTGTGCTCCTCCTTGAGTTTTAAGAGTGGTGTCAAACAGTTGAGTTGAAACCAACACAAACAGGAAGAGAGTACGAGGAGTTGATTTGAAACGCGTTTGCCTGCGTGGGCCGTCTGTCAGTGCAGCTGATTAAAATTCCTCTGACTAAAATGCAGGGTGTGATGTACGACTAGCAGGTGGTGTGGGTTTAATATGCATGAGCGGACGGCTCCTGCATCTGCAGATTGGCAGTCACTGAGCTCTCCTATCCACTCCCCTGGCAGTGCCAGTATTGCTCCCTGGCATATGGAGCCACTGAGGGCAACACATGAGCATAACAGAGGCGGCTAGTATTCGTATCATTTACCAAGAGTCAAGATTCGAGCTGCGACTCTTGTGATGGAGCAAAATGGATGCCGGCTCATTTCAGAGACTTGGTTTGCTCAAACTAGCCAAGATGGAGGTTGGGGAGAAACGTTCACTTTGTATCTTTATTGATTTTTGTGCAAACAGCAGGAGAAGATCAAAAGGGAGAAGGATTAGAGGAGTCCGTGTTAGAATTGACCAAAGTAGATATAGGAGTTGATGGAGGGAAAGGAAAGACCAACTTAGAATTCCAAGGAAAAATATGAACTTTGTTACCCTGTTGCCTTGCAATGCATAATATGTCAGGCAGCTACAAAAGATTGGATTCACTGGGTCTATGCTCATGTAGCTGCAGTCCAAAGTGTTGCTTCTTTAGCAAGTATCTTTTTTTTTTCCACTTTTCCCAGTGGCTTGTTGTTTGTCATTTTGGTGATTTGATGTGCACTCCAGTGGGTGAAGAGGTGCAGTGGAGGGGTGGGACGTTGGAAATCCAACAGTGTGCTGTAATTTTGAAGTCAACTTTGTTCAGATTTGTGCCATTTTTCAGCTCCCTGCAGGAGGAAGGGACACTTAACGTCATATAAACACATTGACCTGCAGAAAAAAAAAAACCCTCCGGTTTGTGATTGTTTTCTTCTTGCATATACAGTACCACAATTAATAGTTATTAATTAATTATTAATTACGTGTGTTTATACTTCTTTTCTGACTATTTATGAATATTTATACCTTATACCATCTAACTATTCATGCCACACAATGACAAGAAAATGAATCTGATTCTCATTATTGTAAAAATAAAAAAAGTTTTAATACCATTTTTTTTTTTTTAAAGAAAACCACATTAATATTAAAATAATTGCTGACTTATCATCTCGTTGACAGACGAAAACTTTCACGTCTCATTTGAATGGCTGCGCTCTCAACAATTGGATCATTTTTACTCATCACCAGCCTGGGAATGACAGCGCTGCTGCTGACTCAGTGGTTTTAAGCGACTTGGTCTTGTACAAGAAAGTTGTGGCCTTGAATTGTTTCAGGTTAATGTTTAGTTTTTTGATTAACATATAATTCTTCTTTTCCTTCAAATAAAGGAAACAATAGCTTTACTGTTTCCATTAATCTTAGAAATGCACAAAATCTAAATAGCGCAATAAAAATAATAATAAAAGTAATAAAAAAACACCTGAATTTTTTAAAAAAAACAACTGAGATATGGCTAAAAGGTTTTTACGCTTTCATGAGGAGGTATTTCAGACATTTGAAATGTGTCGCAAAAAGCGCTATGTAAACACTTTTTCCGCAAACACACGTCACACAACGTGACGTACCTGGTCACATGACCACTGCCCTTCCGAGAAAACATGACTCGGGACGTGTAGACAGAAAAGGAGACCAAGACATTTTTTAGCGTGATACTTTATTATTATTACTGCCACATTAGACGTGAAACAACAAAGGAATGCAGAGTGTTTTAAGGAGGTTCTGAGCACCCGTCTCGCGGGATGAGATTTCACAGGAGTTACGAGGCGCAAAACAATGATCAATAAAAAAAACGCAATTTTACTTTGTCAACATTAAGTAATATTGCTTTAATTTTGTGAAAATATGTAATGGAAACCCAGCTAGTGACACAGTCTATGTATTGAGGTTTTAATTGTATTTCATGCGGTAATTGATTATTGTTCAAATGTAAATTGACTTTTGCAGTTTGCTGAGAATGGTGGTTAATGGTCCCAAATCATGCTATTTTTCACCCATCTCCATTTTATTCTAAGAACCCCAAAACATAGTATTTGAGGTTTATTTTCCCAAACTCGCCTGTTTTCCAGAGTTTTAGCCTCTGAAAAGTCACTTTCTGAGCAACTCTACACGAACAGGCTGATTTGTGGCCTACTTATGCATATTCATGAGTGAGCGTGTCTATAGACGGGACACTGACAAATCATCCTCTAACTCACGATTGAGGGAATCAATGAAAAAAGCACGCAAAACCTCCAAAACCTTGGGGTTTAGTTACACTTAAAAAGTATTGAGTTTGGAAAATAATGGCAATGTGATTCATTTCAGAATATACCTTCGGGAAGAAAAAAAAAATCAATCCATAAGGTCAGGAGGATTAATGACTCTGGTCATGGCATTACATTAGTTAATACATACAATACAATTCTTTCTGCAATGCAAAGTGCTCTAAATGCAACCAAAATACCATCTTGTAACATGCCTTCTTAACTAAAAATGTATGTGTTTTGTTCCTTTTGGTTTTGAATAGTTTAAATGAACTAAAAACTGTACACTTCCAAAGATAAAATCCTTGAGAACCCTCCTACATCTACCCAACACTAAGATCTTCATTCAGATCATACTATAACTCGACGGTGCTACTCCCTAAAACATTTATTGCAGCGACAGAATAATTTAAAAGGAATTGGACTAATGGCAATAAAGTGCTTATTAAAAATGTAAAACGATTTAAAAAATCCTGTTTCGTTGAAGGTCTCCATCCCACTTAAATGCAAGGTGTAGTTTACGGTCACTGGTTGGCATTGGCATACCTATCAGTGAAAAACTGACTTTACGAGAAGAGATTAATTTAAAAAAAAAAAAAAAAGAGAAATGTGAGAATATACTGGAATATCAGTTTAAATCACTCTCCTAAAGCTTTTTAGCTACTATTTACATATCAATTCATATAGTGTTAGTACCGTCACAGCCCTAGTCCCTATTGTGTGTATCAGTGGCTTTAATACATTTCACTAATCAGTTTCTTTTTCAAACCATATAATATACAGTATTATGATTCATACAGTGTCTGGTTTAGCTAATCTGTTCAATTTGATAATCCACTCATTAGGTACACCTGCAATGAGTCATTTACAGACAAATCTGACAATACAATAGTAGGCACCATTTACTAATTGGATTACATTAATGATAACTAGCTTGGAAAACACACCAGAGGCTAACAGTTAATCCCAATTATAAATCCCGCTGACTGTGTGCGCCCCATGGACAGAGCAAAGCCACGATGAATCCTTCCGTCTCTTAAAGGAGCTAGTACTCCCTTGGCACCCCATTATTCACACTTTGACGCACACACCACACACACAGACACATAATAATAAACATTTACCGGGACATTTCCGCTGGAAATATGCGAGCAAATACCAGCATTCAGTAGTTCTTCAGTGGTGCAGTGGAGGGTGAATTTATAGGTTTAAAAATAAAAAAAAAAACTCCATCAATACGTACAATGTCGTCGTTGCTTTTTAGATGAATCCAGTTGTGGGAATTATGTGAAGAGTTCAGTTGAAAGTAGAGACATCAAAGGGCAACTGCAGGTTTGATAGCGTATGACAAGATTTACGTTGTAAAAGAACACCGTGTATTACTTCCAGCTGAATAAAGTTGCCGGATTGGCACTAACACGCCACGTGTATGAACATGGATTGGCAGCACTGGCACCCAGGGCTCAGTGAAATCCTGTTTAACCCCCAATGGCATTTTGGGAGTGTCTGCCACAGATCCCGAACCTAATTTTGGCCCCGTTAACACCCTTCCACCTGCCGTTTGTTTGCTTGTGTGGGTATGCAGAAATAGAAATTGAGGAGGGAAGAAAGCACTTCCTAAACCATTGAACCATCCTTTAACCTTCGATTCTCTCCATTCTATTACTATCACGCAGACTGTATTTAAAGCTGCAGTTTGTATGCCCATCATGGATTTGCTTGTATTTTTACTTTAACCCTCTTAAATGTATATCCAACTTCATATCTGACACCAAACCTCTCATATCCTGAACTTCACCTCAATTTTACTTCCATCCCTAATCCTCTTTTCTATCCAAATCCCATTGAAAATATGTCCTCTCTCACATCTCAGCAGTGTGGAGCCGATGTAGTCAATGGTGGCAAAGGCAGGTATGAATTTATCTTCCCCCCAATTATCTTTTTCCTGGAAACTTATTTGGCAAAATCTTTTCTTTGTGCCAATCTTCACAGGGTGACTCAAAAACATTGCACTTCAAGTGGTTCTTCACTTAAACAGATGTTTACGGAGTGGACTCAATTTGAATCCTGCTCATGTGCGCGATTCACACAAACATGTTTTAAGACTTAGTGTTGCTGAAGATTAACATTTTTGTTCAAGAAATTCATAGTGTAGTCCTCATAGATCAAGAAGAGAAAGGAAAAAAAGATATTCATTTCCACTATAATTGCGTAAAGGTTTTTGCGTAGAAGGATACACGGTAGTGTTTTTACCTCAATCATACTGCAATTTCTTGTGTTTGCCCCCAAACACTCTGTCAAAGAGACTTCCCAGCGCATCTTGTGTGTTTTTACTGACTGAAAGTTCTTCAGACGAAATTGAATGTCACACGCGGTGAGGTGATATCACGAGGAACATCGGTAACAAACTAGGACAAAAATGTTGTCAAGCTAATCACTGTATTCCTGATCTGGTGAAGAAACACAAGAAATCACAGTAAGAATGAAGGAAAAACGCTTCTATGCATTTTTTTACGGGACTCCACCTCCCACAATGCAGTGTACAAAAATGTCAACAAACGGAGCGTTTACAGTGGTTTTATGAGCCTCTACTACGATGCTGAATAATTAAATCCGGAATTTCTGTCCGTTAGCAGGCTTCACTAAACCGAACAATCACCATCACAGAGCAGCTGTACTACGAAGCAGGTTATCAACACATTAACTTAAAGGTCCTGTATCATGCTATTTTTCACTCATCTCCATTTGTTCTAAGAACCCCAACAACATAGTATTTGAGGTTTATTTTCCCAAACTCGCCTGTTTTCCAGAATTTTTGTCTTTTGAAAAATGACTTTCTGTGCAGTTCTGAAAACGGGCTGTTTTGGAGCCTCCTTATGCATATTCATGAGTTCTGTAGACGCTGACTTCATGCCTCGCAGCCTCGCTCTAGCGAGGGAGATCAGTGATCACTAAAGCAATTTTCTTTTTGCTATCCACACACTGTTATTGTTTACAGCCAAAAAACTGCACATTACAGTAAAACACAGCTATTTCAGTGGCTATTGTGATTGTGAGTCCGTCTGTTTATCACAGCAGCAGCAGTGGAGTAATTCAGCTGCTTCACTCACCGTAGCTGCTAAGTCACTTTCTTCTCCTCCTCAACTTTATTAACTACAGCAATAGTGTATTTAAGGCGATAATCATTTGTTTTGTCCAACCGCTGCGTCGCATTGTGTCAAACATGTCAGAACAAGTCAAAGGCAATATAAAGGCTACTAAAAATGGAACGGCTCATTGAAAAATCGGAGTGGTTTGCAGGGGGCGTTGCTTGTACTGTACCCACGGCTGCAGTTGGATATACTTGCATTTGGTACTTACACCAGCAGCAGGCACTTCCTGGAGGGGGCGGTTCAGACTTCAATGACATCAATAAAGTCTGACTGCTCGTTTTTCAGAAGAGGGCAGAGCAGCAACTCAGAGAGCAGGATCAGTGAGGATTTCTCAGATGTGCAGGAAGAAAGCCCAATAATGTTTTGGGGGTGTTTTTGATAAGTAATTAACAGGTGAAACGCTCAAAAAAGTCGATTTAGCATGATATAGGCCCTTTTACACAGGATTTTACAACCCGGATCACATGAAACGTGTAAAGATTTCAGCATCTGACCAATCAAATACATGGTGAAACCGGGCAGAGCAACTTACGTCACATTTGAGGAATAATTCTTAAAAATGTGAAGAATTTAAACAACAAAACAACACTGTTGCTGCAGCAAAAGCAGAAAGGAAAGAAGGAATGCAGGCAGATAATTGATGACTGTTAATGTTTAAATTTGTGAGATTATACACTATTAATTTATTGGATAATAAATGGACAGTGATCAGTTTTACTTTAGGGGACAGACCTCGTCTGTGGCTCTGATGCAGCATTCATACAGCTCAGCCTACTTTAAGGTAGACAGTGATCTGATTGGTCAGGAGATTGGCTCAGATCTTATCCCAGCATATAATCTGATCCCGACCAGGTTAGCCATTCAGCATAAGTTACCATGATGATTTCCCCCCGGTAATAAGCTAACCAGCACACATGCACAGAATAAATCCCGGAAGTTAGCGCGATAAGAGGAAATACAGCTTACTTCAAATCCAGATTAACTCAACTTTGTTTAACTTTAAATTATTAATATCTAATTCCAACCTCTTCTTAACTTTACAAACAACATATATGACAGAGAGGCACATGCTTTCACGCGTCAACGCAAAAACAACTTTCCCATTAAAAAAAAAAAAACGCAATTCTCAATTACAATAAACGATTCGTAGCAAAGTTAAAGTTATGCAAACTAATTCCTGTAAAAGCTAACATTTTATTGAAAGGTGTTCCCGTTAGGTAATATACTTTTTCATGAAGTATTTCCAGGAAAACATTAGAAAATATATACATTCAACAATGACCTCACTAATTGTGACAATTAAATGCAGTTTGCCTCTTTCCCCATTGCCCCCTAGTTTAAAAAGATCAAAATAAATCAGTCAAACAATCACAAAAGTAATTTCTCCTAATTGGTTGGCCAACACAGTCGTGTGTTTATTTTATTTTACTGCAAGTCATTCAGCGTGTGAGATTTATGGTGATGATTTCACTTGTCACAAGGGGGACATTAAGTTCCTTGTAAAACATATTGCTTCCCCAAAATATGCTCCTCATTTCTCCTCTGTGGCCTCCTGCAAAAGGACGCAGGAAAACATTAAGGATGACGGACAAAAATGTTGTGTTTGAGTGATGGTTGTGTTTTCAGGAAGTGGTTCTCTGTGGTGCATAGCATTCTCTAACACACCTATTAATCAAACAAGTTTTGCTTAGAGCCATTTGAGGATAAATACAAACAAACCTGTCATTCTTCAACATTTTATCGTTGCCTCTGCTTGATGTCTCGAAAACAACGAGCGCCACGAACAAATGTGTATTTTACAAACGGGTGACTATAAATTTTTAGGAATGCGTGCATCATGGGCAATGTTGAAAACACTTATTGTGATTGAGCTTCTGTTAACATAGACCAGGGGTGCCAAACATGTAGACGCAGGTCAAAAATGGCCTGCCAGAGGGATTAATTATGCCCACCAGGTGATTTTGCTCAATGAATAAGTCATAATAATAATAATAACTACAATGTCTTTTTTGGCTACTTTAAGAGTAACGGGGGAAATGCAGGGTTCTTTTTGCAACACGTTTCATATTTGACCACAGGTGGAACACTAAAACAGGGAGAATAGGGGTTTATTTTTTCCATTAGTTTTTGTTTTGAACGACCATAAACGATAAAAAAAAAAAAGAAAATATTCTGGTTTATTTTTATTCATTACTTTTTGTTTCGAACGACTATAAACAAAAAAAATTAAAAAAATAAAATGTTCTGGTTCATTTTCATTCAGTACTTTTTGTTACAAACTAACATAAATGATAAAAAAAAAAGGCATGTATATGCACTGTATTTGTTTGTATAGTTTTCTTACATACAGTATTGAAAAACCAAAAGTGAAGTTTAAAATGTGATTTTGTGAAGGAGGGGTAGGCACTACTCGTTTTGAGCACTTTCTCCTTTGAATACGTGTTATGTATCGTACATAAAATGTGTTTATGTTGCTCAAATAAATAAATAACAACACAATTTTTTTTTTTTTTTTTAAATAAGATTCTGGTGTAAAGTTAAAATTGCCTGTGATCTAGTAGGTGTAATTTGCATGTGTATTAAACTGAAGCACATTTTCTTGAAATTACAGTTGTACAGTGAGTTCTCTTTATTTAAATAATAATATTCTTCAATTCTGAGAACTCTACATGTACCTAGCCAATATATCTTATTATTTCACCACTGCTTGAAGCAGGATATGGTAAAACATCCTAAGAACAAACTTGATTTAAACTTGGTTTAAATTATTATTATTATTATTTTTGAAGTACCAGTACGTCATTATGTTATCATCATCCGTATCTAATAACATGTAGATGGAAACAAAGCTCAGCAATATTATAGGGTACTGGTCTAGTATATAAAGTGCATGTAAGTACACCCATAAATGCATTCTGTACCAATACCTACATAATGGTGTCTAAATTGTGCTGTGATGATAAAAATAACTTCATGCAAGCCACTTTTTGAATGCCAACGGAAGTAGTTATGATTCATTTTAGAATGCTATGAAGAATAATACACATTATGCAGTTACAGAAATATGTTAGAGTATGACTTCCCCCCCCCAAAAAAATAAATTAATAATAATAATAATAATAATAATAATAATAATAATAATAATAATAATGATTTAAATAATTTAAAAGAATAAACCTTTTACAAAACATTCAGTGCCTAGAACATTTACACTGTAGGTGAATGTTAAGGCTAAATCCTGTACTGTCACAGGTGACAAATAGCTGCGCTGCAGAGCTTAGGAAATGACAGATTGTTCAGCGTTCCTTAATCCAGTTACAGCACAACAGTCGCTGACATTCCCACCTTAACTTCAAAACAATGTAGCAGCACACCCAGCTCTCCTTTTTCCTCCTTTGGATCAAATGCAGGCTTATTGAAAAAGAGCTGTTCAAAAACAAAGCGAACATTAATAATCTATCAAAGCAGAGGTTGGTTTCAGGTGATGGCTCAGTAATTTTTTTTTTGTAAAGCTTGGTAACTTCTGGTAGAACACCTGCTTGTCCTGGAAAAAAGGTTACCTTTACGAAAAATAAGTCTATTTACAGTAAGTGTGCTTATTTTAAACTAAATATGTTATCGTATATACTTTAAGCACCTCACTTTAGTATACTTGCAGTACACTGAAATGTATACATTTTAGTACAAGTGTTTACTTTGTACTTGCATTCAAACTTTTAATATACTTAGTACAAGTATTTAACTGACCTTTAGGTATATTCAGTTTGTGAATGTGCAGATTTTAGTGATTGTAGCCTAATAAAAACTTTTCTCCTCACATCCATAATGGCTTTTTAGCAATAAAATGCAACACTTTTTTGTGTTAATTCTGTAAAAAAACAAGAAAGTTAAGATAAAAAGTCTAGAGATCTAGTCTGAGATAAAGCTGAAAGTAAATCACAGTGTATATTATAAGAAAAAGTGCTCATTTAAATGAAAGTGAGTTAGATTCTAGTATACTAATTGTAGTATACACCTCTATGTTTACTTGCAGTGTGGCATAAAGCTTTTGGTAAACTAAAATTGGCCCAATTTAGTCCCAAGAAGAATTAAAATATTACTTTTTGAAGTATACTGCTAGTGTATTGGATAGGGGTGAGGAGTGGCAAGGATTTTGCAATACGATACTCGGTTCACAATACGATATTATCACAATATCGCGATGTATTGCAATATTCTACCCAGTTAATATCAAAATTAAACGTGGAGATGAAAAATCAAGTTGCTGTATATGTTCATCAGAAGATATTGTTCATTCAGAGGATAAATTGAGTCAAAACTTTTTGCTTCAAAACATCCTATTTATTATTATTATTATTATTATTATTATTATTATTATTACTATCATATCTACTGGAATGGAGGTGCGGAAGTGGCACAATTTTCAAGGTTATTATGTAGAAAACACACGTCCACGAAAATGTGAAAAATATAATAAGAACAATATTGATTATAGAAAAAAATATAGGATTTATTTTATTTTGATTTTATTTTTTAAATCTTTTATTTTATTTATTAATTTTTTTTAATTTTTAAATAAATCAATTTAAAATCGGCACCTAAAAAATCGCAATATATTGTGAAATCGATTTTTTTTTTTTACACCCCTAATATTGGGTAGGTGTACTTGGTACCTAAAAGTGTACTGAGCAAAATATACTTAAACTATACTTAAGTATACTTAGAATAATGCAGTTTAAGTATACTTCTTTTCGGTAAGGGTAGAGGGTGAGTAGAGTATTACGGATGTGGTTGCTTTACAACAAATTTGTTTGCTATTCACTTAAAAAGCCGCAGTTTTTCTATGTTGTATCTAATTGTAAAGAGAACATGATTAAAAAATAACCAGCAGCTTTCATATAAAACCATTTTCCAAGCTCAAACAAACAAGCATTAAGAGTCAATTCTCTAACTCGGTGGTTGTCATAAGCAGCAAAGAACTTCACATTTGTTGGTGGGTTAGTGGGTAGACAGGGAATTAGTGTCTTACTTTCAAAAGACATTTATCTACTGACGGACAGATTGGCTATTTCACTGTCTTAAAAAGCAATTCTTTAGAAATAAGCCACAAAAGATCAATTAAAAAAGAAAAAAAAAATACCAATGACAAAGTCGCTTTAGTTTAAACTGACACTAAATGACATCTCGTAGAGTTACTTATTCAGTGCCATGATGGATACCGTTGCATATAAACTACTAAAGCATACACATCTATTGGCATTGTACGACAGACGTTTTCTCAAACAATTTAGCACAAATATGACAGAGCAGCTGGTGGCAAAATTCTAATGAATCCCATGACACACATCACCACGAAGCGTGGGAAAAAAGGTTGATAGTAAGCATAAATAACAAACGGGTCCGGATGACTGGACTGATGACAAGGAAGTGTTATTACACAGAGGGCAGAGAGGAGATTGTTCTGCGTGCAAGGTTCAGGCATTTTAGTGCATATACAATATGGAATCTGTCAATCACAGGCTCTGTTTAAAGTTGTAAGCTGTGGAAAGTGTTTGCAAAACTGTAGAAAGGGAGTCTGGCATAATAAAGGAGAATGCACTGAACCCTAAAATAGGTATGTCAGAACGTTGGTGATTGTGCGCCTCTCTATTCAGTGCACAACACGAGTTCCTATTGGGTATCAATTTGTGTTGACAGCAATCAGCTTCAATTATTACCCTTTGACAGCCCATTTATTAGGACAAATTTCCATGCACTCTGTTTGCAAACACTCACCTCCCCGATCCTGCAGCAAAAGCAAGAATTCTGGCATCAGTTCAGTCACTAGAACGCATTGTTTAATCAAAAAGTAATGGACGACGATGAACCCTAACTGTGTGCTTCAGTATCATACACTGTGTCATCTAGATGAATGGCTTTTTACCTCCACCAAAGAGGTAATATTTTCACCAGCGCTTTGTTATGTGTTTGTTTGTCTGTTGGCAGGATTACATCCAAAGTAGTTAACATATTTTAAGACAGATTTTAACCAAAGATAGACCTGAAGCCATGGAAAATTCCATCAGCGTGCAAATAAATAATTAAAGGGACGCAGCATAACAAGCCCTCCAAAATGGCAACATGCATCACTGTCCTTAAAGCTGCGGCGAGTGGAGAACCTACAGGGTGTACTACAGGTTCTGTATAATTAAGGCAGAATCAATGGCTTTGGGTTTCCTATTTGCATTTCTTGTTTGTGTAAAGGCGTAGAGTGTAGCCAACTATGCATTATTGTAAGTGATGGAAAACCCAATATCAGTGGTTATTTTTTGATTCTTTACCTAAATGTCTCTGGAAGGCTGTAAACATTGCGAACCTCAGCACTTTTAGTCTAATAGTCTCTCTAGCGCCAACTTGTTCATTCAGCCCTGTATGTATCGAGTTATTCGCTACATAAGCTAAAACAAACACTTAATGTTAAGTAGCTGTTTTTAATGTGTAAGGCGGCACGTTTTTCTGATGATATGCAGTTCTTGTGACCACCTGCTGGTTTTGAAATAAACACGGATAATGTATTGACGCGGTTCTGCTTGACAAAGATCAGTAATGAGCAACGGGGCATGGCTGTGAATCAACCAAATGTCATTTGCATCTAGCTTATGGCTGTTGTTGTAATTCAACACATATCTGTCAGAGTCGGACACACTGTCTAAATCACAGAGAATACACCCTACAGTAAACGAGTGTGTGTGTGTGTGTGTGTGTGTGTAGCTTTGGATGAGCCAGAACCGCACACACGCGCACACACACACGCACGCACACTCTCAGACTTGCTGAGCCGTCTGCAGCCATCAATTCACAGCAGCGAGGCAGACGGCAGCCCGCGCCTCTCTCTCTTCCCCTGTTCCAGAATTAATTTTTCCCCTGAGCTGATGGGCTATGCTCTACTGCAGCCAATCCATATAATTAGGCCTTCAGCAATGTAAGCCCCTGGCTCAGACCCCACGTTCATTTCAATGTTAGGTGGAGACTACATAATATCTTGATCGAATGTTTTATTTTTCCCCCAATAAAGAAAACCTCCCTCTTTATTGAGTTTGTACCTCTAAACAACAGACAAATGTCAGTGTTCTATCACACTCAGGGTTGGGGTCAATTATAATTGTTATTGTGCAAATAATAATTAATTACAATTTGTTCTGTTGCTGTCGTAATTGTAATGAAATTGGAATTGTGTTTAGATAATTGACGTCATGCAATGAAAAAAAGTCCACACAACTGCGTGGTTAGCACCCAATTTTAATTAATTTACACCATTTTTTTTTTTTTTTTTTGATTGTGCTAGATAATTGACGTTCGAAATTGTAATTGCCACAAAATTTAACGCAAAACTGAGAAACCATGTTACAGTTCTGAGTATAGTTCTACACCTATGTAGTTAACAATTATTAAAATATGTTCCATATCAAGCTTTCCCACATTTTATCATTTAAAAAAAATAAAATAATAATAATGAATCGATGGATGTACTGACACAAAAAAGGCTCAGACGCCCGCTATAAATATATTAAAGCTTATATTTTTATTGATTAGGACGCCCAACAAGGTAATCAATAGATAGGAAAGGAATTAGATGATAAATATTTGTTTTTTAGTGTATTTTATTTGAGGACCCTTTATTATAAAAAATGCTAACAGAAAGCTAATATGAGGAAAGATAACTTTAATTAGATGATTTATTTCAGCCTTAGTAATTGTAAGTGAACTTCATCAATTGAGACTGTAATTGTAATTGCATTTCTGAGGATAAAAAATAAATGTAATTGAACATGGGTAATTGTAAATGAAAAATGTAATTGACCCCAACCAGGCTCACACTTGCTTGTTTCTGTAAGCCTCTACGTCTTTCTTTGGGTTTGCATTAGATGGTGTTTAAATCACAATTTAGCATCTGTGGGTGCACAGACCGAAGTATCTGCCCTTGAATGCCTATTACACAAGTATTTTTCTCCCACTCAGCCAATTATGTAGGGTTGATGGTTGATCTCACTCCATACGGCAACAGCGCTGCTAATCGCCACCTTCAAGATAACTGCAGCATGACAGGCTGTGTGTCAAAATCAGCATCCAAACGATGAGGCATGGAAAAAAGAGGGAGGACAGGGGGATGAAATATGTTCATGTTAGCGCATGTGCATGTGCATCTGCGCTTGTGCATTTTTAAAGGATTGAGAGGCGGGCAGCCAGGAGAAAAGGGAAAATTAGCAAGAGAAAACAAAGTCAATGAGGCATGAAGGAGGCTTCCCTCTCCTGTGCTTTGTCGAGGTAGACATGCCTCCTTATTCATTGTTACCATCACTTCAGGGGGAAAGGGAGAGAACTGCTGCCTAAGGGGTGGGTGGAGATGGAGGGAAAGCAATACACACAAAAAAAGAAGATGGAACAAGATTCTGTGTGTTTATACTGTATTTGGGTCTGGCTGTGGTTGTTTGTCTGAAGCTACAACATCGGTCTCGGATCCTCCGCCCCGCATGTTAGAGCAGAGCGTGGCTTGTAAGGGAGCATTTGCATTTCACCTCCGTCAAATTGGATTTCTTTTGGTTGAAAAAACAGATCTTTGGGATAAGATGTCAATGGGCCACGTTGAACACGGCAATGCAATATCCAGGTTTGAAGCTATTACATTCACAATGCCTCACTTTGTGCATTGAGAGCATGAGAATACGTAGGCCTGAATCCCACAGCATATACTGTACGTGTGATACATACACAGAGTTTGCGTTTGGGGTTTGGGGGGCAGGTCAAGCATTGCACCCCCCAGTGGTCAAAGTTAATATTTTTAAGTGCCATAAAAAACAGTGATTGTACAAAATCTATCTGAATTCATTCGTTGTTTTTGTCTTTTAAAAATACTTGTATAAGTTTTCAGTGAAATGGTGCCAAACTGTTGAGACTTTAGGTTGGTTCTTCTGTTGCGCAATTCTTCTTCACAATGTAAAAGGTGACGCGACACTGTGCTCAGCAGTTCATGGATGGTACTGCAGCAAAGCGTTGATGCACAATTTCGTAGTCAACATTATTAATTCTATTACTAATAATTTTAGCATTATTGTATATGTTACACACATTGTGGTGGCGTAAATCTCAAGATGGTAATATATTTAATTTTAATCTCAAACTCTGCCTATGCTGTACTAGGTTAAGACCTGCAAACGCATGCATTTGCAGCAGGAGCGATTTATCACCGCCGTCACCTTTAAATACAAAATGATCAACTTGTTCTCTGGGTTTTTGTGGAAACATCACAACTCCATCCAAATGCCACATAATTGGTCTTAGTTGGCATGTCTTTGTAACACCTGGAATAAAATAAATTGAGGGCTGGAATAAAAACCAAAACCTTCAAGCTGAGAAACTGAATAGATGCCATTTCAATAGAAAATACAAATCTCATGAAAACCTTTTATTCATAAAGTAAACGGAGTTGGACACCACTGTGTTAAAAAAAAAAATACTGAAATGAATAATTAAAAAAATGAAAATATTAGAGTATTTGCAGCACAGCAAGATTGCAAGTGAGGTGTACCACCGTCAGCATTTATTCAAAAGAGCAACTAATAGTCAAAGCAGTTGTTTTTGTGGTTTTTCCCACATATAGAGCACTCAAATATGACTCAACCATGTTGCTCTGAACTTTTTCCAAACCATATTTATTTCTAATGTATTACGGTAACTGAAGTTGACACTAAAACACACGTGCAGCCAAGCATGTCAGCGTCTGAGAGGCCGTGTGAGGAGAAAGGACGTGACACTGAGGGTTTAAAGTCTGACTGAGTCACTATGGCTTGTGTCAGAAGGTCTTACACTGTGGCACTTCATACTACACTCAGGCCTAAGGTCAATGTCGCTGCACTGCCAAGTGTTGACCTTTGATCAGATGGTGTCGTGCTACAAACGGCCCAAAGGTCTCTCTGGGGAGGGTCTCAGAGCAGGAAGAAGATGAAATGAACAACACTAGCCTTTAACTATCCCAGCAACACGTCGGTAACCACGATAAACAGCAATGTCAAGCTATAGTCGGCTTTTTAGAACAACAGAGTGTACCAGTGAGTTGAGAACCAGTGGAGATATTAGACTGTAGGAGCAATAACGGCTACAAAAGAGATCATCTAACGCAGTGGTTCTCAAACTACGGTTCGAAGACAGCTGTTTCTTGGGGGTTCTTGAAATAATAATAATAATATAATAATGTAATATTCATGTGGTTTCATAACAACGGTGTATAACTATACATAGAGACCAAAAAAAGCATTAATACCTTAAATATACAGTATATGTATACTTGACATGGCGCACTGCTGTATAAATGGCTAAAAAACATGCAAAAAAACGTGCACATATTTTATTTATTGGTATATACATTAAACTGATGTTATGTTATACACAAGAAGACTACCACAGGTACTGTTTCAGTTCCTTTCTACTACTAAGATCTTAAATATTTAACTTAAAAGAATGTTCAAAGGATAGTGGATTGTGGATTTCTCAAAGGTTCTTAACCTTGCATGAAGGCATTGCAGATGTATTTGTGATTGTTTATGCACAGCGTGGTGAGTTCTGATCTAAAAGCTCAGGCAAAAACATTTACACTACAATCAAAGAACCTTGGCAATATGTACATTTAGACATTAATTTAACCTTGATCCATGTATTCCACATTGCAAAAGGTGATGTTTGGCAAAGGATTTTAAGATTTTCTCTGAGCTGCTATACCTCAGTAGGAAAAACAACAGTTATTGAGTGCACAACCTCAGCTATATTAAACGTAAAAGAGCCTGGCTAGTGGCTAGTGATGTTCCGGTTCGGCGTGCCAAATTGTAAATACAATAATTAGATATCCTTCATCTCCTATATGCTAATTATTGTTTACAGCTTCAGAGAGTTCTGCGTTGGGTTTCTGCAGTTTACCGCTGCTGACTAGACACCAATCAAGCTCAACTCTCCTGTGCTGCTATCAGAAGCCTGTCTTGACCAAACAAAATGCCTTGTTGTTTACGCTAAAGCAGTGTGGGAAGCAAAAGTCAGCAGTTCCTGCTGTGGCAGGTATTTTTAGACACCTCTGGAAGGAGGAAAATAAAGGCAGGAAGAATGCACACGATGTTACATTTCCCACTCGCATGGAGAGTGTGGTGGAGGGAAATGAAAAAGGGAGCGTAAGGATGGAGGTTGATTTGCCAGAGGAGCATGGGGAGCAGGGCGGACAGAGCGGTAGGAAAAGACAGGAGATGAGAGAGAGAGAGAGAGAGAAAGTTGGAAGGGAGAGACAGTCACACTGTGTTTGCCTCATCCCGGGGCGTATCATCTGGCTTGCAGCGGGAAAATTATTGTACCAGTCCCCCAAGGCCCAAAGTGACTTCCTTAACCACTTTAATAAACTGGAAGAGTGTGATTGCCCAGACAGTGCAGCTATCAGCGTGTTAATTAGACACAGTGCTTTATCAAGGCTGGCTACTCATGAACCAGCTGAGCATATTACCATAAATGGTTTACTACCAGCTAGCATAATAAAGCAAACCTTAAATCTAAATCCATTGTTGTTCTGCTAAAGTATGTGTTATTTACTGGGGGGGGGGGGGGGGATTTATTTACAGCATGAAACTCAAATCAAAACCTATAAACAGCAAAAGAAGATATACAAAGTTAGGATTTTATTTGTTTCTATACTAGACGCACTCTTTAAAAAATTCCATATTTTAGTTTGCTCATTTCCAAACCGGCCCCTCATTATGCAATGGGGACTAATTATGCATTCACAAGCACTGTGTTTTTTTGTTTGTTTTTTTTTCCATCTACAGTGTTTTTCATGTGTCTGCAAGCCAACATAGTTTGAATTCCCAAATCAACCTTCTAATTTAGAAAAGTAACTTTCATGTTATAGAAACTTTTATTTATTTATTTATTTATTTATTTTTGCCAATCAGCTTTAAAGGTTTGTTATCATGTGGTTTCATTTGGATGGTAAATTTACACGACTTGCATAAATTGGTCTTCACAAACACTTTTCCTAGATAAACACATGTACCATTAAAGATCAACGAAGTGTTGGGTAATTTAGTGACTGTGTAGCAGGGTTGGAGTCAATTATGTTTATAATTGCATAACTGATAATGAATTACAATTATGGCATGATTATAATTGTAACTGTACGTAATTTAAAGAAATATGTTGCTGTTGTAATCGTTTTTAAATTGTGATTGAGTTCAGATAATGGCCGTTAGAATTGGCATGAAAATGATACAGAAATTGTCAATTGTAATTTAACGCAAACCTGGGGAACCATGTTACAGTTCTACACGAATGTAGTTTACTATTATTCAAATATGTTTCGTATCAAGCTTTCCCATATTTTACCATTAAAAAAAAAATAAAAATTGTAATTGTGCAATTGATAATTCATTACAATTGTTCTGTTGCTGTTGTAATTGTAATTAAATTGTAATTGAGTTTAGATGATTGACTTTGAAATTGTAATTGCCATGAAATTTAATGCAAAACTGGGGAACCATGTTACATTTCTATGTATAGTTATACACCTATGTAGTTAATTATTAAAATATGTTCCATATCAAGCCTTCCTATATTTTACCATTTTATTATTAATAATAATAATAATAACAATAATAATAATTAATTGAGGGGTATACTGACACAAAAAAGGCTGACACCCACACCAAAAATATTAAAACCATTTTCATTGATTAGGAAGCTTAACAAGGTAACCAATAGATAGGAAATACATTAGATGATAGATATTTATTTTTAGTGTATTTTACAGCTGATTTAGGACCTGTTACCATAAGTGATGCTAACAGAAAACTAACACAAGAAGAAGGTTAACTTTTATTAGGTTATTTATTTCAGGCTCAGTAATTGTGATTAACTGTAATGGAACTTTAGTAATTGAAAATTTAATTACATTTGACTTTCAGAGGATAAAAAAAATATAATTTCATTATAATTGGAAAAAATGCTGGTCACTGTAATTGTAATTGTAACTGAACAATGTACTGTAATTGACCCCAGCCCTGCTGTGCTGTGCTCATCTGGTCCACAGACGTCCATTCATTGGTTTCCTGTACCTGCTCATTCCTGCCCTTAGTCACAAGGCTTGGCTGGTGTTTATCTCCAGCTCAAAACGGACAAGGAGCAGAAAGGTATTGATGTCAGACATACTGTAAGTGCTATTACCTACTCACTGTGCTGCCCCAGATCACTGACACGTTTCCTCGCAAATATTTGCTTAGGTTGAATTATTTTCTGTGGTGGAGTGACAAAAACACCGCAATGCATCACTTATATTATTTGATTTCTTTTTGTGCTGCAAGGCTTTTCTTTAAGAAAGTAGACCTGTAGATTGTAAAAGTTAAAACCTACAAAAGTTGTTATAGAGGGTTTTCACCGGCGCTACTTTCTGGGCAGTGACCTGGATGCGCGGCCATGTTGGAGGTTAGCGGATGTTGACACTACTCTGTGATGGATAAATCACAAAAAAGCTCCTCAAAATGCGTTACAGATGCAAAGGCACACAGGGAAGGACTTGGTCGGCAGGAAAGGGCACAATATTTGGGAAATATATGGTTTATTGGTGGTGCTGATCCATACGAGTCGGCTCCCTCGTCTTGGATCAATGACGACTCGGAGAGTCTTCCATCTATTATGTGTCCTGATATCATCAACTTCCCGGATTTCACCAAACCCATACACAGCGGAAGCCCATACACAGCTGCAGAGGCTTGCGTTAGCAATGGATATATATCGGCAGATAACTCGGTCGGTTCTAATACTTTCACAATGAACCTGCAGCGTAGTTACTCTAAAATAGTATACGACCGCCAGGCAATCTTAGATTTACGCGAATCAATCAGTTATAGTCCATTAGATGCGACTACTCTGGACCTCGAGCCTCGGATTGCTACGCCGGCTACATCCAGTGGCCTAGGAAGCAGCGGAGCCTCGTACCAGCGGATGAGAAATAAGCGGTGTGATAAGAAGCAGGAGTGGGGCTAGCAACCAAGCTAAAAGCTAATCTTCAGAGAACGCCACTTCCTTCCATCCCGAGTTCTAATGTCCGCTCCCTGGAGAACAAACTGGACGACCTGAAGCTGGATTTAAATGCAAGACGGGAGATGAGGGCGGCGGTGTTTGCATATACACCAATAACAACTGGCGCAACAACGATGAGCCTGATATAGAACTACTGACTATACAATGCAGACATTGTTCTTCCCTGATCAAAACTCCACATGTTTTTCACGGTGTGACCGATTAGTACAGCCAAAAACACGGCAATAGTTGACCATTTCCTTTCAAAATTCAGGATTTGCTTGGCGACCTCTGGGTTGATGACGCGCCTTGAAACCCCTCTATAGTGAACCACTGCATACAATGTATTCATAAAGACTTAATGGTTAAATGCTTTAAGGCAGGCTTTGATTTGGTTGGTGGGAGGAAAGATAATATCTGAGATATAGGATCAAATCAACCTCATTATAGCATATGGATAGTCAGCTAAAGCATTTAATGTCTGTCTGATGCACTCCAAGCCCACTATGGACCAAACAGAGGAAATCTGAATAAAGCCTTTCCCCCAGAGCCAGCAAGGTCAATTCTCCAGCTCTGCATATTTGAAATCACATCTTACCGTATACTGTATGTAAACACAGCTTGTAGCTACTTAATATGGTAGATGGTATATTTATCATCTGAGGGTAAACAATGGGTGTTGGAGGGGAAGGAAACTCAACAGTTATACAGACGGAAGAAGGCAGATATAAATATCACCTCAAGCCCAAAATGTTTTTAAATCCAAAAACGAAGCTAGTATTTTGAATAATTCATGAGCAGCGAGCGTGTGTCACAAACTCAGCATTTAGCTCAAGGAAACGCTGGGAAAACTCTGCGAGGGATACTATTGTTTTCTCATCTCTCATGTGTGACTCTATTCTTCATCATCATAATAAGAAAAATGACTATTTAACTCACAAGTTCTGTTAGTTTATTTCCCCCAAAAAAATGTGCTGCCCCCAAAGGAACATTGAAGATCATTTTGTTATTTCCAATTAGCCTGCAAACATGGAAAATATGTAATGATTGGGAACATGTTTTCATTTTGTGCCTTTACAAAGTGGTGTCATTGATTTTGGCTGTAGGCTGATTCTCTCTATGGGTAGCTGTAGTATTGATGAAGAACAGGAAATAATAATTTGGGGTAGTGACTAGACTAATATTATTGCTTACTTACTCATATTACAAGACTAGACTTTAAACAAACCTTAGCAATTGTGAGGTGATTGATTGAATTTTCCTGAAATGAGGATTAGTGCAGAAACTTTAAGTTGCTGACAAAAACAACTTTCAAAAGGTAGCATTCTTACTTTGCAACAAAGGGCAATTTAATTATTAACATTGGTCATTTAATAACATGGAAATATGTAGCAATATGGTACCACCAAAATAAGTAAGTCAGTCAACTTTATTTATAGAGCACAGTTTCACAGTTAAAAACCACAAAGTGCTGTACAAACATTTCAGTATCAACTCGTCTAAAGAAGACATGGAAAAACCCATAACATGGGAGCCAGAAGTGGAAGAAAAAAATAAAAAGCTCAATTGTAATCTTTTTTTTGTCTTTTTATTTATTTATTTATTTATTTTTGTCTTTTTCTTTTGTCTTAATGTTTGAGTTTTTTTGGTATTATTATTATTATTGTTATTATTATTATTATTATTATTATTATTATTATTATTATTATTATTATTATTATTATATACAGTATTTTTTTTTTCCCCAGTGGCCCTAATTCTCTTCCATGCATGCTTTAAATAATAAATTTAAAAAAACAAAAACTTACTGAACAACAGTTTGTAACCGTAAAATAACTAAATCCTGCCTCCTATTGGAGCTCTGAGAGTTACAGTGTAATATAACAAATCATACAAATAATAGTCTTTGTTATTTGACATGTAATAATTCATGTTTCTGAGACATAAATCTATAAGTGTTACGGCCAGGTTATCAATGATATGTAGTTGCTTTATGCAAAATTAACTAAATGTATCAAAACGAACCCAAAAGCAGAACTTAACAATATATCAAATACATATGAAACATGTAAACATAATAACAGATCCTTATATACCCATTTTTTCTTCTCAAAACTCATATTTGTTGCATCCAAAACTGGTAATAGTCTATGTATTCGTCTGTGGTTTTGGATTAGACTCCAAGCCTCAGCTCGTTCTGTGCGGTATTCCATTGTTCCATCTCAGAGTGTATGATTTGGTTCTTTTTTTATTTTCAATGTATGTAGCTATGACTATGTCTGTCATACTGTGATGTGAATTGTATATCTAGACTGTGGGTTTGAGTGGCATACAGATTTTTGTCAGCGTGTCGTTTGTGTCAATCTTCAACTCATCTAAAACTTGACAGTCTGTTTGTATGGAGTACAGGTTTGCATAACACCATTTGGAATATGTATATACAGTATATATGTAGGAGTGTTTTCTTATCCTGTCTCTTAGTGCTGAAGCCAAAGTGCCACATTTCTTCGCACCTTGTAAGACGTATAATAGATCATTGGAGAATAGTAGCTGCAATCAGGGATAAGGTCAATTATAATTGTAATTCATAATTAATTGATCATTAATTACAATTATGGCATATTTATAATTGTAATTGTATTTTTTTTAATCTGTTGCTGTCGTAATCGTAATTAAATTGAAATTGAGTTTAGATAATTGATTTTGTATTTGTAATTGCCATGAAAATACTATAAAAAAATGTCAATTATAATTTAATGCTAAAGTGCAGAACCATGTTACAGTTCTATGTACAGTTCAACACATATGTAGTTAACATTTATTAAAATATGTTTCATATCAAGCTTTCCCACATTTTACTATTTAAAAAAAAAAAAAAAACATGAAATCTAATTAAATCACACCAAAAATATGAACACCAATATTTTCATTGATTAGAAAGCCTAACAAGGTAACCAATAGGAAATACATTTCATGATAGACATTTGTTTTTAGTGTAATTTACAGTTGATTTAGGACCATAATGAGAGGCTCGGTAATTGTGATTAATTGTAATTAAACTTTTGTGACTTTCTGAGGATTGAAAAAAAATTCAATTGTAATTTAATTGTAATTGGAAAAAATGCTGGTCAGTGTAATCATTATTGAATTGTAATTGGATAATTGAAGACGTAAAAACAATGGCTGCAGTTGTTACTTTTGGATTAAAAGTCTGAATAATACACTATTTGTTTAACTGTTATGTAAACCTGCACAGTAGTGGGCATTCTGCTCCTTAATCATGAGGAACTGGTGGTATTACAGAAGACAAGCGTTGTCCATGGTAACCCCAGGCTCTGCTGTATTAACTGGAGTGCACCACACACTAAAAATATCTTTTTTTTTTTTTTTTTTTAAATAGGAAATTATTGTTGCTTTTTTTTTTTTTCTTCCTGAGCATAAAGTAGAAGCAGTTGTGCATACATAAAACACGAGGTATGTGGGCCTGTCTGTAATTGCTTGGCAAAATTAGATCCACTAGATTGCACCTTTCCTAGGGGGAAAACAGGCCGGGAGATGACTGAAACCTGCTGAGCGGAAGAGACAAAACACACCAAGACTTGACGTGGTGAAGAAGTGGCCAGGGAAATGAAAGATGAATCTGAGTGAAGAGGGGAGAGAAGCTCGAGGGGCTGGGTTTAAGGGAACGTCTTAATCTATTTCCAGAAGCCTTTACCTGGCGGTTTGCCTTCAAGCTCATTTTTCTTCTTCTTCTTTTCTTTTTGTTTTTTTGTTTTTTTTAAAGTTGTGCATTAAAACTGAAGATATCAGGCCAGGCTCACACCTTGATAATGGAGGAAGGCGAATGAGCATCAACACCGTGTGAACAATCTGTATGCAAAGCAGAAATGGCAAAACTGTAAAGAATAATAACTATGATGATGGGAAAATGGCTTTCATTTTAAATGCTTCAGGCACACCATTTAAAAAGCTGCCATTCAAAGTTATATAATTCTTTATATGTTCCCAAACGGATAATTTTCTGTCGCATCCAAAATGAGAAAATCATAAATCATCTGAAATAAGTAAACAGGAAAAATGAACAAATTCTATCCATCAAAGGCTGATTAGTTTTTTGAATGTCAACGCATGCCCTGGATGAACAAACCAGAAGTTTGCACCATCTCATGGCTATTTCATGAAAATGCCAATAATTGAAAATGTTTTTAGACTAATATTGGTAAATAGACCAACTTTAACAACATTTGGAAGGTTTTATATGCACAGGGAGATTACTGGAATCAGAAAAATAAACACAAGGCAGTGCAAATATTTGCAAAAGCTATGCTGAGGATCTGAGATTGTACACCTGCCAAAATCCAGGAAAAGATTCTCAAGATGGTGCTGAGGGCTGTTGGGAATCGAAACGCGCACACACGCATGTCTACTTTTCTAACAGATTCAATACAACTTAATAGATATCAGGTAGAGAATGAAAAAGTCACCACCTTTTAGCTCATTCATAGAAACTAGATTGTCAAACATTCAGACAGTTACTGCCCTTATCTGCCCTCACTTGTTGTTCTTTCAAAATAAGAGTTGTTTTGACGCCATACCAGTGGATCTATTCATAAAGCAGTCAAGATCTAGAGTCAGATTGCGCAATGAAGTTTATAATCTCAATTACTCTGTCTAAAAATGTTCCCCAGTAAGTGCAGGTAAATGGTCGATGAAGATACACAATAGTTTTACTGGATGTGAAGCTGGAGAAAAAGAATGAAAAGGGGTTTTATCGCTGAGGTCCACAGAAAAGCACAGTGAGTTTTATGCGTTACTGCTGGATGAAAAGCAGATTGAACGCGAGGCATCCCGTGTCCTTGAATCCCGGAGTTGCCGCAACAGCTTCTCTGATAAATGGCATGCAGGTGAAGCCGAAATTATACTTGTTGCTTCCGAGTTTCTTTGTAAGATTGAGTGAAAGAAAAGTGAACAAGCTTCTTTAGCAAAGATATGGGGGAAAATGGTTAGTGACAAAGGTCAGTGTACTGTAATGCAATAGACAGGCGAACCTCATGAAATGACTTAAATAAGCAATTAGATTGTCTGACATACACTAGCTTAATGTGCCACATATTTTGCTGCGAAACAAGAATAATTTATTCAGATTATAAAAATACCATTACATGCTACTAGTCTGTAAAGACAATCATTTAAATAGGGGGCTTGTTTTGGTAATTCTGTCTCCCTCTAATATTGGCTCTGATTAACAAAAAAAAAAAAGGTTCATATGCAATGCAGCAGCTGCTCTGTGTTCTCCATTTTAGCTTCTGTTTTACATTGTTTTTATTTTCATACCTGTTTGTGTCATTCCTGTCTGTTCAGATAAACCGCTATCCTTGGTATTTGTCGTGTTCTTTGTAGCTTTATTTTTCTTTTATTTTTTGATATGGATGTAGGCTGTTTTTCTTAGGCATGAATGTTTGTATATATGATAGGTTGTCATTGATTTAAAAATGTATTAGCAGCATACATAGCACGCAAAAGGAGATGGTTTTTGATGTTGTCATTAAGAGCAGGGGGTTATTTCTCCAACAGAAATGACAAATTTATGGAATCATAATCAAAGAGTAACAACACATATCATTTTGTATCATGCAAAAGCAATACAAGTTTCAAAGAGTTTATATATATATATATATATATATATATATATATATATGGCATGGTAAGGACTCCTATCTTCTGTCCTAAATAGCCTGTTGCTGAGCTACATGTATAAAACAGCAGAAGCTTAACATTTTACAAGAAATATAAACTATGGTAATTTTTAGGAATAAAATTTTTTGAGCAAAGAAAATTACAATCAATATGTGCAGATGTGTAGGAAATGCTTTCTTTTTAATAACATTAAACCAACATGAATGCATTCATTCATTTTGGTGTATTTAACACACAAAAAAAATGATGTTTGAAGGCTTTTTTTTTAATTAGATACATGTGTTAGTGTGTTTTTTCACACGTGAAACATGCTTTAGGTCGGAGGGTTTATGGTATTCTATGAACATAAGTTGTCTCCAGGTTTAACGACATTGCTTTAGGCGGTCAGATGCAGCACTGTTTACAAATGAAGTCACATGACATTTCCTTGATCTATGCAAAAATGTCCTTCACAACATAATCAAACAATTAGGTGGTGATTGAAGAGCGTGACACTGAAAAGACAATGCTCTGTCTTAACAGCTGTTAAACAAACAACACGCTCAATGCCCCATGAAACAATCACCCAGACCTCAATGCCTCATCAGTCATAGATGTTATTTGTGGCTTATTTCATTTGGCATCAAGCTTAATTAGAAATAAAAATTACAGTGTGTGAAGGCTCAGGGAAGGGTTATGTATCTTGTATATTTTCAGAAGGTTTGGTTTCACTTTGCTCCATCATGACCTTAACAATGAATTTAGTCCATTTTGTTTGAATCAGCATCAATTACAGTTACAATGGGAAAATCTAAACAGCGCAATAAAAAAAACTGGTGATGGAAAGACCTCATTTTCAAAAAAACACTCAAATATGGCGAAAAAGTTTTTATGCATTCATGATGAGGTTTTTCAGATGTTTCGAGATTGAAATGTGTCGCAAAAGCGCAATGGAAACACAGAACGTGGCATGGTCACATGACGTGAGGTGCCAGGTGCCTCACCTGTTTCAGCTCGCCTACGACCTACAATAGTACTCCCATTCTTTGTTTGTCTGTTTCAATTTGTAAAGCGTCTTTGAGTTCCTTGAAAAGCGCTATATAAAACTTAGAAAATGTCTATTTGTACGTAGGGTTGGGCACTGAGAACCGGTTCTAAATACAGTAGGAACCGGTTCCTAACGTCCGGTTCCGGAATTGTTGCAAAGATGTTTGCATTTCAATTTTTTTTTTTTGATTCCTAAATCCTTGCTCTGTTTGTTTACGCGGGGTTTGTATAAGGTGCATTTAGAACGCGACTGTAGCGACTGCAGTCTCTGTGTGTGTGCGTGTGCATGTGCGTGTGCGCGGCTGGGAGCCGCTGATCATAGGCTTCTTCTCCAACAATATATACAAATCACACATTCACCCGTTTATTTAAAACATGGAAAATATTTACAGTCATACGTAATTTGCATATGTACATTATTAAAAAAAAGAAAAATCGTGGGGTACTTTTACTTTAATCAACAGATTTTTTTTTGTGGTGCAATTTTTGTGGCTTTAGACTTCAATGACATTTATGTATATTTATATCTAGGTTCAAAATATAACTATTTTCACAGTTTCTGTTTCCAATGTATCCAGGATAATAATAATCTTTCTCAACTCGAACTGTTGATTGATTTGTCACATGACTCCTCCAGGGTTTGAGTTTGTTTTATTTTATTTCACATCTACCTGGGCTGTAGCTCTTCGTTTTTTAGACTGCTGCCAACTTGTTTGTACTGTTATATTCAGCAAGTTTCAGTTTTACGGTTACAGTTGGAAACCTTTGTAATTGAATACCTTAGTTACAGTACAGCGACCAAAATAAACTGTATCAACTAAGTGAATTAATAAAAAATAGCCTGTGTAATCTGTGACCTGCACGACTCAAAGAATCGGAATCGAGAATTGTTTAGAACAGGAATTGAAACTGAGAATCGGAATCAGAATCATTAAAATCCAAACAATGCTCAACCCTATTTGTAAGGTTGTCGTACAGACAATCCTCGGTAATATTGGTACGTTTACCGAAGTACACATTTGTAGCATCTGAGGTTTAGGATTAGGGTCAGGTTTACGCTTAGGTTTAGTCTTAGTCACGTGACCTAAACTGGCCAATGAGGGGCACTGCATACGGATAGAATGTCGGTATATTGATATGGCAACCGTACAGATAGCCACTGCCTAAAACTTATGTATTATTATTATTAAGGATGTTCTGAGCATCCATCTTCCTGAATTCTCGCGGGATGAGATTTCATGGGCGTTACGAGGCTCCTGCCCAAAACCACGTTCAAAGGAAACATTTTCAAAGCGCAATTATATTTTGTTGACATTCAAAACTATTTTTTTACAAGTTAATCACATTAGCCACACCACATGCTGGTTTCCCTCTGGGTCCCTTCAGATCTCAGGGCCTCATCATAGTATTACCACACACCTCCATAGGTCAAGCTCAATGTTGGTGGGATGGGTGGATTAGACATGATCTCACTTTAGTTCGTGATGACACCGACAGTCACTCTGAATTGTTATAGCAGGAGTTGAGGCTCAGCTCTCAGTGGTTTGAGATGGAGACTAAGGCCCAGAGGTTGGTGATCATCTGAACTGGTCAGAATAAGTACGTCCAGGTGCTGGCCAGCTGATGCAAACAGAACATACAATGTCATGACTGAAATTCATCTCACCTGGTGACAAAGAGCTCTGCTAAATCGATCATAGATCAAACAATAGGACGCAACATGCAAACCGGATTTAATAGATTTTCTCTTGGCAATAATTTAATGCTTGACTTTGTGCTAGCAGGCATTTGAAACTGAATAATCCTTTTAGACCTTCAAAGAGGAAAGATTGTTCTATTCATTTTTTTTTGCAGATATTCAATTAATTTTACCTTATGTTTAATAAATAATTCTCAGTGTAATCTAATATAAGGATTAGTGAGACCAAAGTCTTGGTTGGCAGCTTTAGGGCTCGCACAAGTATCCCAAAGATAAAACAGAAGTAGATTTCTCGTATTTGGAATACGATCTCTATTCAATAACTTTAAAAGATTTTTAATTTCCTTTTGCCACCTATTATTTCCTCAAAGCAAAGCTAGCTAACACCTTGTGTGCTGTGTATTAGACTGAGGAGAATGCAGCAATAATGGGAATCCAATTTCTGCTGGTGTTAATGTGGAAATGTGCCTTTGAGGACCAGATGGAAAACTATTTAGACTGGCTTGGCAAGAGTCGGGAGAGTTCTCATAATCCATGAGCTGATGAAGGCTGTGTGAGTTTGAAGTGCACAGCCCAGTGCATGAGGAGAGTGAGCAGCATTTAGCTATTTTTAAACCATGACGTCTACCGGTGAGCAGGGGGTAGCTCCCTGTTTTTCGTCAGGACCGCTGTTTCAGATTAGAAGCAAGGATGAACAATGTGTGCAAAGCTCTGACACAGGCGGCCATCAGTGCTGCCAGCGCGCATCATCCATCCAAACTGGCAGCCTGTCCATCAATAGCACTCAGCAGTAAGCCCAACACCTTCCAAACCCATCATCAGAGCAGAGAGTTTTGGAAACGCTGATACTACAACCAGTGCTGCACTCGTCTAGACGACACTGAGCATAAACACCCTCAAAGACTGTGATTTCTCACTTCAGCACCACAGACAGCGCCATCCTTCCCCACTCACCTTCATTATTCAGTCCTCAATTATACTCACACCATCATTGAATTTTGACAACACAACAACTAGCTAGTCATCACCTGCTCACCAATAGCCACTCCAGCCTCTGCCTTTACAGGATGAAGTGTCACTTCCCTTTAATTCAGCATCCAACGCTAGTTTTCCCATCCTCGTGTTTGCTTTTACACTTTTTAATGTGATCAACTTGAAGTTTGGCACGAGCGCAAAAGCAAATTAGGGAACTACCCCAACAACCTGATTTGACCATTAGCATATCTTTCACAGTAACTATCGGCACTACATAATTTGGTGCTAACATTTCCTTTGTGCTCCCCTGTGTTCTCATTATCTTCCCTTTATAGGAAGCAATTCTGCTGCTCAGCAGTGAGAAAACTCACCGAGCATGTAATAAATACAGGAAGCGTAGCATCCAACATGAAAGGGGTGTGTTTTGCAGTTTTTGTTATTAGGGGATTTTCAAACTTTATTTGATGCAATGTGTCAACAAACATCTTTGTACTTTATATTTTTTATATATAATCTTAATGTGTTTGATCTGGTGTTATTTTCTCCACATCAATGTTTCTTAAGACAGGAGATGGAACAAAAAATCTCCAAAATCAATCAAATCTGCTCTGGCTCAGCAAAAGACGCGACTTTGTACACAACAACACAAATTCACAGAAAATCGTGTTAAGTGTCACATCATCACATATTCAAATGTGATCAGTACAGAGTTTAGAAAAATATCCCAAACCATTTGAAAGTATATTATCTAAATGTGATTTTAATCTAGAGGATTCCAAACTGTACCATCCATTTATATAATTCAGAAGATAAAACTGTGATATTTGTTATTTAAATATTAACACTTATGTATGTTTGTATGAATTAAAAAAACACACATTTTAAACAGAAATAAAACTATTACACTATTTTGTAGTAAAATTAACTTGAGCACAGTTTTAACCTTTGTATCACTCACTGATGGAGATGCTCTGTAGAGTTTAGCATCTTCATCCTGATAAGTTGATAAATTGACCCCAATGTGGCATTGATATTATTTATTTCATCATGGCATCTGTTTTTTTGCAACAACAGATTACACAAATCTGCATACTTTTACTTGTAATCGGTCATCCTAAAAATGATTGTTTTGCTTCCTTATGTATAGCTACTACATTGCATGCTAATGTTAGCAGAAGCTACCTAGCGACCGCCTAGCTGTAAACACCATATATTCTGTACACACATTATAATCTATTGTTTGTTAGCCTTCAGCCCTGTGATGTAATTCTTGTAAACACACATACTTTGTGTGTATGCCTTAATCTTGAGAATATGTATTTATGCACAATGAGTTTTTACTGTACTGTGTGCCATCTTATATTCAAATATATTCCATGAACCTATACATTCATGATGCTTTGGTCTAAAACATTTTAGTATATTTTCTCACCCCTCTCTTGAAAATGTAACTGTTCAGAAAGTAATCCTTGGTTATGAGATCTTGTTGACCAAGTGGGTCATCACCCTTCTCACACATCCGTTTACACACCGACGGCAAGCGTGCTGTACGTTATTCATATTGGTTAGAGTCAAAATGTGTGCTTAATGCCAGCAGCAGAGTTCACAGCATGTGTAATGAGAAGGTGACAAAGTGGGCTTTTTTCAGACATGAAGACGTAGGACTTATAAAATAAACATTTCAAGGGCCGGCTTTATCTTTAGGGTGACATTCATTTTGAATAAAGTGGGAACAAAAAGATGCCTTTTAACTCTGCTGCAAGTGTCACAACGATACTTCAGAAGTAGCATTTGATACACAAGAGATTAGTTTAGATTCTGAGCTGTGTCACAGTACTGTTACATTATTAAAGGTCCCGTGTCATGCTATTTTTCACTCATCTCCATTGTTCTAAGAACCCTAAAAACATAGTATTCTTAATAAACTAAACCTACCACAGCTCACTATAGATCAGAAAACCACCTTAGACTCACCATTAACCTTACAAGAATTACAAAATGCTTTAGATAGCATGTCAACAGGCAAAGCACCAGGTCCAGATGGGATCCCTGCTGAATTCCTTAAACATTTCTGGTCAATGCTGGCTCCACTATTTTTCAGAGTAGTAACAGAGATCAAAAATAAAGGGCATGTAGGAGGTCACATGAATACAGCGAACATTAAATTGTTACTTAAACCAGACAAAAACCCCATATTACCCTCAAGCTATCGTCCCATCTCACTTATTAACACAGACTTAAAAATTATTTCCAAAGCACTCACATCCAGGTTAGAGAAAGTAGTACAGTCAATTATACACCAAGACCAGACAGGTTTTATTAAAAATAGACACTCCACAGACAATGTGAGAAGACTGTTTAATGTGATCAACATGGCACAGAACTCTAAAAAGAAAACAATAATCTTGTCACTCGATGCAGAAAAAGCATTTGATAGAGTAAACTGGTCATTCCTCCTAACTGTCCTTGGCAAATTTGGCTTCGGAGAATCATTCATACAATGGATCTCCACCCTGTACAATAAACCTAAGGCCTCAGTAACCACAAACAAAATAACATCCCAAAGCTTCACACTGCAGAGGGGAACCAGACAAGGCTGTCCACTCTCACCTTTGCTTTTTGCAATATTCGTTGAACCTCTCGCAGCAGCTGTACGTCAGAACTCTGTTATTAAAGGAATCCACTCATCCATCTCAGAACACAAAATTAATCTCTACGCGGATGACATTTTACTCTATTTGGAAGAACCGCAATCCTCTTTAGAGGAAGTATTTAATCTAATAAACAGCTTCTCTAAATTATCAGACTATTCCATTAACTGGACAAAATCATCAATCCTCCCTTTGACAAAAAACTCTTGGAATCCTGAACACCAAAATCCACAACACCCCTCCACCACAAATACAATTAAATATCTAGGCTTAAATATATCACCAAACTTAAATGAATTAATTAAACTAAATCATGATCCGATGTTGGACAAAGTCACAGAAGATCTGCGGAGATGGAACAATCTCCCCATCTCACTACTTGGCAGGATAGCCTCAGTTAAAATGAAAATCTTACCAAAAATAAACTACTTGTTCTCAATGATACCACTGAAACCACCAAAACAATGGTTTCAAAGATTAGATTCTACAACTACAAAATTCTATACTAGAAATAAAAAACCTAAAATAAGCCTTTCTACCCTTCAAAAAAACAAAGACGAGGGTGGTTTAGAAGCCCCTAATTTCATGCATTATTACTTAGCAAACCAAATACTATATTTAACAGAATGGCTAAATCCAAAAGAATACTACAACACCTGGCTAGAAATAGAACAGTTAGACTGCAAACACATTAAACTCTCTGATCTCCCTTTTATCACTGCGACCCTCAAACATCACAACTGCTTTAAAAACCCACTAATTGCCTCCACACTGACTGCATGGTGGAAAGCCCTGGACATCACAAATAGCCAATTAAAAACTAGTATACTCTCTCCAATCTGGCACAACCCCGACTTTAAAAATAAAAAAACACCACTCTATCTGAAGACATGGGAAGAGAGTGGAATCACTCATCTCCAAGACCTTTTTGAAAATGACAAGATCAGGTCATATAATAATCTAACCCAAGCATTCGATATAAATAAAAGTAACTTTCTACAGTACTTACAAGTAACAGAGACAATAAAGAAAACCACTCCACTAGACTTAACTACGTTACAACCTCCAGAACTGGCTATATATATGAAAAAAATCTCAACAAAATCAAAAAAACTCTCAAAAATATACAGAGCGCTTTCGAACACTAACTGTAATTACTTACCAATCGCGAAGTGGGAGGCCGAACTCTCAATCACCCCGAGCACTGATTTCTGGGCAGAAATTTGTTGTAATACTTTTAAGATGACAAAAAACACAAACCTTCAGCTAATTCAATACAAGGTCCTCCACAGATCCCACATTACCCAACAGAAAATGCATAAAATGGGCTTCTCAGCAACAGACATCTGCTCTCAGTGCACCCAGAATACAGCGGATTCCTATTTACATGCCTTATGGCTTTGCTCCCCAGTTCAACACTTTTGGATTCTAATCACTGAAAAACTGTCCTCCATTTTGGACTACAGAATTCCTTTATCTCCAAATCTTTGTTTGATTGGAGACCTGACAATGCTTCAACCTCCAGCAAACCAATCACAATCAATCCTTGCGGCACTAGCCATTGCAAAAAAAACAATATTACTAAATTGGAAAGACAAAAAATCCTTAAACATAAACCAATGGCAAAATCTCCTCACAGAATTTATTTCCATGGAAAAGATGTCTGCTCTCAGAAAACAAAAAAAAATAACGTGCTTTGAGGAGCGTTGGACTCCTTTTTTAATTGCATTAAATCTAAATTTTTAAAAGCCTGATGATCTAGCCTGCAAGCGACTGCCAGCACCACTCTTTACTAACGCACTAGCCCAACTGTAGGCCGGGGCCGCCTTGGGCCTCTGGGGTGGTCTTGGTCAGGGGGGCTGGGGTGGGTTGCCGGGGTGCCTTGTTGCCTCAGCACGGGTGTGCATTCCTTCTGGGTGTTCACGGGGTCCCGGGGCTGTTTGATTTGGCGCCGTTGCCCCTTGCATGCGCATCTGGCTGGTCTCTGGGGCTGGGGCCCTGCGTGCTCCCCTGCCGCTCCTTCCCCTTGCTCCCTGTCCCCCTGTCTCGTCCTCCCCCCTCCTCCTCCTTTGCTCTTGCGCCCGCCATCCTGTGGGGTTGGGTTTGGGGGGCTCCCGTTGGCCTGGGGCACTGGTGGGGGGGCTGTGGCTCCCGCCTGGGGGACGGGCGGTGCCGTGCCGGGTGGGTTGGCTCGGGGGTGGTCTCGTTGGGGGGCCTGGGGTGGTGGGGTCCTTGGCTCCGGTCCGGGGGGATCCGGGGTGGGGGTAGCTTTGGGGGTGGCTGCTGCCCGGGGTCGGCGATTGCCTCCTGGGTTGCTGGGTGGCGGGGTGTGGCTGTGGGTTGCTCCGTTGGCCCTTGCGGGTCCTTGGCTTGGCTCCCTGGGGCGCACCTTTGCTAGGGATGTCGCTTGCGCGGCGAGCCAGGCGGGGCCCCCTCGGGGGCTTTTTGTACGACCGCGATGGCCGGGGTGTGGACGTTATGGCTAGGGGGTGGGGTGAGGGGTGCTATGGGGCCTCCCCGGGGGTCGTATTGGGCGGGTGTGCGGGGGCGCGGCGCGTGGTTCCTGGCCCGGTGGATCCGCGTTGGGATTGGCTGGTCTGCTGGCTGGGTGCACCGGGCGCCGTGGGCGCGATTCCGGGGCGGGGGTGCCCCGGGGGCGGATCCTTGGGCTACGTGTCCGGGGAGGTGCTCTCCGGCCATCTGCCCGGGGACCGGCCGCGGCTCGTGGCGGCGCTGCGCAGCCTTGGGCGGGGCGGGGCTGGTGGCCTTGGGCCCGCTGTTGTTCGGGGTGTGCTGGCGTCGGGGGGGTGTCTCGTGCCGGTGTGTGGGTCGTCGGGGATTGCCTCCGTGGGGGGGGGGGGGGCTCTATTGGCGCCGTTGGTGTGGGGGGGCGGTTCCGGGCTGGGGGTGCTTCGGTACTCTGGCTTGCCGGTCCGTGGCTGGCGGGATGGCCCTGCTTGGCGGTGGATGGCGTCCTCTCTCGTCGGGGGGGCCGGGGCCGCCTCCCGGTGGAGAGTGTTGTATCGTGGCGCCGGGTGGGCCTGTGCTGGCCCTGGTGCGGGCATGGGCCTCCCCCCTGCTCGGCCGCTCCCCTTGGTGGCGGGGTGGCATTGCTCCGGGCCGGCGGGCGGCGGGGGTCGCCCCCTGGGGCGCCGGGGGATGTTGTTGGTGCCTGGCTGTACCCGGGGGTGGGGGGTGTCGCCGTGCTCCGCGGGGCCGGCGCGGTCTGGGGGGTGCCGTGGGGGGGGGTCTCCGGCTGTGCTGTTCCGGGGCCCGCAGTGCCACTTGCCCGTCTGCGCCATCTACCCTCTCGCGTGGCCCGCCACGCGGACGGGCCCGGCTCACACTGGACAGGCCTCCTACATGTTCACTTCACCCCACTCCCAGCTGGTCTGGCTCACTCACTAAATGCACCACACACCAATACCCAACCCTTGGGGGGCTGGATGGTGGGGCTGGGGGTGGAGGGGCCCGCCACCTGTGTTACTATGTAGTGGCGTGGGGGCGGCCCTCCCACCTCTAGTTGCCCTACTAATCCCTCCAATTTTAATCGCATCTCAACATGTCACCCCCCGGAGGGTGTATCATCATTTACACCCTCCGGCCTATTACACCACATACACATAAATCCACAGAGGCTGGAGGGGGAGCACCGCTCCCCTCCATCCCCCTTCTTTTAATTACACCCCATACATTCACCAAACACACACATTCACACAGGGGATCGGGAAGTGCCTCTCCATTGGGGAATGGAGAGGCACCATAACAGGGTGGTGGGTTGGTACACATATTTGGGCCTCTCCGGTGGGGGCCTGGCCCCTCTGTTGGTGGCTGGGCCACTGCATAGAGTAAAAGCACATCAAGATGGTGCGGTCGGGCGTGGCGGTGGGTCTCGGGGGGGCTTTGCCGGGGTTTCTCCTTGCGGGGTCTTTCCGGGCTGTGTCGGCCGGGTGGGGCGCGGGGGTGCCTCTCCCCCTTGGGTGTGGCTTGGTGCTTGCTTTGTCTCCTGGTGGCCTTGGGGGCGGGCCCCGCGGTGTGCGGGCCCGGGGCGGCCTGCCTCGCCGGTTTGGGGGGTGGGTGTGCTGGGGGGGTGCTGGTGTCCTCACCGGGGTTGGGGCAGGGTTGTTTGGCGCCTCGGGATGATGCTGTTTACTGGGGGGGCGGCGTTAGCTGTTCCGATGGTTGAGGTTGCTTTCGGCCGCCTGGTGGGTATGTCCTGCCATCTGCGGACTGGTGGGTGGGTCCGGGGCATCTTTGGCTGGGGGCTGCTGTCCCGCGCTGGATGTGTGCCGGTGGGGTGCCTCCGTCCCCGCGGTGGGGGTCGCCGGTTGCTCGCGGGCCGGCGGGGGGCGCTGCCCCGTGGCTTGCGCTGTCCGGGGGGCGGCGGGCCCTGGGCTGCTGGCCTTGTGCCGTCTGGGGCTGTGCGGTCCTGCTGGGCTGTGGCCGGGACCTGGGCTGGGGTGGGGGGCGCGTCCCGGGGGGCTTGCCCTTGGGGGGTCCTGGTCCCTGGGGGTACTCCTGGGGCCCGGGGTGCTTGGCCGGCTGGCCGGGCCGGTCCTGGCGGGGGTCTTCTGGGGCGGGTGGCGCGTGCCGCGCCCTTGCATACCTTCTGGTGCGGCCCCTGCTTGGGCAGTCCCCCGTGAGGCAGAGTGTCGGGGTGGGATTAGGGGGCCACATCCCGGCGGGGCGGTCTGGCTTGGCCTCTGGAGGGGGCCCTGGCTTTAAAGAACTGAAGCTCGTGGCGCGGGCGGCATCGGCATCTGGGGCGCCCGGGGGGGCTGGGTTGGGGTGCCTGGGGACTGGCGGGGGGACTCCCAGCGGCCCCCTGGTGCCTTATGCGGCTTGGGGTGTGGTCGTTCGCCCTGGGCGGGCTGCTCCTGGTGCTGCATCCATTCCGGGTCCTCCTGGCCTGGGGTCGGGTCCTTGCTGGCTCTGGGCTCACCGGCGGGTGCCCGCCGGCTGCCTGTTCGGCGTGGCTCTGGTCGTCTGCTGGGCGTGGGCTTTGGCTCCTCCGCTGGGGTCTCGGGCGGGGGGCTCTCTGGGCCCTCCCCTCGGGGGGCTGGGCGCGGGGGTGTGGGTGGTGGTGGGGGGGTGGGGGGCTGGGGGGCCTGGGGGTTGGGGGTTGGAGTCGGTGGCGTGGTGCGCTTGGTCCTTGGCTCCTTGGGGGCTTTTCGGGTGTGTATGGGGGGGGCAATGGCAGCCTCTCGGCTTGGGACCTTGGGGGCGTTCGGGGGGCTGCTTGGCCGTGGGGTGGTCGCCGGGGGCCCCTAGATCTCTCGCTCTTTCTGCTGGCCCGACTGCTTCTTCGGGCCCGGGGGCGGCTCATGGGTTTTGCAGTAGCGGCTCTTGGAATCACATTTGTCATGGACGCACTGGCCTCGGGCTGTGGGATAACACTCATACTGGGCTCAACCATAGACACGTTGTTCCCAAATACCTGTTTTATGTAACTTCCACTCACTTCCTCCTCTGCTCACAGCCACCACCATTATTCCTAAGCCGCACACTGGTCACCAGACTGGCTTGATAACACAACAATAAGCACAATATACACAACCACAATTTCACATCACATCACTTGAAACTTATTGATTATTCCCCACCCATTCGTTTTCCTATCTTGTATCCCTCCTCCCTGTTAACTCCCCCCCCCCCACCCCCCTCACCCTGGTGTAACACTGCCCTCTCTCTTTTACATCCTCCCTTTAATAAAGTATTTACCCTTCCCTAGGGAGGGCTGGTGATGGTCACAATTATGCAATGAAATAAACTCATTTATTTAATTGCAATAATAAAATATGCATTGCTGTTAAAAGATTGCACTTCTTGTAGTGTTAACCTTCAACAGCATGTGCAAACAAGGTGAAAAAAAAAAAAATTAAAAAAAAAATTAAAAAAAAAAAAAAAAAAAAAAAAAAAAAAAAAAAAAAAAAAAAAAAAAATAAAAACATAGTATTTGGAGTTTATTTTCGTTAAGAGTTTTAGCCTCTGAAAAGTCACTTTCTGAGCAACTCTACACAAACAGGCTGATTTGCGGCCTACTTATGCATATTCATCAGTGGGCGTGTCTATAGACGGAACACTGACTTCCTCCTCCCTGCACGGTGAGGACGGCCCGCCCTCCTCCCACCCACTCTGTAGCTGAGCTCATGCTGCTTTATAAACACGAGACAGAGCGTGGGGGCGGGGCGTTCACCGGTACATACATAGGCTGTAAAAAATACATACATAGTACTGCGCGAAGGATGCTGAAATGCTCTCCTTCGTGGGCGTGTCTGTTTACATGTCAATCACGGCAGAGAGCTTCCTGGAGGCGCGGCTTTTCAGTGCCGCGTCAAATCATACCTGTCAAGTATCCCGTTTTGGCCGGGAAACTCCAGTATTTTACCCCTCTTTTCCCATGTTCTGTTAGATCATGTTAGACGTTAGATTTTAACGTCTACCACAGCAGAAGGAACAACGTAAGTCAGCATGAAAAATCAGCCAATCACAAGCACCACAAATATACACTGCTTTAAAAAAAATGTTAAGGAATGTAAAATCTTCAACAAAAGTGTCTAATAAGTCATAAGTGAATACCAGAGAACCACATGAGTGAGCATGAGAAATTATAAGAAAATATGTAATAAAATAAAATGTCTAATTTAAAGACAAGAAACGTGAAATTAACAGTAAATATGCAACGCGTTGACTTGTATATGAACTGTAAGTATATAAAATAAACACACATGCTTCATATACACATTTATGTTTTTATTTAGGCTGTTTTATAATTTAGGAATTAGGGCTGGGCGATATATCGAGATTCAAGATGTATCGAGTTTTCTATTTTGGCGATATAGAAAGCAATAATATTTCATATATATATATAATAGCTTATTATGTATTAAAATACTAGTTTTAGGAGTCACTGCTTTTACTTCTCAGAACAACATGTAAAGCTCAGTTACATTAATTTCTGAGTGCTCATATTGTGCAGCTGTTTGTTAATAAATGTCCCTGTGTGGTGTTTTGTGGCAAATTTAACCCAGAATTGTCTTTCTGGTCAGACTTCATTTGATAAAATTATCTAGATTTATATCGTATATCACCACTTTGAGAAAAAATATTGAGATATGAGTTTTGGTCCATATTGCCCAGCCCTAGTAGGAATGTTCACAGCATTTTAATGTTAATAAAGGTCGACCTACCAGATTCTAATCACATAGCTGTATTTAGTAAGTGGTTGACAAGTGGGTATTTTAGATTTCTTGTACACCTATCTTAAAATATAAGGGACACTGGAGCTTGGTTGGGCGGGTGGGATGACTAGTAGTGGGCGCCAGAAAATTTCCCTTATTTTCAAATCCAAAACTTGACAGGTATGCGTCGAATTCGTCATCAAAGTGAGAACACGTCATCAAATTGGAGCGAGGTGTTTGGGCTCACCCTGCAGTACGAAAAGAGCAAATCATCTTCTAACTAACGATTGAGGGAATCAATGAAAAAAACACTTTGTGCATGTGTACGAAGCCCATTAAGCACTTTATGATGTTTAAAGCACAGAAAAGTTGACATGGGCCCTTTAATCATATTGTTGTTTTATAAACACTCTATATTATCTGTAACCAAGAAAAACCATCCAATTATTGTGTGAAATGCTGCTACACCTGCAAGCAGAATTTTCCATCAAGACTTGGTGCATAATACTAAGTAAAAACATGTCTCTTTAAATAGCTTGGACTTCTCTTTCATCTGTGAGTGTGCAGGAATATGTTGACGCACTCTTTTGAAACCCTTGCTAAAGGCTGTGATTAATTGACAAGTTGACTGATAACTCAAATGCCAGAGCCTGTCATTACGTTCAGCATTCTCCTTCCAGCTGTGAGAAATCTATCCTTGCCTTTTAGCAAGCAGAACTGCACTCGCCAAGGTGGTTTTGCTTGACTAATTTTGACATCGTTTTATCACTTGTTCCTTTTTTTCGTACATTCAGTCAAATCATTCGAAGACAAATGAGGGTCTTTTTCACAGATGCATCACCAAGCAACTGTGTTCCAGGAATACAAGAATGAGTAATCATGAGGTAAAAACCAAAGTGTGTTAAACTGTAGATAGAGAATGAGGTTAATGGGATGCCATTAGCCCTATATTTTAGTTAGTCCAAGTTTGCACCGTGCACACGCTTCACTATATATCGCGGCAGCCAATGAGGAGGCTTCTTCGTGGGCTCTGCTCACCCCTCCTTTCTCTAAATCCTGTGATTAGAGCTGGACGGGGTGACCCCCAAGATTATGTCTTCTGGGGTTTTATTAACAACTACTTAATTATAAGGCACAGACAGCAACCAGATGTATGATTTTTTTCAGAAATGATTACTTTTACGATATATGATACTAATAAGAATTTTTTTTTTTTATTAAAGAAAATAATTTGAGTACCCCAGCTTTAAGTTCTGAGCTCCAGTCAGCAAACCAAAAGAGTTTCTGCCAATTAATCTCTTTCTTTTTAAGAATTCAAATATTAAATACAATTGATCAAAACACGACAAAATATTTGTTTAAATCCTGAAAAATCTTTCCAAAGACACATTTTTTCTTACAACTCAACTGATCCTTGCTTGAACAAAAAAAAAATCATGAATTCTGATTACAGACACTCTTTTTTTTTTGTTTCAACTCAGATCTAAAAGTCTAAAAATAAGGTAAAAACCATGTGTCAAGTGGATGCAAAGGAAACAAACCTATCGCTCGATTGAAGTTTTAAAATCACTTCAAAGCTACACTGTCTTTACGATACGGTGCTGATGCAAGTCGCAGAGGGCGATTGTCAAGAGGAGAGAAGCACAAAAGCGCCTTTAAAAATCTTCGGCGAGACCTTTCGTGGGTTTTAACTGGAGAACGTGTCCTTAAAAACGTGAAGGTGATTGTAGCTGCACATATTGTTTTGGAGATCACAAGCAAATGGTGAACAGAGCTGGCTGGAAATTCATGAGGGAGAGCAAAAGAACAGAAGAGACAAACAAACAGGATGGCAGATTAAAAAGAGGAGAGGAAAGGACAAGACAGGAATCAAGTCTTAGTCTTTTTTTAATATGAAGATTCTTGGTTTATTTTTGAATTTCCCATTGCTGGACAATATATGACACCTTTCTATCCTAGATTTTATAGCTATTGTTTCCTTGATGCTTGATATTTGGGCAGGTCTTTGAATGAAGACCTGTCCATTTACTATTGACCAAATGGACAGGTTTGACAGCATAGAGCTTATGACAGATATCAACCAGTGCTCCGACACTACTGTGCTGTCCCATTAGTCGACGGCAGGTTTGGCACAACATCCAACTACGGCAATGGCGTATAAATCCATTGGTGTTCTCCAGACAGTGATAATCCCCACTGATCCCCTCTATGTCGCTCCCTCCCATCCTCCCCAAACCATCAGACAATAGAGGGAGGGAAGGAGTTGTTGAAAGATGGAAAGTGACAGAGAGGGGAAAGGAAGGAGGAATAAGAAAACAGGGTTGGGTTGTTTTTTTTTCCAGACATGGGGATATGTTTAAAATGACACAAAGTGAGGCATTGAGATACTGTACAAGGACTGAGCAGCTATGAATCAGGCTTCCCTGTGATGTCACAAAGACTAACTGTGCTGCCATGATACACAGGATATGCTGGAGAGGATTAAACGGTAATCACAGGGGTTTGGCTAGCCTCACAAGGGACAATCTAAATCCCTCCTCGCCCACTAGCAGTTGAGTCCTCTGCTGGCTTCTTTGAGGGATGTACCTGGGTAAATGGTCAGTGGTGCAGGAAGGATTTAAAAACACTTCTAGGAAGATTTTGGGGGCGACCAAATTGACAAAACACCATGAGCTTTGTCCTTGGGAAAAAAAAACCAAACAACAAAAAAAAACACCCACATTTGTCTTTTATTCTGCTGTTTTAATCTGTATAGTGACTCAGATCAAATGTGATATTAATATGTATATAATTTACATGCAAAAGCCAAAGAGAATGGATTTAAAGGGGATTTAATTTTTAACTAGGTCACAATGAACATAGTTACAATTGTAGCAAATATTCAGTATTGTGAGAATTGAGTTCACATTGACATGATATGCTGACAATGGCCAACATTGAAAAAAAAAAGGAAAAGCGCTTTGTGCATTTTTGGACGGTAAAGACGGCAAAGCGGAGCCATTTTTGTTGTTGTAGCCATAGCAGCGTCTCTGCTTCAAGCATGTCCCACCTTGGTTCTGAAAGAATTCCCCATACACTCGAGTTAGAGGGAGGTCTACACATCAATCTGACTCTTGCCAGGTTATGATTCTTTTTGAAATGCAACTAAAACTAGTATTTTACTATGGTCTACTGCCGGTGGTCATTCATATACATTAATGTATATAAGTCCCTCCTTCGTCCTATAGACCCCTATACAAATGGAAACGAACGCCGAGATGCCCCCAGCCAATAGGCTTCGACTTCCCATTTTTGAGACTGTCAGTCAAAGTGTAAGGTAAATATGATTATGGCTCATACCTGACCCATAGACCTATATCAATGCGACCCCATGCAACCTTGTTATGTTCCGCGATGCGCGTGCAGAAAAGTAGAGGCGTGGCTTCTGGTAGATTGGCAGTGCAGGGGAGGATGTGAGGCTGTTTAGGGCGGGACATTGAGACGTTTCTCAGAAACTCCGTATATCAGCTTTAAAGAATGCTTTTACTTCAGTCCTTGAATGACTTTTTATGTCTTCGGTTCTGTCAGTTTTATTACTGTGAACCTTGTCCTTTTCTTCTTTGCTTGAAATCTTTTCACAAACCAACTGTTCATTTATTTTTATTATATTGACTGGTGGGAATTATTACAGCCTTCAGTCGTCCCAGCTGTGCAGTGTTGGCTGGTGTGAGCCAGACAGCCCAATCTGTTCATTTCTTCTCAGGTGAAACATACAGCAAGAGTCACAAAAGGTCAAGAGTTATGATATCGTGTAGCTTTTGTTTTTGTTGTTGTTTTTTTTTTCTTTGAAGGTTTATACACAAGGATGACATTACGCTGTCATTATCTGTCATCATGAATAAGGTGTCATGAAAGCTGTCATTAAGTGTCGTTCGCTAAACTATGACACCTTTGGAGCTATGTTGGCATTTTCTGGGTTTGGTAGAGGGATCTAGTGTTTAGGGTTAAGGGTTAGGCTAACAAACTACACATAATGACAGCCTTCATGACACCGTATTAATGCTAATGACAGGTGTCTTGTCATAACAATGGCAGTGTAATGTCAGCCTTATGCCTAAAACATCAAGTAATGTGTTGTATGTGTATTATCTATGCATCTATTTATTTGTTGTTATTGTTGTTGGTTTTTTTTGTTTATTGATTGTACCCTTTCTGTTGACATGTGAGGGATAAGGTTTGGGAGCGTGGGGGATTATGACATTTTCAAAACATTTGATTGTTTTTCTGTGAATACCGATCAATAATTAATATAACAGGGGAAAAAAGAGTAATGTTATTATTATATGAGTTGAGTTTGTACCAAAAAATCTTAAAAAAAAACAAATGTTTATTCACCACACAGCTCCTCAAAATCATCTTAATCCACATTTGGGAGTGGGAGTGTAACATATTTTAAAAACAGAAAGTTTCAGCTATATTTTGTACAAGGTTGTGTCATAATTGACTGTTTGGCAGATGGTAGGCTTAACTGCATTTTAGGGACCGATCTTGAAATTTGTCAGATGTTTTCCATGGCAGGACAGCTGGTGGACCACACCCCGCCAACACTGGCTTAGCTTCTGATTTCCGCCCTCTTCATCCTCTTATCTCGCCTTTCCTCAAGTTTTTATTTAGCCTGCTACCATCTATTTATGCGGAATGTTTATGCCATTCATCTTCTTTAGTTGTTGTTTTCTATTATTTTGAAATGCGTTGCATGAGTGATTATTATTTGAGTAATACGCAAATCAATAAAATCCATCCTCGGAACAAATCATTATTTGTTTTGAATTGTGCAAAAGAGCAAATTGATGAGGCATGTCCATATGATTGTCTTATCATGAAAATAAAGCTAAAAAACTACAAAAAAAATAGCAATTTTATAAAGAACAAAAACAATTAAAATTGCAATTGAACAATGAATAAAAAACTGTTAATAATTAACGTTATTGCTTGTTCTGAAACAGAGTATGGCTGTTTTCTTGTACTTGACAAGAAATTGCTATTTTAAAAAGAACAAAATAATTAAGATTACTCTAAGAACAATGAATTAAAAGAAAACCTTGAAGTAGAAGGTATCAAACTAAAGACTTTTAAATAGAATCTTGTAAACTAAGCTTTCATTGCCAACATACATCAATAGTTGTAGCTGTAATTATCCTAAACCAAATTAAAGATACAACTTCAGTAAGTGGAGTTTGTCTGAGGTAAAGAAAACGTTGTGCACCTTTATCCATTTTCACATTTGCATTCTGTGCATTTATAGATTTCAGTCCTTTTCCTCAAAAAGCTTTCATCCAAATGGACGCAACTGTGAGCCATTCAATATTATGAAACTGGCTGGATTACTTGGGTCCTTAGTTCGTGCAGCATTTCATCTCATTCTGTGTTTCGAACGCTCTTGAATGGAGTTTGACAGCTTTCGCAGATTGATGCTTTCCACTATTGCACTGAGACTATTTTCAAAATTACATAGAAAAAAAAAAAAATGACAAAGAAAGGGCTGAATGAAAGCGACGGGTATGCAACCTTTGTTGGAAAAATGTTTGATATTGTAGTCTTTTTTTTTTACTGCTGACGCCCTCCTTTGAAAGGGGAACAGCACGGCACAAATGTTTTGTTGTGTCAGTGACAACAATGGTTCCAAAACGACATGAATCTGCTGTACTCTGCTTAAAATCATATCTTTCTTTTTTTTTTTTTTTTTACCTCTCGAGAGTCTATCTTCAATATAGCCCAGCACAGAGAGGTTACAGAGGAATCTAGTGGATGAAGATTCAACTCTGAACTTATACTAATACGTCCCCAAAGACTCAAAAATATGTCAGACTCTGCAACAGCTCTGGAAGTCCTCCAGAGACTGAAGGCTGACAGGAATCGAAGAGAGACTGACAAGGGAGAAGCAACGTGGTCGCTCTCTTTTTTTTTTTTTTTTTTTTTTTTTTTACAACAACAGATGTTGTAATCCCAGGGAAGGCAAGCACATATTTGTTGTCCGGATTTTGGACTTCTGATCAGGGGGAGGGGGTGGGGCTGGAGCACTGCTACTTACAAGCCTGTGTGTTCATTGTTATCGTTCTGCAGTCAGCTCATGCAGACGCCACATGTAATGTTGCCGACTCAGTAATCGCAGGATTACGATGACTTTAGCGCCAGGCGCCATCTTGGTTTATATTATCCCACACCCACCTTCAGACTTTTCCTGGCATTATTGTTTTTACTCTCATCCCTGAGTGGAGTTATTTTCTCGCTTGAATTGTTCGGACTGAAGTTGGATTCAATTTTATGTAAGTTCATGTATATCAGGAATGGATGGACTTGAATAAACTTAGAGAGGTGCGGCAAAAACATGACATTTAGGCAAAGAAAAGAGAAACACTAATCATAAATTCAATCCAACCTTATTATGAGATAAAGGCTTCTCTTTTCAAGACAGTATAACACATTGTGGCAACTTCAGCAGAGTAGGACAAGCCAAAACTCCATCTGCACTTAAGAGAATACTTTTATGAGCTAAGAATAAGTATAAGGTTTAGTATTAAAGTACAAGTGTCAGTCTAAGTATTAATGTTGGCTATTTTCATACTTTACAGTATAATCTAAGTATACTTCACTGTACTTTTCTTAAGTACATAAAATATAGTATAGTTAGGTTTAGGGTTAGGTTATAACCCTATATCACAACAATTTTTAGGGTTAGGTTTACGGTTAGGTTGTGACCTAAACTGGCCAATGAGGGGCGCTACATACGGATATAATGTCGCTATAGTAATACGGCGACCGTATGGATAGCCACTGCCTTTATGATTTCCCATGCAGGTTCCAGTTGGCAGTATCTAACTGGTCCAAGAGGTGAAAAGTTGTCGAACCAATGAAAGGGTTATGGTCATTAAAGACTCAATAAAGAACATATAGGCAAAGCTGGCCACTGTGCATGAATCCAATAAGTAAATATCTGGTTGTGATACAAGGTGACAAAATACATGTGACACAAAAGTAGAATCTGAAGCTTCTTATTTGTTAACTACAACAAATATAGCATAAAACTATATGTTGTGCTTTTAAAGTTGGATGCCTTCACTGATGATTTATTGACTAATGGCAGAAATGGTTTGAGGTCACATTCAATGACCAGATACTTCTTTTACAGTGCAAGGGAGGAAATCAGGAAATAATTACATTGGATATTTAAAAACGGTAAATGTTGTGTTTAAAACTGTGTTTTAGTGCAGAGGTGCTTCTGTGTTTCAGATGAAGGAAATTCACAGCTTATTAACAAACGGGCTTGTTTGGCTTTTCACATGTTTTATCTGTTTTGGCCAGTAAAAGGAAACTAGTTCCAAATTTGTTAAAAAAAAATGTTTAGTGCAGACATTGGCAACTTTGGGACTGCAAAATATCTATATTCATGTCAAAATTTAGAGTCGAGACCAATCTAAGCATTATTACTGGAAGAAACAAAGTGTTTTGAGTTATTGTGGTCGTTTTGTATTTTTTTCCCTTTCATTTTTATTTATTCTTTATATTGTTAGGTTTTTGGTTTTGTTTTTTGTTTTTTGTTATTTGTATTGCTGTTTTTTGTTTATTAGTCATTTTGAGTGTTTTGTTGCCATTTTCTTTGTTTATGGATTTATTTTCTGTTTGTTTTTATTTTATTTTTAGCATTTACTTCAGGGGACGCACACAATCAGATTATAAATCCAAACTTATGTTTCCTTTTTAAAATTTTCACTCAGTCACATTCAACATGTCTTCCGTCCTTGTCCTGTTTCCTCTGACTCGGCAGAACTAATAATTTAAAAAGACTCACTTGTCTAAAGTTAAGTTGTTTCCGTCCCTAACACTAAAAATAACTCCTAACAAAGGGTTTGAAATTAATATTCAGCAAGCACACAAGCATTTAAAATTTAAAATGTGTCGAATCATGACAAAAATGAATCCATATTGGTGAGATCAAGCCATGACCAATTTTACACTTACAGTGGAGAGTAACCTCAGCATACAGGAAAGCCATTTTTGCTTGGCTGATGTGAACTACATTAAATAGCAGCAGGCAGTAGTAACAAAAGGAAGTGGTGCTAAACAAATTGAATAAGAAAGCATTGGAGTTTTCTAGCAAAAGAGAAAAAAAAAAAATTCCCGTTTGTTGTCCTGAACATCTTTGTAAAAACAATTTGATTTACTCAAAGCACATTGCTCTGGCTGAAACAAGCTTTTACTGCTTTGGGCGTTATCAAAAAAAACAAAAAAAAAAACACTGTCAATAGCTGTTGCTCGTGTTGGTATAGAAAGGGATGGAAGTTTGAAAGAAAAATAAGATAATTATTGAAAGATTCTAAAATAAATTTGTTTTTTAAATGAGTTAAGTTTTTAAAGCTGCTGGAACTGAAATTAATTTGACCAGATACTGTATATTAGTAGTATAGGCCTCACTGATCAATAAATAGAAAATTATTCACGAGAAGAAATATGTAAAAGTGGGAAATTGCCGCTCGAAGGTTTGTTTAATCCAATTTAAACACTCCGTTTGTTGACATTTTTGCACATTGCATTGTGGGATGTGGAGTCACAGAGAATGGCGCATAGATTGTGTCAAGTGAATCACTGTCCTCTTTGTGTGGTAAAAAAAAAAAAAAAACAAGAAATAATGATAAGAATGAAGTAAGTACAAACTTCATTCAAGTAAAAACATTTGTAAGCATCTTTTTATGGGACTCCACATCCCACAATGCAATGCACTGTTAACAGTAGAGATGAAACAACTTTCAAGTGACAATTTTGCCTGTTTTTTTTTTTTTTTGTGGAGTAAATAATATTGAATTTGTGTTATGGCGTATACACACTATGATTTTATCTATTAAAAAAATATTGAGTAGCAGCTTTAATGTTATCTTCAGGCTGCTAATTTAAACATCAGTGGATCTCGAGCCAACCTTTTTTCCAACCTTTTGTTTGCCTAGCACGGACACAGTTGCATTGTTTTGCATCTCAGATGGAGAGTTGATTCCTTGTTATTAAGTGTTGAACGCATACTAACTGATAATTACTGTGATAATAATCACAGCAATTGAAAAAACACACATTTTTCAAACTGCTGAGGAAAACTGGCTGGTTTCGTACCTCGTAATTTCCTACAAGCCAAAAGCGAATTACAAAAAAAAAGTATTCAAGATAGAGACGGGTGACTCAGTAATTTGGCCACATAACTGTAGGTCAAGCACAGACTTTTCCTCAGTTGTCCGGGCCATCATTCCAAATCATTTTCCATATGCGAAGTCAAAGAGTTAGTGAACTGCTTTAGCTTTTTATCCTCCTGGCATTACTCCCAACACGGCATCAGCTATCTGAATTTAATCCATTTTCTCCACTAATAGTCAGATTTACAGTCAAACATGAATAAGAGACTTGACATGTGGGTTAGTGAATGCAAAAAAAAGTTGAGCACCAACAGTGGCAAATAACCAGAGGCTATGCAAACTAAATCGCTGGCGATTACCCCTGCTGTCAAGCGAATTGTTCCAGGCACTACAAAGACGAAATAATTGCATCTAACATCATTTTGCTAAATGGTAACCTTGAAATTGTTCTACACTTTGATCTAAAAACGTTAATGTGTAATTGCATCCAAGTAGGTGTATTAACAACCATTCATTTGAGCGAACAGTTCCTGTGCTGTATGTGCCAAGATGATGTCATTAAGTTTGTAATTGCACGAGTGTAAGGGGTGAGAGCTGGGTTTGAAAAACGACTCTTTTCATATCACCTCCGCACCCTGCACTAAAAAAGAAAAAAAAAAAAATGGGGCGGATCCCTCCTCCTCTACTGTGATGTTTCACAGGAGCTTTTTTTTTTAATTTCCTCAATCCTTTTGAAGTCTCTGCCAGAATCATTAAGAAGTGAAAGTTACATCAAGCACTTTTCATCAAAGATCCTTAATTGATGTTTTTTAAAAGAGCAAATTTTGGGCTCTGTCGTATAGAAAAGTCTCCTGCTGAATGGGTAGAGCAAGGGATGAATTAATTTGTGCACTGCTGCAATATTAATAGATTTAAACTCCATACATTTTCCCTACTTTCACATCGCTACTCAACGTCTGGGTGAATTACATCAGGGCAACAAAAATAAGACCCTATTTTGCATCCCATCCTAAAGCCACCCCACACATGAAGCCATTCTGTATTATGCACACACAAAACAGTAGCAAGTAAAATGAAAAAGATTTTTTTAATCAGTTTACAATGACTGATGTTAAAGAAACTGAAAATGGCAACAAATGTGGGTGAACACTTTGCATTCTGCTATTTTGCTTGTTGCATAAAGTGATTTTCAATCAAATGAACTAATTTCTATTACTAAAATCTAGTTACCTAAACAGCACATTAAGTTTGACAACTGCCTGTAATTCATACATAATTTCTTTTCCTAAACCAATCTCAAAGTTGCATAAGTATGGTTCTTATCTGCACTTTTGAAGCACTTTTTTAAACAGGGGCTTATTCTAGAGAACAGAAGCCACGCCGCTAAGCACGTCGTCAGATTTATTTCCCAAACTGAAGGAGAAATGTTTGGGACCTGACACTTTTAACAATTTCAGGATGTACTTTCTGCCAAAACATCCCGTCACTCATCCCTGAGAATGAGTATGACCTCTTTTCGACAGAAAAAAAACAAATTGAAAAATCAATCTTCACTTTCTATTGGTAACGCCGATGAATTGCATCTTCATTGGGAACAACTGTGAAACTGTCAGGCCGATCCATCTGTGATTCATTTCTCTACTAGCACTCTATCTGATCACTGATCCTTCGTTCTTCTTGACATCCAAAAAGGATTGAGATTTTATCTTTGACATCAAATGTGAAAATAATGTCAGCGATTGAAAACCGGCAGATTACCGTAAAATAGTCTGTTTGATTATGTCTCACGGCAAGGAATATACATCAATTCTCTCTTTTTCCCAGGCATGACTAATCCGAAATTTGTTATGCCGGGTTAGTGACCAGGTCACAGTGGATTGTGATGAATACGGTAATAACGTCTTTAAATCAATAACCACTATAATTAAAGTTGACCAATTTCATCAGATAAGTGAGAGGGTGTGCAAGCAGCCAGGCATGCACAGTCATTACTCAGCTACTTTAACTATATGGCAATTTATATTTCACAGCCACACTGCAAAATACTGTTTAACCTCACTGTAGATCATCCTTGCTCATATGATGCAAGGTGAAAATGTATTTGTATTACGGCTGCGGTAAACAATTAATTTGGTAATATAATCTATCAGTTCAGTCAGGACCACTTTAGTGAAAATAAATTAAATTACAAAAAATGTGCATTAGGATTTATATAGCGTCTTTGAGTGATTTACTGTACATGGACATGCATGCAATCGTATATTTAGCGGTATGGTTCCGCGAGTTTACATGGAAAGCCGGAGGTAGGGAGAGCACTCCTCCCTGACCTTCCCTGAGCCCTAGCTAAAGGCTAAAGCAAGGAGAGCGGTTAGCAGAAAACCCCCTGGAACAGATCAGAGCATGTGTTAATGACAAAAAAAATGACACCCAGTTAGTTGGATACATATTGACCTGGAAGAGTTGGGGCGTAGGTGGGTTGCGAGATGCTTGCTGAGGAGGTTAGAGGCAGCTGTCGTGTTTTAAGTAGTGCTTCCTGTATGTTTTGACCAATAGGGAGCCAATCTGGGCCATTGGCTGATTGGAGGTGTGGCTGGCTTGACGTCCACGGCCAGCCTAAACTAACGCTATGCTCAATTTTGATCAATTATTAATCCTATAAGAGAAGTCATGTTTTGCAGTCTTTTTTGCTTCATGATTTTATTCAATAACTAACAGATTTACATGACACAAAAATGTAATTGCACAAAAAAAAGTTTTCAACAAGAAACAATAAAATCCCGTATTTAACCTAAAGAGTAAGGCACAACAAATTAAATGTGATGTTTTTAAGCTGTAATGCTTGCAGCAATGTTTTAACGTTGATATCTCAGTACATTATTTCTTAAGTAATATTGCTTTTTTATTTCTAAGTAGCGATAGAGGCATTGACTCAGATAATTTACATCAACTAATTTTCTTAATTAGTTGAGTTGACAAATCTTCTCAGCCCTAATTAAAAAAAAAAAAAAAAGGTAGGGTCTTAATTCAACAGAGTTCTTAAAATATATGGATTTCCAAAGGCATACTGCTAGATTTACCTCTCTGTTCTGTATTCCAAGTGTGTTTCCAGTGTGGCACAGCCTGTGAAACAATTGAAACAAACTCTGGGGCTACTGTATTCAGTAGCCCCGTACTATTTCTTTTTTTGTGTGCTGTATGAAATTAATAAAATTGCTTCGACCCTTTCGTCAACCAAGTATATACATTTTTTCTAATTCTGTAGATAGATGCCACATCAGCTGGCTAGTCTTGGCATGGAGGAGCAGTGGCTCTACTCTGTGTCTCTCCCAGATCACTAAGCTCCTCACCTGATTTCTAAGGCTTAGCCCGGCCACCCAGCGGAGAAAACTCATTTTAGCCGCTTGCACCCATGATCTTATTCTTTCGGTCATTACGCAAAGCTCATGACCATAGGTGAGGGTTGGAATGTAGATCAAACAGTAAACGGAGAGCTTGGCCTTCTGGCTCCGCTCTCTCTTCACTACAACAGATCGGGTAAGCCGCTCGTAGCTCGGTGGTCGATCTCCCACCCCACCCTACCCTCACTGGTGAACAGGATCCTGAGATGCTTTAACTCTTCTACTTGAGGCAAGACCTCTCTCCTGACCTGGATTTGGCAATTCACCCTTTTACAACTGAGAACCACATCCTCAGACGTGGATGTGCTGATCTTAGTCTCAGCCGCTTCACACTCGGCTGCCAACTGTCCCAGTAAGACTTAGAGGTTGTTGTTTGATGAGGCCAATAGGACAACATCATCTGCAAACAGCAGATATCCTTACGGTTATGGCTAGGGGAAAGGCTAAAACATACGTACGAGGAGCAAACTCCACGCAGACTGCCCGCTTTCCTCATAGCTTTCATACTTGAGCGCTACATATCCCATAATCTTTACCGCTTCTCTGTAGTCCTTGTGCTCCTTCTGAGACGTGTTTTAAAAGTGGTGGTACTTTCATTGCTAGTCTGCCAGTCTCTTCTCTAAGCTCGTCTTCATCTCTCTTGTTCTGTTACATTTAATATGGGTCGATACATGCCAAGCTACGCGGTTTTCTGCCCAAGTATGTTTGAGCCTTTAGGGCTACACCTACTGTATCTAAGCCTGGTAGAATCCAACCGCCATTGGGAAAAGGTCTGACTGTTCCGCTGTGACGAACAGAATCTGATGTGTCACAGTTTAAATAATACATTTCGTCTATTTCTTTATTGCAATGGTGGCAAATGTATTTCTGATAACTTCCTGTTAGTTTATGTCTTCACATTGTGGGCGAAATGATGCTATTTAGAGCTGTAATGGTGACTAAGTGCTTCCCACTAAAAAGACAGAAAAAGAAACACCTTTCATCTAAATGGTCTGGTGTTGTTTCAGGAAACAAATAATCTTGCTCGATTTGAGGTCACAGTTAAGAGAACATAACCACACAGTAGACATATTCTCCTGTTCGATAAACATATTTTATATCCCGTTTCTCCGAATCCTCACAAAAATCTAAAAAAACAAACAAAAATCATTGTGGTATCTAGTACAGTTGGCTTTTCCGAGAATTTCTTTTCTCTTTCGAAAACAAAAGTTGTCGGATTTATTCAAAGACTGAGTCATCGCACTACGTATCTTAACTCATTGGCTTGGATTAGAAGTTACTGTATGTCAGTGTAGAGAGATGCTGTTTGTTTGTAACTTTGAAAAACTTAAATGACTTGTTTATCCATACACAGGCTACGTATTGATGAGCAGACGTTTTAGAGCTGCTTGGCAGGTTTTACCTTTAAACAGAGCCAGGCAAGTTGTCTCCTCCTTTGCAGTCCCATTCCAGTCTCCTCAGCTAATTGGCTACCGGCATTGCCTTTTTATGCTGCAGTAACAGCAATATAATGGTGGTCATCTCATCTAATGCAAGCAGGCTTTCAAAAATGTCCTCCTATTCTTAGAAAATGCCCATTTCTCTCCTCTTTACAAAACACAGTGTATTTTAACCTAGAGAATAACACCCTCCAGAGTAATACCGGGCTCTTTAAAGACCTGAAATGGTTTAAAGCTGTTAAAAAAGACACACAAGAGGGAACGGTGTCCTAGAAAGGTTTGTTATGAATGAGTCAAGAAGGAGGAAACGAGGAGACGAGACAACATTAAGGCACCAGAAGAACATAACGGGGCGCACTAAAAGAAAGTTTGAACAGCAGTGCAGAGGTTCACTGCAGTGTTGTGGAAATGCTACTGCTTCAGGCACTGTCTGGGCAAGTCTACAGAACAAGTAATGAGTCTTCTATCCAGATCAGCCATCTTAACAGTATCTGAGACAGCCTCAAAGATTGTCTACGTGCAAAAAAATCTGCTCGTATTTACAGGACGAGTTATATGTTATGTTTCTTACACACACAGGGAACCAGGAAACAGTCTGTATGCTGTATTCAAACCATGTGCTGTTTAGAATTGAAAAAGAAACTGCCTGAAAGGAGTCTTTTGGCATTCACGCAGATGTGATAAAAAAAAAAAAAAAACAATACATATGCAATATGCAATAAAAACTAGTTATAATAACACAGTTATATTATTTATCCACTCAATCATTTATATGCATTATATTGAACAATATAACTTATGATGAAGATTTTATAGGGTATAAATTATTCTCCACAAGCTTTTATTTTGAAACTATATGGCACTATGGACCAACTATCCTTTATTACAACAAATAGCCTCCTATAATAATGGCCATTTAGTGCATCCTTTTATATAATCTATCAACCAAACAAAAACCCACACACTGAAAATGTAATTTATTGAACATGTCACAAGTAGCCTACATCATTGGTTGCGACTTGGAGGAAAAAGATTAAATTCTTACTGATGGATAAGTCAGATAGAGGACGTCCTCAAAAATGTTGGATTTTGACTCAATACTCTGAAGTACACTTGTTATTTTTTGACACAAGCTTAATGGCAAAACATGTATAGATAATACACATTTGCGTCAATTGTGGCATTATGTGTAACCAAATTACAGCTAAATAAAAAATTAAAAAACATAAAAAACAAATAAGTGCTTCTATGACCAATATTTAATAAAATATCAAATACTAATTAATGTATTTCCCAAGAGAAATTAGCAACACACTTCCAATATATATGCCACTGGCTTTATGACTTTTTCCAGCACGGTAACCATTACCTGCAAAGCCAGCAGTGTTCAGTCAAGCATTGATGCACTGGATGTGATGCAATTATAACCTGCTGGATGAGCCTTTCACCTGCCACCTCAATAATTCTAGTAGAAGTCCATTATCATGCCACGGGGACCTCAGTCACGTGTTTGTTTCCCTCATCCCACATGTGTGCTCTGTGCAAAGACTCTGGTGTAAAACATACAACCTAAGACCTGCGGCTGTGCTCCCACACACAATAATATTTAATAATATACCCAGACAAAACACAAATGTGCAAGTGTGTACGCAAACCCATCAGCCTACACACGCATTGCTACAACCGCAGGCTTTGTACACTTGGGGACTCCAGCTGTGTTCACATGGTTCCTCTCTTGCTCTCAATCACGCCACACTGATTTTAAGGACCTGCCGCTTGGCAGCTTTTCATTTCATGCAATTACGTCTGAAAACGCTGCTTATTTCTGCTAAGCCTTTGTTACAACCGGGTAAACATTTTGTTCCTTCAGCGTTTTGATCAGATGCAATACAAAGGCAGTTGTAGTGCCGTGTGATTTTCATGAAAGACACATAAAGGATAATTAGCAGCAGTTTCGGAAAAAAAAAATAATAATTTCCATCATTAGCAGAGACAGGAACGAAATGAAAAATATGTGTATATCTCCTTTAAATAGTCACTTTTTAGCTTAGATTTAAGGTGAGGATTTATTGAAACATGGATAGCGAAAAAGTAAAAGTTCTAAGTATGGCTGGGGTGTAAAACTCATTTTAGTTCAAGGGCCAAATTTGGACTAGTTTAATCTTAAATGGGCCGCAGATTTTAGCTGGTGAGAAAAAGCAGTTTCAACATTATCCAGCCCTAGTTTGCCCTTCCACGTGTAAAAAATATATAAAGTATGTAATTGGTCAACTTATTGAAGAAATAACTGGCACATATCAGACCATGCAGGATCTGCAAGGAATCGGGATCTGGTTGTTATCCTATGTAGTTCCAAATGTGTCTCAGAGAAATCTCTACAATCACAAAAAAGGTCCCAAGTAACAAAGTATCAAAGGAAAGGAAGGTTGTAGCTTGCTGTCGTACCCTAAGTAGTTGACAATCAGTTTTTCGCATTGATATTTGAACCCTTTTTTGTAAATATTAGGCCTGGAAAGTCTTGAGTATCCAATGAATTACAATTACACACCAATTATCAGAAAATTGCCATGCAAGGTGTTTATTATATAACTGGAGCAATTGTTGGATAATGGACTTTACCCAACACACTTTGATACACAAAGAAGCAATTATTCTCTGTTATAATGTAAGACGAAAACAGTCACTTTTAATACTCGGGGGTTAGTTGATTGTTGGAATGCATGCCAAGAAGAATGATGTAATTATTACAATATAATTATGATTCATTGATTGCAAAGAAGTATCAGTTTGCCCACATTCGGGCCTCTGCTTTTGTTCCACACATAGACTCTGTTGGATGTTTTCACACCTCTGCATGTTCTCTGAGAGCGTCCCCCACAACAAACTACAACCGCTCGCGGCACTGCTGGGACCTTCTGATCCTCCCTGTGCAATAGGAACTTCTTCATACAAGCGCCGTAAATGCAGAAGCATAGCTTAGTTTCTCTGGTGAATATTAATATTCATTCCTCTCTATGTTTTCTTTATGATGCGGAAAACTTGACCCTAGTTTTTCGCTTAGACATGGCTTCAGTGCAATGACAAGTGACAGACATGAAGCAGTAGAAATTAGATCCAGCTCATTACACAAGAAAAGACAAGACGCTGTTATAGTGGTTAAATGATAAACGGTTGGAGATCATTTTTCAGAGCAGTAAAGGAAAACCGCAGCCAACTGTACAAAATTGTCCAAAACTTTGGAACCTCATTTGACATTTGTTGAGCTTTGCAATTTCTGGGCACTTAACAATGTTAACCTTAGGCAAGGTTGATTTCCTTCTTGCCTTTTAAGTTGACTTATGAGGCATCACGGAATTTAGAACTAGAGGGAACAAAATCTACATTTCTTTCTCACTCAGTTCCTCAATTTTCTGTTGTAAAATCCTTTTAAATTTTTCAAAGACTTAATTTTCACATTTATGAAAGACACCTTCTCACAACAAGGAGACAGCTCACATTTAGAACATAAGAAGGAAACAAAAATCAACAAAATTCCTCAACATATAAGTACTTTCCCTTTGGATGTATTGTTACATAAAGCTGTTTTATACCAAGGGCCATCCTAAACTTGCTTTAGTCCACACGTGATCAAACAACTGTTAGTTTCAGTGGGAATTCTAAATCCAAAGACTTGGGGGCCGACCGCTGTGGTGAGGCACGCATTATCAAGGGGATTATACAGCAAAACTAAAAACTACTTTGACTTTATAAGAATATCTAACCGAAATTATAGACATTTTAACTCAAAGACGACAAATAAAGTGCTTTCCAATGCAAATGCATTAGAAAGCACTTTAAACGCAAACTGGTGGAGGTTGACGGAGTGATTACTGAAGGAAGTACGCCATTCACTCTCTAAATTGGTTTTATGAGGTTAAAGGCATCCCATCATTCTGATGTTAGTGTATACTTACCTGTTTTAATGACTCATCCTTGTTCATCTGGAAAGCATGCGTGGATCTATGGTAAGATGACCTAGTGGCATTTGATGTCGCATTTCATTGCGACATCAAAATTCGTTTACAGTGACGTAACTTAACCGTCATCTTTGGAAAAACGTCATAACATCCAAGAAACTGGATGACATTTAACTAAATACTAAAATGTTAGATATAAAATGCTATAACACCGTATGCTTTCTATGGGATTGTAAAAATGAGTGGTTCTGATGTGACATCATCAAAATATGTGAATGCTGATTGGCTGAAATCTCCAAAACGGCAATACCCACGTGATATTGTGTGTAATAAAAAACTAAAGATTGATGTAAATGACTCCAAATACATTTCTGATACAAATTGGTAACAAAATTTACTATTGAGCTTATCTATCATCTAAACCAGCGTTTCTCAAATGGGGGTACGTGTACCTGAGATAACTGGAAAATTTCACTGCGTATGAAAAATAAACATTTCAATCAGTGCATTACCCTGGCATCATTGATCTTGTCCACAACAACCCGCAACTTTACCCACAGATCTTCTGTAGCTCTGATGAGATGTTGTTCTTGTCAGCGCTTGACAAGAAAGGAATGGAGTTTTATAGGCACAGCGAAGTTAAGCAGGCAGTGGTCGGCTCTGTTTTGAGGAGTAAGTGATGATTTGCGTAGTTTTTTGGCAGTTTAGACGGGTTTTAGGTAGTTTAGGCAGTGTTTAATGCAGCCAAGACGGGAGAGAGACGGCGGTGCACCTAATGAGCACTCTCCAGAAACATTTCCCCATAAAAAGAACATTCCTTGCCTCATGGTGACCCATTTCATGCCAATTTTGTCCATTTGATTCCAGCCACGATTCCATTAACGTGGATTTTATAGGGCCCTATACTTGTGTAAGAATATATAAATAAATAAATATCGATATTTGGCACCAGTGAATCGATAACATACTGCCAGTTGAAACCTTGCGATTTATTGTCGTATCAATATTTTGGCACACCCCTAATGAAAATGATTAGAGCATGAAAATGCAAAAGTCATTGGTCTGACATCAGATGACCGGAAATAATAAAAAAAACTTTAGAAATAAATCTATTCAGGAGGCACTAAATCAGTGTTTTTCAACCTTTGGGTCAAGACACCATGTGGGGACGCCTGGAATTTAAATGGGGTGGCTTGAAATTATTGATATAAAAATGTCACAATCCAAATAAGGTTTGGCACCACTGCACTAAACACTATTTGATTATTTATATTAAATGTGATTGATCACTTATTCCTTCCATCATTTTGCTCTATAGTTGTTTTTTCATAGAATTCTGAACAAAATGTTGCACAGGGCGGGTGTACTTTGATTCAGAAATAAGAGAAATGGGGTACTTGAGCCAAAAAGTGCATTATCTAATAGGTTGCATATCGCTTTAAGGCTTTTTGGTGTGAGGGTTGCATGTTCTCTTTTGATAGGTTAGTTTGGACCCTAAATAGATAATACAAGCTATTTTCTGTCTCATCTGTTCACTCTGTCACTGACTGGCATCTTCTTAAACAATTTGTGTAACAATGAATCCACAATTGGATCAACAACCATATCAGAGAAAACAATCAACTTACACAGCAAGTACGAGTCGTACAACATAGAACAACATTGTTGAGTTAATCCTTTTACCTTTCAGGGCAGAAGTCTCTTTTACCAGGTTAGTGTATATGTTGTTCAATGATGAGGTCAATCAGTTCAAGTTCAAGCCTCAATCAGCAGTTCAAGTCTTGCACCTTCATCTGCTAAAGTGGACCAAGACCAATCAGATTAGAGAAAGTGAAGATCGAGCTGTAATTCTAAGGTATTATCAAAGCCAGCGGAAGGCACTTGTCTAGCATTACTAATGAAAAATCACAGCTGGTAGTACTCATACTTCCCAAGTGTTTTATTTTCAGTTGGTTTTCAAACCAGTACTTGTACTAAGGGTTGTATTAAAAAAAAGCTTCTACTACATCAAACATATCTTTATCATTTTGTACAGTAAAAAAAAGCATATCTGAATTGTCCTTTGTGTGCTGTTGCCAATGCCACGGTGTTTCAAGCCCCACAGTCCTCAATCACAAAACAGTCACAGAATAAACTCAGATTACAGCTGGTCAATGACTCTTGAGAAAGGGCCAGAACAAGCTGCCCCCTCAGTGCCTTATTGAGAAACGATGTAGGCACCATCTGAAATCATCCAAACTAAACATTCATTTAGGCATGTCCGCAGGCAAATGAAAGACATGACACTTTCTGATTACTTTATATTGACTCTTCTCTCTTAGCCCTAGAGACCAAGAGTTCAAGGAGGTTGTGTTAGAAACAACTTTTACTAAGCCACCAACTAAAGACTATAGTACATTTCCCATGATTCCTATTTCTCGCAGCTCTGTTCTCGCGACAAGACGTACTGCCTTACGACAGCCCAATACACACTAGTGCTAGACTATCACCAGCCCCGTGACTGCTCACGGTTGTCTACAAATTCACTTTTCTCAAACTTATATCATGGCAGAGCCAGAAAAAAAAAAAAAGGCAAAGACGACCTTTGTTTGAGAAGAGGAGGAAAAAGAAACGGGAATCGGATCGACAGAGGGCTCAAACACGAATCCGCTTGGGTAAGGAATATGCTGGATGGCGAGAACTCAAAGAAAAAGAAGGCTGTAAATTGGACGCAGACTTGGCGATGTTCATGTTGGATACTACCCACCTCTTCAGATATTTCTTTGTGTTATCCTTCTTGGGAGAGCAAAGGTGCACATGTAGCTGTGGGATGGGGCAGGCAGTGGGGGGCGGAGTGTTTACATAATTGAGATAACCAAAAGGGACCTTTAGGGGGAGCGCAAAGTGCAAGTTACTTAGTTCTGCAGAATAGTAGCTTTTTATAAAATGCACCATATTATCCTCTCATCTTAACAAGAAATGTACTCATGACACACTATAGATCTGTAATATAGGAGAAACATAAAAATTAAAGGTTCTTTACCAGTGTTATTGCATTAAACATGAGCGTGTGTGTGATTGTGAGGTATGGACACACGGGGAGCTCAAAGCGGGCCCCTGGATCCCCTACCCTCACACCACCTTTGATTACTCTGTATGTAACCTTTTGACCTGTCAGCACTTTGATCAGAAAAGGCTGGAGGATGCCTGGACGTGTGTGTCTGCCTTCGCTCACTCTTTGTCACTGAATTATAGATCATGTTGCGCACGCTTGTGGACATATTTGTGTGCATGTGCCCGTTAAAGCAGGAGAGTAGATGTTTTTAAAGCCGTGGGGCTACATCCTCAAAGAGCATTTTTTTTCCCACTCTGCATCATAATTAGCCTCCACCTCACAGACTGCAGCGAGTTCATGGGCACGGTGATGGCAGATTCTGAATCGAACACTGTGGTAAGATTTTTTTTGTAATAAATACAAGTCTTCTCCACACTAAAGCTATTCTGCTTATCCCCCGCATACATTCTGCTGTAGCCCTGCCAAGTCCTACACTGTGAAGCACACATCATTGGTTGGATGTTCCAGCTGTATCGCACCACTCTCCATTTTCTGGCAGATGCTTTGCAAAATCCTCACAAAACATTTCAAACAGAATTCACAAGACTTCTTTGTGACTAATTGCTTCATCTTTAAATCAACACAATTAAATAATCAAGAGGGCGCACAAAATGATTCCTCTGGGTTTTATGCTGTGTAGCCACAGAACAGCTCGCAGCAAAAATGAGGAAGCATTAGCATACGCAAAAAGCGCCGTGACACGCCTCCGTGCAGTTTGGACTTTCATGACTTCATTATTAACCAAATGAAAGAATAAAGTTATTTAACAAGATTAGGAGGATTTCTTTAGTTCAGACAGAAGAAAGGGGACAACACAGAGCAGAGCGAACATCTGCTAACATCTGGATTACATAATGCTCCAAGTTAATCCTGCCGAAGGCAAAATTTTACCATACACTGTGTAAGTGGTAGCAGTAATCCTGGAGTGACTGTACCATTCCTACATTTGAAACTTTACTTTAAGAACTTTATATATTTTTTGGGCATGTCTAACAAGTCACAAGCTGGGATTTCTTGTATTTTACACACTTTAACCTTCAGTTTGTCTGTTTTGGAAACTGATTAAGACTCTTCTTATGTTGTAAGTTTTGCAAAAGTATTTTTTTTTTTTTTCAGTGTTTGATGCAAATGTTGTGAACATTTTGCAATGAGAAGTGTCTGAATGCAGAATTAGGCCTACCTTGTGCTTTTTGGACAGAACCACATGGCTTATATAGTTCACATTTATCAACCAGTTTCCGGCTCATGTTTGTTCCCAGTAAGATAATAGGGAATATAATTGCCACATGGTCATCTGGCTAGAATTTTTGGTTGAAAACCAGGCTTTGGATTGTGTAAATGCGCCCGTGAATGTCATTGCATTTCACTGAGCCATTTCACCATAGCTCGACTTATCTATAATGTGTGTGTGTGGCAGAATTAAGCAGCCCAAAAGTTATTTCTGTTTGTAAAACCTGGCTAAAATTTTTAAACTTTTCGAAGGAGCATTTATTGGCTTCAGAAAGCTTTATACAGTTACTGCATTCCTAATTGGTTAATGGCTATCAAAACTAGTTTTTCATCCTATGATTTCAACAAGTTTTAACATTCTGATTTCATAATCAGATTTAGATCATTATAAAGATGCCTTGACAATTCAAACCCATCCTATCATCCACATTTACTTGAAATAAAGGTTTACTTATGCATGTTTCTGTATATTCACTGGCTCTCTCCTCCCCGTCTTACAAAAGCCATCATGCATTATGCAACATCTGCACTTGGCAACAAGAACAGCCCGCTGCTCTGTTCCAATATCACTTTGCATGCGGATTACATTACAAGACATTCATATAATGGAATAATATGTGTTTGTTTTCCAATAAAGCAAGCATTTTCCCAACAAATGCAAATTTTATTGGATCTTATAAAAGAGAGGCAATTCCTTGTTTGGATGAAATTTTTTTGGGGGGAGAAAACACTAACTAGTTTATGACGGAGGGATTCCCCAAAGTGAGTCTTTACAACATTGGTTTGAAGAGTTTTGTAGTTTAGGCAATGAAAGCAATCATTTAAAATGCAAAATAAAGATTGTTTGAAGGGTGGTGAGCCTCTGAAGACGTGTTAGTTTAGAAGGACATTTATAAATCAAAACATCACCATAAGCTTCATCAAATATAGAAATATAAGCCTATTAATAATTTGCACAACACAAACAAGGTGAAGATTCATGCAGAAATGAAGCCCGCTGTGTTACAGCCATTCAAACTAATGTTTGTGCTCAGTTTTGCAGCAGCATGTGTTAAAAAAACAAAAAAACAGTGCTTTGGATGGACTGTGTATGCTGCATACAGATTGTGTGAGCTGCATTATTACAACACATCTGCCATAATACATATAGGAAGGCAACAATCATCCTTCAGCCTCTACTGTCAAATTTAATGGTGACAAAAGTGCCAGTGTTGAAACGGACCACATGAATAATTGAAATAGGCTCATGCAGATGAGGGGCCTACTGCTTGATGACTGCAAGCAAAGCGGACAGATTGTTCTCTGAGTCACCTAGCGAGAATTCCACAGTCTCAGCTCCATCTCTCATCCAAGGTCACAGTGAGCTACACACAGCTAGCATCTGAAACGTCTCAGATGTCTTCAAAGTATTGACCTCCACCTGCATCTGCATTCAGTGAGCTTCCCTAAACACCCTCAGTGAGGGATTTCTATGTATACCGTCTGATGCAGAAGAATAAACAGCGCTCCATCCAGGGATATTCAAGTCGAATGTCTAAGACGTCTGACTAAGACGTATTAAGATCTAGATCAAGGCCGTCCAATTTGGGCCACAAGTGATTAGTTTTGGCCCGCTGCCCATATTTGAAACACACACAGACTGACAGAGATTCTTTGCTTTAATAGAGATGTTTGCAAATATCAGAAGATTGGTTGAAATTGTTTATTTTATGCTTTCGACCAGTGTCACCAGAAAATAAAGTACATCTTGCGTAATAAAAAAAAGTCCTACAGCAACAAAAAATGTGCCACATATTAGAGTGTTGTTTTGCCATGTACTTCCACTTGGAAGAGTCTTTCAAATGTAGTATGCCATTAGTTGATGAAGGTGCCAATCATCAATTGATTCAGCCAATCAGAGTAGCCTCAGCATTGGGGATGGTTCCCCTTTCTACAAAGTACTGCACATGCCCCACATCACTGCGTAATGTTTACACGTCAGCTCATTTGTGACTTTATTGTTCTTATTTACTGTATTCAGGCTGCTGCTAGCATGCTATGCTAGCTGTTTATCAGCTTATACTTTACCGGCTAGCAATCCACGCCACAGTAGAATCATACATGAACAAATTTAATGTGTTGTTTTGGATACTTTATGCTAGTTATCTTAGTATTTTCTAAAGTCTAATGTAAATAGGCTTCCTACTGAAAACTAGATAAGTCGCTCCGCTGTATAAGTGGCTACAATACTTTTAAATGAAAACAGTAATACTTGCAAAATGTCAATCATGTGGATCACCCAAGTGAAAATGCAGTTTTTCACTCATTGCATTGAGTATATTGAGTATTCTAATTGAATTTGTTTAATGTAACTAAAAAAAAACTGTTAAGTATTATATTAAAAAGTATTTGTCTGTCCACTAATAGCAGTGCTGTGTGTTAGTCATTCTGAACTTTAAGTATGTCGGGAAAAGATTACTAATAAATACATATAAATAAATAAAATGGTAGATTTGGTTTATTATCTTAGTTTTAATTTTTGTTGGATTTCTCACATAAATACAGATAAGTTACATGCATGTTATCATGCTGCTGAAGTTATTGCTTATAGGAATTATTCAAAAACAATTAATTCACTACTGACTTGAACACAGCATTTTATCCCTAAGTAAATCCTTCTTTATTTAGCCCTCTGCCTGGGCTCATAATCTCCTATATCATTGTCCGTCAGTCCTGTTACAATGCTCTGCTTGCATGGCAGCCATTTTTAGTAAAGGTCGGGCATCTGTTGCACAGAGATTAAAGAAGATCAGAAGATCACAAATGCTTTCAATCTATGCTTCAGGAGGGAATAAAACAACATCCCTTCATGAAAGTTTTAGGTCAGTCCCACACAAGGTCTGTATTCACCAATGGCCCCATTCATTCTCTCCGTCTCGCCTTTCTGGAGCTCATTTGTTTTAGGCTCTCAACAGTCGCTCCACAGAGCCTCTTCAAACGGGGAAATGTGAATAAAGTAGCTTTGGCTTTAGTACCCTCACTCCACTGTGTTTACCAGGGGTTTTTCTCCTCCTAAGAAGCTGCAGCACATGAGCTGAGTGACCCAGATTTGAACCATTTTACGGTGACAAAATGTGTCATTTATTTATTTATTTATTTGTTCATTTTTTTATGCTTAGCAGTTCAGTCAACATTAATAGTGTTACTGCTACATTGTTTTCATCTGGTGTGAAATTAAAATGGAGTTGGCTTTGACTAAAAGAGATAAAAGCTGTGTGGGAGAGGCTAACATTTGGCACAAGCTCTGTCATTACTGGTAATGAGGATTTTTTTTTGGATGCTGCACTTTATGAATTCATCAATTGAAACAAAACCTCCAATTGTAACGATGAAAAACAATTATTTTTATAATCTGAATAATTCTAAAAGTAGTTTGAAGCTTGCAATAATGGGTCATATTTTGGATATAAGCAGTTTTAATCTATGTTTGACACTGATGATCATAGTAGGGCCGGGCGATTTTGCCTAAAAAAATAATAATCTCCAATTTGTTAAACAAAAATTAAAGATTTTTTTTTTTTTAATGCACTTAAAATGATTCATCATTCAACAATTTCAAGCTTTAACCCAGGTTTGAGCAAAAAAAAGTAACAGCAACTTCACAGTAGCTTCAATTTTCTGATTAAGAAATCTGATAACTACTTATTTTATAACATTACAATTAAAAAAAATAATAAACTCTTTCCTTAGCATCTCAGCATAGTGCGAATAAAAAAATTAACATGCCTGTGGCACACATAAAGCCTACTCAAAGGGTAAACAAAGATGGGGCTGGCTCACATCGAAATGCGAAAAAGTCCGAAAAAACTGTAATGGGAAAGAAAAAATAAATAAATAAAATGATTTTTTATTTTTTTTTTAACTCGAATATGCAAAATGAAAATCGTTTTTATCTACAAATTCCATGAATCAATTAAATTGTTTTTTTTTGCCCAGCCCTAGATCTTAGTATAGTTTCTGAAGCCTTATCCACTTAACTTAGAAACACTTAACTTGAGTGATCAATGAAACAAATTGATAGCTAAGGCTTGACCAATGCAACTCACTGTAGGACCAACTGACTCACAAGATTATCTGTAAATACAAATAATCATTATTTAATAAGCACAACCCTTTACTTGGGATGAAAAAAAATGTACTTGTATTAATTAACGCTTTTTCAGGGAATAATCTCTGCCTGGAAAATTCTTCGACTTTTTAAAATAGCACATAAAGAGAACACTTCCCTGACGTTGATAGATGCATCCTTCAGATTTAACCTAAATAAAATACCTGAAAATGTTGTTTTAAGCACAAAAATGGTGAATACTTGTTTATAGCAAGGAGCCCTGGGTTTGATATGAAGCATTTTTGCTCTAAACTACCTTCTGTAAGTCACTAAAATGTATTTTTATTTTCATTTTGTTTGACTTTTGCTTTTCCTTTTGCTCTGAGTCTTTTATCTATTTTGTGCTGTTTTTATTTCTCCAAAGTACTGCTGTATATACTACCCACTGACTTATTTCTTTTGTATTGTTTTTGCAAGCAGCAATCGATCAACTTCTGCATCTCTGATGTATATTTAATTTTTTTTTACATATAACTTTATGATTTAAGAGTCCTGGATGTCATTATTATGTGTGAAGGATTAGCATTCTCCCCAATGACTGTGTAGATGTAAACATATAGTTGTATGTATCTGTTAGGTTAACTGGGCTTTGAGCGTCTGTGTTTTTTTGGCTCATCTCTGCTGCACTCAGTGTAGCGTGAATAAACTGTGCAAAACATTTTACGGGAGGCAATTTGTTGTTTGTAAAAGATTCTTCACAAACTTGAACTCGTGCTGAACTCGTACGGATAAACAGACTTGTTTTCTTCAATAATATCCTTTTCACTTACTTATAGAAAAAACCAAAATAATCAGCCTCAATTTTTCCTCATGATAGAAAGTTGATGTAAAATGTAAGGTTACTGAACTCATCCACCAACACAACACTATGACAAGTATGTTTATTTTATTTTTTTTACTTTCCACCAAAAGTCAGGCTGAGTCACTTTAAACACCCTGTTTTACTATTGTGATGCTGCAACTGATTTGTTGAATTTTAGCTCCGAAACATAAACTATCAAAAGTTTTCCAATGAGAGAATCTTACTGCGGTGGAAGATAACTTTTCAAAGAGTGACTTTAAAACTAATTAATATGCTAATGCTAATAATATTTTAACATGTTCTGAATAAATATAATCACAGTAGAGTCATTAAGGGGTCTACGCTCTCGTCTGGACTTAGGCGCTTTTTTGCCCGCCTGCAGTTGCGTGCTTCTCTCCTACGCATATTCGCCGGTCCAGCCTGCTGACACGCCCACAAGGAGCCAAAAAGCGCGTATGTGTGAATGAAGGCGGGTTGAAGGAAAGGAGGCGGTGATGTCATTTTTTTTGGAACCTGGAGTTTTCCCAACGCTTGAAAATAATAAAGTTCACTTGACTGAGGATCGGCCACATTCTGTCCGAGTCACAGTTAAAGTCTCTCTCCTTGATCATCATCATCATCATCATCGTCATCGTCATCGCTGTAAAGCGTGACCGTGTTAGATGCGCTGGTGAAACCGAACTATTGGTTTCCATAATACACTGTTTTAAATATGAATTGTTTAAAGCGACCTGAGCTGAGCCTCATTGAAATATATGTGAGAACAGTTTGTGATCCATCCTCATCTGCATATGACAGCTTGTTTAACTCTGTAGTGGATCAAACTGTGACTTTACGTTGGACATAGTATGAAAATAGTTGAATCACTGTGACCAACGTGGACAGAAGTCTGCGTCTGTCAGAGTTCTGTCCATGTCAGAGTCTCGCAGCAGCAGCTGTGATCACTCAGCTGCTGCACAAAATATAAGTAGCATGCAAATTAAATCCAGTGTATTCTCTTCCATTTATTTGTTTAATGAACATTTTAGTATTGTTTTGAGTCTGACACTGTCAACTTGTTTCATGTAGCGTACTGCTGCCAAGAGGACACACTTGTAAAAGAGATTATTAATCTCAATGTGGATTAAATAAAGGCAAAGGAAGAAAAAATCCACAAAAAAAAAAAATGATGTATTTTAAAAGTCTTCTGATTTTACTTCCTGCTAGACTTTGAGCAACACTACTAAGTGGCTGCAGAAGCCATCAAATGCGGAGGCAGCTTCAGCGCGGGATCCTTGTACAGCCATTATCAGCCCTTTCCATCCAATAAACTTCTGCTAGGACTAAAGGTTAGAGATTTTTTTCTCTAGAATTGGCAATTGTGAGGTCGACATTTCCTATTAGTGAATAATCCATCCATCCATCCATCCATCCATCCATCCATCCATCTCCCATTTGTCCTTATCCTTATTGGGTTAATGCTAGAGCAAGCTCAAGATTAGGACAGTTCACAGCTGTTAACACACACACATCATTACCTGTAGTGCCTTTTTTTAGGTCATCTGTTAATGTAACATATAAACGTTAAGGAAACTGCTATGTAAAAGTTGGCTATGACCAATGGAAAGGAGCACTTATAATAAATATATACTAAAAACGTAAAGAAAGTAAGTGACACCTGTCCACAATGTGCAAATGAGACCAGGAGTGAACCCACCTGTGTGGGTCTACTACAGGCTTGTTTAGGCCTTTAGATAAATTATGAGAGTAAATGTGCAAGTAGGCGTAAAGATGGCATTTAGTGAGCTCACCCTGTGCTCTGCTGAAACGGATGGCGTCAAAGACTGTGTTTCTGTCTAATCCTACACTATGAACGCCGTCCACGCCTCTTCATCTGCTCATCCTCCTTCCTTCTTCGCTCCGTGACCTTTGAATCGATCACAGGCCATCGTTACCGAAGACATTTCAATCACTTATATGTGACTCACAGGAACGAAGGAGGAATGGAGGAATCATGAATAGCCTTTCAGAGCCTTAGAGCAAAGGTAAACTGTTCACTATTTTGGGTTTTTTTAGCCACTTTATTGGAAATCTGTGCATTGATCACTCAGTTAAACCGTTTGGGCAAACAATAAGTGTGAGAGGCTGTTTAAAGAAGCTGACTTTACACACCAAAGGTTGGTTGTTATCAAATCAGAAACCTTACAAATTTGCGTTAACCTTAATTACACTTTCCCACCTTTTCTTCATTAACTTTTTCTCCTTAGATCGATTAAAGCCAAGTTTCTAAAGCAGCAAGGGTTGCCATCAAGACAAAAGATCCCTGTCCTTTGTCTATAAGAAAATACTTCCTTTCTTCTTTGAAGAAGAGACTTAAAACCAATCAATATCAGACTGAATCGTTTGACTTTTGACATTGGTTCACTTCACTCTTCTTGATTTTGTATCCATTCATTGTAGACATTTCGCTCTGTGAAAGGTAAAATATACAAGCAGATCAAACCTCAAACATTGATGCCAAAAACAATTTCTGTAAGTGGAAATATGTAAAGGATACTCAATTTTAAGGTAAAATAATGTTTTTTAATAGTTATTTTTTCATAAGTTGCAGCTGGCAACTTATTTGTTGACTAATACACTTCTGTTAATAACCAAGTGTGAGTGGGCAAGTTGTCTGCTACTAAAAAAAAAAAGTTATTTTCTTTTGAATATTCATATATTTGAATGTTAACATTTGGTATAAAATGTTGTCTTGAGCAGTGGTTTCTGCACGAGGGCACCTCTACATAGTTTGTGATTTGTATTTCTCAGTGTCAGTAATGCAGGTTGATTACTTTTGCAACCTAAATTGTTATAACCACTGGTCTTTGTTAAAGCATTGTTTCATTGTTTGGTTTTTAGTTTGTTGGGAGTTTGGATGGGTTCTCCTGTCTTTCTGCAGAGGCAGCTGCAGTTTTTTTGTCAAGTTATGAAATGGGGCCGGCTCCTTGCCATAAGTCGTAAAAGTTATTGTCTGCCTGTGTATCTGCATTGGGTCTGTCAATATGAAATAGCTTCATATTTGTTAAGGTATACCAAATGGTCTAAAGCAGTGGTTGCCAAAACTTTCCCAGTCCCATTCCCCTTAAGACAGTTAACCTGAAGCCAAGTACCCTGCACACTTAAACGTAACAATGTGATGTCATATACATTGTGGCCCCATGTCTTTCTTCATGCAAAGTCTTGTTCTGTCTTTTGTTTTCATGTTTGTCAAAGCTGAAAATCCATTTTTACAGAAAGTACATGGTAGCAAAAGGGCGTCAAACATGTTTGGCTAGCACAGCGTAGTGTAGCTCTTGCTATATTTTCCCTTTTTAAGATTGAAATTGTTTTTCTGTCACCACTAGAGGGCAGTCTTACAGAGGCCAATGTGTAACTTGTGGCAATGCATGGCGGCTCCTGACTGCTGCTTTATTTTAATTCAAGTTTCAAATGTTGTCATGCTGTTTTTAGTTTTTATTCACATACCCACTGTGGCAATTTGTGTACCCCTCGAGGTACCCATACCCAACTTTGGGAACCTCGGGCCTCGAGCAGTGGTTCCGAAATGTGTGTTTTTTTCAAATATTTTGTTAATAAATATTTCATGAGTAATATAGTTGTCTTTGTCACATTTTATTTGGCATTAGTAAATAATTATGCACATTTACATATACTAGTATAGTGCCCGTCGGAGGAATGTATTCATATTGACATTAACAGGAGTTCCACAGTGTAAATGGAAAAATTAATGGGATATACTGTATATATCTATATATTTTGTTTTGGTAGCCAGAATCACCAAAATATAATCAGCTGTTCATTGACCCATTATCAACATTTCCTGAAAATGTCATCAAAATCCGTTCATAACTTTTCAAGTTATCGTGTACAGACAGACAGCGTCGCCCTGCATTAGCTTAGCATTAGCATTAGCTTAGAATACAACACTGATAAAGTCACTGTTGATGACATCATCAGTTAGAACATTCTTGAATTGAACTCCAATGACATGACATCACACTGATGACATCATCAGTGTTCTAAAACAATGTTTGACAGGAGTTCCACAGTGTGGATTGGTCATTTCAAATTGGTTTTAAATTGGTTTTGGAATGACCAAATTTCTCCAAAATTACAGATGCACACACTCAGGGTATTTGGAAGCCGTTGACAAAATTTTATGTCGGTCAGACACTGCGTCCGGAAGATATTTGCTCCACAAACACACACACACATTCAGACGTTCCCTGCTTTCATAGATAGATTGTACATGATATGAGTGAAAACACGTGTTATAAAGGCTATTTTGCACAATAGGTGTGCCTTCAGATCTTTAATTGTGCTTTGGTGTGCCTTGGACACAAAAAGGTAAATCAGTGAAAAATAGTATTCCATGACAAATTAAAAAGGCATTTTTTAATACATTGTATGAAGGCAACGGTCTTCTAATTCTATTATGTGACCTTTTCCCAATTTCCTCAACTGACCCCTACTCAACTAAAAATCCACTATCTCGGTGAGAATCAGTGACATTTGCTCCAACCACACACCGAATATCCTTGGGGAAAACTATATTGATGGATAACCAGTGAAATGTAGTTCCTTATTCTACGAGGGTTAATACACAAACATGCCTTGACTTATTTTCTTTATTTGCTTTTTTGACATTTTATTGCCCATATGTGGATCTACGGCACAGTTTTGCTGCATAATAGCTTTGATACTTCACACGCCGGTTGCAAATCTGCTGAGGTCTTAGAAGAAAATGACTCAGGAAATGAGTGCAAGCATTACGTGAAGGGAAAAGATACCAGTCAATCAAACAAGAGCCTTATGTTCTTTTAGTTTTACAATACCTAGCTGTGGGACACCAGAACAGGTGGCAGGTGATGTGACACTGTGTCAGGAGTATGATAAAAACCAAGTTGCTTCATTTGGAAACTCTCTGGCAGATGTCGTCAAGGTAAATTCATTAACTAATACGCAGACAGATGTTTGCATTAACCCAACATTCCCGAGAAGGCTTTTTTTTTACCATTCACTGACATTAATTTACACTTCCGTCATCCTTTTTCTGCTATTTGCATAACTTGAATTACAAGTAATGAAAATACAAATATTCAGCAAATGAGGCGTACAGTATATACAGTCAAGTGGTAAAATACTAGATGTTGGCGAGCCTTTCGGGATAAGTCACAGATAATGAATATGGATCACCACCTGAAGGTAGAACCATTACTACACTTTAAAACTTGAAGTAACTCAAAGTTCTGAGTGAGTTTAATTACAAATTCTACTTTAGTGAAGGCAGTCTGTATCCTGCTATTCTCATTTGAGTAAACCTTCATCAGTTATGTTTCTGGTAATGCCAGAATGCCTGACATTGACGTTTTCGTTTCCTCTAGAAATTATCTAAAAAAAAAATTCTAGAAAAAAATCTGAAGTTGAGTTTTATATTGTCTGCCAAGTTCAAATAGTAATTTTGGTAATCAAGAAATCGTAAGGCTAGGCGATTTCGCCTAAAAAAAAAAATTTAAAAAAATCCCAAAATAAAAAGTAAATGAGGTTCTGTCATTCAACAATTTCAAGCTTTAACCCAGGTTTAAGCAAAAGTGCAACAGCAACTTCACAGTAGCTTCAATTTTCTGATTAAGAAATCAGAAAACTACATATTTTATAACGTATAACATTACAATTTAAAAAATAATAAACTCTTCCCTTAGCATCTCAGCATAGTGTGAATAAAAAATGAAACATGCCTGTGGTACACATGTAGCCTACATGTAAACAAAGAGGGGCTGGCTCACATCTCGCTACGAAAACCCACAAGGACGGAATGCAAAAAAGTCCAATATGTTTTTTTTTTTATTTTATTTATTTTTTTAATTTAGTTTTTTTAAACCCGAATTTGCAAACTAAAAATAATTTTTATCTCCAAATTTGATGAATTGATTAAATTGATTTTTTGGCCAGCGCTAAGCAAACTGAAATATTGTATTTTCAGTTTACTTCACAAAGTTATTTTCATGAAACCATAGTATCAGGTTAGAAGCGGAGTGATGGCCTAGTTCCCCTGGGGGGTCACTGGTTCAAACCCCTCAGTGGGTCATTATAATGGGCCCTTGAGTAAAGCCCTTTACCCTAAATGTTCCTCAAAAAGAAGAAAACTTCAAGTTGGACTAATTCAAAAACATTGATTTGAGAACAATTACATTATTGAGTCCTTTGTAAATTAAATCATTTGTATTATATTGTATTAACTAGCTTTTAAAGAACTTGGCTCATTTAGGTGTTAACAATGAAAACAAATCAATTAACTTGGTCCAGCTAATTTCTTTTTGTCAGTGTAGTTCTAACAGAAGCATTTAGCAGTAAATCGCTAACTCCCATCGTTTTGCTCACTCAAATTAATGAATATTTTACATCTTAATGTGTTCACATGTTAATTTCCTCTGGAATGCAAGTGCACGCCTCTTCACTAAATATCTTTACACAAGTATTGAAATCATAACTATATAATAAGGGTGACCTCTCAGGTTTCAAACCATGCACTGGGTGAGCTAGTTGACCCCGCCTTCGTTAGACATCATTCAGGTTTGTGACCACAGCACTAGATCTAGGAATCCCAGAGCTGCTCGTCCACAAACGTCTTTGAAGCAGTTCTTCATCTTGGTCCATGAGGCTCTGCTTGCTTTTACTACAAAAACAACATTATTATGGATCAGATTAAACTTGGAATGCCCTGTGAATGCCATTAACCTGCTATTGGAACAGAAATCCTCTTTCAGCTTTAATGACAACCGCATCATTTATGTAGATCTTCCTTGCATCAATGCTTCTTAAGCCTGGAATGAGACTCTCTCAGCACTGGAGGCAATCCCAGTTAGCACTCTGGGTAAGTCACACACAGCTAAAACACTACAAACACGCACACACACACACTATCATTATTATATTTATTTATTTAGTGCATCATAGCTTCTGGCTCAGTTTTAGCTTTTGATCTGTGATGTTTTCCTGATTTCCTCTCATCACACCTCTTCCCACGTTAATGGCAGCAAAATCATTCCCTCAACGCTGGCACGAGGTTCCTAATCAGATTTGGGAAGTGGCGAATGCGTCCCCGCTCATTTTACTCCAGTCGCCCACTTACCCTTGATATCAGTTTGAAAACGTCTGCACTACTGACAGCACTGTGCTCATTGTCAGCATTATCTGTGATATTGTGATCATTTATCACAATATCACATGATCATTTATGATCATAATATTAGTGGTTTTCAAAGTTTTTTGGCCAAAAGTACCCCCGTTCTCTTATTTCTGCATCCGAGTATCTCCTTTACGTCCGACTGACTACAACATTTTGCAAAAACAACCATAGAGCATAATGATGAAATTAATGTTTGATAAAACATATTTGAAAGAATCTCATTTTGTATATAAGTGAGATGAAACAGTATTTAGTGCCTCCTAAATAAAATTATTTCTATAGTTTTATCATTTACGGTCATCTCCTGCCTAGTGTGTTTTTGGTGTCATTTTATGTATTTTGTTGTTGTTTGCCTGTTCTTTTTATTATTCAGTATATTTTTTTCTGATTTTGTGTGTTTTTGTTGTCGTTTTGTGAGTTGCTGGTAACATTTAGTATGATTGATCGTTTTTAACTAAAAAATAAACACTATAAAACTCCATATTTGTGTCATTAATAATGATGATAACACATTTCATTTAAAAGCGCTTTTCTAAAAACTCAACGACACTTTATAGGTTCAAACAACAATAGCAAATATGGTGATGAAAACAAAGAAATATGAATCGGAAAAAAGAAGGAACACCATTTGTGAATTTTCTTTTCCCTCTCTCTCTCTCTCACGTACCCCCTGTAGTGCCATCACGTACCCCTATTGGAGAAACGCTGGTTTTAAATGACCAAACATCTGGATGTAAACACAACTTTTACTGGTTATTAACATCTAAATCATCTAAATTAAAATGTAATCATGCACTTTTTTTTTTTTTTTTTTTTTTTTAAGAATACATTACAGTGCAAAAGAAAACATTTAAAAGCTACACTGCAGTTCTAATCTAATTCTAATAACAGTGAAGTGGCTTAATTGCCAGATAGCTTCAGCTCCAGGAATATAAAGCTGTGTATGAATTCAGCTCCAGTGGTGGAAAATGATGCATACAAAACAAAACTCTTACATTCGTGATAGCATCATCGCTCACATTTTTACCTGAGGCTTTGGAGTCAGTTAGACACTCAACTATATGTGATGCAATAAAAATAATGATAAGCACACATAAATGCTATTTTCTACAGCCATTGTCTTTAAAAGACTCCCTCCCCACCTTTGAAAATGAAAATTGCTGACTTTCTTCTCTGAGGCAATGATGTTGAGGGCAAATGTTGTGCGGTCCCAATTCCCAATGTCTCTACTGAACACACCAATATATTATGATTTAATCTCATTAAACATGACGCATACGTCTTGTTTCTACTCGAGATAATAGATTTTTTTTTTTTTTTTTTTTTTTAATTATGGAGTATGTCATTTAAACATAGTCTCCTGTTGCTGCTCTTTCTATAACGTAACACAAATAAATAGAGATAAATGAATAGTGACAGGGGGACAATTATGGCTGCGAGGCCCAAATAATCATATCAAGACATCCGGACGAGTATGACATCTAGACAGCAACGCATTGATCATTTTCTACGACTCTCTGTTAATAAGATCAATGGTATTGACACTGTGCTTAAGAGCGTCTGAGATACTCCCCACCTCGACTCCGACCGCAACGACAGCCGCAATTTGTCTCCGAGTTTGCGAGACAACAAACGCAAGAGGGCCCGAATGGCAGCGTTCAGAGATAAGGTCCATCTTCTCACAGAGGCACGGCAGGATAAATGACCAGGCGTTCACTTGAATTAACACGAGCAGGATGTCTCCTGAATGGTAATGGCGCGTAATTGATATGATTTGTAGGGGTACTCCCTATCTCCAGGCCAGGCGTGGAGCTTTTAACACAGACTCAGCAGTGAAGGAGAAGCAGAAAATATGGTTTTAATACCCCCTATTATGGCTTTTTATTCCAAATGTTAATGCCATGGAGACGTTTTTAAGATGCGTGTTGTGGAGGTGGAAGTTAATTTAATTAGAAAGACGCTGCATGCACTGTATGTAGCAAAATAGAACAGTTGCTGTTAGATATTCTCACTTAACCATTACCTTTTATAGAAAGAAACTGTATACGTATTTAAAAAAAAAAAAAAAGTAATGCATTACTTTGAGGAGGTATAAAAACTACAAAAACAAAACAAACTGTCCAACAAATAAATATTCATAATTATATGACCTACAAAGATATCCTCTATATTCTCAACTCACGTCGACCATTTCCCACGCTGACATATTATTTATTCATTAAAGTACATCATTGTAATTTTACACTTTTTACTTGGGAAATAATGCATAATGTAAAGCTGTTATGTAATCCTTGTTGCCGCTGGTATGTTAAATAAAATATTTTCTTGGTCTCTTGGATTTGCCGATACAATTAAATGTAAAAAATAGTTTTATGGCAAGTCGTTACATTGAATTGATAGAAATAATGATAATTGTTTGAGTTTAAGACCTGCTGCTCAAGGATAACGAGGCACTGTTAAAAAAAAATCTGCCACCAACCCCAAAAATGTCTAATGACACTAAAATAGTAGGAAGAATATTTATAGAATAAAATCAATATTGAATAATATAAATAAAACAAGTTTAAGATAAACATGGGGTAACGTGAAGTAATTTATCATCCAGAAGCAATTTTCTTGTTTGTTTTGTTAATGTCTGATTCCTACTGTGAGCCAAATCATGTTAAAGATGAAATGTGTCACACATTTCAAGTAAAAATATGACTGAAAACAAATGAGAAAAACTAAAATAGTCACTAAATGTGAGTCACATTGAATTCGTTTAGATTATTTCAATGTTTGATGCCACATGCTAAACATTGCAAGAGATTTATTCAGGAGGACATACAAAAATATAGACTAACACGTAGGAAATCTGCTTTCAAAAGCAGGTGGGCATAAAAGCAACAGCATAAATTTACTGTAGAATAAACATTTTTTTTTTTTTCAATTTGCTTTGCCAGCTCTGTGTATTATCAGCTAGTTTAATTTTTTTTTTTTACAACATCAACATTCCTACGCTGTTAACAACACCTCTGTCAGGCAGCCAGGCGTCACAGATACAGTATCATGGAGTTATCAGTCTATGGTGCAAAACATAGACGTGTATTTCCTGACAAAAAAAAAAAAAAAAAAAGTGTTTTGCCATCAGTTATTGTATTTTATCAGCTCTGCAAACCGTCGGAGTTTAAAGAGGTCTGTCGGGGTGGTTTGAGAGGATTTCGGACACAAACACATTTACACGAGTGCACAGTCATCCCTTTTAGTGCACAGGACAAAAAAACAACACGAGTCCATTAGCAGACTCCACCAGCAAATGGGCTAATGTAATGTGATGTAGATGGCTATATAGCTGATGGTATTTGATGTCAGGCTTGAGTCTTGTATCGTCTATTCTACAATCTGCATTACGGCTCTGGATAAAGTGATGAGTCTTGTTGGTGAGGGCTATTGCGCGTGTCGCTTCATAAATGTTAGCACTAAAGGAGGACCAAAAGTGAGAGTATCGTGGAATATCTTTAGGATTTAGGAGCCCTCGGAGAGAGGCAAACCAACCAAAAAAAAAAGGCTCAAACTAAAGAAGAAAACCAACACAAGGGAATAAACATGCAAAAACGTAATAGCTTTTTTCTAGCGGTCACAGAAACAATAGGAAGCTGTGGGCACCGATCAATAATGAGCACAAAAAAGAAAACTGCTCACAACACATGAAGCACGCATGTGTTAAATTGCTTCACATTCAGAATAAAGTGAATCCTCTTTCCCTACCTAACTGCTATGTAATGATGGCCTGAATGGGCTCATAACCTTTGTAAGCACCTCACCGCAATAGCTAGCGTATTACCATTACCACACCACAACGCTAATGGTTACCACTCCACATCATTATGAAATTGCTTTCCAAAACGCGCCAATGAATGCCACAAATGTGTTCACAACTTCCCCTTCCACAGTCTGCAGCCCACTTTCATTGTGATGAGCCGATGAAGGGTTTATTGGACACAGATAATTACGGTCCTGTGTATATTTTCCACTGCATTTGGAAATTCAGACCAAGTGCAGTGAGGAGCAAAAATAAACGAAAAAACGGCCAAAATGACTGTTATGTAGAAGACCATCAACTGCTCATCTTGTTACAGACTCATTTCTGTGCTTCCCCCAGATGTCTGGTCCTGGCGTACTGGGTGGCATCCCTTCATTAAAGAGCAATTTAACGGTTTACTCTCTGCATTTACTGTGAATCCAATCATAGAAAAGACGACATGCAGTTGAGCCTTATTTACAAGTCGTAGGTGAAAATGAAGCCTGATTTGGAAAGATCCTAGTAAAAAGCTTCCAAGACGTGGCTGTTTGTATCAAGTTTTCTTATTTAGGTTGCATTGCGTTGCTGGTACCTCAAGTAGTTTCAAGCTATGCAAGTTTGTATCCCAGTTTGTATAACTACATGGATAAATTCCTAATCCAATACATGTTCAATGTACTGCTTAATGATGACTACATGTCATATATTCCCTTAATACCTGTCGATGGACATCACACGGCACAACTTTGGAGTCCCACAATGTTGGCTTAAAGGTGGAGTCTGTAATCCTGTTCAGAAACCACTATTTGTTAACATAGAGAAAGGAAGAAAAAGAATCAGACGTCTGTCGCAGCTGGAATCCTTTAAAAAACTCAAACCAATCCCTGGTATTCAGCCCGAATGGAAACAACCAATCAGATGCCTTCATGTCTCGTTCTGCCCACGCCCCCTTCTGTTTAATCCTTTTCCTGCGTGCGCACTGATCGCTGCACTTTTAATTCCACCTCAAAAACGGTTTCCACTGCTTACAATTGCAGTTCTTTTATATATTTTTTTTATTTGGAACGAACGAATAAAAAAATCGATAAAAATGAATAAACAAATGTCAATAGAAATCTCTATAAAGTAAAAAAAACTGATTTTATTATCATATCCTACATCTATTTTTTTTTTTTTTTTTAAAGCTAATAGGAATACACACAGGTGTATGTTATGCTTCTCAGATTAAGATGAGGACTCAAGGCCACATATGGGCTCTGGTTTCCCCTTTTCATAGAAAACAGATGGAAAAATAATAATTCACTTCCTGAAATGTGAATGGAATTATTGATATTTTTATCATTTTAAAACTACTTTTACTTTATAAAACAAAATCAAGTGGATGACACATTGACAGGCAATACTTACACACTAGCATGTATGTTTTGAGGCAATATAACGCATTCACACGCCGCAAACTGGTGAATTCTCACGCAAATTCGTTCACATCACAAATTTCGTCAGCACTGTTTGATTTGGCGTGCGTAATCAACTAAACAAACATTTCTTCATGTCCTGCTACAAGCCATAGTTGTGACAACCAAAGATGCTACTGGGCGCCACTATTTCAGTCAGATCTAATCACAATAAATCTGTTTATTCCCTCGTCACATCTTAACCCTGATGGGAATAAATCAACATGCTAATAAAGAAAAAAACAACATACGTCTGCTTATTTACCAGTGAATCAAAACAGCCTTTGTTGTGGTTATTTAGCATTTTTAGTGTAAAGAAAAGTGTACAAACTTCCTTTGATCTGTGAAATTTCCAGCAAAGTTAGAATGGAATCCTATTACCTGTGATGTGTATTGGTGAGCAAAAGAAAGATTAAAGTATACTTGCTACACTGCTGCCAAAACAAAGGACACGCTTTTCTAAAGCGGATTGGATCCAACTCTTTAAAAACCCGTGGAGTTTATCAACTAAACACCTTTGCAACTTCGTATTATTTAACAGAATCAACACATTGAAATATCTAAGCGGGGGGAAAAAAAAGGATGCATAGCTAAAATTGTCTTTTATGTGCCCCACAATAACAATATCATACATAATGGATTTATGGACCAAATAAACTGTTTCAGGACCTTACTACCTTTTTATTTTCATTAAATCATGTTTAGAAGACGCAAAAACGTAAAACCTGTTTACTTAAATTGAACGTAGGATTGATCATGAATTGTATCATTTAAAGTTGTATTTACTAAAGTGTTCCAACATTTATCAATAACAGTAATTATTTGATACTAAATGTTTCAGCCTTTGTATGTAATCATTTGAGTCATTGTTTGATTGACTTTCATTCGTATCTTCCTGTTTACGTCTGTAAATTGTGGCCAATTTTAGATTTATGTCTGCTTTTGGGATTCTCTCATGCTCTCTGTGTACAGTATATATTCCCTCTGGTGAAGCTCTTGTCATGTCACTACAGTAAAAAGGTTGTCCAATTGTCATCTGAGCAGAAGGAAGCCTTGTCGATATATTAAAAGCCACTTCGGTGCACTCCATTTTGGTCCACGTGTCCAGCAGGCATCAATGCACATGCTTATTATTTAATGCAATGAAAAACATGTGAGTCTAAAATGTTTATTGGAGCTGTCTCATATTCGCTGAAATCGATGTTCTGCAGCCTGATCTGTTTCATTCAAGGACAGCTTCATATTTATATATACACATTTGGTGACATGCATTTGTGTTATTTTAAAAACAAACTGCAGCCCCCCCCCCCCCCCCCCCCCCCCCCCATCATACCTCTATAACCACAATTCCCATGTGACTGCCCGTGTCATTTGGTCATTTCTGCTTCACTTCATCTTTACTCAAGGCCAGCAAAGGCTACAGCGGACGGAATGGGTGCAGTCTGGCAAGATGAAAAATCTTTGATCTCGTCCATATGTGTTTAAATTTTTATACGTAACCATTAGCTTGTGGCTACCCCGGCTTTTAAACGGAACCTCAGAGGAGAAATCCTTCAGTCAGGGATTTGGGAGTGGCGTGCTTTGAGCGCATCCGAGTACAATTCCAAGCAACAATCGATTAGACGCAATTTTGACACTTTGGGAAATTATTGCACGTTAAAACTTACAAGAAATAGACACACGTTGAATTCAAAATCTCAATTAGCACTTTTAAAATGTGCATATACAGTATAGTTCCTCTCACCTGCTTATGGTTATGTACATCAGTGAAAACATATAGTAAACATTACGCAGACTGTCTTTGTACTGTTAAAATGAATCGTTCTCATATTTTAAATTTGTTTTTTTTTTAATGGAAAACCTGCAGAAACAAACCTGGCCCACGCACACAGTTCAATTAACCTAAAAATCTGTGTTTGAAGAACGTGGGAGTGATTATACAAACATCATATTTAAAAGGATTTACTTTTTTTTTTGTCTCCTGATCTCACCTTATTTAATCTTTGAAAATTACCCTTTTCATGTTAATTTAAATTAATTAATTGAGATTAAGATAAATGTGTTTGCAAATTGTTTTTATTCCCTCGAAATATAAATGGCCCAAGCGAATTTACTGTTATTTGAATTGTAAACACGGCTTCACGCAATTTAGTCATAATCTTTTCATTACCAGGTAATTACTGTGTTGTAGGGGAATGTAAAACCATACTGGACATACAGTTATTTATTTTCAAATGGTGTAAAGGCAACACAGAAACAAACAAACCAAAAATCCATGTCCGTATATGGTCATGGACTTAATTAAAATTACAATTTGTTTTTGCCCGTGTAGTATTCAGACAGTAGCCGCTTCCTGCATAAGAAAGATGGAGAAGCTGAGGAATGAAAAACATTCCTGGAAGGAAATAAAAAGGATTTATTGTGAGCAGATGTGAGTGTGATTTAGTGGAGGAAAGGTGTGGAGCTGCCATTTATCTGAGTTGTCAATTAAAGGCACCACATCTTGTTGTAAACTGAGTTTATTTCCAAGAAAAAGAATTGAAATGTAAATTTGAAATGAAGATTAATATTGGATTACAAACGTAACCATTGATTTTGTTTTTTTTTTTTTTTGTTTTTCTTCTTCTTCTGCAGTTTGCTGGTTATTGGTTTTCCTCACTTCCATTTTGGTAAACTTATAACTTATAATCATGGTTGTTTTGTTTGTTTGGATGCAAATAGGTGCTTAAATCTGTCAAAAGGTTGTAAAAACAAACAAACAAACAAGGTAAGTAATGGTAGCACTAATATGTTAGATCAGTGGTTCTCACACTTTATTTTTTTGGCTTAAGTACCCCCTTTCTCTAACTTTTGAATCCAACTACCCCAACATTTTGCTCAGTGAAATGATAATGAGCATAATGATGGAATGAATGAGTAAAAATGCACATTTTAAAGAATCATATTTTGTAAATATGTAGAATGAAACGGTATTTAGTGCCTCGTGAATATATTTATTTCTATCATTTATGGTCATCTCCCGCCTGGTGTAGGACTAAGATTGTGTTCGACTTAAAATCATTTCTATTATCATTTTGATTTTGTTGTTGTTTGTCTGTTCTTTTTAATAATTCAGTATATTTCTCTGTTATTTTCTGTTTTTGTTGTCGTTTTTGTAATTGTTGGTATTATTGTATCTGGCAATTGAAAATTGTAATTGTAGGAGTTCTTGATGATTTAACTTGCTTTGTCTTAAAGCTCCTCCTAGGCTGTTAATGCAGCACTAATCACACGTACAGTATGTCATCTCATGGGGCACTGTCAAAAATGTGCAGTCGACCTTTTTTGGAGCCAAAATGTCAGGGTCAAGGTCGTGTCAAGTGTCAAAAACCAAAATTGTTCATATCTCTATGAATATTTATCATACAAGTTCGATGCTTACATTTATGAAAAGCTCATCTCAAGTGGAGTATTTTATTTCGTCGGACCGAAGCTGTGCGACCTACCAATAAAAAGATGGGTAGGGGTCAAAGTTCATGACATCACAAAAAAAAAAAAAAAAAAAAAAATTCCCTATGACTTGGCCATAAATTGAGAGACAGTGCTCAGACTGGTACCATTGAACAACATTTCCTTTCAATGTGTTAAAGGTCTCAGTTTTTCCTGCATTATATAACTTGTCAACAAATCCAAATACAGGTTGTCATTTTTGCCAATTTTCAATTCCCAAATACGTATTCGCCTTGCAAATACAGGTGCCGAGTTTTATTCTCTCTGTGTGTTTTTTTGGCATGGTTTTGTTGTTTATTGTCGTTTTGTATTTTTTTTACATATTTCGTAGTGATCGTGTGTTTTTCTCTCATTTAGTGTCTTTGTTGTCGTTTTGTGTGTCGTTGGTTTTATTTAGTATATGATTATCATTTCTGACTAAAATAAAAATGATAAAACCCCATATTTTTAATGTTTCCATTCGTTCATTTTCCTCTCTCTCCCTCTGTCTCAAGTACCCCCTGTAGTGCCATTGCATACCCTAGGGGTACACGTACCCCCATTTGAGAAACACTTCTTTAGAAAATAGAGTTAACAATGACCCTACAAACAAAATCTGGGAATGTGCTTATAGCTCTGGAGCAAAGAATAATAATCTGAAATTCTGCACAAAAAACCTTGTGTATGTTTAAAGGTAACAGAAAGTCTGTCGCAATAGCATATTTGCAATTATGTATTCAGGTGCGTGTGTGTGTGTGTGTCCGTGTCCTGACTCCCCTCACTTTCCTACTATGATGATTGGGTCTCTCCACTGGACTGACTCCACTCTTGTTCTGCCTTCCCACTCAGCACAGTGAAAAATCACCTCGTCAGTGTGCCACTATTACACAGTAATTGGCCTTTTAAAGAGGGGCTCCACCATGTGAAACAGTGTAACTGAGGAAGATACATTCCCCATTTTGTCATCTAATGCTCGTCCTCTACATTTCTCTCTTTCTCTCTCACACAAGCTTTACCACTGCTCATTCTTGACCAGTTGCTATTTCCGTGTCGAGCCTTTTCGGCAACATGTTCCGTTCAACATGTTCCGTCGCACTGTTTCTACCACTGACATGGCTGACCTCTGAAAGCTCCGCGCCTGCTTTGCCATTTTCAGCACCGGACAGCTCCTTGAGAGGACAGAACAAATTCCTTTCTAAAAAAAGGACAGCAGAAAAAGGCCACGGCTCGGTTGTTGTTTCCATAATGTTGTGTCATCGCTGCCAAATGAGGCGCTACTACAACTCAGGATGACAGAATCCTCCGGAAAAAAAAGACCAAAGCAAGTCAAAGTAAAAAACTGAACCCACAAAGCAGATGAAGTGCTTAAAGAGTAACTAAACGCCAATGTGTATTTCAATTTCGCATATTTTGAAAAAAAATTTAAGAGTGACTGCTTTCTATGTGCTGAAACCTGACAATTAGTAACACTTAACTTGAAGTTTTATACATAAAGTCATTATTATGACATGACGCCTGTCATTAGCATGGATAAAGTGTCATGAAGGCTGTCAATAAGTGTCACGTTAGTTACCCTAACCTTTACTTACCCTAACCTGTAACCCTAAGCCTACCTAACCCCATTTAATCCGTCCACCTAACCCAAAAAATGCCAACAGAGCTCCAAAGGTGTCATAATTTAGGAAAAAATGTCATAACACTTGATATCAGCCTTCATGACACCTTATTCATGATAATGACAGAATAATGTCAGCCTTATGTATAAAACTTCAAGTTAAGTGTTACTATTACAATCAAATTTCGCTTTTAGCAGAGAATAGAGGTTTGTGATGTTTCAGTGGCTTCTTGCCCATTGGCCCCGCCCCTACTACAAAAACTAGCGCTTGTGGACTCTTTAATCTATGGCGAGTAGGCTGGATTGACAGAATTGTGAACAGAGATGTATAATGAGTATTGAGTAGCTAGTTAGCAAAGAATAGATTGTTCTTTGGAGTTTTCGTAGTATAGACAAGGTGTGTCTTGACCCTTCAGAAGCCCCGCCCATAATCAAGGCAAGTATTTATTTATTTTTTTTCCTGCCTAGACGCACGCCAGATGAAAATACAAATGTTCAGGAACAATAGTATGACATTCAAAATGTAACTTTTACCAATAATGTCTAAATAAGCTGCTTTTTCTGTGTGGAAGCAACCCTCAGCCTTGATAATGTCATTAAACTCTTACTTTTACCTCTTGTAAACATTGGGATAAACCAATTAAAAATATGTTCATTGATTTATCCCAATTCAGCCAATGAACATTAGAATAGCAAAGGGATAAGATCAGAAAATATCTATGGGGAAATGTGAAGTTTTAGTGCTAGAAAGCAATGGAGCACGTATACTGCTTTTTCTTTTGATCATTCATGTCCTATACCTGATTTGTCCAAGGCGAGATGCGCGCCAGACCGGATGCTAGAGTACACATTCCCACCTGCATTCATGCTGAAATATTGTTTTTCGACTGGTGGTTTAAATTGGATTACCTGCAGTAAAACCCACACAAGAACAAGGAGAATATGTTAACTTTGTGCAGAATTATTCTTGGTCTACTATACCTTACCGCCCTAACCGCAATAATCTGCTTTAGCTTCCAGATTCCTTACTTTCTATTCTGAAAAACTACGAACAACCACACCTAATAATTACTGTAATTCTGAATTGAATGGAGACTACAGGCATCATAGATGAATCAACCATTTACAGGTTGTAATAACTATAATATACACGCTCGTCCAGAAAGTGTAGGGATTTTATCGTTAAACTTAAGCAGTGACTCAGCCCATGGCTTTAAATTTCCATTCACAATATAGCTGATCTGCATAGCTACATAAAATATGTAGATATATCGCTGCTTGGTTCACTCCTATGACATAGAGCCAGGCAGGGTGGAAGTTTTTCTATTTGCATAAATATCAATCTGTCCATATACAAGTTGAAAGCAAGTCTTATGCAATACTGCAATACAAATAGAATTCCTTTAAAGAGGAACTAAGTGAGATAAAAACCTAGGTGATGATTAAAATTCAAGACAATATAAAATACATAATGTTATGTTAGTGTAAATTCTGCAATATATTTACAAACTGGAGTCAAAAAGTATCAGAAAATAACTGAAAACAAAGACATAAAAAAAGGATAAGAATCACATTTTATGTGTTTTTTAACCATTATTGATTCTTTTTTTTAGCCTTTGTGTTTTTAAGACTGCGAGAAACTCAGGATAATCATTCAAGTTCCACTTATACAAGTCAAAGCTAAGGCTTGAACCAACAACCTTCTTGCTCTGAGGGAACGTTGCTAACTACTGCATTGGGCAGCCTGTATAAATATAAAAGAAAACAAGGAAGGGGTTGAGTGTGTGTCAAACACATCAGCACATTAGCACACTGTTTGGCTCAGGGAGAGGCAGAACGTCTCTGGGGAGATGATGTGCAGAGGTGTGCATTTGATAGAGCAAAGTAAGGAAAAGTTATAAAAACAGAGAGACGCAGTGAAGTAAGCCTGGCTTTCCTGAATGACTTTGTGAGCAAAAGTCTGGAACGAGACTGTAAGTGAGACGTTTCCTGTTAGACATGTGCTCCTTTGTGCACATTAAACAGTAACTAAACCCCAAAACTAATTTTTCAGCAACAAACAAATGTATTTATGTTTGAAGTAGTGCTGTTGATTGATTCTTCTTGTGACATTTTAAAGTATATAAAAATAAAGCAGTGACTGCCCTCTATGGGTTGAAACCCAATCAAATTATGTTATTGGCTGAGAATGGTGGCTCCGCCCCTTTTATAATACCGAGCTCCTATTGTGAGTGACATGCAGTAAATAGACACCTCAGCTGCTACTGATTGGACCTGTCTTGCTTCAGGTCTACACAGTGCATTAAGTCTATGGAGGAAATAGCTATTAAAATGCTCATGAATCACAAATTTGTCAATTAACGTCAGACATGGAGGACAGACGGACATAAGTAAAACATGAAGAACCAAGGAAACGCTTTGATTTGCGCGAACAAAAGGGCGAGAATCCCCAAAGTACGGAAACCTTTTGCAACCAGCCCTCTTCCTCCTGTCCATATTCATTTTCACTTCTAGTTATTCCTCTATTTAACCGTGATTTCACAGGCTCCAATTGATTGGAACGCCATCTGTTTCAAGTCACATTTGTAATTTGTATTTATTTGTATTTCTGCAAGATCAGAGTATTCTGTGTCATGGCTACACATAATATTTTTGAAATAAATCAAACCGTTTTGGTGAATAATTCAAATTTGAGATTTCGTGACTTTGACCTCTTGTTTGTTTTACAAACACGTTAGCTTACTTTTACTGTTAGCTTAAACAATGTTAGCTTTTGCGAACCCTAACACAAGTTGGCGCCGCTTGGTGACAGCTGCAGACGATGAGGGCTTTACGTGTTTGATGTCTAGAAGTATTGAGTCGATAGTTATGTCGATAGTTATGTTAGTTAGCATGGCACTGATTCTTCTTCAGAGGTCTTATAGTATAAACTGGGCGTGTCTTATCTACTCTCTCCCATAATCTAAGTGTTTTTTGAATTTTCAGCCTAGCTGAAACATTCGGGCTTGCTTTCACTTTAACTTGACTCTCACTTTTTGTCTCCAGTGAACATCTTCAGATCCTCAGAGATGAGAAAGATTAAAATAAACATAATGGTATGAATGAAATGAAAATCATAGCCAGAAGGGAAAACAGAAAAAAAGAAACTTGCGTAATATAGGCCGCGAACGTCACTGTGTAATTACTAAAACATAAATCGTTCAGCTTGGCCAATGTACCTGGTCGATCTCCCTTTGGGGGTTTACTGGACCACGAAGAGAAAGAGACCCAAAACCTGACCCACCACACACAGGGAATACATTTCCCACCAGCACTGGGGCTGCATAACCCCCACCACTATGCTAACCCACAAGAGAATAACATGTCAGAGCTGGCGTAGTGGTAATTTAGTCTTGGTGACCCTGGTCTGACCTTACTGTTAAAAAGGGATCCAAAGAAATAGTTACAGTGATTTAAATCTAACAGCACAAACTACCCAAGGAGGCATTAGTTTAATTAGATCAAGCTGTGTGGTGCTGTATGGACTTAATAAGTCAAACATTATCAAGCATACTCATGATTAGATGGACACGTGGTGTTTTGGAATTTACCTTGTCACTATAAATACTCCCAGTGGTAAATATTTAGTCAATGGCTTTTTGGGAGCTACTGTGCCCTGTATCCTGCTCATCGTAATCTAAGACAGCTACTTGTGACCCTAAGCAGGATGCACGCATCAAGATATAGATAAAATATCTTGTTAAAATTAGTTTAGCTGTAATGCAGATGTACAGCCTCTTCTAATAAATAATGCAATGTTGTCTTCCTACAAAAAGCCACTCGAAACAGACGGGTTAGGAAACACATTTGTACACGTGAAAAAGAGTCATGAAAAGCACAACTGGAGTTTTAATATAGTTGTCACCATATAATGATGAAAATATATTGTTATTTTTTGTAATTACTACAACAGTTCCTAAACCTTACTCAACTACTGTCCATTGGGACTCAATTAGTTTAAAGATCGATCTTATATATGCAACTGATGCTTTTAATGACTTTAATAACACTCCATGTCAGCAGTAATGTGTTGTAAATAGAATGAAGGAGTAAGCTTAAAAACTAAGACTTGCTTTATCATGTTGAAACTTGAGAAAAAAAATTAACATAAAGAAGTCATTCTTTACCATCTCCCAATTTGGTATCAGCAATGGTGTTTAACGTTGTTCAAAAATGTTTTCATTATTAAATCTCCTTGGCTTTGTATACCCCTGCTTCAGAAAGGCTAAGACAAGCTATTGATTATTATCACTCAATATAGGAGTCCCCTTGGAGATGCCTTATGGCACAGCCTATAGGCTTAGTTTCATAAACCACTCTTATGTGGTTTGATCACACACAAGTTGAGAGGGTTTGTCTGTTTTAATCTTCTTAGGTTGGATTTGCCAGCAGGCATGTTGGAAACCTATGTATGTTCCGTGATATATGATATGTTGATTCTTCAGCCAGCAGATCAGATGAGAAAATGTAATCACAATGGATTTTTCCTAATGCCTAAAACACAGGCCGTCTGGCCGATGGGATGCTGCTGGGTGTGGTGGTGTGCTGCTGCTACTTTTCTGATGTTTTAATGGCATCACTGGAGAGAGGCAGAACATGAGCCCAATGTTCATCCAAGGAGACACATTGATACAAAATGGTTTCCAAAAAATGAATAGATGTCGTGGGTTGTTTGCGAGGTCAAGAGCTTTCAGCACAAGTGTAGCAACTTTGTGGCGGACAGATGAGCACCCCCAGATGACTTCCAAAGACATACCCAGGCACAAAATTGCATACTCATCTCTTCAATTCAGTTTCTCTCCTGCTGATCTACCACTTGTCACAAAGAGTAGACAGGAAAGTTGTGAAAGATGGGACTCTCCCAGCAAAAAAAAAAAAAACACACACACACTCATGCTGCCAACCAGACAGGATGACATGAAGATGAGAGAAAGAGGGTGGCAATACCACTTCCCCAACCCTGATATGGAGAGAGAAAGGGTGGGAGCTAGAAGTGCAAGAGAGCAGTAATACGTTTTCATTTGAAATATTAAAGCCTCTGCATTAAACTGTCTCCTTGCTCCCTTGGGTGCTGGTGAGGGCTCTTTCTGTCCTAGACATCCCCAGGAAGGACAAAACAGCTAACAGCCAACAGCTACACCCACTGACTCTCCTCAAGCCAAAACCACCCATCTACCATTTAAATCTTACCATTTAAACGTTAAACGTGGAGTTTGCCTTGTGTCTTGGGGCGTTATATGGCTGCCGCAGGCAAGGTGATTTTTTTTTTTGTTTTTGTGATTGTCCTAAAACTTCAAAATCACTAGATAATAAAATTGATGACCTGAGTGGAGGATTGATTAGGCGCAACTGCAGTTAGACGAGCAATCACATTGCAAAGGGTTGGAGCGGTGTTAGGGTGATTTGGGTCTTTGGTCTGATTGGTTCTATGCAGGCAGTGCAGGTGGACAGGGGGGTAAGTTGGCAGTCAAGTGTAAAGGCCTTGATTATCAGCAAGCTGCACTATAATTTGTACAATTGTTACCATGGGTGTAGTTTAAAACCCGGGTCTTAGAGAAACTAACACAAGCAAAGACAGAACATGCAAAGAAAAACAAACAAGTAGCACAGAACCTGGGATTTTCTTAATGCCAACATGCAAACCACGCCAATGTTGCGTTGATTTTCCTTTAACTATATGAAGGAAATTCAGCCTTTTTGAAAAAAAAATATATATGCATTTGTAACATTGATAAATATTCATATATATATATATATATATATTATTGCATTTTTATTCATATTTCAATATGAGTACGGTAAATGCAAAGCACACTGACTATACCTAAAATGTGCTAGTGACAGCTCAATTGATTCAGTATTTATAAGATTAATTCTGTAACAATATTAAATAGTTGCTCTACATTAAAACATAGGTAATAAATTATACGTTTCTATCTCTGATTGATTTTTATTGACCATCTCACAGAAAATGAGTGACATACAATGCAAATCAACTTTGTTTCCAGATAAAACAGCAGCTCTGGAGCAGAGGTCATTTCTCCTCATGTTGTGGTTGTTTAAACGCTTAAAGCCTTTTTTACACCTATGCAAAATGTCCTATTGGCACGTCTTGAAGGTTGTGGCACCCATCTAGTTTTTATCTAGGCCAGCACATCGCCAGCCGGATACATCTGGCCAGTCATCTCCTCTCTTTGCCTCTGCACGTACACACATGGATGTGTGGCTACGCCTGAAAGCCATCACATATCCACACACACACCAGCTGTTGTGGATTACTAAAGAACAAGAGCAGGATTCTGTGACTTATGCCCCGTGTTTGATGGCCTTACCCTGGATATGACCTAACACAAAAGCACAGGCTTGTTTATTATGCTGCACAATGAACCTGCAATGCTTTGTTTTAGACATATGCAGGCTTTTTAAGTGAAATGCAAAAAATGACAGAAAGGTGCGTGCAACATGGTTACATATCATCAGCGTTATGCACAGTAACAGCAGGCAAATTGAATCTCTCCCAGACAGGAAGGGATGAATAATGCCATGTATTTTATTTTCCTATCTGATCAGGCGTTGATGTGGCTACTCAAAGAGATGTGACTTCTTTTAATCAAGCTAGTTCCACCTCAAAGAAACAGGAAATCTGTCTGCCCTCACCTTCATCTATCTTAACTTCCCTTCCTACATTGATCTTGCACCGACCCTCAAATCTACCCACTTCCCAATCTCATCTTAATCTTCATTATTCTCTCTAAGGCTACGGACTCCTTCTGGCTACCTTCACGCACAACTCCACGATCCCTCCCAGCTTCTCCCAGTCCATCACCACAATTACTAGACATTGCAAATTGAAAAGGAATGGAGGTCTTTTGTAAAGCAGACAATTTAGGAGTGACAACATGTAAAATAGTCACTTGGGTACTCAGCTAAGGCTTTAAAGCTTAAGTTATTATGAAAGGAGGGAGGATGAAACCGTCGGACTGAGCCAAACCCAACAACTGCTACCCCAACGCTACAATAAAATATTCCATCATCTCCCTGAAGCATGCCTGACTCCAGCTGGGATCAAAGAGTATAGTTGATGACTGAAAGAAGAGTGCATATTAGTGGCGGCAAACGCTCATTCCCATCAAACCCTTCATTCATTTCCACTGATTGCTGTCAGGACAAAAATACTTGAAGGGGTTTCGGTGTTTCCATTTTCCCGGTAAGCAAAGAAGCTACTGGATGTCACGCACAATATGGTCATATTTCAAGGACTCACTTTTGTTTTTGTGTTGCTAATTTCATAGGTACTGGTTGGAACATCCCTCCCAGTCACTCCACAATTCACAGTTATGAAATACTCACTTGTCTGTGGCCCATTTAGGCGCTACAGTAAGCAGACTCAACCTCAAGATTAGACAAGGTCAATATGCACCATTTCACAGCATATACACCCCTGTTCAGAAAATCCAAACAGATTCACATATTCATTTCAAGCTGTCTGTGACAGGTGTTTTATGTGGAATAACGTTGTTGTTGTGAATCTCCCATCAATGATTCAATGTAGCACATCAGATAGAAGAGTGAGAGCGAGGGAGAAAGATGTATCTGGCTGGTTGTTTGGAGGTGGAACCTTCAATATATAATTCAGAGTTGTCTGGAGGAGTGAGTGTGGAATGTAATGGAAGCTCTTCCAGTCTGGTGAAGATTTGGTATTCCTAAAGCTCTAATCTCTTAGGCCACTTTGAGCGTTGAAATCCACTGGCAAATGTCTTTTGATGATCTCAGATTTTTAGCTTTGAGCAGATGAAAATCAGAGAGTCTTCCATCACAGATATACACACAGAAACATGGCAGCATAGCTCGGTACTGGTGCACTTTCATTAATGCCTAATTGACAGCTGGCATCTCCGTTTAACTTAGTAGCGCAGCAGGTTATGTACAGTTACCCCTCGTTCGCAGCTGCTCAATCAACTCAAAATAAGTAATCAAACTGACACAAGTGATACAAACATCTCATCCAAGACTAAAACAACGCCTAATGCAAGCCAGAATGAAGGCTGATAGATGTGTTTACTCCCCACTGATTTTATTGATGATGTTCTCTGTAATAACAACAACATCTCTACCTACTCCAGTTTTCCCATGCAGCCTTTTTGCCTCATACATTTTCTGAAGTGTTTTCTCAAGCAGAAAATAAACAGTGTTGGATTTACTTTCTTCCCCACCATAAACATTTGTGCTTGATAAAAAAAAAAATAATAATAATACAATAAATATCTCCAGAACTGAACCATGTAAGATGGCAGATTACGTGGAATCTGAAAGGCAGTGTGGAGCGATCATCATGCATGGGCTTTTGTCTTGTTTTCTTTGGGAGTGAGTTGACATTATCCCTATGAATAATGTTTTATCGTGCATGGATTACTACATGCAAAAGCCATGCACGGCCCCAGGAAAATAACATGGGAAGACCTTTGCCGACCCCTTGTCGTTGTGTCCCTCGCCACTTTATCATCCCCGTCCCCACCCCCATATGCACTACAATTGACACACCTTCGGTTTGTGATGAACGGACATTGATGACATCTGCTCTAGCTTCACATTCAGCAATGGGTAACAGATTGAAGAGATAGTGATGGATAATGGAAAGGAAACATCTTCAAGATAATGTTACCCATTGTAAAGATCTAAAAGAGAGAATGATGAAAAACACACTGACTTAACATAAACGGCTTTATTATAATAAAAAAAAAAAACATTTTAATATGTTCATACCTAACAGGTAAATACTGTATCTGAACAACTTAATAACATCTTAATTAATATTATTATAGAACACATTTCGGTAACACTTTACTTAAGGTTCTACACATAAGGCTGGCATTTCGCTGTCATTGTTATGACATGGCACCTGTCATTAGCATGAATAAGATGTCATGAAGGTCATTAAGTGTTGTCCGTTACCCTAACACCAAACCCCATCCCCTAAACCTCACCCTACCTGAAGCTTAACCCTACCTAACCTGCACTAGATCCCTAACCTAACCCAAGAAATGTCAACATAGCTCCAAACGTGTCATAATTTAGCAAACGACACTTAATGACAGCCTTCATAACACCTTATTTATGCTAATCACAGATAATGACAGCATAATGTCAGCCTTATGTACAAAACGTCAAGTGATGTGTTTCTAATTTCTAAATGCAAACAGATATTTTCATCATCCAACCCACTTTTTGAAATACATCAAAATTTGAAGTTCCAAAATGTATCTGAAATGGCCAAAACATCCGAAATCGGTAAATAAAAGACTTAAATCCATGGTTAAAGCTGGACCAGACACAGAAAAGGTTTTAGACAATCTGGTGACACAAATGACCAATACATAACAATACTCGTTACTTGACAAAAAGGATAAGGGTCCAACAAAGAAACACTGCTTTAGGTCACTCTTATTGTCATTCCCTAAATGACTTGACTCCATATGTTGCACAAACCGATGCAATTTTACTTTATCCAAATATGACGACCTGCAGCACTTTGTGGGCATAAAAAGTGATAACAGTAATGAAACAGCCTTCATTCCTTGCCAGAATTTCCTCGGGAATTCTTTGGAGAAAGTTGCAACAGAAGCTAACACAGAAAATGAATGATACTCTTATCTCCTCTGGGACACTCCAAAGATAAGAGCTCTCATTGGCTTGTGTTCATATTCCCCGTGAAGTGAGATGAATAAAAAAAGAATTGGAGTGCAGCAAAATAGAGGGAGGAGAGAAAGGATGTGGTGGAAAAATACATGACAGAAGGATGGGAGTAATAAAGCATCCACTTAGTATGGTGGTAGAGGGGTGGAGATGACCTCCATCCTCCATCTTTATCTCCACCTCTACACTCCGCCACAACCCTCTTCATCTCAACCAGGGCACCGTGGCACATTAGCGCTCATTGGATAGTGGCAGCATGCCACACGTTGCATGTTGTAATGAATCAATTGAACTGCGGCAACCTCCGCAATCCACCCTTCTTCTCCGGGCTCGTCATGTTCCCAGATGCTCTGTGTGAGGCAGGGAGATGAGAAATCAAGGTCCACATGCTGTGCACGCCTCCCCCTGAGGTCTCAAGTTAAGGTGTGATATTTTGAAAAGCAATTTAGTGTAGAGAACTGGAGGAAATAATGAAACACTGTCTGCACAGCAAGAGGCTCTAATTCACAACTAATCTTAAATTGTGAATATAAAGTTACAGATGTGCTGGACAATTGGTTAAAAGGAACAATTTGCTGTGTACTTACAATTTCACAAACCTTAATGCAATTTTAAATGATTGTGTTAAAAAATGATTTTTAAGTGAGTCTAATTTATCTAATTGAAGACAAAATACCTTGTGCTAACCCTGAAATATTAATGCAACCCTAGCTAATAACACCTTGGCCGTTAAACTTATTACATTCATCAGAAGCGACCAAAGCGTGCCCCAAAGTCTCACTGCCACCCCCACATTAAAACCCTCCTGCCCTCTTTTCACACCTTATTTGTTTGCAAATTGATAACAAATCTGTAGACCCCGCAGGGACCGTAATTCAATACTGAGATCCCAAGGTTTCAGATCAGATATGATCTGCCAAATACTGAATGCAGGGCCACAGCATCATGTCGAGTTATAGCTCAGAGCCACTCTCTGCTTTTTGTGCAAGAGAAGAAATAATTACCTCTTCGGAGGATTGAAAACCAAACTGAACTGTTGTAATTGAGTAGACTGACTTGTTTGTGACATGTTAGTGAAGACATCTTTTGTAATCATCCTGATGCCACCCAAACCTATGAAATTCTCTATTTATTCCAATTTAAACTGATGGAAAAAATCTTGTTTGGAGACAAAAACATCTGCAGTGTAAATTTTCAATTAAGTACATTTCCTTCCTAAAGCAAAGATCAACTTATTTCTCAGTGGGAACATTAGTAAAGATTCATTTAGAAGAAAATTATTAAATGAGATAAAAGGAAACAAGCTGAGTTTTATTGAAAACACTGTCTTGGGAACATCAAATTATTTCACTACACGAGATGTACCATTGCTCCTGAAAGCCTGTCAGTGCGTACTATTGAGTATAAAAACCCTTTTCCATGTGTCTGCCATTAGAACACTGAGCCAAGGACAGCTTGAGCACTTTATAAAAGAGAAGCTTCATCAATTATTCACACTTCCGGCATCACACATTCCACATGTTTCTCCTCCCATAGGTTAATATTTCAGCCCATACCAGCCACCCCCCCACTGCACAACCCACACTTTTCTTCTCTCTGCCACCTCCCGGTGGATGTTTGATCTCCATAAATATCATGGTGACATTAAGAAGCCCTAAGATGGCCTCAGTTATGGCTGTCAGTAAGTAAACTGCTATGAGTCCCCAGACAACTGCCCAAGAGTCAAACATCACTTAAACGTAACTTCCCAGGACACTACAGCAGTGACCATGGCTGTAATTTTATTTTACAGATTAGTCTACCAACATAAAGCTCGGAAAACTAGATTCAAGTCACATCTGATGGATGTTTCAGAGGTAAGCCACATGGCATTTCCAGTAGTGCCCAGTCCCGGAGAGGCTTTATCCCACATGTTTTAGATCTTACCTTGCTTCACAATACATGACTGTGAAAAATAGCTTGTTATCAGGCTTTCAGGTGATACATAAAGGTATGTAGGTGCACGTTGGAATCAAAACCATGCACGAGAGGGGGCTTTCCAGGACCAGGCTTGGGCACCATTGAGCTATAGAGCTTTTTGTTGAAATCCAGATTATTGAGCCAACTTTTTCATGTCACTTTTTAAGGCTGAGGAATCATTTCCTCAGCCACAGTGCTGGTTTTCAACACTTCTAACCTCAATAAATTAATTTTCCTATTCTTTTGTGTGTTTTTATGCCCACTAGCTTTTTTCCCTAGTTGTCCTGACTCAAGGCTTTTTTTTTATTGATTCTTTGTGGCTCAGTGGTCTGAAATGTGACCCAGCAATGAAAAGGGCAAAGATCAATTCCCTCAAATTTTTAAACAGTCATTGGATTGTCACTTTGGCATAATTTGACTGCGGGTTCATGGTAGAGCATACGCTGATGTATTTAGCTTAACAAATGACGGTCATTAGTGTCAAGACTGATATGTTGATAGCCTGATTTTGAAAAGCAGCACTCCAGAACGCAGCACACTGTCAATCATTGGCGTGTTCTAAGTATGTGCATGCAATGCATCTTTCGCTGTGTAATGGATTTTATCCACAGCAGTGTTATGATGATGGCATCGATCTTCGTGTTTAAGAGTTCTGCTTCATTGTTTCAGAAGAGCCTTTAGTGTGGACGATAAAACCGTTTTTGTCGTGAATTGTAGAAATATCAAAGTAATGGTGGTGATGATGGTGATGCCGTTTGTAGACAAGGTAGTATAAATAATTTCAATGTCTGTCATCATGCAAGCACTTTATGGCAACTGAAAAAAACTCTATTATAAATGATTAATCTTCTTTAAGAACACTGAAATCACAGCTTGATGCATCGATGGAGCATTGCCTTTCGACATTTGTGCCTTGGTTGTACTTAATGGGCTTTTCTAGAAACACCAAAGCATTTCTATGAAAGTGTATGAGAATAAGGATAAGGCTATAGCTGCTAATGGTGAATGACCTTGTAGTGCCAATAAACATGGCTTGAGCATTGAGATCATTACCAACCCAAGCCATGAAATGATAGAACAGACATGGGCAACTGGCGGCCCAGGGGCCACATGTGGGCCAAAGTATGGTAGATGCAGAAATGTTCTCCAATAACAGAAAACATGACAAAAAAAAACCACAGTGACAACAAAAACACACAAAAATTATTCTAAAAACACAAGATTATAACAAAAACTACAGAAAATGACAACAGAACATACACATTTGACTCCTAAAACACAAAACAACAAAAGCATACAACAAAATGACTCTTTATGTCCTGTATTATTGCTCTGATTGGTCATTAATATAAATGCCAACATGAATGTTGATCATGTAGCCTTTAGATCAGACAATCACAGTTTTGTGGCCCCTGCTGAGATAAAAGTTGTCCTTCACTGTGATAGAAAGTGAAGCAGAAGTGCTGATCATCAAATGAGGCTCATATTTATGAATCAGTCCAGGTGCAAACTGTGCTCGAGTGGCTCTGTTTGAGCCAGTCTCTCCTAGCGAGCCGAGCATGTCTCAAGAGAGACGGGGGACGAGGAGGGGGGTCTCAGAGGAAGGCCAGAATAGCTAAGCCTGACCTCCCTTGAGACTGGGGCAACTGGATTTCTATCATTGTTTTTAATCCTCCTTACACGTTCCACTGATCCCACAGTTGTGCTTTGGCCGGGCTTCGTGTGTAGTCGGGGAAAAAACAAAAAAAAGATAAATGCATTTGATTAAGGGAGAACAGACATTTTTGTTCAGATTTGCATATCTTCCAATCTGAAAGAAAATTACTTATGTCAAGTTAACTGACAGACAATGTCATTTTCGTTTTGTATTTGGTTTATACTAAAGCGAGTAAAATCCCCAAATTGTATGTTGTGATCTTATGTATGAAAGCAATTGGACAAGGGTGGGGTGCAGGTGGGTGTACTCTAGTGTTTACTAAAGAGAAAAGACTTATAGCATTCCTAGAAATCTTCATCACCACCAAAGAATTGTCTTGAGCAGTGTTCAGACACAATCTCCCAACATAGAAGTAGTGTATACATATATATATATATATATATATATATATATAGTTTTATTAGCTAAGAAAATATAGCAACTTTCAACACATTTTACAATCTTTTTTTTCTAATCAGCTTTGATTTGATGGATTGATGTAAAGCTGTTGAGAACTAATACAAAGCCTGCCTGTGGTTTATTACTCCACATTACTCTGGTGGTAACATTCAGTACAGCAGCAAAATGATAGATTACACAGAAAATTACATATGTGTGCCTGCAAAACATTGAAAATAATGTTTAGGCATGAGTCGGTTTAAAAAGGGTACTCAGTACAGGGGGGGAACAAGAAGAATTAAATTACATTGTGCTTTTTCCTGTTGTTTTTCAAATTTTGCCTTCAAACTTTTGATTGCTTTGGCCTGTGATAAATGTTGTACAACATGTTCCAAATAAACTTTTGTTCATTCATTCACGCATAAATTAGCTGGAGATTTAGGATTAGCCTTATAAGCAAAATATAATGTGCTGCATCTTTTGGGGAAAGCGTGGTAGATGAGAGAACATGATTTGTAAAAAGTAAAGGTCTAATGTATGTATTGTGTATTTCTCAAAATGTAGCAAAGCCTGTTTTTAAACTTTTGTTGTGAATGCAACAGGGGTTTTTTTTAACTTGGAACTGGAACAAAATAGCAATAAATACCTATTTATCATACATAGGATTAAAAAGCAGCCTGACCACATTGAATAAGTGGATCCATGAGAAAGTGGTGAGTGATTCCAAAGGCTGGAATCAGCCAAGATGTGTGTTGAATTTCAACCACACTTGACTGAGGAAGATTTCTTAGAAGTGTGAAAAGAGTGAAAAGGACCCTAAGCTACCACAATGCCTCATGGTTTCCCAAAGACACTCATTGTGCATTGCTCTTTTCACCTGTTGTATTCCTACCTCTGAGCCAGTGCGGCTTGCATATAGAGAAAAGCAGCTGGAAACATCACACTATCAAGAAAGAAAACCACCCCATAGTTTCATGAGTATAAGTGCATGCATTCTCCATGCTGGCACCTTTTGTTCTGAAGCTGCCCATATGTTCGTGAGTGTGAACAGAGGAGCTGCAGGAAAAGGACACAAAGCACAAAAGCGCTGCAAAAATAGATGTTGGAATACAATGACATAGCGGGTTAACACAATAACTACAGGAAAGACGGAAGCTTGTAGAAAGAGAGGAGAAAAGATGAGGTAAAATATCTCATTATCTACATTGGACAAAGCTCATCAGTCTTCCAGGAGACAGGGATTCACTTGGAACCTCACCACAAAGCAGGAGCGGCAGCAGTAAGTAGAGAAGGAAGGGGGGAAAAAATGGCTGCAATGGTTGGGATTACCCTAAACCTGCATCAACACACAACTTACCATAAATTATGAGATCACTTGGCAGTGGAAAAAGACAAATGCGAGAGAATCTTTGTCTTACAGAGCATTTCATCATGAACCAAGACATTTTCTGTTTATTATCATCATTTCAGTAGCTTACATTGCACAGCCCTGCACTCCTATTGAATGACAGAATGGGAGCCAAACTATATAGATATGCCTATAAAGATGTGCGAACAGCTTAATAACAAAGAATGCTTTGTGGCATATAATAATGGATAAATGCTGCACAGTTGAGCTAGACCATTTGAAAGTAAATGACAGGGGACTAACTTGAATAGTAGTAATGTAAGTAAAGAGAGATGGCAATAATTGTTATAGATCCCATAATAAAAAGCCGATCATAAAATGTTGCCATCTGCCCTAGTGACATATTTGTTTAAAATTGCCGCATCCAGCATTCAAGTTAACCAAATATGAGAATTTAATTGTCCATTTTACAAAAATGCTATTAAACAGCTGACATATGTCTACTGGAGACCTTAAATTGTATAATCACGAGCTTCAGCTTGCAGATTTATTTGGGTGAAAATAGCAGTGAAACAAAAGATCGTTACACTCCATGTTTATTAAGTGACTTTTGATCACGCATGATTATACACAGAACAATAAGCCTGAAGTCAAGTGAATGAAAGACATTTTTTCATATGCAGATTAAGGGCCGTGATAATAGAGTGTTTCTGAGACCCTTGGCAAAACAAGTAAACATCCCATTTGTGAAATGTCAACAGAAAAGAGTGCATCCTTCTTCTGCATATGTTCTCTGTTATTATACTTATTCTAATACGATGATTAAATGTCATGAAAAGATGTAAAAGGATACAGAGATGAGCGAGCTTTGATGCAGAATAATCCCATATATCAATAACGACGACTATATTTCCGGATTAATCGCATGGTCCAGTCAATTTTCACATGCTGTGATGTGGATCAACAACTTTCACAAGCTGCGAAACTGCCATTGTGCTTTGATGTTAAAGAAGATTACTCATTGCTTTGAAGACAATGCTGGTGTTTTCTTCCAAAACTGGCCAACAGTTGTGAAACCACTGGATCCATTTCTTCAAACGTGGCTGTTTTTATTCTGCCATAAGTGTTATATCTTTTGGAATAACTGTCCATGCTCAAACGAGATGAAGCTTACTGCTCCAGTGGTGACTTTGGTAAACATTAAAACAGTTGTGATGTGGTTTGGTCTGGGTTTGATGTTGCATGCCATTTGGAAGTTGATGACACAAACTTTAGGAACATATATTTTCTTGGAAAGTGTTTGACTGACAGAAGTTGAGCTTGTGACAATCACCTGGTTTCTGTCAGTAGATTATTAAGAGCAATAAATATGTCAACTACTAATTTCATCATAGTTTTTGTCAATAGCCAAAAATGACTAAATTAATTGATATTTTGCCAAGAAATAAAAAAAAAAAATATGTTCTGAAAGATCAAATAAAAACAAAAAGTTCCATTTCAATTGCTAATTTCAAGGTTGTGGAAAGTAATTTTAAAAGGACACAACATGATTAAAAGTAACCTTTGTGCGACTTTAGAAATGAGAAATGTTTGATTTCTACTAATGGTAGGAAAGTAAAACCAGATGCAGATTTAGACAATTACATTTTTTTGTGAATTTTAAATTCTGATGACAAAATTATTATTAAATTTAAGTATTATATTTAAACAGTCAACATTAGGACTGATGAGGAACATCAAACCTCCTTACCAAGCTAAGGTTCTATGACTTTACAAAGCTCACAATAACAATGGTTTGTGCAAAGTATGCCCTTACATAGTATACAGTACAAAAAGGTTCCCACATACATGTAGTCTCACAATTTTGGCAATTGTTAGTGGTTTCTTTATGTGGTGAAGCTGTGCATTCAAATAGGAGGAGGTTGCAGACATTTGAGGGGCGTTTATATGTGTTGAGACCCAAGAAATTCAATTATTTCCGACCAAATACAATATTGATCCTCATAGGAGATAGACTAAAGTCATATATCTGATATTCTAGATATTTCTGCTGCTCAGCCAACTGCGATACAACAATTGCCCTGAAGTAAGGGGGAAATGTTATATGATCACTGTTTGTCTTTGAAATCAATAACGTTTACGCATCCATCTGATAAGCCGGAAGATGTAGACGAGCAGAACTCTATATCATCCACACCAGAAGAGCAGAAAAATAAAGGTTTAAATTTTCATAAGGGCTTCCTACAGTGTCCTCTACAACAACTTGCTGAATTTGCAAAAAAAAAAAATCTGAACCACATTAAAAATGACTTCCAACATCATTTGTAAGCTAAGATCTATAGACATTTTTCATTTCTAATCAAAAGGGCTATTTTATCAAAATACATGAAAGAATGAACAATGTATTTCTTATAGATTCCTAGGGGCATTTGTAGTTTCACCTACCCATATATTAAAATTCCATATCATGTAAAAAGCATGTCTCTTGTGGAATTAATAACCACAAAGTCTTCCTTCTTTACACAATGTAAATTATGCAAAATTCAAAGCTCCCCTGCTTTATACTCTTCATTTCCCTCAAGCCTTTCCCTCACTTAGCCCACTCCATCTGCTTTCTATCTCTCTCATGGTTCCCACTCCTTGGTTATTCTGCTTTGCTTCGCTTCCCACACGCTTCCTGTTTTTGCTGTCCCTTTTAATATTTTGTTTTTCAAAGTATTTCTCCTTTCTTTCTATTTCCTATTTTGTCCCTCTTGACTTGAAACCTTGCCCTCATCTCAGAATCCATCCCGTTTCCCCTCTGAGGCTCCTCTTTTCCCTCTCTCCTTGTTCTTCTTCCCACACACAGGGAAAGTAGTACCTGTGACATTCTGCTCCCTGTATCTTTTTATCTAAATGGGATGTGCGGCCTTGCTGTATCAGATTTCTCTAGACATGAGGTGAGAGCAAACCTTTCTCCTGCTTTGACACCCAACCTGCACCCGATATCCACTTCTTTAAACAGAAATACACCATATCTGGTCACAGCTTTGAATTTCTTACCTTATGAAGCATACAATCTTTGAAATTGAGATATGCCTTCAGATATATTTAAAGCTTTAAGTAGAGGAAAAAAAATCTCCCCTGGAGGTAAGATTCATTTCAGATTAATTCACCAGCCATAGATAAAGTGATGAGGGGTGAAAATGCTGAAAACATCCCATGATTTTTGCTCGTGCTAATGAATGCAATCAATGCTAAGCTGCTGGAGTATCTTCTTTCCACAAAGATACAAGAGAAAACAATTAGACAAAAGGATAAAGACACAAAGTCAGAAAATATCAAATAACAACTTCCTGCTTCACTTTTTCTTCAATATCCACCAACATACCAAATAAAAACAAAAAAGTGAACTTACGTGTACGAAATCTGTGGTGTGGTCGAGTAGCGTGATCTTTGCCTGAGCGTGCAGGGTTCCAGCGTGATGTTGGCTTGACTGGGACATCTGGCTTGGAGGTGGTTGGCTGCAACTTAGCAGTGGTCTTTACAGGAGCAGTACTTGTAGTCGACCCGATGGTTGTCGTGGGCAAAGTCTGGCCTGGCTTTACATTGCCACCCCCATTACGTCCATTATTGCTATTTCGACTTCTGACGTTGCTGCGAGGAGTGACTTCCTTACCACTAGGTGGTGGTGTGAGTTTGGTGCCACGTGTTGTAGAGGTTGTGACCACTGTTCCACTGACGCGTGTCCCCACACGGTTATGAAGGTGGGGGGCACGATTGCTGTCTCCAGGGCCAGTGCTGCCATTGGCTGAGTGGTTCGCTGGTGGCTCTGATTTAGTTCTTGGTGCAGGGGCAGAACCATCCGCTGCTAGTGGTGTAGTGGTTGAAATCATTGCTGTTGGGGATGCAGTTAAAGTAGTGGTTACTGTGGAGATGTTGGGCCCTTTGGGCATGGCACTGGGCTTGGAGAGAAATATAGGATCCTGTCCAATGCTCCCTTTAGGGTCCACCAGATCAGTAGGGACATAATCCTGGACTGATCCAACCACAATCCATTTCAGCAGCATGAGACTGAGCCCTAGCCCAACAAAGCCCATGACTAGTGGTACTGCACACAGCCATGTCTGCTGGCGAGGCCACAGAGCACAAGGGTCACAGCGGAGAGGACCTGGAGCTCGAGGAGATGCCTGTTCTGCCCCTGGTTCTTCCAGTGTCATGGGTGCCAACGTGCTTGCACCAGAGTGCCCACTCATCTTGCCGGAGCCTTTTGGTTTCTCAGTGTTGTTTAGGTTATCAGACAGGTAGCCAAGTGATACAAGGGCATGTGCAAGGAAGGAGCCAGAGTGCAAAAGAAATGCAGTACATTTTAAGTAAGTGGCCACACAGTACCTAAACTACAGATCTACATGCACAATCATAAGACATGAACTGTAGCACACTAACACTGACGGGCACAACAGACACAATTTACCCACAAACACGTTAGACTAATTAACGACACACAAAATGCAAACACCAGCAATATAACCTACACTCCCTCTGGCGGACGACACACCAAACACACACATGCAATCTCTCTCAAACGCATACACACTTGCACAAGAAAATAGCAGCAGACTCCCCCACAAGCATCAACTCAAGCACAGCACACGCACACACGCACGCACACAGACACAGGTTATTTTCAGGTGAGATAGCAAGTTGAGGGTGTGGAGAGGGGTGAGGTGTCTTAATGAAGCGATGATAATTCCCAGGATGCTTCACTCTCTTGTTAAAAAGACGTCACAAAAAAGAAGGTTGAAGAATATTGATCCGTTCAGTGGTGAGATTCTGACCAGAGCTGTAAATCCATGTGCGTGTGTACTTCATAACCAACAACCTGGGCTCGAAAAGCAACCTTGTCCAATTTTGACTGCTTGATTATCAGCCGCAATTTGTCTTGGAAAAAAAAATCAAAGCTCAGATTGTTCTTTTAGTAGCACAACTTCATTGTCTTCTCATAAACCCAAGTCTTTTTTTCAGTGTCTTTTCTGGCTGCTTCAACTTTACCTCATCAGCCTTTCAGAAGAGACACGGCCACCCGTTCTCCAGCTGTCGGTAATCCAAGCCAACCAAACTGAGAAGATTCAGAGCTGAAGGGATCTGATGTGATCCGTGGATAAGATTGGGGTGTTGTTAATATTGGCAATGCCTTTCTTGGTAGGCTAAATCCAACAGATCCAGGTCCAATCTTCACGCTGAACACCTCACTTTGATTTCCCGGGATGACAGCTTGTTCTTCTTCTCCAGAGCTGCATGTCTATGGCAGTAGATCCAGGAGTAAATATATTCATTTATATAAATATGTATATTCTCTAAAAAAGAGACGCTTTACCGAATCGGTTACCTTTACTGCATTCCCACAGTGGTGTAGCTGCAGAAAGAGAGACGGAGAGAGCTGAGGATGAAGGGGTAAGAAAGGGAGGGGGCTGCTGTGAAAAAAATGATGCGGCGGCTGTTCTTGGAGGCTGCAGACGAGGGAGAGACAGGGTGAGGGAGAGAGTGTGAGAGAGAGAGAGGGGAGGGGTTGCTCAATCCACAGTGAGTGATGTGGGCTTCACGGCTCCTATCCCATCCGGCGCTCTCCTTCATCCTCAATACTCCTAAGTGAGGAATAGCGGCTGCCCCATCACACCCCCTCAGTCACCAAGTGAAGGAGTTCACACACCCCTTCTGTGTCTGCCTTGAAAAAAAGAAAGAAGGAAAAGGTACAAATTGGATGGTGGTTGGAAAAAAGGCAGAGAGCGCACAGATGCGCGCTGGCTAAGCTCTGCAGCAGATGCAGATAGGAGGCAGAGGGAGGAGGCAGCAACAGCACCGAACGCCACTCACACACACGCTCCACAAAGGAGAGGCGAGGCACTACCGTAGACACACCCCAGGGAACGGTGAGATCCAGGGAGCGAAATGGAAGAGGAGGAGGAGGGAGGAAATGAGGCACCACCTCCGGTCTCTTCAGCCAGCATCGTACAAGGGCAGACTAACCGAGCCTCTGGGCTCATAATTTATGGGTGACTTAGAGCACTACTTCAACTTGATACTTCCGTGGGCAGTGGATGAATCCCTTATTTTACAGTTCATGTGGGAGACTAGTACTTTAGGCACACCGCCAACCAGATTTTTATGGACAAATGCGAATAGCTGATATGAAAATTGGAGTGAAAAACAGATTTGGCATTTGGTTTGTAATTATGAAAGGCATGCAATTATCCTTGAATAGTGCCGTCTCAGAAGAAGATAAATGTGATCGAATGGAAAGTGCGTACAGATAACAGTATTAACATGTCAAAACATAGAATTTAGATAGATTTATATTATCAATGTGGTCTTAACTTCAGACTCCCATTCCACTAATGATTCATATTGAACTTGGTTAGCTCTAAAATACCTTGTTCACAATGTAAGCAATGTTACCAAACGACAAAAAAGCATTCAAATACAATTTTATTCTTATCCTATTTATGAAGATACGTTCAATCCAGCTTTAAAGATGTACTGTACATTTGGACGAATGAAAAGATCAACGTTTTTATCATATACTTATGTACTGAATCTAAAGATAAAGCTTTATTCTCTCAACAGACGGTTTGCATGAGGCAATGTTCCTGTTCTAAAAGCATTCCCATGAAGGGCCCCAGGCTGAATTTTGATGACTCAGGAAAACCTTAATTTAAAAAAGTAAAGGACATCTTGCCAGCCTGCCACAGGGCTCATTATTAATATTATTATTTTCATCATTTCTATATATTAGCGGCGCTTCCATCGTGCAAATTTGACGTCATCTGGAGCCAGAGTTTGAGCAGTAGCCCTGGTAACATGCCCCGCCCATTTAGCGTACTGCCCTGATGACTTATGCAGCCCAGCTACGCCAAGAACATAAGTATCTTTCCACGTGAAATTCTACCAACGGCTTGTTCAGATCATTGAGGTTTGTACAAAACATACATATATTTCAACTCAAATATCTAGTGAAATTATGTCTCGGCTTTCCTTTCACGACGTAACTGCTGTTCACAAAGAGAGCTACGCAAGATCCGCGGCTGTCAATCATCATCATATGATGTCAAATCCCGTTTTTCAACCTCAAATAACTTATTTAAAACAAACTTCAGAGAAAAAATGAGCACATGAACACAATGTAGGGTAATAATAACTAATGATCACAGCAGAGTTTAGGTTTGGAAAAAAACTGTGATAAGTATTTTAACTACAGTTTGACCAGCATCCCATCTGTTATCAATGAGGAGGCGGGGTTTATGACCCATACTGCAGCCAGTCAGCAGGGGGAGCTCTAAAAAAAAAAGCTTCACTCCACCGGAGAGCTTGTCCCGTCCATTCTTTTTACAGTCTGTGGTTTCAACCTGTTGGCTTGGGTATTAAACACCTTTATCAAGATAAAACCTTATCCCTAAAAGAAGGAAGCAATCTTGTATTGTTAATTAACAGCTCATAATGAAAGAATAGAACAAATTAAAATTAAGATAAGATTTGTATATTGATATTTTTGTGCTTAAAGCTCTGTAGATCACTTTACATTAGCATCGTTTTTCCATCGTCTTGGGAACAAACCCCACGATTTATCTGAAATCTGGCAGGAAGGTTCTGCTTTTTTCGAGTACTGACCTTCAACCCCTGCCCCAATTATTTAGTATGAGGAGTTCTGTCCTGAGGGGAGCCGTAAAGTTCACACCCTTTGATGAAACACTACTGATGTCAGTTGTGTTCATTCTGCTGCTGTCGCCACTTGTCCTCCTGGTCCTGGAGTGGTGTCACTACCAGATATCATTTCATCTAGTCAATACTCAATCAAGGCCCCCAGTTCAATAACAATTATGGCTTTATGAGGTGGTGCTGGAATGCACTGTCCATTGAGTTACTGTAGTTATCCTGTATGAAAAGGATTTTTCTTTCTTATTCGGAATAACTTGTTTTTAAAGGGGTCTATGATTTTAAAGATGACTTATTTCTGTCTCAAACCAATTATTATAACTAATATCATCTTAAAAAGAAAAACAAGTATCTGTCATAGGCTTCTCTCCTTGATAAAAGTGTAACATGTGAGATATTACGTTTTACGTATTATAAGTTTAAAGTAAAACAAAAAACGGAACGTGTAAATATATTATTATATACCATGTAAGATATAACATAAGTCATATATGGCAATCAACATGTATCATAACATAACATAACACAACATAAGATAAAACATTGGGACACATTACATGATATAATATCACATAACATATAAGATAATAACATTATATATAACATAACACAAATGAATACAAAAAATAATGACAATATAAAACACATGTAACATTCTACATAATGTAAGATAAAACAAAACATCTAATACAAGATATATCCTATAACATCATGACGAGCACAAATAATTGCCTTTGCCTATTATTGATTACCAAGATGTCTGTGAAAGTGTCTTCAATTGATCATGAGCAGTTTCAGGCTGTCGGGTTCCCAAGGTCTTCAGTGTTGTCCAAAATAATTAAATCCACTTGTTAATAGCATCATTACAAGTCATTATTGATAGGTAATGTAGAAACCATAAATATTAGGCAGAAGTGAAGTAAACCATTGCCATTGCACCTCAGTAATCACATAGAGCTACAACAGATCCTCCAACTAGGGAAACATGTTTACTACCAATGCCTTTACAGCTGGCACGCACATTGAATCCATTAATATTTGCAATATTACTAAACTAATTAGAAGCGGTTACTGGCGTTTGCGGTCCATCACTGATCGTCCCTTGGGAGCCCCTATCTTCGAAGGCAAATGTTGACAATTTAACATGAGATGTTTCTCCTTGTTCACATCCATGGATAAAGATGGGAAATGGGTTGACAACTTGAAAACAAGAGCATTTTGAGCACCTTGAATAATTTAAGTACAGTTGAAACCAGATGTTTTCATAAACTGTGCAAAAAGATGCTTGTTTTTGTCACTGTCTGAAGTTAAATCAGACTAAACCTCTCCTGTTTCAGGTCAGTTAGGATTAACAAAATGACTTCATTTTGCTAAATACCACAATAATGACAGAGATCATTTCTTATATAATTTTTTCTTTCTTTCTTCGAGGTCAAAAGTTTACATACATTTCCTTAGTATTTAGTAGCATTGCCTTTGAACTGCATGTTTTGGTCAAACGTTTTGCGTACCCTTCCACAAGCTTCTCACAGTATTCTGCTGGAAATCTGGCCCATTCCTCCTGACAGAACTGGTGTAACTGAGTCAGGTTTGTCAGTCGCCTCTCTCGCACACACCTTTTCAGATCTGCACACAAACTTTTGATGGGATCCAGATCAAGGCTTTTTGATGGCCACTCCAAGACATTGACTTTGTTGTCCTCAAGCCACTTCTTAACTATTTTGGCCGTATGCTTAGGGTCATTGTTCATTTGGAAGACCCATTTGCGTCCAAGTTTTAGCTTCCTGGCTGATGTCTTGAGATGTTGCCTTAATGTTTCCACGTAATGTTCTTTCTTCATGATGCCGTCTATTTTATGAAGAGCTCCAGTTCCTGCTGCAGCAAAACAGCCCCACAACATGATGCTTCCACCTCCATGCGTCACAGTTGGCATGGTGTTCTCAGGTCTACAAGCTTCCCCCTTTTTCCTCTATCTTTTATAACTTTGGTTAAATGATTTAAAGATTTAGCAAAATACTATTGTAAACCAAATATGAATGCCATTCATCCATTGACCTATCAATACTAATAAAAATAACAAGAGTTATTCAATAGAGGTCAATAGTCTTAGACCCAATTGCAGCACTTGGCAAACCACAACCTAATATTTGGCACACGTATGGGCAGTAGCCCAGCCTCTCTGTGAATCATTTAACATCAGCTTTCAATTATGATATTAACTTTGACTGCTGTCATTCAAACTATTTCTGAGTTGTTTGCAAAAAAGAAACAGAAAAAGATCTTAGAGGTTTTTTTTTTTTGGTTTTTTTTTTTGTAGTGAAATAAAGGAAATGCAATGCTCATATCTTGTGCAGCAGATTGATGATTATGCTTTTGGCATCAAAAGGAACCAGACTGACTGCTGAAGGCATTGTATTATGTTTATGTTCAGTGAACTTTGCTGTAGTTTAATGTTAATCCTTTACGGTTAACAAGATATTAAAAACTTCCACATAATATGCAAGCTACTGTACTTTGGCTACTATATACATTAGCCATTGAATTGAGCTTTTTTATTTCAAACATGTAAAAAGGAAAAACAACAAAAGATAGTCACAATCAAACTTTTTCATTTCTCCATAATATTTTTTTCCATCAAGCACCATCTTTTTAGGCATTAGTGGTTCTCACAATATAATAACTGTAGTTTTTATGGATATAAAAGCCCAAACTACACTACAAAAGGACAGTTTATTCATATTTTTCTAACCATGTGAAACTTCATCATTACTTCCACAACTACAGTATGCCTGAGGGAAAGATTTAAGCCAGTGTGTTTTCTCACTGGTGTACCATTGTGGCTTTTAGCGTGTGTGCAGGGGCAGAGAAAGGTGAGCGCAGGCCTGCTTCAAATCTGCAAAACAGGATTAGCACTTTGTTAGGTTCACCAGTGGTTCTGTCAGGAGCTTAGCTTTGCTCTTTCACTTTGTTAGATCCTTGTTTTTGTGCACGCATCTGCAGAGCGCAGAGGTTTCATTTGGGAAACAAAAGGAATAATTTGTGTGTTTCGAAGCTGCTGCTCATTTCCATTTCTCCTTTCAGCTAGAAAATACCATGGTGGTCATTGTAGATAGCCTTCTTAAAATCCACTGATCCAATACTCCACAGTTGCTCAGAACATTAACTCTGTGTCACCCGAGATTCATTTCTTAAAGTCTTAGTGCACTCCTATTAAAGGTATCACTGCAGCTCTCCCCATGGCCCTCTGCACTCAGTTAAACAAGCATACGTAAAGGTTAATCAGGGGAAACCATGCTACACTCTCTGATTGCAGCCACTACATAACTTGGAAACCACAGTTTTTGTGGGATCATCACACTTTTAAACATATAGCGGTCCTTGTTCGCAGGACCATCTCTAATCGAATGTCAGATGTTCGGCTCCTGTATAACAACTTTCCTACGGAGAATCAAAGCTGAGGTGCCAACTGTAGCGTGAACAAAAGATATTGTTATTCAGTCGGCCAACCCCTGAAAAATAGCTAGTGACTCCAAAATGTGTATTAGGTAGACTGTGTTGACCTCTCTGACAAATTATAAACGAGCTGATAAAAAGACCAATTTATTGTACTTTACTTTATCATAAGAGAGCTTTTCCACAATAGTGTTTCGTGACCTCAAAGGCAGCAGAAGCAGAAAAAATGGGTGACAAGGATAAAATAACGTCTTTTCTTTGCTAAAGAAAAGCCCTATAAGTTCCTTAGTTAGTAACCCAATAGATCAAAATGTTCAAATTCAATACCCTCTTTCCTTGGTCTCCAATGTTCACTAATGTTCTATCACAGTTCAGAGACTTCTTACTGTGTAAACAGCATAACTATCTGTTTTTCCAATAATGTTTTTTTTCTAATTTATTGGGGTTTGGAGTAATAAAATATCAAGCACTGGTAAGTCAAACTGTAATAAAGTGAATGTATTGGCAACCCATGTCCCAACCTATGTCCCTTCTCCATAGGAACATGTGTGTGGAACCGGAGGGTCGCCGGTTCAAGTCCCGGTGCAGACCAGAAAAAAAACAGAAGTTAACAGGGTGCCCTTGAGCAAGGCACCAAACCCCAACACTGCTCTCTTCATTGTAAAGTGACTTTGAGTACCCAGAAAAGCGCTTTATAACATAATAATAATAATAATAATAATAATAATAATAATAACGCTGTCCATGGTGCTGAACTTAGTACATTGCAAAAGCTTTCTTTTAGATAAACTTTACAATTATTTTAATATTGAGAACAATAACACCCAAACCCTCAAGTATAATCCACCCTAATTAGCCTAATTAGATAGAACTTTAATAATGCATTAATATTTTAATGTTTGGGAAAAAAAAAAACAGCGTCAGCATCTTTCTTTATTATTATCTTTTTCCTCTGGAAATGTAGCAGAAAGTCGTTGCCTTGTGGTGCACCTGGCAACACTTACACACAAATATTTGAATCATCATCCCTGAAGTTTAGAATGAATTGAGAAAATTAGCTGCTTTCATAATAATATGTTTTTGAGACAACCACATTATATGCTTACAAATAGAATCAGCTGTTTTCTGCTGCTGTTGCAAAAAAACAAAACAAAACAAAGTCCACTTGGTGCGTTGCTGCCGGTAGGCCACGGCAACATTCAGCCATTGGACTTCACCGTTTATTGCTGGGAAGAATAAACCAGCTGAGGACAGTGGCACACGATCTCAAATTTCAATTTAACACTGTCAGCCGTGATAAGTTTCACCCATACTGAAATCGAACACTGCCTGTGCTGCAGCGTCTACATTTTTTTTTATCATTGTGTATACATTTTAGTGCAGTTGCAGTGCAAACCAGTAAGTGACTATTATGGCACCAGTATGTCAAAGGCTTTGTCAATCTGTCTTCTCTACCTGATCTACTGTACATGGCGCTGTAAGCATTCTGAGCTCAACACAAAGCAAAATGTATGCACACAGTCCTTCACAAGAATAACTCAGCTGGAACCAGTGATAGGAGTAACGCATTACAAGTTGAGGTAGTTATATTGTAATACAAATATGTTACTGTACGTAACTAGCAATATAAAATGTATTACAAACTTACAGTAACTTGCCCAACACTGGTTGGAACAAATGCACAAACGGCCCCTCCAATCCCTGCAGAGAAAAACCTTGGCCTAGAGTTCTAACTAGTGTTACGTAGCAACAACTTTCAAGTCTTTAACACTATGCATCCATTTATGTTTATAACCATTCACACATCAATTTTTCCTCTTTCACTCACTCTAACTTACCAAAAGGTGTCAAAAGCTCTGCTCTTCACTGACCCATTCACTAACCGTTCATGTAAATATGCCTGTCAGAAAGCGAGAAAGAAAAAAACACAAATTCTCAGTCTTGGCTTGACTGCGAAACAATCAAGGACAACAAGAAATTCAATTCCAGCAGTGTGAGTAGCTCACAGAGATTACATTCAAGACACTTTATATCCAGGTATACAAGCTTGTTATTCTCATAGGTATAAAGTAGGTCCCAGTGTCCTTCACACATTCTTTGTTTGCCTTCGCACCTTTAAAATCCAATATTCACTTTACATAATTAGCCACCGCTTTCCCACCCACAAAAACTAGGCTGACCACCAATGACTTACTGTGAGATCACTGTCAACAGCCATTTTGTGCATCCCACCCCGAGGGTGTCCCTGTCTCTGGAGAGCACATCATCATTGAAAGGTAAATTTGTGTTCGATTTTGCACCCACTGTGTCTCCAAAACGTAGGATTATCTCACCCGTCCTCTGTTTGTTTCTACTGTATTTATCATACCCTATGGTTAATAGGAAGAACAATTCCCAACACAATTTCTTATTTTGACACTAAAATCAAAGCTTCAGAAATCACTAGGGATATAATTATCAGGAAAGGGGAATGTGTAAAACTGTCCTTTATAGATCTTACAGCCCTACAAAGAATGATCCAAAAATTAATTAATCATTTATGATACCGGACTGCCAGTGATAAAATCTACACAACACAGATACAGGCTGCAGGACAGAACCATCCAAATATCCTCACAGCCTTTTTTCTTTCTTTTGTGGGAATCATTTGGAAAGGACTAACGTTAATGTTTTATTCAAAGACCTACTCAATATTGAGTGATCTATTATGTGATTATGTAGTATGTGTGTGTCCATGCGTGTGCATGTGTGTCTTCTATGGAAATATCTAATTGTGAAGAGAAAGTAGACCAGTGTCATCTATTTGGGGCATGATAAGAAAAGGCATTATAAGAAAGTAATAACACTGTACTGCTTGTTAAAGTTCAAATCCAAGTATCATTTGCAATTCTCCAGCGCTGCCCTGGGAATAGTAATAAATCAGCTGCTAATGTGATGCAGGTGAAATCAGTATTTACTCTCTTTAGTTTTAGTAATAGCCCGCAACTCTAGAAAGTAACTAAACAATGCAATACAGAATAGCACTGTAGGGCTGTAAGGTTTGACTCAGAGTGAGCACATTATAAGGACAAAGATTAGTGTGACCTAAGAATGAAACTGAGTCCTCAGCACAGTCAGTGACTCTGTTGTTCTAGCATACATCCCATGAGAAACTCTGATTATTTCTGTATGTATACCAAAAATAGTTACTCCTAAGACAGTGAGAGTTACCCCGTAAGACAGCTTGAGTTACCCCATAAGACAGTGACAGTTACCCCGAAAGACAGCGAGAGTTACCCCGTAAGACAGCGAGAGTTACCCCGTAAGACAGCGAGAGTTACCCCGTAAGACAGCGAGAGTTACCCCGTAAGACAGCGAGAGTTACCCCATGAGACAGGGAGAGTTACCCAGTAAGACAGCGAGAGTTACCCCGTAAGACAGCGAGAGTTACCCCGTAAGACAGCGAGAGTTACCCCGTAAGACAGCGAGAGTTACCCCGTAAGACAGCGAGAGTTACCCCGTAAGACAACGAGAGTTACCCCGTAAGAAAGCGGGAGTTACCCGGTAAGACAGCGAGAGTTACCCCGTAAGACAGCGAGAGTTACCCCGTAAGAAAGCGGGAGTTACCCCGTAAGAAAGCGGGAGTTACCCCGTAAGAAAGCGGGAGTTACCCCGTAAGACAGCGAGAGTTACCCCGTAAGACAGCGGGAGTTACCCCGTAAGACAGCGAGAGTTACCCCGTAAGAAAGCGGGAGTTACCCCGTAAGACAGCGAGAGTTACCCCGTAAGAAAGCGGGAGTTACCCGGTAAGACAGCGAGAGTTACCCCGTAAGAAAGCGGGAGTTACCCCGTAAGAAAGCGGGAGTTACCCCATAAGAAAGCGGGAGTTACCCCATAAGAAAGCGGGAGTTACCCCGTAAGACAGCGAGAGTTACCCCGTAAGACAGCGAGAGTTACCCCATAAGAAAGCGGGAGTTACCCCGTAAGACAGCGGGAGTTACCCCGTAAGACAGCGAGAGTTACCCCGTAAGAAAGCGAGAGTTACCCCGTAAGACAGCGGGAGTTACCCCGTAAAATAGCGAGAGTTACCCAGTAAGACAGCGGGAGTTACCCCTAAAACAGCGAGAGCAACCCCTTAAGATAGCGAGAGTTATACCATAAGACAGCGAGAGTTACCCCGTAAGACAGGGTCTGTATTATAAAATCCTACCGACTAGTTTTATTATATAGAGTTTCCAAACGCATATGTATTAAAAAGCAATCGATATCAAGACAAACGTCAATGCATTGCAGAGTTTTAATTAACATAGGTGGACATACTGTAGTACTCTACTTCGTTACTTGAGTGAAAGTGAAAATAGTTGAAAGTTGTCAATAACTACTCCATTACATGTAAAAATTGTACAGTCAAAATACTCTAGTGAAAATACTAATATTTGCATATTATGTATATAATTCTGTATTGAAAGTAAATCAAACATTTCTAGTACAGTTTTTTTTCATCATCATTGCAAATAAGAACACACTAATGCATAATGTGTTACATGTTTATATAGTACTGCAGTACAACTCATAAACACAACCATAACATTTAGGAATGCATTTGATAAAACTAAGAGGAGAAAAAGCTAGAAAGAAAAATATGAATACAAACTGTACTTAAAATAACCACTCTTGTATGTCGTAAAATACAGTAGGAATTGCTGTCAGTGCTAAGAACACCATGTAAAACCCAGAAGATATGGTTATAAATAAATTACACTGAATAATGAGCATTATAACAAGTATTGTACACAATAAAACAATAAATTGTAAAAAATAAATAAAAAAATAAATAAAAATAATTCAAGTGATACCCACTCATTATGTTTGGAGTGTTTTAACATACTGTAAGTCTCTATAGATGAAGCACAATATATACAATAATACAAATGAAGCATCAATATCATTAAAAAAGCTGTTAAATTGGAGGTGAAATGCTAAGTCAGTAAGGTTCCAACTAAAAACTTTAAGCTGCAAATCAAACAAGAGCACAAAGACAGAATGAGGACAGTGTGAAACAGATGGTGGCTGAGGCTAAATGAAAATTGCCAGATGAAACATGTTGGAATCAGAAAGATAATAATGCCTGCAATGAAAGAAACTAGTAAAGAGACAGAGAGCTTCCACATTGTGTAACTTATTTGTAACTCAGCAACAACCTGCCAGGCCTCCATTGTGACTAAATCACCAATACAGATGTGCATTCTGGTAATTGCTCAATAAAAAAAAAACAATTGTTGGATTCCCCTGTGTTATGTTTAATTCTTTAATACAAGTGAGTAGTTTGGCCTTTGAAAATCAGTAGACTTGAAGAATGATTTTTAAATAGCAGCTATAGTATTTTTTTAGTTCTTTAGTTGAAGTTTTAGACATTTTGCTGACATCACGCTGTCATTATTATGATTATTATGACATGACACCTGTCATTAGCAGGAATAAGGTGTCATGAAGGCTGTCATTAAGTGTCGTTTGCTAAATAATGACCCTGTTGGAGCTATGTTGGCATTTTTAGGGTTAGGGTTAAGATAAGGGTTTGTGCAGGGGTCTGCAACCTTTACTCTCAAAGGAACCATTTTGCCACATCTCACCTGGAAAACATACCACCTCAGTGAAGACAATACAGTGTATTAAATTCTATACAGTTAAAATTATATAGAATAATGTTTGATTTAATTTGACTTGATTTTTATTGATCATGTAAATGGTAACTGAAAAACAGTTTAAAATAAAATAAAATAAATTGATCAAGAATCAAGAAATGACACATGATCATGTCGGTCAACACATGCTAATTGCTCATTTCTGATTTATTTTAGGTTAACAAGTTGTTATATCTTGATTTTATTTGTCATTAATAGCCTCTGTAAAAAAAAAATAACTTTATTTCAATAGTTTTTTTAAAGCCATAGGGAGCCATTGCAAAAGAGTCAAAGAGCCACATTAGGCTCCAGAGCCGCAGGTTGCAGACCCCTGGGTTAGTGTAACAAGCAACACTTCATGACAGCCTTCATGACACCTTATTCATGCTAATGACAGGTGTCATGTCATAATAATGACAGCGTAATGTCAGACTAAACTTCAAATAAAGTGTTACCGTACATTCTTGCCATGTATGTTGCACACACAGGTAATTTGCTTTTGGTGCTTTGGTTGCATACTGAAACAAATATCAAAATATTGGGCATGAGTAATAATATTTACAGTCAGAGGGTCACTACAGTGGGAAAGAAGCTGTTTTTTTGTTTTTTTTTGTGGCGTGTGGTTTACAGTCCTGGTGGTTCGCTGCCTCTTGCCAGAGGGAAGCAGCTCCAGCAGTGCCTGTCCAGTGTGGGCCTGCACGCCTTAGTGTCCTGGAGGGTTACAGTCCTGGAGAGTTGATGACACACTGATGACATACAGTGATGGATGGAGTGGGAATGCTCTCAATGATGGTGGTGTAGAAGTTAATTATCATTGTATTTGAGGGGTTTAACTTCTTCAACTGAAACTGGAGGTACGGGGACATGAAATAGTCCAGAAAGCGGCAAACTGCAGGGTGTGAACAAAAAAAAAAAAAGCCCAAGGTGTTAAAGGACTTCATTAGTCCAGAGGGCAGTTTGACTAGCCTGTGGTCATTCAGTCCACTGGGTGGTGGCTTTTTAGGGACAGGGATTATGGTGGAAGTCTGGAAGCAGGCATGATGTTGAACACCCGCATTGACCGGTACAGGTACATCCAGAGGTGTAAAGAGTACTGATATATCCTACTCAAGTAGAAGTACTGTTACTTGATTGAAATTGCGGTAAGTCAAACATAAACTACTCAAGTACAAACAAAAAGTATCTCTATTAAATAGTACTCCAAGTAAAAGTTACTTGTTACTTTCACCCCCACAATTATTTTTGGGAATACATCGAGCCACGATTCCTTTGCTTACAGTAAACATCTCATGTATAAACTTAAAAAGGAAGTGACAAAGGCATCCATATAAAATAAAAGGTTTGTCAAAATGGAAAATACTTTTAAAAATAAAAAAACACCAATGAATTCAATGAAAAAAATAAATAAAATAAAAATCAGGCTGAAAAAAAAATCACCATTCAATGCTGCCATTCTGGCGCCGTGCATTACGTTTAATCATGTGATGCATTTGATTGCTGTCTGGTTATTTCATTTTTTGTAGTTTCACAATGTCCGTTGTTCAGAGCTTAATTAGTGTCTGATCTTGCCCGACCAGAGATGGAACTGTCGCCCCCTGTGGTCACAGATTTTTTCGGCTCACAGATTTTGGTAAACAAAAGAGGTTCAACTTTTTTAACTTTTATTGATTTTTAGAGCAACCCAAAACAGCACAAGTTGTCATTTTGACTGAAAATCTGCCAAATGATCCTGAATGCTTCACTCCTATAGAACTCAATGGACTAAAAGGGGCGATTTACATCACCAGTGACGTCATTTCAACATGGCGGTGCACAGGATAAAGTAGTCCCAGTTTTAAAAGGTAATAAAATGAACATAGTGCAAAACAATGTGTTTTGTTCAGCATAGATCTTCTGAAAAGGACATTTCAAAGGTTTTCGGCCACATTTGTAAATAACAGTGGAGGATCCCTTTAAATATGTTAAAAAGTTGCGAGGATACAAAGTTCGTCTTATCTTTTTGGGCAAATAAAAGGTAAGCGCACGTTATAATTGTCCGTGCTTCTTTAACGCTGATTTATAATTATTTTATTAAACATTTTTGACATTTATGTGCTCAGGTGATATTATTGGCCCATTTTGTTAGCAATGAAGCACTGCCATTGATCATTTTCAAACAAAAACCAAAAAAAAAAATACTCAGGAAATGACTTCATTGCTTTTAAAAGATATTTAAGTAACACGTACCAATAAAAGCAACTTGGTGTTTTCTCGTAGTTGGTATCAATGCATTATACATTCATCATCTTTAAAAGATAGATTATGATATTCTCTTGTTATTATGGAAAGTTGAAGCTCATTGTTAAGGTTAGCATCAAGGTGGTTCCTCCTTCTAAAGTTGTCCTGTCACATTAACCTGATATCTGAAAGGTGTGACAGTAATTCCACACATCTCTGCTTTGCTTCCGTTATTTCCTATTGGACAGTGTAAGAAAAGTTTCAGTTTGCAGTACTAAGAAAACAGTAACCAGTCCTCTTCAAGGTTTAATGATGAGGGAGCTGTTCCATGTTTAACAGGTAACTGGACATGATGTGACGCTCTCAGCCAGATCACAGTTGGTAATGACTGCTGGATGACTGGGCACAGCAGTTCTGGAGGAAAAGGCAAAGAAGGTACATAGAGCATAATCATATCAATGAAATTAGAAGAAAAAAAGGTACATTTACACTTTTACTGCTTTTATGAACAGATGGTCTGTCTATCTATGGAACTTAAGGGTAATACCATTTTGGAAAGGGAAATAAGACAACATAAATCTTAAATGAGAGAATAGCAATGCTTTTATTTGACTTTAACTCTTGGCATACTTACTTATGTATGACCATTTCTACTCAGTATAAAAAAACAGCATACATTTCCTATTTCAAGTGCAAAAAGCGCTACTTAGAACGCAAAAACAAAGACCAAAAATTCATATCAGTCTAAAATTAAAATCAAATATTGTCATCACAATGACATTCTTTGCATGAACTTTACATAACACATTTTTTTAAAACATCAAACAAAAACAGTCTACACAGCCTAGATTTAAAGCTGCACTACCAGAATCTTGAACCATGACAGAGGGGCATGACTGAATTTAAACCGTAAATCGCGTCACCCCACTCTGATAATCCCTCCCAGGCTCTTCCTCTGGAAGTGCACGACTTTGAGCGCTGAATGTGCACACGCATAGGTTGACAGCCTGAAGTTGCATCCAAGCATCTCCTAGTTCGTATTTTGTTGCCAAAAATAAATGTCATCATCGTGGGTACGTGTTAGCACCGCCATGAGCTTCACTATATACGTATCGCAGCAGCCAATGAGAAGGCTTCCTCGTGGGCTCTGCTCACCCCTACTTTTTATAAATCCTGTGAAAGGAGCTAGAGGAGGTGACCGCCCAGATTGTGTCTTCCGGGGTTTTATTAACTAAAATACTTAATTATAAGGCACAGACAGCACGCAGATGTACAATTTTTTCAGAAACAAATACTTTTACAATATACTATATGATGCTAATAAGAATCTTTTTTTTTCTAAATTAAATAAATATCTAGATTACCCCAGAGTTAAGATACAGACATGTTTTTTTTTTTTTTTTTTTTTTTTTTAATCAAGAATATTAGCATTTCTACATTTACTGGCAAAAATTGAGACCTTTGGACATTGAGTCTTTCCCTGCAGTTGAAAAGACACGCTCGCTCGGAATATTAAAGCTTTCTTGCAAATGTTTTCAACTTTTTTTATGATCAAACAACTTTCCGCAAAAAAAACTAAGATGTTATGTCAAGTAAACCTGAAAGCTGTAAGGTGCGACAGTTATTCAATAAGAAGGCGTCCGTACCTTTGCTTTAATCTTGGAATGGCACAAAACAAGTATGCAGCTTTTCAGCCTTTCAAATGATATGACAAAAGATAGCTTTTAGACATTTTGCAAATTCTACATCTGAAATATCATAGATATATTCCATAGGATAAGGTTTGTTTTTGTCATTTTGTTAAAAGATATTCATGCTAAATAAAGGTATATTTGAGCTAGCATTCAATGATCGTCTGTTACTCAGGATAGCTTGGATTTGCATTCGTAATCGTTCAGTCTAAAACCATTCCTTTTTTCAAGTTCCAGGGAACAGAGGAGCCGTTTGATAGACCATGCATGTGTGTAGGCCGAGAGAAAAGGCTCACATGTGCACACACACTCATTTGCATGCACAAACACACACAGATACAGAGCGGCTGACGAAGACGGCTCTTAGTGAGTGAGGCACTCTGCGGGTGTGGATGAAAACAGCTCCTCAGTGTTAACCTTGAAGCAGTGAGCAATGCTGCCTTCAGCATACATGAGTCCACAAAACACATAATTGAACCTGTAGGCTGGAAGTGAAAAAACCTCCCAAACACAATCTTTATTCAAACGAGTAAGTCCTTGTAGCCTGTGATGGCAGGGTTTTGAAAAAGGCTGGACAAAGGGAATGCATTCCTTTTCTGTGTGGTCCAATACTTTTATGAGTGACGTCCAAGTGTGCAGACCCATTTATCTTTCTACGGGGGTTGAATTCTTTTCACACTGCATAGACAATCGACGGGGTATGTTGTCAGTGTTGCATATAATCCCCCACCACAGTATGTTTACCCTTATCAAGTTTATCACCGTAAAAAAACATCACTGTTGTTTTTTTTTCTTTACCGTGTTGGATTTTTTTTTTATTTGGATACTGAGTGCAATGGTCCCGGGAATGCAACGATCAGATTTGCACATTTGTTGTTTTTCTTTTGGCTGTTGTTGTTTTATGTATGTCCTACATTTTGCACTATTATTCTATGTTTGTATTTATTTTGTTCTTACTTTTTGCTCTTATTCTGTGTTGCAGAAAATGTAAATATCCCCTCTGGGCATTAATAAATGTGTATTCTATTCTTATGTTACAACAATATGCAATTCAAAGGTAAATATTGCATTACCTTGTTGTAATTCTACAGCAGCATTTGTGTGCCAGTGGATATATGCTGTACTTATTTTAAATATTAGGTTGGAATATTTGTATCGAAAAGTTTTAGTTATATTTCACTTTGAAAATGTGGATTTAAAGAAGGTCTGGTTTTTCTTGTAGGCAAGGCACATTTATTTGTATAGCTCATTTTGTCAACAAGGTAACTCAGCGTGTTTTAAATAATTAAAAATGCACTATTTAGACTGAATTAAGACATCTGTCTGATTTAATTGTATTACCGACTCCTCACCTTTAAACGAACTGTCACTTTTGGGCAACTAGTTGACCCTGGGTTGGCCTCCCTCGTTTCAATTCTCAAGTGTTCGTGAGGAACCCTACGTCTCCAATTCACTTTCTTATCGCCACAGTGCATACAGTGTGGTAGACCACACAGACACAGGTCGCGGGACCAATCGCATTCACACATCTGAGTGAATTATTCAGATTGCCAGGAGCAAGAAGAGCGTTACAACCTCTTCCTGTTACGTGACAGGAATAGATGGTGAGGCAGTAGTCACAGAAGATCACACAGCCATTTAGATGAGACAAAATGCCATTTGTTCTCATGTATCTGACTTTAATGCGACAGCTGTAAAAGTGACTCAGCGGGGCATTGGTTTGTCTTGATGTGTGCGTATGCACCTTAAGTTAATGAAATCCTACTGAGGAATAGCGTATATGTCCAAAATGAATTTCCTGGATCATTTTTATTTCTAGTCCTGTGATAAAATGCATGTGCGTGAGGAGGTGTTTACACAAATGGAGGCAACAGTTTCATTGTCTGAATGCCGGAAATAGCAGAGCTAATGGCAACAGGCTGGAAATCAATTACATGGTTGGCTCGTCTAATTGATATCTACCTCAGCATGAAAACAAAGAGCAGTCTGAGTAATATCGGAGCACGTTCTATTAAGACAGCGGCGTCTTAACTGTTTGGACCCAATACAAAAAAGGCTGTCCATGCATAAAATGAAAGAAGTTTTAAAAAATGTCTTGAGGAGTTTGGGATACACCTTGGATTTTCTGTGACTTTTTGCAAGAAAAGATCCTCAATCTTAAAGCTGCTATCCGGAGTTTCTGAGAAACGTCTCGATGTCCCGCCCTCAACCGCTCCACTTCCTCCCCCTGCCTCTGCTAATCAACCAGAAGCCACGCCTCTACTTTTCTGCACGCGCATAATAAGGTCACATCGGGTCGCATTGATATAGGTCTATGGGTCATATTTACCTGTTTGCTGTTGTGACGCGCGGCCTTGTTTCCATGCACAATTCCACATTCACTTTGATTGACAGTCTCAAAAACAGGAAGTCAAAGCCTATTGGCTGGGCGCACTCAGCGATTGTTTCCATTTGTATAGGGGTCTATAGGACGAAGGAGGGACTTATATACATCAATGTATATGAATGACCACCAGCAGTAGACCATAGTAAAAGACTAGTTAGGTATTTTTTAATATTTCAAAAGAATGATACATATACATAGATTTCTCAGAAACTCCAGATATCAACTTTAAATAACTTAACTTAGGTTTGTATTTTTGTTTGTTTTTTTCTTTTTTTTTTAATAACCAGTTAAGGTATTTTTATTTGCAGGTCGTACAATATTAATCTTAAACTTCCACTAGTAATCACCTAACTTGTCTTTTTAATATAAGAACAAAAAAGTAAGTGATTACTATGGCCATTATATTTTCTGATTGAAAATCTTGGCCGACCAAAAAAACCAAAAATTATTTAAAAACATACTTGTATTCCCAGCTTACCTACACTAATGATAATTATTACATTAGACAAGCCTTTTTGGTGTGTTTCACATAACCACTGCCTGAATCCAATGCTTTAAAGAGGATATAGTATAGTATGGTGTCTAGAGCAATGTCCATATGGAATAAACTGCTGCTGCATTTGGTTAGGACTATTAATAAGACAAAGAAATTTTTTAAAAACAGCAATTTTTAATAAACAAATGTTCTAAACTTCTATTTCCAGACTGTGAAATATTTTAGTTTTTAGTTTGTTGTGACTGTTTGATTTTATGTTTTACTGTACTGTGTTACTGTTTTTATATTTGTTTTGATTACATTTTGTGCACTGTCAGGTCTCTTCGTGGACCCCAGGAAGAATAGCTGTTACTACGGTAACAGCTAATTGGGATCTAATGTAAACTAGCAAAATAAACATGATAATGAGAGTTTTCTTGAGGCCAGTCTGCCAAGTGGTTTTGCACCTGGCACGAGGCTTGTGGCAATCTGGTCTTTGAAAGCACTCAGCCACATGCATTAGTTTCACCTTTTAAAGGAGTCAATGTTCAAGTGCCAACGCTATCTGATAAGAATGCTATCCAACTCAGACCTCTGAAACCTGATTATTCAATCTCCACTTGTCTGTGCGGGTCAATAACACTTAAAGGTGCATTTAATTTTACTTTTATAAAGTTCAAACACGATTTTATTTTGGCACACGTTAGGCCACACGGTTTCCTGTTGTGTGTAAGCAATGTAACAAGTAACGAGGTGGAAGCAGGACAATGTAGCTGACAAGTACACTGATCCAAAAACGTACTTACAATATTACTTACCACACCTACTTCACAAGTGCATACAAGCCACCTTGTGTAACTTTATCTGTAAAGACAGTTACTTAGTATTTAAAAATCACTGTATTCTGAAGTCACTGACAGTTGACAAGAGACATTTGTCATCAATGCTAATTTCCTTTTTTTTTCAGATCAGAATGCAAATTCTCATAACTATTAGTTCAACCTCCACAACATTTAGTTGTTTGTGCACATCATAGTAGCAATTTCTCCTTCCTCTGAACAAATTGCAATTGCTTCATGTATCCGTCGCTTTCATACAATTCTCTACTGTTTTATAACATTATCATTTGTTTATGTCATGTCAGTCAAAATGAACTATACTTATGGACAGTGACGTGCAGTAAGGGTAGGCAAGGTAGGCAGTGCCTACCCAAGGGTGAATTGATATTTTGATTATTTGTTTTAATGATAATTATGATTAGAATATAGTTATAAATGATTGATTTTTTCTGTTCCTACAGTACCTATAAGTTTGAAAGTGTCAGCATTTTGTGCTTTTCATAGCCCAAATGAGTAAACATCGCTATTTTCTGGTATGGCAGAAACGCTGCACAGTCTCACTCCGCTGTAAGGCTGGAGGAGGCCACACCCCCTCCCAAAAGCACGTTAATGGTGTTTTACGATGTTGATTTTGTTAGATGGCTAAATGCTTGTTCATGTGGATCTTGTTGGGTTTTTTTCTTTCTTATTATGAATTTTATATTTTGATAAGCGCATCGAGATGACTTTGTTGTAAATTGCGCTATACAAATAAAGTTGAATTGAATTGAATTAACACTTGCCAGCAGAAACATATGAAATTGTCATTGGTGTTGACATTGGTGGTCTCGATTTGCAATGCCCTGCCTACCCTACCCTAGAGCTCATGGCACATCACTGCTGTAGACAGATGCATAGAAGAACAAAGTTTTCAGTGGCAATTTAAACCTTTTACACATTTTTTTTGAGCAAATGATCTTAAATTTTCTCCAAAATTTATTTTCACTAAGATGGGTGTGAAGAAGGGATTATTTACTAGAAAGCACTATAAGAACTAGTAGAAACGGGTACATCTGTAGTTAAGAACTTCAATATTTTTTTAGTTTTTTTTTTTTTTTTTTAAATCATTTAGTTTCTGGAACTAGTCCAAATTATTTTGAATGACAACTGTAGCCAGTTTCCTGTCGCTCAAAACTAATTGGTGTGAGAAAAGTAGTCATCAACTGTCAATGGTTATGACAACTATTGAAGTGCTTAAACTTTGCAACAGAGCATCTGTTGTCAAAATATTCATAGTGATTTCACTTAGATGACAAATAAATAAATTAGAGAGCAATTACTTCATGTCTTGACTTTTTTGCCGTCTGTCACCAAGTCGATGGGAAATAAATGTCCAGTTCCAGTTTTTTTTTTTCAAGCAGGCATGTTTTGAAAAACAAACTCTCCTTTTGCCAGCAAGCAGGCAATTAGGCTGAAATTCAACAAAAGCCGCTGCAAATTAAAGGGATGTTTAATGAGACTCAAAAGCAGCTGCCTTCAGATAGCGCCGCTACAGCAGTTGTAAGACGAGGCTTGCAGGTAGCTCGAATAGTCTAATTGTTAAATATTGAAAAGCAAAAGTTATGTGGTTATTCAAGCTTTTCATTTTTTCAACAAGAATTCCAAAGGCTGCTCTCTACGCAAACTTTGGACATAACCATGCTATGCTAAATGCTATACGTACGTTCACAGTGCATTAGTGAATTGATATCACGTGACCGCTGCTGCTACATTTTCTAGCGAGTGGGCGGGATAACACTATAGTCAAGATGACAGCGCTATAGACGATAAAGAAACTTTTTTTTGAGGAAAAACGACAGCTTTTAAAAGATGGGAGACCAACACCTGAGCAATCCAGCCGTTTGTCTATGTTTCTAACCCTTCTGATAGGTCCTTATTCTTGGTACTATATGGTACTATACCTTTCCCACACAAATTGTTGACTTTACAACCTGTGTTACACGGTTAGATCTGAGACTCCTTTCTCTTTGGTTGGCACGGACTATTTATCTACTTTGGCTGAGTTGCAGCTTTTGTCACTGCACACTTTACCAATGTTTCAATGATGAATTTGCAGTCCGGGGCAACCTCGGAGTCGGTTTCTCATTGTTGTGTAAAGCTCAAAGCTTAAGATTTGGGAAACAACTACATCTGCTTATAGTAAAGCAATTTGTTTTGTTTTTTACCAAGTTAGATAAGGATATACATTTGTACACAAATGTTTTCACTGCTATTGAAGGTCATTCTTCAGAAGTGTGGAACTGGTTTTCTTTTTTAAAACTGCTTGTGATATGTAACTTTTATTTTTTTTAATGTACCTGTATTTCATCTAAAAGTTTTCAGCCAGCGTGCCCCCAAAAATGCTGCCAAGGTGCCATTTCTGGTGTTTTCACAGATTGAAAGGTGTGCCAAAACAATGGCAAATGTGGCTTTCCAGGGAAACAACCAACTAGGGATGAAATGTTTTGCCTCGCAGTGTGACGTCATATCACAGAGAACACCATTAACAAACCAGAACAAAAATGGCATCCTTGTCTGCTGAAGAAGTGCAAAAAATCATGTCACATGAGTCTTTGTGACAAAAACAAATCTTGATAGCAGCAATTTTAATCTTGGACATTATATTTTTCCCAAGGTTTACCTTCTGTTTATTGAACTATGAGGCCAACGCTAAATGGTAAATGGACTTGGACTCATTCACTTAAATTAGTTGTACTCTGATGAGTTGTTTGAAGTGAAGGCCAAGAAAACCCAGATACGTACTGTTATTATCAGACCATCTTTCAATGTTTGCATTGGATTTTATATGGCGCCTTTTCATAGACACTCAATGTGCTTTACATTGATGTGCATTATTCTTTCACTCCACACACGTTGGTGGTAAGCTACTACTGTAGCCACTGCTACCCTGAGGAAGACTGACAGAAGCGAGGCTGCCATAGTGCGCCATCGGTCCCTCCGACCACCACCAACACTTACAAACACACTACATTAATACTAGGCGATGTGGGAAAAGTGCCTTGCCCAAGGACACAATGACAATGATTTGGCTAGAATGGGATTCCAACCCAAAACCCTTTGATTATTGGACAACCCACTCTACCACATAGCCGTGGTCGCCCCTAATGGAAAGAGTCTACATAGGAGTTAAAGAAAGAGTTTCATTATATCCTAAAAACAATGCAGCACTCACTGAAGGCATCCAATTGTGTACAAATGTCTGAACTCGATGTGAGTCCACCAAAACAAGCTAATAATTTGCAGCTTAATTCTATGGGACGCCTCTGAATGGCTTTTATTCAGGCAATCTGGGGAAGTAGCATTAGCTAATGCAACATCTCTCGCATGAAAAGTATTTAGTTCTGATGTGCTTTTCAAAGATATTCTTTGATGTATCAAAGGGCTCTCTCAGTGCCCAAGCAACACCCAATCGACAATGTATTTGTACCAAACATAAAAGATTTACCTGAAATGACTTATTGCAATGAATTACACTTGTCACAAAACATCGCCTGGGGTGTAAAGTATTGTTTTATTTTTTTTTTAATTTCTCATTTTTATTTTTCTAGATATGTTTAAAGAATCCAAAAAGCTATAGTTTAAAAGCCTCAGTGGGACTAACATGGAAAATTAATTAAGTCAGAGAGGGAATAAGTAATCTCTGATCATATTATGATTCATTATTGGAATTAATACATGTAGGAGGAAAAGCAATTATTTCTGTGGTCAGATGATGCTTGTTGTACTAATATTACAAGTCATTCAGTACTATCCATCAAGAAATTAATTCAACGACACATTTTAAGTATGTTGTCTCACTTGTTACAGGTAATTAAAATGATATGGGTTTATCTATTTCATTTTGCAGATGAGGCTGCTTCTGTAATGCCACAGAATACCTACATAATCCTTCAAATACGCTTCAACTCCCATATGATATCTATGGTTAATTAATGTGTTGGTCCAGCATGCTAATATTAATAACTAATTAAAAACAACACAAAAATAATGTCATCGAATTGAAAACATTAAACCAGAAATCTAACAGTTTTCTGCTGCAACTGCTCTGACAGGGAACATTGGGTCAAAAAAAATATTTAATTCTTCTAATAATGAGTTTTTCAGTCATTCAAGTCCAGCTGCTCCAGTACTACTACCTCTGGCAGTCAAGACACACTCAACTTTTGTAAGGGACTACTGATGAACTAGTGATGAACCAGGGAATGCATTGGTGCTCCCAGACATGCGCCACATGTAAAGCATTAGAACCAATTAAAACCAATGTGTCACAGTCATAGTCAAGGGAACCAAACCACAGCCAATGTTACTGACAGGAGCAGCTGTGCCATCTTTAGACTGCTGATATACTGTATTACATAATGGCAGTAACAAAAAAATTGGTTCAGATTTTTTTTTTTGGGACAGTAATAAATAATTCATGTTATCATCCAACAATTATGAAAACGTACATGTGTGGTTGAAAACTTGCTCCTGTTTCAGACAAACACAAGTTTGCAAAAAAATGCTGACTATTTCTAGAGATTTAAATGTTTTTTTATTGCCAAAAAAAAAAAAGAGCCAAGCCATTTTAGGACATCTAGTGTATGATTCATTTATTGGTTTGGCTGTGATTGCAGCACCAAAAGAATTTGCACTCAGAGATTAGGAGAGCATTAAAAAAAATGGTTAAAATCATCTACAGAAAATGTATACAGTAATCACCATTTCACACTATTACATTTTCAGTGCAGTTAATAACTGTTCCAGCTACTAAGTACATCCAACACTTCATCTACGACAGTGGTTTTCAAATTGTGGTGTGCATGACATCATGAAAGTGGGGGGCGCGAGAATAAACTTTTTTTTTTACTTTGTCATTTAATTATTGTTTACAGTATATATTACCGTTCTGAAATATGTGAATGCTAATTTTATGTTATAGAGCAGGGGTGCCGGACTCCAGTCCCCGAGGGCCGGATTCCTGAGACTTTTAGATGTGTCCCTGCTCCAACACACCTGAATCAACTGAATGGCTCGTTGTCATGCTTCTGCAGAGCTTGATGACAACACATTGGTTTCAACCAGATACATCAAGCAGTCCTTGTGTAGGCCAATCTACAGGGACAGACAGCCTCTAATGACACCGACAACCCCAGCATTACTTGAGACAGGGAGTTGCCTATAAGCCCCATACGAGCCCCCATGCTGTATGCTTTGCACGCCACTAGTAACCCATATTAACACACCTAAGCGACAACCCGATTAATGGCTGTACGTCCATGTAGAAACCAGAAGCCGATGTGGGTGCTTGTACAGCTGAAGAACCAGCCAAACACGGCGGGGTCAAGAAATGATGCTAAGCTATGCCGCTAGCGTTACTAAACAAAAGTAGAGTGGCTAACAAATGCTTAACTTAAATCAACCAAAGCTCCGGCGTAATGCTAGAAAGTAGAAAAACTCACCAGAAGCTGCACCGGGGTGGGGGGTGGGGGGTGGGGGATTAAGGACAGTCATGGGGCTTTAGCCGTCAAGCAGCAATAATATAACAATATAAAGTTGTGGTATCAGCAGAAAATATAAGAAGGTAAACCGCACATTAATCTGTGTGCGAGAAGGTGAAAAGGGTCTGAGATCCCGGTGTCCCGTGATGATATAGACTCACGTGACTCACTGGGAGGTCACAGGTGACATTGTTGTTGTTAAATTCTCGACATGTGTATGCGTAAGGATGATCATCCAGTGCTTGAAGCAATGCCTCTGGCGGTCAGTTGGGATGAAATAGAACAATTTTTTTTTCCTTTTTCAAGAAAAAGTTAATTTTTTAATCTATTTTATAAATGTGTTGTTTCACTCTTCAAAGAAGAACCACTGATCCAAGGTCACTTTCTTGCCTAATATATTCATTATTTGTGCATTCATTTTGTATTATGTGCCCTAATCAATTTTAATGTGGACTGGTGTGTACAGACCTTAGGCGACCAAATAAAGTCTGAACCATGACAAACGTGTTCCTATTTGAAAACTACAATATTTTCAGTAGGCGTGTGATATTCTCGGTAGTGAGGATGAGGAATGAGAGGAGAGGCTAACTTCATCACACCTTGGTTAAAGCCAAGTCTATGTTGCCCATAATTAAGTAGAAGTACATATTTACCACTTCTTATGACATTTATAATACAATGTGAATAATTCATACTGTAAAAGATGACTGCATTGTAAAAAAAATATATATAATCTTCTTAACATCTTACAAACCAGGGAACCAAATTATTCTATCGAAATGAGCAAGAAGGTGTCCTTCTTTCAAACACTTGAAGTGGCAGTCTATTGATCAGTCTATTGATCAGTTAGTGAAGTAAAATGACAATAATTTGGCAGCTAATTCTTTTGGAGAGAAATGTTGCATGCACAGACAGACTTTGTATTAACTCACAGCATGCAGACAGCAGTCACATGTATTAAAAGGTAAGCTTGTGTTTATTTTACACTGCTGAGCCTGAATAACATTCTGCCGCCTTAAAGTGTCTTCACCACCACCAACACAACTTGTACTTTATTATAAAGTGCACCATGTATAATGACCGATTTAACAGTTATTATAAACCAAGGATTTTTGTCACAAATTGTCTCATATTTCAAAGTTGACAGACATGGCCTAAAGAGATGAAGTGACGTATACTTGGAACGCTTCATTTGTTTACAAGACACGGAAAAGTGCGACGATCCATCAGGAAATTTACATCATTTCGTCAGACTGGGAGACACGGATTTGTGCGGTTAAACTGATTAAAGCTTGTTGGTTTGGTCCAACTTCCTTTGTTTTGAATACTTCTTGTTTTGAAGAGTCGACACTTCGGATTTGGAAGTGTTTTTACTTCATTCTTACTGTGATTTCTTGAGTATGCCCCTCCCCACCAAAAAAAAAAGAAACAAACAATAAGGGAAATGTTTATTTTGGGGTTTAGACAAAAACTGCCAAACCTGGCCAAAAATGTAATGTCTCGTGGAGTGAGGCGATATCACGGGGAATGCCAGGAAGAAAATAGAACAAAAATTATCTCTACACTATGTCCTTATCTGGTTATAAAAAGGTCTCCCTTCTCGACGTCACTTCTGCTTTGCTAATGCACAATTGTTCCTCCTCTTCATCTCAGAAATGAATTGAAAATAACCACCTTTCTTGTCTTATAACTCCAAACAGACACGTCAAAATGTAATATTTGCACTTTACATTCATAAGAACCACATCTGGACAACAACATGTTTGGTTTAAGCACCAATATTTTGTGTCACAGACACTTTTAAAGACAAAGTTGCGACGGGACTTCTCTTTTCAACATCATGTTAATGATACCAATATGTATGCAAATTTTAATGCAAGGTGAGGCATTTGACACCAAAGATTGACTTGAAAACTCTGGACTATCAAAAATAAAACCATGGACCTCACAGATTGCAGTGGGCCAGCAGCAGGGAGAATCAATGGGGATTTGGTGGTTTTGGTATTACAGCAAAACACAGACTTTCTACTGTAGCCCAGAAGAGCTGTCAGTGACTGAAGAGGGAAAGAAACAAACAGGAGTGAAAAATATGAGAATGCATCTCATTACTATTGCAGGAAATATAGGATGGAATAGCAAAGATGGCATAAGAAACGGATATACATCAAGCATAACCATATACTGTACTCATGTTGTTGGAAATCCTAACTAAATACTTGTTTACTAAAGGTGACCCTGTCCGATCAGATTATATTGGCCTGAATCACTAATCTCTGATAAAAGTACTTCATTATAAGTAATCCATTCCAAACTATCCATATATGTTTTTTTTGTTTTTACTTGATGTATTGAGGTTTTTTGAAGGGTATTCTACTTTTTTGTTCTTTTTATTCAATTATATTGTTTCCTTTCAACTGGGGTGTCTCTTACCCAGTTTGGGAACCATTGGGTTATTTGATCAATTCTCTTCTAATATTCTAAGCTACAAAATAAGTAATACAAGTATGTATGATTTATACTGATATTGTATCAATATCGGTATCGGCTAATACTCAAAGGATGCAATATGGGCACTGTATCAGAAGTGTAAACGTTTTGTTCAGAACACGTCTCATTTTCACCTTTGCAATGTTTGTAAATCAGTAAAAAAGTTTATGAAGTTGAGCTCTCTAAGGTAAAGGATTAATGTCTTGAAGAAACGTTTAATTTCCACGTGGATCATGTTATGACACATAAGAACATTGCTCACAGCATTGCACCATCACAGTATCTATGCCCACTCACCAATTTGCATCATGATGCTGTGTCATGCTTGGTTACATGAGTAGCATGCACACAGTGATCCATGTGATGTACAATTAAGTGAGTAGTCACATAGGGCACCCTCCTCCCAAAGCTCTGTGACCCATTTTGGATAAGCATGAATATCAACGAGCAGCTATTCCAATGACGCTTGTTGGCTTGATGGGGTTTTTTTCTCATACCAATCGCTTTTAAGGTGTGACTTACACTTTTCATTTAAGATGCATTAGAGAGATAATAAACTTAATAAAATATCACTAAATCCAACAGGCATGACAGCATGACACTAAGTACATTCAGCCAGTATCTTATAATATTTGCCTTTACTTTCCTTCTGTCACAGCTGTGAAAATTAGATTTTTATGTTAAAAAAAACTGTCTTACAAAGTGTAATATATATATTAGCAATCTATATTCTACACACCTTTCAGCTGTTAAGTGGTTTTATGTACATATTGCATATTGGATTTCAACTGTCAGCTTTTGATATGAATTCAGGTTTAACTGGATGTGTTTTCACACATTATGGTGCCTACATATGACGAGACATTTCAGCAATGAATCAAAATCACACATTAAGCATTAATGTTTTTTCACCCATCAAACTAGAGGTCATGTACAGCACACGTGTCAGACTCATGGCCCTTTAGAACAGCAAATTTGGCCCGCAGGAGAAAGTAAAAATGTGGGAGTGAACATGAATTATTGTGTAAATTACCAAATAATTCACTTGATTTCTAGCTATCTCAGCACCTCCAAATACATACATTTAATTAAACTCCATAATGCTTTCAGGGCTCGCAGTTTTTCCATGAGTATCTTTCATTTATTTTTAATCTGAAATTGTTGAATGAACTCTCGTTTTTTCTCATATCCTAAAATTTACCAGAAAAAACTGTGAAATTTCCCCAAATAAAATAAAAATTTGTGGGGGAAAAAAACAACAAAATTTAAGTGAAGTTCCTGCAGAGACTGATATATGCCACTTAGTGCTTGGATATTGTCAGTGTCTTACATACTTATGTTTACTTATATTATATCATACTTATATTTATTAATTGCTGTTCAAATTAAGGCACATTAATGTTGAATTTGCTCAATTCCCCGCATTATAATCTGCATCCGACTTGAGATCAAACTGGTCTGTATTTTGCCCCTGAACTGATTTATATTCAGACTTTTACATCTTTTCTTATGTATTTTACCTGAGGATTTCTGGTAACTAAGGCAACGCAACCTGATACCTGAAGAATAATATAATATAATATAATATAACAGGTAAACCCTGATTGGGGTTGGTGCCAAATAAATAACAGTTTTTTATGGTGCAGAGGTATTCCAACATTAACAGATGTCACGTATTCTCTCACAAACTACACTGTGGAGCAGTTTCGTAATTCCACTCTACTTTGCGTTAGTCTGATTAAATCCCAGGGGGCATTTCTTATAAAGACTTTCCCATTCGTCCCCTTTTTTTTTTAAACTTAAATGTGATGAAGGTCAAACAACATTTGATCCACAAGGTGCAGAGAAATTCACCATCATTTTTTATTAGCAGTCGCTTTTATCCAAAGCAGTGCACATCTGTGGTTCAAACGACAGCCGCACTGATCTGGTACGGCCTTAGTCGTCAACAATGATAAGCTCCAGACGACGAAAACAAGGTTATGGTAGCGATAGTGTATCTGGGGAAAAAAATACACACCAAGGAATTTTACATAACACAGAGTTTTGTACTGAATGACTCGCTGACATTTGACGAGCTGATAAGAAATAAGATCTTAAAGCAACACATGTTAGAAGCTACAACTACACATGAATTGGGAGAACGAGATGTACAAAATGTTACGTAGCACCAAACCTTAGCATTGCTCCTACTTCTACATGTTTGAATCTTTAAAGCTGATATTCGGAGTTTCTGAGAAATGTATGTTTATGTATAATTCTTTTGAAATGCCAGTCTTTACTATGGTCTACTGCCGGTGGTCATTCATATACATTCACGTATATAAGTAAATGGACTTGGTAAATGGACTTGATTTTATATAGCGCTTTATCACCACACTGAAGCAGTCTCAAAGCGCTTTACATATCAGCTCATTCACCCAATCACTCTCACATTCACACACCAGTGGGACAGGACTGCCATGCAAGGCGCTAGTCGTCCACTGGGAGCAACTTAGGGTTCAGTGTCTTGCCCAAGGACACTTTGACACATAGTCAGGTACTGGGATCGAACCCCCAACCTCTCGATCAGAAGACGACCCACTACCACCTGAGCCACGGTCGCCCACCTTCGTCCCACCTTCGTCCTATAGACCCCTATACAAATGGAAACAAACGCAGACTGAGCCCAGCCAATAGGCTTCGACTTCCTGTTTTTGAGACTGTCAATCAAAGTGAATGCGGAACTGTGCGCGGAAACAAGGTCGCGTGTCACAACAGCAAACAGGTAAATGTGATTTTTGGCTCTTACCTGATCCATAGACCTATGTCAATGCAACCTTGTTAAGTTCCGCGATGCGCGTGGAGAAAAATAGAGGCGTGGCTTCTAGTATATTGGCAGAGGCAGTGTGAGGAAGTGAGGCTGTTTAGGGCGGGACATCGAGACGTTTCTCAGAAACTCCGGGTATAAGCTTTATTCTTAAGCAGTCCCAGCTTAATCAACAGTGGTGGAGGGAATTGTTCGCATTAAAAGCGAGAAACCCCTTAAACCAAGGACAGTTATGAAATTCATTTGATGAAACATGATATTTACTAATGTTTAAGGCCAACACAAACCTGCTCAAAATAATAATTGACTAGAGAAATAACAAGCAGCAAATGAGGGCTTTTAGAATGTGCTGCAGTGCTTTTTGTAGAGGAGACAGAGAGGGTGAATCACATATGCACGCACTTAAGAAGTTTCAAGGTTCAGGTGAGCTGAATGTAATCTGACAACCCATCCAAAGCAACCAGGCACCTTTTGATAGGTTCATACCATCTCACAGGCATAAAGAGGGGTGTTCTCTTCTGCATAATGTACAAATAAAGGTTTTAGAAACAGATTTGTCATTGCTGATGCCATTTAACTCATTAAGCTTTAAAGACATCTTCGCACGGGATTAGTACTACCTAGGGACCACACGCTATTTGTAATCATTGCGGAGAATGTCTGTGATGTTAATCCCGTGCGAATCGGCCATGACAGTAATTTGTAAAGTGAAAATTCCCCCGACCTACTATATTTTGCTGAACTCCGAGGTCCTGTGATATTACTAATCCGATGCGAACAGGCATCTCTGTTATTTGGACAGAAATGGGCGGGATCTGATCCATGATTACGTGTTGTTTTGTTTCCGGTGTCACGATCTGAGTTTAACTCGTACTAAGGTCGATTATAAGCATATATGCCCTAACTTTAACCTTAACCCTAACCCTAACCCAATCCAATAAACTAATAAAACACGTGTCCGCTCACTTTGAAAACAAAAATAAACAAAACGGGAGCCATGTTTTTCTTTACTTTTGGCAAAGAATTAGATCAGGGTACAGACACAGAAATAGTTTCGTCACACTATTGGCCACATACCGGGCCAGCATAACCTTATCAGCCTGTAACGTACGGCAACAAAAAGAGAAGGCTGAAGAGAAGGAGCAATCTCAGAAGCAAATAGTAGACCACGTCCTGCTTTGCACTGTGCGGTAGGAATCTTTTTTTCGGTTTGTAGTCTTCTATTTAAGGGGCCCATGTTAAGCTAAATGGACTTTTCTGTGCTAGCAGTAAAGCAGCACCAAGCTGTGGTCAAAATCCTGCGAAGTTGTTTTAACATCAACTCTCACACTGTTTCACGTTTTCAGATGTCCGTAAATTTCAGCTAAATCTCAGGCTTCAGTAATCCTGTGCGAATGCACCACATGAAAAGCAGACGTTGGGGGGGGTCATGTATTTATTACATGTGGTCCCTACGTAAAACTAATCCCGTGTGAATAGGGCTTACGTCTGTTTAACATGGAATTGCCTCTATCATCTCAATAAGCATCAACATTTTACTTGATTTAACTAAATATTCATACTGGTGTTTGACTGTTTTACCGCCTGCTCTGATGGATTCATCCACACACCTGGGTTTAATTTCTCAGGCGTGTGTATAGAAAGAGCATTTTCGCATTCTGCACACACAGCAAACACGCTTAAGCACAGTTTCTGCTGTTCTGTTCTCCTGGCCCATAAGTACTGCAAGACTTGGGCATTGATTTTTGGTGACTAGTTTTATTTATGTAATCTATTTGTTTTTTCTCGCATGTTTCTCATTCCATTTGAGAGCCACGTGCTATGGTTTTTGTGATGGTGTGTTTTCCTGACTGTGTTTTTGTAGCCGAGAGGGTTTTTCCTGGGTGTGAACCTTGCTCTCCTTTAGGGAATTCAGTTCAAAATCTGCTTTTTCCCATCACCTCTCCTTATGTTGTTTTTCCCATTTTTCATTTAAATTCGAGGCACCTCCAATGCCCTTGGCAACCCACAGTTCTCCCGTTCTTGTCTCCCATGTTATTTGTGACTGTTTTTCCATGTTTTCTTTAGACGGGATTATACTGAAATGTTTGTACAGCACTTTGTGGTTTTTACCTGTGAGAAGTGCTGTATAAACTATTACTTACTTACTTACTTACTTTAACTGGAAAAAAACAAGTTTTCGTACTCTTTATACTCAACATTTGATTAAATTGTAAAGGTTTCATTTGGAGTAATTATAGTTAGCATTCTAACCAAAAATGTTAAAGATGCACTGTTAGATTTTAAAGGTTAAAGGAAATTTGCAGCACCAAAGGATATAAAATGCAGCCACTGTAAAGATAGATAACAGTGCCAGTGTATGACCACACAGAGAATTATACCAGAGCAGACCCACTAATCACATTCAGGCAGGCCATATAACCTGCACAGCCTGCTGAAGAGGAATGGGAGGTGGTAAGTGTGCTGGGTTTCAGGTCTGGGGCGTATATTAAGACAAACCCTCCAACTGTGAGTCAAAATCAACAACAAGAACAAAGGACTGTTCTTGAGGGCCAAGGACCTAGAGGAACTGCCTTTGGCAACCCGCCCCAGCCTCCAGGTCTACAGTTGGGTATATAGATGTCCTTGCAGCTCTGCAACTTCAGAGAAAACTGTGCAGTCAGGCTTACAGCGAGTGAGTCAATAAGTCAGAGTATATTGAGAGGCAGGGTACAAATATTGTCTTGAGGATTTCTGTAGGATTATAGAAAGGCACAGAAGACTTGCAGCCAAGTACTCAATATCTAGTTTTCACTTTCCAGATTGTAAATCCACAAAACTGAAATGTTGATAGCATCAGATGTTATCGCGCATTGATTCCCACACTCAATAATAGCAATAAGGATAGGGAAATACATGATTTAGTAATATGGAGGTGTAAAGTTTTTCTACCTTCTTCCTGGTTCCTTTCATTGAACAGCTCGAGGGCAGATGACATGAGTAATTCTATTTCTTAGTGTAATTTATTCTAAGTTATAGTCCCAAGTAAAGTTTTTAGCAGGCCTGCCTGTTCCTGAAAACAGCTCACGGTAGCAGGAGGAACTCTGTGTCAAATCTGAAAGTGGAGCACAGATATCTTGTGGGGTGGGGTGACCCCCAAACAATAACGGGGAAGGCGGACGCAAATGTAATTGGCAACCTTGTGTCTGTTGTGTATGTGTGTTGACCAGGCATGTTTTCTTAATAAAACAGAAATTCCTGTAAAGACAGAAAACAAAGGGTCAAAGACTGACCAATCACATCTAACGAAGACTGTGGGGGTGTCTGAATAGTCGATCCTATCTCTTTTTCTATCCACTTTTCCTTAACCCCGTGTTAGTAGACTTCCTAAAGGTGTTAGGGAAAGGCCATCACAATGTTTTCACAATCTAGGAAACGTAATAATCCGAGGGCGGCGAAGGTTAGTGACGTCTGCCGTGGTAAAAAAAACTACAAATTTCCAAAAATGGACTACTAAGAGTGCATTTATAAGACTTTCTCACGTGCCCTGATAAAATATCACAAGGTCTGAATGTAAATCAAAGTAAAAGAGGTTACCAGGTTACATAGAACAAAAGTGAAGCGAAAAGAATGGTTGAAAAGTGTTCTTACTGTTTATGATCTGCTAACTAATAGCACGACGTTTTGTTTATTAACTTATTACAAACCCAGTGCAATAATTCAATCCTGTTTCAACACTTTATCACTGTTTTAAATGTGTGTTTTATACAGTTTTCACTATGTGTTTTTACACTTTTCTTTTTAAAGCCTAATAGTCAAGCCACGTGTGGAAAATGTTGTTCTGTATGCGCCTATCGTGTATATGTATGTATGACAATACAACTATAAATATTTCATTTGTATTTTCTATTATTTGGAGATTGACAAAAGTACACATCAATATGACAGGCAGTCTCAAATACAGAGGAATGCATTTAAATGGCTACGTCTGCATCTGTTCTAGTCTATTAAAAACAAAGCCGCTTTGTTATATATCAATGTTTTGATCTGCCACAAGAACGTAATTTAATTGAAAATACCTCAAGTTGAGGGCCTTTCTCAGCAATTTTTAGGCGTGATTAAAAAAAGAGATGAATTAGATTAATTAATTACAGAGCATGATTAAATAATCACACTTTTTTTTTTAATCTCTTGACAGTACTAATTAAAACACATGTTTCGCAATAAGCACAATATGCACAACTATAACATCACATCTCACTCTCACTTTAAAACAGTCAACTCTTCCCTACCCCTTCCATTTCCTAACCTGACTCCCTCTTTCCTGTTCCCTTTACCCTCACCTAGATGTAACACTGCTCATTTCCCTACCCTAACTCCCTCTTCCCTGTTCCCTTACCAAGGTGTAACACTGCCCTCTCTTTTAATATCCTCCCTTTAATAAAGTGTTTCTTGCCCTTCCTTTGATAGGGCTGATGATAAAAAAAAGAAGAAAAATAAGTACATATTTCACAGAACCCAGTTCCGTTTCAGCATAAAGCTTTCACAGGTACAAACAATTATCATATTCCAAACCTGTGCATCAAAACAGTTGTTTTAATTAGGATGGAAGGAAACACATTTGATGTTGTCAAGCTATTTCAGGTGCTAATAACTCTAACATGAAATACACTATTCTGTGCAAAAACTACGGCACACCTTGGCTTTACGAATACATCTACAGCACACTAAACTATCAACAAATTATCACCTTATTGCCATAGATTATAGTGCCACCTATTGACACAGAGGGGTGTTTAATTAATTAATAAATTTTGGCTCTTACCTAACCCATAGACCTATATCAATATGAACCGTCGCAACCTTGTTATGTTCAGCAATGCACGTGCAGAAAAGTAGAGGCGTGGCTTCTGGTAGATTGGCAGAGGCAGTGGGAGAAAGTTGATGCTGTTTCGGGTGGGACATCGAGACAGTTTCTCAGAAACTCCGGATAGCAGCTTTAAAGATCATTTTAAAAAGTGCTGATTAAGTGAAACTTGCATTGTCGAGAATGGTTGAGTGACTTCTTTTACACAAGAAGGGTTTGACTTTAGTTTGTCCAACATTTGATAACACAGTGATGGATGAAAAAAAACAAAAAAAACTTAAAAACAGTTGAAAGTTGAGGTATAATGTCGTAGTTTTGCTGCAAATGAGGTCAAAACAAAAAAAAATCCAAAGCCCTCAATCAATATAATAATCCATTCATCTTCCAGTTCCATTTATTCTGAGCAAACACAGTGGTATTTAGTAGTACATATAACATTCAGTTCAGTGGGTAATTTAGAAACTCTAATTGACAATACAATTATTTTTCAACTAAAATGTTGGATATTAATTAACAATCTCCAAGCTCGGATGCATCGTTCCTAATTTTCTCATCAGGCCTATAAAGTAACGCAGAACTGAAATTTACAAAAGAAGAAAAGCCAAGTCACAGTGTCGTGTATAACGAAATAAAGTCACGAGCATTAATTCAGGTGATGTAGAAGGCTATTCATTAGTGTTAACAGCTTTAGAGTTGACTCATTTGAGGGTGCGATGTAAACAATAGCACAACCCTGAGAGAAATGCATTAGTCTGATGATACGGCGGCCTCCGTAAGAGTCACTGGTGTGTAAAAAGGCTTCAAAGAGTCACGTATGAAACACATCAACAACTTTTCCAAAGAGTAGAGAAGTCACGACAGTGATAGACGTATAGAAACAAGGGGATGTCAACGCTCGTTATTTGGTAGAAATGCAGTAGGTGTGGGGTTTTATTCCAATTGTCTTGACTTATTTCAATCTTTTGTGGATAGGAATCATTATAATAAATAACAGCTGCACATTCTTTACCCCTACACACGACTCAGCTGACTCATCTTCACTGTGATCATAGTCTGACTCTTTGAGATTGAAAAACAGTAATTACTGTGACTTAGACTGTGCCACAAATGCTACAGATCAGCCAAGTGCAATTAGAAGTCTGCGTGTTTGTGTGTGTGCGCAAAGAAATAGAGTATTATTGCTTGAGGTACTGTATATGGTCGTGAACACTGCTGGTAACCATAGCAATGTTGAAGAGGATAGAATGAAGATAGTGAAACATCCAAAGCTTGAGAACCTGTAGAAGGTTGAATTGAATTGAAGGTTGAAACATTGACAGCAATGAACGCACTAAGGGACAGAATAAAAGCAAATAAAAACTGCACCAGATTAATGCATTTTAGCACTTGTTCCTGAATCGTGAAGTTTGTTACTAAGGATGTACTTCCACAACTTTTTTACTCAATGTCAATATTGCCTCCTTGTGCAATAAAACATCAGCATGAATCATACATACCATTAGTACTTATTTTGTAGATAATTTTATCCACTGACATCGACATCCATTGTCAGCTGCCAGCCTTCCTCAGAAGTGATATGCCTTGATGTGTGTGATGCTCTGATGCTTTTGTGTGTGTGATGCTCTTTTGGAACTTGTAGGGCCACATCAAGGCATATCACCTCTGAGGAAGACTGACAGTTGACAGTCGAAACATGTCAGGGGATAAAAATTCCTGAAAAACCTTGTCTGAATAAACAAAACCTTAACATATACTGTAACCAATGAGTTGCATACATTTCAAACTTAAACTTAAAAATATTCTACAGTTGAATAGAATGTATTAGAAAACCCTGACAAATAACCTCAATAAATCCAAAAGAAAAATAATAAACATGGATACAGATCCTGCGGGGAGTCTGGAATAGATTCTTGTATTAAAGTTGTATATCAAAGATTATAGATGCAGGCCTAGATAAATAATACTGTTTTTTGTGGGGTTTTTTTGCTGATATTGGATTGATATCAGTATCAGATTGGGACACCCTGACCACTAATAACCAACTTCACCACAAAGGAAAGCTTTAAACCTAGATTAAAATCATCAACTTCAATTATTGCTTTGTTTGAGACTGCCATACACAGTCTAACAGCTGGGAAATGTACAGTATCTGCAAACTATCAGCACCACTGCTTCATGTATCACACTGTCTAATACAGCCTCCGTCTTTGAAAGAGACAAAGATTTGGCTGCGAGTAGAGAATGAGGGTTAATATTTCCACTAACAGCTGCATACGCTGCATTACCGAGAACATTTTCATTCTTTTTTTTTGGTTCTTTCAAGAGTGAGTGAGTGAGAGGTGTTGCCATGTTGATCCAGCTGTGCAAAACAGCTGCCGTGTGACTAAATCTTAGCTATTAAAAATGTCTCAAATTAGGATGTTTGAAAGTCAATTAGTCCGTTACTTTCATGTTGGTGCTTGCTTAATAATCCAAGAACTTGTAATTATAAATTGCATCATTTTTATCTGAGGGGGATTGTAAATGCAGCCAACAGGCCACATGCAGTCCTACAACAACCTTTAAGTGGCCCTGCCTGTGGTCCAAAAACAAAAGCTGAAGATTATTGACTTCAGTTCTGAAGTGAAAACAACACTCGCTGTAGCAGCAGCATGTGGAATTCAATTCAACATTATTTATATAGAGGAATTGACTATACAATTTAAGATTTTAGTTCCTATTTTTTTAAGGCTTTGTCTCTAGTAGTTAGGTTTACGCTTTCATACAATATTTAGCTTTTTACTTTTTTTTAATAAGTAGGTTTTAAGTTTAGCCTTAAAGGTGGAGTAAAAATGAGTTAAAACAAGTTTTTTTTTCTATCAGCTCTAAAGGTTGACAAAGTGTAATTTGTAATAAACTTACTTTACATCTTCATGAGTTTGCATGAGATGTGCCGGGCTCGTGTATGACCAATTTCATTTTTAGACTGGCCATCTGGCATACTGGACATCATCCCGGTGGGCCGTCGACCCAACGTGGGTCTATACTTTTTTATTTTTTGACAAGCGAGTGGAGGTAGACATGATAACAGGTGTCCAAAATGGCCCAAAGTGGCAAAAACATAGAGTGAAAAGTGACTAAAATGGGCAAATAAAGAGGAACCAGTTGGTATGTAACGGCTAGTTCCTATTTTTTTAAGGCTTTGTCTAGTTAGGTTTACACTTTCATACAATATTTAGCTTTTTACTTTTTTTTAATAAGTAGGTTTTAAGTTTAGCCTTAAAGGTGGCGTAAAAGTGAGTTGAACAAGTTTTTTTTCCATCAGCTCTAAAGGTTGACAAAGTGTAATTTGTAATAAACTTACTTTACATCTTCATCAGTTTGCATGAGATGTGCCGGGCTCGTGTATGACCAATTTCATTTTCAGTATTTCTGCAAATGAACTACTTTTAACTTTGGAGCATCTTTATCTTTTTAAAACAGCTTGGGATGTGCCAGCGTCAGATGTTAACAAACTATTAACTTTGTTTAGGAGTGCAAATATCTCTTTTCTCTTCTGCATTGCAGCCTTTTGAGATATGAGGCAGATCAAACCAACAATTTGTTACTCAAAAAGTGCTATCACTGCAGTGTTACAGTTATTTTATTTTTTTTTATTGTATTTCATTGCTATTCCTGTTATTATGTAAGGCTTTTTTATTTTTGGATTAGTTTAAAAGGGTCCCAGTGTAGGATCACTCCAGACATATTAATCCAGTAGAATAGCTGTATTAATTAGCCAATAGGAGTGATGCATACATTCATTGACTGGTGATTTGAAACATTGTCAATACATAAATAAATAAAATATGGAGATCACAACAAACACATGAACTTGTGAGATTAAAAGAAGCAGAGTTGGTGTTGCGTATCGACTGGTGCTCCTTGTTTCTTGTGATCAACTTCCGTGTGTGTAACAGACACAGCATATAGTCAGTCCACAATTTATATTGGTACCACTTGGACTGAAACACCGGGGTAAAAGGGGGTAACACTTTACTTGAAATTGTATACATAAGGGCAGGGGTAGACTGGCCATCTGGCATACTGGACATCATCCCGGTGGGCCGTCGACCCAAAGTGGGCCTATACTTTTTTATTTTTTGACAAGCGAGTGGAGGTAGACATGATAACAGGTGTCCAAAATGGCCCAAAAGTGGCAAAAACGTGGCGTGAAAAGAGTGAAAAGTGACTAAAATGGGCAAATAAAGAGGAACCAGTTGGTATGTAACGGCAAATGATAGCTTATAAGGGAAAATGTGAAACAATAGTGAAAAAGGGCAAAATATAGCAAACAATAGTGAGAAATACCAAAAATGTGGAACATAAAGAGGCAAAATGTAGAGAAAAAAGAAAACAAGCGGTATTTATTGGGCAAAAGTTAGCTTATTTGGATGAAAAGTGGCCAAAAAAAAATTAAAGAAAGGACAAAAATTGGAAAAAATTGTCAAAAAAAACATGCAAAAATGACAAAAAAATATATGAAGAAGGATATATTTTTTGGCAAAAGGTAGTTAAAGTCTGAAAAATTTGTCAAAAGGGGCAAAAATAGGACAAAGAAGTTGCAAAATAGCCGTTCTGGACCAAAAATGCCAGGGTTGAATATCTGTCCCAGTCCACCTTTGCATAGGGCTAACATTACGCTGTCATTATCGGTCATTAGCATGAATAAGGTGTCATGAAGGCTGTCATTATGTGATGTTCGCTAAACTAAACTACTTTAGCTTAATGATGATGCCTTTGGAGCTAAGTTGGCATTTTTTGGGTTAGGTAGAGGAACCTAGTGGGGTTAGGTAGGTTCGGGTTAGGGTAACAAACAACAGTCTTCATGACACCTTATTCATGCTAATGACAAGTGTCATATCTTAATAATGACAACGTAATATCAGCCTTTAAGCATAAAACTTCAAATAAAGTGTTCCCGAAAAGGGCTCCAGCCGACTCGGATTTTTTGTCCTGTCCGGTCCAACAGAATCTGCTTTAGTGTACTGTAATCTAGCAAATGACATAAGCAACAAAACATTGCAATTTGAGTAAAAAAAAAAAAATGGTTCCAATAGGGTAACCATTGGTGACAATAGATCATCATTCTTCTTCTTGGTCTTTGTGGTCTTCTTCTCTGTGGTCCTCCTGTTTACCTAGCAGCTCCACCTGCAACATCCTTTCACCAATTTATCCCTTATCTCTCCTCTGCACATGTCCAAACCAACCCAATCTGGCCTTTTCTAACCTTATCTCCCCACTGCTTCAACTTAGCTGTTCTTCTGATGTACATTTCTAATCCTGTCCATCATGGTCACTCCCCAAAATTTAAAAATAGTGTTTTACTGACGATCAAAAATAATTGCAATGAAAGTAAAGGATGAAGAAGGTTGAATTCTGCATTGCACAATTGGAAAAGAATATTTTTTTTTATCTTGATGGTGCTGTTGTAAATGTATATTTAGCAAACGATCATTTTGCATTATTAAAATGTCTACTTAATTATGATTTAAGATCTACAATCAATAAATAAAATTGTATCGTAGTTGCATAATTCTTCCTTTGAGCCAGATAATGTGTATATTCTACACGTTTTATGGCTCCCTGTGAGCTGCATCTAAAAGGGAAAGAAGACTCATTTCTCCTCATAGCATATCCTGCTTTTAATTAATAACTTTCCCAGAGTAGAAAGCTTTCAGCATTTGCAATTAACGTAATTCACTACACGGTTCATGTGAAAAAGCTTTCTCGATGACAGTTAGAGAATAGGTGAGAAACGGCAGGTGGTGTCATCTGACGTCTGTGTTCATCTTCAAAAGTTAATTTTCGTGCAAGCCACCCTTCTAAATATATCTGTATTGATTTTCAATAAATGCCATATGAGCACCAGTAACAGTAGGACATTTTATTAGTGTGCATCATACGTGGAGTTTGTGGGGGGGAAGGGGGGCATTGCCCCCCCCAGAATTCAACGTTTTCATTTAAGTTTTCCCAAATTCATTCCAACAAATACAATTCTTAATGTAATGTACATAATATACATATACTTTATGTTAAGTGCCAAAAACACAGTGACGAGGAAATGATAAAAATGGCGATATAAAATTCAAAGGTTTACAAAATAAACCACCAAGTCTCTGCCTCCATGTTAACGTCTATCTCCCATATTACAGCACATGTATCGAGTGTTGTATATCATGTAGAACATAATAAATAATAACACTGCTTAATTTGAGCAACTTTACTCTCTACTTCTTTAAGTTACATTGGGGGCTGAACATTTCAAGCTGCGTTTTGGATTGATTTTGACAAGCCCATCATACAGCTTTCAAAACTTATGGTACAGAAATGAAAAAATAATAATAATAAAAACAGTTAGATTGGTACATTTGTTTTCATTCCTTATTTTTGAAGCAAATAAGGATATTTATTATATCTTATATGTATTTATTTATTTTATTTATTTAGTTTTTTGCTGCCCCCCCCCGGCAAGAATCTCAAACCCCTACAATATGTTGAAAACTTTTGTAATCAACGCAATTGTCCATTATGTCGCATAAAACTTCCAAAAATAGAAAGAGGATGGCCTCTTACATAATTATATGCTTTGATTTTCATTTATTTTTCTCTTATTGCAACCAGTTGGATTGAAAAGGATTTCTCCTGATGACACAAAAGAAAACATTTCTCAAAGCCTTCAGGGCAATTTCCTTCTTTTTATCTCTTTGGAAACACCACACCCAGTGACAAGCTGGTGCTAAAAACAACATTCAATTTTTTCTTTAAATCCCACCACAATCCTCTGTTTTTACCTCGGTTGAAAACTCAAGTTTGACGTCCCGCAGCTGCTGGAGATGAAGGCTTAAATGCGTGCAGCCTTACCTTTCACACCTGAATGCTACTTTAGCCACGGTAAAAAGAAGAGCCTTCTATCTTCTTTGTTTCTTTAAGGGGTTCGTTGCCCACTTTTCTTCGCCCTTGTCTCTGTTTTTATTCATTCTCTGCTTGCAAATTGTGATATTGTGCAGATTTTCCACTTCCAAAAGCTTGGTGTATTTGTGATTTTGTATTATTTTCAACCTGGAATTTGTACATACTGTCACTACTAGCTAATACCCTGTAACCAAACCCCCATTAAACAGTACAGGGAAGGTAATCAGTGGAAAAAGGAGGGAATCCTACTTAATCTCTCTGCACTTACACTCAAATAACACAGGAGGTGCCAAACACAAGAAAGGATGATTACCCATGAATGGATATGAACCAAACACAAAAGTAACCAAACAGATTCCACATTATACGAATGTTAATTCAATTAAATTGGTTGGATAATGTTTAATTTAATGTAAACCTCAATCCATGTGTTTTTACTGGTGATCGGACTCAATAAAAAAAAAAAAAAAAATTAATAGGAGACTTTGTAATTAATTAATCTTAATAACCTAACAATATTATTTATTATTTTATTATTTCCATCACTGAGTGCTAACATAATGTGCAATCTAAATAACGAATATTATGATTGCATTGTTCACAAGGAACAAGCTTAATTTTCGGTATATATTCATGCTATTCTGGATTTTTTGTAAACTTTCTAAAGTAAAATGTGTTTTTGTGTAATAAAATAAAAAAAAAACAGCAATTAGTACAGAACATTCCTGAAAAGTGGAAACCAGTGCAAAATATTTAGAAATTCTAATATCTGTGCCATGAACTAACTTGACCAACGGATGAAGCTGATGAATTTAGTTTGAAGTAGTCTTTCAGAAATTGGGTAAGACAAAGCTATTTGTAGCATTGCTTCTAGCCCCGCCCACAACCTCTACCACCGAGAGTGGTCAGGTGTCCACTACAATCATTTATCGAGTGACTTTACTAATTCGTTAGTCATGTACTTATTTATTTTGGCTCTGAACCCTGTCATCTTTTACAGTGTGGATTGGAGACGCTACATGCTGGGACTAGGACCACTGTCCCTGCTAGCTGCTACATGTTTAGCATTGAGGTGGTAGCTGTCAGTGCCCAATACTTTCACGGACAGGATGCTTTCAACGCATGCGCGTAGACTATCACTTCCTTCACCCGCAATCCTTACGACAGAGCTACTGGGACGTGATATTTGAACGTAAACCGACCATACGACGTTTGTTAAATATTTTTGTAGTACGCATTTAAATATGAGACTGTTTTGTGGCGTTTTTAATTGTTAATTTAAAAAAAAAAAAATATATATATATATATATATATATATACATATATATAACCAAAACTAAAATAAATCGGAATTCACTCGAAACATACATTTCTAATTGTTTTTAAATAATGGAGACGTGTTTCACGCATGCGTTGGGAGGATCTGAAACGCTCAGACCCGGGTGTAGACGAGTTGCGCACATGCGTTGAAAGGATCCGCTCCGTGAAAGGATTCGGCACTGCTACATGTTTAGCATTGAGGCGCTAGCTGAGGCTAGAAGGGCTCCGGTGAACGGCAAACCCTTTCTTACACAATTTTTTCACACAATTTTTTTTTAATATAAAAAATGAATGCCCTTGAAGCACAGCAACAACTTCTCAGGTCTGTGCATCAGTATTATGGGTATACCGCATAAACCTGTGCTATTAGATAGCTTCCGCGCTGTTTGGAGTGCCAAAAAAAGCAATTAACTGCATTATTTATTTTTTTTTCAGTGTGTTATTTTGCTGTATTCATTAATCGCAATTAACGCGATAAAGTCCCAGCGCTAGTATTTGCACATAGAGGCGTCTCCAAAGATGGCATTTTTATGTTGGTTATAACACAAAGTTAATAATGTAACTATTGTGAGCTACAGCATCAAACAGTGTCTTTATATTGGATATTTTCTCTTCTTATACTATTCATTGTCAGCATCCCAGATGATTAGCGGTTTCTGGCATTGTCAGACGAGCCCTTCTGGCACTAACACACTTTATGTTCAAAGGCACTTGAATCAAGATTCTTCCTCATTCCAATGCTGCGTTTGAACTGCCAGCCTGGAGCGGTAACCTGGCTACATTATGTGTGAATGTTCCATCAGAAAGCTCCTATAACATATATATTTATAAGTGTAATGTTGGAATATTCAAACCACACGTAGTCATGCATACTTTTTTTTTTATTTTCAGAAAGTGTTAAAGACTTTGTTATATTTTAAATTTGTAACAAATTTTCCTAAGAGAGTGTCTCTCATACTGACCAGTTTTTGCTACACCTTTTTTTTTTCTTTTTTTAAATCTCCTTTTCTTTTTTTGCGGTTGTTTTTCAATGTTGCTTCTCTTTCAAGTGGAGGGAACCATAACTGAACATGACATTTATGACAAGGGGGATTTTCTTCCTGTTCGGTTCTCCTGCATCACTGGTTTGGGAATGTCAAGAGCCTCCGACAACAGAGTTCTCTAAAACATTAATAACATATTCAGAGAACATTAACATCTTATTAATATTAACATCCATATGTCCGTTATTCAAATCCACTTCTGCAGCCTTTTCCATGCATGGTATAACAGCCATAACACTAAAAACTGGAGTATGTACTAGATGTAAAAAATGAGTTGGCTAACTTTAATACAGCCTCGAACGAATAGAAATCCCCAAAGACAGTGAGTGTGAGCAGAAAAATGTGAAGTATGCTATGTTGCATGTACTGTACATGTAAATCCGTGCAAGCCAACTCACAAATTATGAGCACATCTTTTTAATTATCGGGATTAAAGTGGTGGAAAGCGATCCGTGCATGCTTCTAGCTCACTACACTAGAGTGCATTAATTTCTCTGTCTGTTTTTTCATCACGACCATATTGACTAATCATCAGTCTGCGAATAAAGGGCAGAAATAGAACACAGTGACTCTGAGCCTCCTAATTGCTCATGGAAATTCACTCCAGTCCTGCAATTCTCTCCATTAACCCAACCATACTTTTAACGCAGCCTTTCACACATCGCAAAGTGTGATGCCTCCATGTGCCAAAATGAAACATAGACCTTTTCACTCGCCAGATTTTGTTTTTCAAGAACGCCTCAGGGGAAACGTCGGGCTCCAGTGGAGCTGGAACAGTCAGCTCTCCTCACAAGGAGCTGATCTGAGTTTTGTAAATGGATGGCCTTACATGAACCTGAATGAATTAAACATTCTGCATTGTAGAGCTCAGTGCTTGGTGTGGGGGTCATTGAAAAAAAAAAAAAAGGGGGGGGGCATATTCTAAACATGTATTTTCAAACAAATTGGGGCGGTTTGCTTTCGTGTAAGTTCCTGCAACAATATAGGAGTGAAGTGAAGAATTTCAATTGATAAAAAATAGAAAATAAAAACAAGTCTGCAGGCTATGGTTTAGCAGAGAGCACAGGCTGTTTCCTTTACAAACAAAAAAAAACAATTAGTTTCTCCGTATTGCAAAAAACAAGATTATTTATTCTCAGTAGCCAACCTTAGACTTGTCCTCAGGCTTTATGCGACATTTTATTTTAGAGATAGCACCAGGGAGGAGCTGAGGAGAGCTTCAAACCCCAGGCGTTAAAAGAAGCCTGGTTAAAGATTGCGGAGTGGGCAGCTGTGGGGTAAAAATAAACCTTTCGGTAGGGAAAAGATGAGCTTGAAAACAAGATTTACAACTGTATTGAGGCAGGGAATTAAGTATTTCACTTATGTTGTAACATAATATAGATAGAAATAAGAATATATGCAGGATAGAAGCAACAGTTCACAGTCACGGTTGGCAAGAAGCTACATTTCAACCTTTTTTTGGTTGTGGCTTGTCTGAGGCTCTTTATTTAGGTTTGTTTGTGCTAGACTGTAGTGGAGGCTTCATTTGAAGTTATTGCACAAGAATCTAATGATTCTGACTATGAAATGATTACTTTGATCTAGGTAATAGTCAGACTCCCCGATGTTACCTGGGGAACGCACTTGAAAACTGAGTTTCACCTTGAATTTTAAAAGCCTGGAAAGCTGAAAAGACTTGGATAAAAATAATAGTGAAACTTAAATCTGAGGTGAGCCCATGCCCCTTAATTTACTCCATATAAGACCAACATCAGGTCTGCACCGAATCCAAAGAGTGAATGTCCCACATTTGGGTCTCTGGAGGTCTGGCTGTGCATACTGACAGCTTTTTAAGCCTCATGTTTGCCAGGTTAGAATTCTCCTGGCTTTATGTCAGTTTTAGGATTCATAGGCACCGTCCTCTTCTTAAGGCAGGCATACACTGTGCAATTTTTGGCCCATTTTCGACTCGTGCGACTATTTTGTGGGATCGTGCGAGTCTCTGCTAGATCGTGTGTCGTGCATCGTGTAGTATACATGGGGTCACGAGAAGCGATTAACACCTCACGACCCAGCTTCCGATCACCAAACAGGTTTGATTTCCAGTTGCTCCTCGTGAGGGTATCGCACAGTAGAAGCAGTGCCACGGACCGGCTCACCGTAAACGCTCACTGTAGGGCCACTGTAAAATTGACGGACTGTACTGCCCACATCGTCTTTTCTTTTTTAAAGCTCTTTTTGCTGAGATATGCGAGTGTCTCTCCACTTCTGGGTTCTTCTTCGTCTGTTTTAATGGCAACACTTCAGAGTTCTTCTTATTCTTCTTCTAATTTGTACGTTGCACAGCTTGTAGCCTTGTACGGTAGTGCAATGGGCTATATGCACGCTTCACTTCTGCATTTGAGTGAAGCCGGTGAAAGAATTTCCAGTTCTGTATTATGACAAATGACAAAAGTTTTCATATTAATCTCATGCAACTCAACAATAGCAGTAAATAGCAAAGAGCATCTTATACAGTACATTTGCATAAGCTACTGGTCTTTCACTGATAAACAGTTTTTTCCATAAATAAACAGATAGATAGATACGTGGATAGATACATAGATAGATACATAGATGCATAGATAGATACGTAGATACTGTAGATACGTAGATACGTAGATACGTAGATAGATAGATAGATAGATAGATAGATAGATAGATAGATAGATAGATAGATAGATAGATAGATACGTAGATAGATACGTAGATAGATACGTAGATAGATACGTAGATAGATACGTATATAGATAGATAGATACGTAGATAGATACGTAGATACGTAGATACGTAGATACGTAGATACGTAGATACGTAGATAGATAGATAGATAGATAGATAGATACGTAGATACGTAGATACGTAGATAGATACGTAGATACGTAGATACGTAGATAGATACGTAGATACGTAGATACGTAGATAGATACGTAGATACGTAGATACGTAGATAGATACGTAGATACGTAGATAGATACGTAGATAGATAGATAGATACGTAGATAGATAGATAGATACGTAGATACGTAGATACGTAGATACGTAGATACGTAGATAGATAGATAGATAGATAGATAGATAGATAGATAGATAGATAGATAGATAGATAGATAGATACGTAGATAGATACGTAGATAGATAGATAGATAGATAGATAGATAGATAGATAGATAGATAGATACGTAGATAGATAGATAGATAGATAGATAGATAGATACGTAGATAGATAGATACGTAGATAGATAGATACGTAGATAGATAGATACGTAGATAGATAGATACGTAGATAGATATGTAGATAGATATGTAGATAGATACGTAGATAGATAGATACGTAGATAGATACGTAGATAGATACGTAGATAGATAGATAGATAGATAGATAGATAGATTTAATTGTCGGGCCTGAAGCAGTGACAGAAATTATTTTTTGACACGGCCAGAACAGCAACACATTTAGCACAATAAAACACATTTACTACAATAAAACACATAAAATTGGCTTAAAAACATACAATGAGGATAATTTTATTCAGAGTTGCTCCACTTGTTTTATGTTTAGTAGGCGCTAATGCTACTTTAATAGCTGCAGCTATGTTTTGATATCATTTTTTACCTTGTATAAAACCTAATGTCCTCATCTGAAGCCGCAAATCGTTCTAAGTCAAACTTGTTCCTGATGCATCTCCTCCATCCGTCTCCGGAGCGCCGCGTTCTCCGCCCAGACCAACTCTATAACACTGAGGACTACGTTCAATGCACCCGGCTCAGCACAGGAGCAGTAGTCGTGGTCAGGACATGGTACATTCATTTCCTCCTCTGGGTCCTCAGAGGGAAAGTCTAGTCGCTCTCTTTGCTCCCAAACACCAGGACGAGGTGCAGGAAGGGAGTAATTATTCCAATGAAAAGGAACGAGGACGCCTCGACCGACACCCTTGTGCATTTGAGCGCTGCTTCATGTCAGGGTTAGAGGTTAGGGTTTATCTCTCTGGATGTTGATGACCCACTTTTTTCGCAGCTCATCCTCTTCTGGGATTGTAAAAAACTCAAAACTCAAACCTAGCTGAAGCTGTACACTTAGGGACGCACAGTGGTATCTGGATTTTGGATGTCATTGTGTAGACACACAACCACACGAACAGGCACAATAAAACAAAACTGTGAAAAACATGTTTCAAAAGTGTTACGACTCACTTCTCTGCTGTTTTGACTGTCCGAAAGCGGTAACAGGAAAGGCGTCATCGGTCTTATTTTCAACCGGATATACGTCACGTGTCACTGTGCGTATAGCCCATACATTTGTGAGGATTTTGTCATTATTCAGCAAATATTTGTAATTTTTTTCCTCATCAGTAGTAATAGATAGTGTTTATATCCTCCATTCTGAGCATCAGCTCACCAGCACACCAGCATCCTGCTGATAAACCAATAAAGGCCACAGGATTAATGATTTTTAGATACACTTGAAAATTAAAAACCTGTATTTACAGAAAATGATTCCCAACTTTTATGAACCAAACATATTTAATACCAAAAAAAAGGACTACATTAAGTGATGACAGGTTGGAATGAAGCCTGCTGTGCACTTCTAAAATAAACCAAACTGACATTGCAAATAACATCTCCACAGCACAGCCACATTGGATTTCATCTCATGCTGTACTTTAATGTGGCCCATTACAACTTTTCAGAAAATTGACTTTGGCTGGAGTTACATGGGCCATATGTAACCAGATAAAATGGTGACTGAATGGAAATAGTGCCATGTAATGTGTATATCTGAACAGAGGGTGTAACCCTGTTTACGACCAAATCAGAGTCCATTTAACCTGCACGACACACTGCTTCCCTCCGCCACAGCTTTGTGTGTGCGTGTGTGTGATATGAAATAATCATAATGTGACACTTCAATACGCTGTGTTTGGAAAACAGCACCTGCGAAGAAGTGTTGGTCTAAGCAGGATACATCGCTGCGCTCAAGCAAATGGTCAGATACTATTATACAGATAGACGAAAGTGGGATATCACTGTAGTTTCACATTTTTTACAGTCTAACAATTAGTGTCAAGGAAATCCAAATACATCAGATATTAGTATAAGTGCCTCAATTAAAATGCTTTTACTGTACTTCGCTCACTGACAAGATAAAGAGCAGGTGTATTCCTGTCAAAAGTAAATTACAAAATGAAAAAAAATGTATAAATGAGTCATTGAGACACATTTAATATGTGGTGTAATGTAGTGCATTTATGCAGATAATGACATTTCCGACATTGACAAATGTGCCCTTCACATGTTTAATAGCGATTTCAAAGATGAATCTTTAATCTTTGAATGGTACCTGTAGTAAATGTTAACTGTAATCTGTATTAAAACATCATATATAGGTAATACTAGAGGTTTGTAGAGCACACAGGTCATTTTCTTTCAGTGTTGCACTTTGTAGACAGTCCCTGCCCACTCTGCTCTTTCCACCTCACTAACAAGGCAGGGTTACAGTATCTTATTCAACCAAAACCCTGAATTACAACAGTTTGATCCAGTTGAATGAAGTTAGCGTAATGTCTCACCTCTCCTTTAGGGAGAACGAACCTTCTGTTGAATAATTACTAATAATTACTCGGGGTCTAGGTCAGGGTTTTTCAACCGTGGTCTCAGGACCCCATGTGTGGTCGCCTGGAGTTTAAATGGGGTTGCCTGAAACTTTTGAAAAATTCAAATAGATTTTTGAAACATTTTAATTATTATTATTATTATTATTTATTTAAATTAAAACAACACACAATATTAAATAACTGTATTCTATACCTTTCACTCTGTCAAATATAAATCTAGTACTAAAATGTAGTAAATATACAGTATAACTAATTCTAGTAAAAAATGTCTTCGGGTTCACGAGAATTTCTTGATATAAAATGAGATCACGACCCAAAAATGTCAGGAACCACTGCTCTAGGGCCCTTAATGTTCTAATTTCACTGCAAAGAGTTCATTTGAGGTAATAACATTTTCTATAAGAGAAGGATTTTATTGTACAGGGATTAAATACAATTCCATTCCAGTCTTTTAATCAAAAGTCTCCACTTCGGTTCGGTTATATTTTATTAAAAGCTGCAATTTGATTATTTTCAAAAATGTACATTACTTTATTTCCAAAGAATGATTTAACTCTCACACATTGTGCCAACCTGGCAAACTTAGATAACTAAATAAGAACAATTACCTTCTTTTTAAGAAACCTCGCCAGAACTCACACTTTCCAAAGGAAGTTCATTAATAAAGTGCATTCATTAAGACAGTACATGTTTGGTATAGTGCTTTAATAAAGGATGTAGTGCAGGGCGATGCTTTATTAAAACAGTATTGGTAGGTTAACATTCATAGATATTAGAGTAGATATTATGTATCATTTTAAAGCTCAACATTCGGATTATTGTCACATGATTATTGTCAGCATAGATTACATTTAAAATCTCATTTAGCAGACGCTAAAGACAAAGTGATAAATTCAAGATAAATGACGATTGAAGACGTGTGCGCTAATATTTGTCCTTTAAGTTATTTTTGCATGTGCCGTAGCTATGACAACTTTCTGGCCATGCTTTGCTGGTTAATTACACTGATAACTTTGCTGTTGCCAAGGCAACCATCTATATCTACCTATCTACTTATCTATCTATCTATCTATCTATCTATCTATCTATCTATCTATCTATTCAATTCAAAACAGCTTTATTGGCATGACAAACTGATATACGTGTGTGTGTGTGTGTGTGTGTGTGTGCGTGTGCGTGTGGGTGTGTGTGTGTGTGTGTTTTACAGTAAAGTAAACGAAGACTAATAACCAAAGACATTATAATGCACATTTCTAAGCTTGAAATATAATTAAAAAGAATCATAATAGAATAAAATAAGATTTTTTTCCTAAGAATGGTGACATAATTACAAAGCTGAGGGGAGTTTGATCTTGTACTTTTCTATTTTAAATGTCTTGTCGATTATGTTCTTTTTGTCACCACGTAACAATCGTTGGTCTCTGACATTATTAAAACTTCGATCATGCGTTTGATGTGTACCGCTTTCAGTCCATTGTGCCACCCTGACTGAGGTTTTAGGCGTGTTCATTGTTGAATCCACTAAATATTAAAAGAAAAACCTGTTCCCAGGGAGTTCACAGACATGCATATAGTTATCCTTTGTCTAGAAAAAAATCCAGTATTTTCTCCTCTATTTACAGTTCTGTCTCAAACAGTCTTTGTAAGCAGCAACACTATTTTGTACGTCAGGTGGAGCCCTGTTGAGTCCGACTGGCTGCAATTTTAAACACCAGGCTTCAGGCTATGAGTCGATATTGGCTTTAAAACATTTTTAAAAGGCTTTTTAATTGTGACCAGGTTTGCACCAGACACGAGATTTAAAAAAAAAAAAATAGCTCAGTGAACATGATAGTTTTATATGTGGAAAGCATGGTTTGTGATCATAAAGTAGCGGTAGATGTGTGTTTAGGTGTCGAGAGGAAAAAGAAGAAAAAAACCCTCCAGGCTTCAGAGCTGTGATGCCCTATTAGTGGGGAGTCTCTAGGCGCGTAAATACATAAACAGCAATCAAATGCATGTAAACATGTCATTGCAGATGGCTTTACACAACCTTATATAGCATGTTTAAGCACCGTGGGTTAAAATTGCACCCCGTGTGTTTTACTATGACACAGATGAGACAAGGAGCTCTTTAGAAATCATTAAAAAAGCTTCAGGCTGTTATTTTTTAGGCGGGCAAAAGCCTCAATATTCAAAACGTGAAAGTTTTAGAAGGATAAAAAAAAAATGTGATGTGATTGTCATGGAAGCTGCATGGAGTAAAAAAAAAAAAAACAGCTATTCACTATGTTTAGCATTCCAGTAGCTACAGTACAACATGGGGAAGGGAAAAGAAAAGACTGAATGCCAAAAGCTCTGCTGCTAAAATGTTATCGAGGGGCTTATTAGGCTTAGCCTGTGGGCACAGGAGTTTAAGAATAGACGCTAATCACAAATCTGATACCACACTGGGACGGATATTCACATTAGGAACAGTACAGGCTGCTGTCACTAAGTTTATTTCTGATTAAAAAAAAAAAATTATTCCCGATTCAGGCTTTATTTTCTCACACAGCTAAGTACAAGTATTTTAGCGACACACAAAAAGATGTGGTGATGTAGAGTTATTTTCTGCTGTTTTGCTCTTAGCTTGATTCTTTTTTGTTTAAGCACGTAACCAAGATGGCAAATGTGCACTGTAACGACAAAAATCAGCTAATTTTAAAACCGTTACTGTCTCGTTAGCTCTCTTTCTGTAATCACAGTATTTGGAAAGGAGAGCCTTATCTTTTATTGAAGCAAGTGGGATTTTTATACTGATGCTGTTGCTTTTCATTGCGATACAAACGTTCCATTTGCCACCTGTCACAGCATGGCTGCACACAGTTATCATTAGTCTGTGAGCAATAGTGTTAGGGCGGCAGCAAACAACAAACAAAACTGCATGCACCTTCAAGGACTACTATGATTGAAATCCACAGTTAATATGAAAAATATGTGATTTGTTTTATGCACGGCATGAAACAGGACAAATAACCCCGTGTTATGTAGTTTTTTAAAGGCTGTAACAAAGAAAAGCATGTTTATGACTTTTACATTGCAAATGCAAGAATAACCCAATTACAGGAAGTTTAAAAAAAAAAAAAAAAACAGCAACCAAATTCAACAGACGCGCGTCCTTTGATAAAGTTTAATAGAAGCTGTTTGTTATGCCCACAAGCCAATAACACTGCTGTGATGACCATTTATTACTCAGTCCAAAGTGCAATTAATAAAGTCTGAAAAATGGACACCTCTCATTAGCATCCACTGACCCCTGCAGATTAAAATGATTGGCCACGCTCCCATAATTGCCACCCTTGATCAAAATGAGCTTTTCAGCAAATGATGTGACATGAGCTGCGAATCTGCTGTTCACTCTCTACAAACCTTTTGTGACAGGAGTATGTGTGATCATGCACAGGAAGTGTGAAGTGTGGCTAATGCAGCTTTCATGGAACAATGGAATTGTTTCCTATATTTCTTTTCATTTAAGTGCAACCTATGGGGCATTGTCTATATACAGTAGCCCCTCGTTTATCACGGGGGTTACGTTCTAAAAATAACCCACAATAGGCGAAATCCGCGAAGTAGTCAGCTTTATTTTTTACAATTATTATGCATGTATTAAGGCTGTAAAAAACCTCACCACACACTTTATACACTTTTCTCAGACAGGAATTAACCGCTAACCACACCGGCCTTTTTCACTGATGGTTTATGTTTATGAGAGGAGAAAAAGGAGCGCAGGGCCGCGAAAGGGAGGGACTACTGTACACGTCATTTATTCAATAAACTGACAAACCAGAGCTTTGATTAATTACAGTACATCTTACATAGGATTGTAGTGTAAGAACCTATATTTGTGTGAAGGATGGTTCAGTGTGGAGTTTGCATGTTCTCCCAGGGTTTTTGTGGGTTTCATTTTGACAGTCAAAAAAAAACTGTAATCCTCTCTTTTGCCTTTTTCCTGCCTGTCTAATTTTTACGTGAATTCACATAAATGTCATATTCCCAGCATTCTTTTGTTTGGCTGTGAAATGTAATCATCCTGATTCCAATTTGTTCCACTTCCTTCAAATTAGACATTTTGCAGTTCTCTTATTTTCCTAATTGACCGTCGGAAGCAACTGTCAACTCTTCTCTTTCACTGGAAACTGATTCTAAAGACTTTTAAGACCTTTCTTAACATATGGTACAATATCAGTAATTAAATTAATTTGGGACCCAGACCTTTGAGATTGATTTTGTGGTAACACTTTATAATAACCATCATCTATGCAGGGTAAATAATGGTAAATAGATAGTTATTTAACCTTTAGTTAATAGTTATTCACTGTTAACAAACAATGAAATGATAGTTAATGTTTTTTTAATGATTTGTAATGCTATAATTGATGTTATATTAACAGTTATCCAAATAATGATAATAGATGCTTCATAAAACATTTATAAACCATTAACAAATGACCAGGCCTGGTACATGTATGATTTTACACTAGAGTATACGTCACCAATGCAAAATTAGATAGGATTTATCTAGATTAATGCAAACGGTTACCAGTTGGCCACCGACGCATTTTCTGGACATGCCAAAAACTGTCATTGTTTTTACATCAATTGTCGACATGCTAGGAGGAGCTTAATGTGCCCCACTCCACTTCAATTTCTTAGCTACTCTTTTTTAGCATCTCGGACCCCCTAATACCCCAATGGTTTTCAGAAAGTGTCGTCCAGAAATCCAGTTTTTCTAATTTGGATTTTCCCTACACTCCTACTCACAACAAATTGATACATGAAGTCCTTTACGACTTTATCAAGCTTGAGAAAATTGCACTCTCCCATTTGAAGAAAACCTGGAAACCCTTGCTTGAACTTATTAAATCTCTTGCAATTCATATTGAAGATTGCAAATGAGGTTCCTAAACTTGTCCTTTTTAATCTTCTCCTTTTGAAGGGTCGTCACCTAAGGTTTTTACTCGTTGCCTTTTGTGTATTTTTTAGTATCTTGGCTTGATCCTGCCATTCCAGATTTTGGCAGCCACTATAAAACATCACACCACACAGTGTTCGCAAACATTATTAAATATTAAGCTAAACATTATGAAAACTCTCTATAGTAATATGGCCCAAAACTGTAATTTCATCTAGAGTTAATTGAAGTCTGGAAACTAGTAATTAGTTCCTTGGTGAGACTCTCACCCAGGCGTTGACCCTCAGTACTTGACTGACGGGAGCGCAAAACATACTTTTGACATAATTAAGTTTTAATGAGTTTTCAAGTGAATCTCATTCCAACCTAAAAGTTTTACGTTTTTACTTTCTGAGCTCTCCTATGTCATATTAAGGAAAAAAAATCAATATTGTTCACAATTGGACAAAACCAAGTTTTGACTGAGAAATAACTGCAAGGGATGATTAACTGCAAAGACAAACTTCAAAAGAAGTACACGAGAAGCAAAATGATCAAGTAAGAGAAATCTTTTGATCACAAGATATGCACAGAGGGGCACCAGGAGAGTAATTTGAGACAACTTGTGATATATGAATGACACAATATGACAAAATAAGAAAACCAGGATAAAAGCTGAATACCTGAGGCTAAAAATAACACTGATGCTATCATTAGGAATTGTGTTTATGGCCTATGTGTCATATCCAGGGTGTATCCTGTCTGTGACTTGGACCAGGACTACATGACATTACCGTATGTGCAAAAACACAAGTGTGTTTCTGCCTGCATGTGGTTCAGTGGCCAGTGTTGATGAGATGTCTATGGATTATGAGGTGTGAATGAAAGTGATTTATTTATTCAGTCATGTTCATGTCCATCCTCTACAGCAGGATTGTAAATGACACTATACAGAGGAGGGGAAAAAAAAAAATTCAGTTGTTTAATTTCCATAATTCCATTCAAAAAGTTCAATTTTCATAAATTATAGATTCAGGGCCCACAATTTAAACGATTTCAAGTGTTTATTTGAGGAACAGAACTCAAGCTGCTTGAGGTCCATTGTGAAATATCCACAGTCAGTCATGATTTGGGGTGCAATGTTCTGTTCTGTTCCTCACCCGTCTTCCTCCAAACCCTTGGACCTTGATTCCCAAATGAAAGGCAGACGTTACTTTCATCGAAAAACAGGACCTTGGATCACTGGCCAACAGTCCAGTCCTTCTTCTCCTCTTTTTTTTCTGCAAAAACTGAGACGTAAATGGTGATTTCTTCACAGTATTCAAATTTTTTGAATTCCCGTTTTTGTGGGTTTTATGAACTGGAAGCCCAAATTATGTAAAAAATAAACAAATACTTGTTGGGCCCTGTATCTATAATCTATGAAAGTTCAACTTTTTGAATGGAATTACAGTAATTAAACAACTTTTCCATGATATTCTAATTTTTTGAAAAGGGTCTGTATTATAACATGCATCTAGGATACCTTAAAGTTACCAATAGTTTTAATATGATAAAATGAGAGTAAAACAATAAGTTTATTAATTGTACATTTAATGATGAAGTGAGTAGTTTTAAATATATTCATTAGGTAATCTGGAGTGGGTTTGGGTCAGGCCAACTTGTGCAAATCCGGATCCAATCTAGATGAAACTCAGTGGAGTAATTGATTAACAAACCCAACACAACTTAGCTAGAATTCATAAAGAATGGTCAAGTATTAACCGAGATATCACTTTTGGAAATTTCCCCAAAGATGAGAGATTGGGATTTTTAAACAAATCCAGAATTAATATATTGATCCCATCCCCTCCTAAATATAATGAAATCTTCCAGAGCATAAGGTCCAGTACTTTTGATGTATTCCCGCTAACAGACAAACAAACAAACGGCAGTGAAAATGTTGCCTCTTTCATGGAGGTCCTCAAGTAAATCATAGAAATCAAATCTGACGTGAAGCCAAAAGATTTAGACCATTGTCTGCTGTTAGTTAGTACTATTATCCCTTTTTTTGATTAAAAAATCCATCTTTCATTATTAAGTGCAAAGTCCCTGTGTGGTAGAATGGAGCGTGCTCTACCTTAAGCAGTTAACCTGTTGTTTTTTTTAACAATTCCTGCCATTGGCCAGCTGCCAAAGAGAAAGAAGCTCCAGTGTAACCATCTAGAAGTAGTGAACTGTCAACAGCAAAAACAGCATTACTATAAAACAGTCAATATTCCAGACAGGCTCTCAGTGATTACAACAGTTCGACGGTACAGTTTGTAACTCATAAATATATATACCAACCAAATTCTTCTCACTTAAGAGATAATCATTCTTTTACATCTCTATCCTACACCCAAGAGAGACGTTGCCTTTGCAACACACTATCCTCCATATCTATTTCCACGCTTCTATTAATCATCCATTTATCATGCCATCTGTTTATACAGCCACAATAATGTAACCCTCCCGCCCATCCCTCCTTTCAAATATGCTGATGGATGTTCGAGACTCGAACCGTTCTTTTTGCACATACAGCACACGGTAGAAAGAGATAATGCCGCTAATATTATCAACACTGAAGTAAAGCGCAGTGTGAAATGAGCTTGGTATTTATTTGCGCCACTGTGAATGGCATGATTGCACCTTGGAGACTCAGTGTGATGAAAGACTAATCAACAAATTTGCATGCCAGTTTTTCCTAATGAACATTTGGTAATGCGGTTCATGGTTATATAGGTAACTGGGAATAGCTGTAAAAAGCTCAAATCCTGGATGTCTCTGTACAGAATTATTTCTTCTCCTTTAGATTGTAATTATTCCCAATTCTTTGAATGAAATTGTGAGGAAAAACCAATTACTCAGTGCATTTGAATTGAGTGAATGTTTTTGAGGTGTACAAGTCACCTAAAGCAGTGTTTTTCAGTGAGTGAGCCGAGGCAAAGATCCTTTTTGAATAGAGATCTTTGATTCATTTGACATTAATCATGGTTTGATTTTGTGTGACATTGTTATTGAGCTTTATATACAGGGGTGCGCAACATTTTTTTTTTTCTCTGATCCTGAGGGAAGCACCAGGGTTGTTGCTTGATGCTCACCTTTTTTAAAATACATCTATTACGTAACGGAATAGAGGGATTCAAGAAAAACAATGATATTTTACTTTAATTTAAACTGAAAATTAGCACACATAGCCTCTGACTAAAAACTAAATGTACAAGTGCTTCGTCAACTCCCAAAACCACAACAGTTACTCTTTCAAAGCACTAATAGTTTGGTTATCTGTTAAATATTTCTAAAATGAAAAACAAATTGGTAAAGAAATAAAAATAAATAGTTTTGGGTGGTTTAGGTGATGTTTGAAGCGTTCTGAAGTGGCCAAGATGGGAGGGGGGCGGGCATTGCACCTAATGAGCAGTCCATTTCCGCGTTCAACAATGAATTCCGTTTTCATTAGTCGGTTCCGTGATTCCGTTACCATGGATTTCATAGGGTCCTACAATCTTTCCTGTGGGGCGGTGCAGTCCGATCCGCAGGTCAAGTGCGTTGGCCAACTCACCAACGAGTTGGATGTGTCGTTGGTGGGCTGCTGGTTGAACGCAGCATTAGCCAATCAGGACGCAGAACACAATGCGCGTTGATACGCAGTAAAAAAAATTCATTCAAAATTGCACTGTAAAAAAAATCTGCGAAACACCGAGGCAGCGAAAGGTGAACCGCGTTATAGTGAGGGACAACTGCATATTATTATTTAGTGAAAACAATATATACCTGCCTTACCTGGTGGATTAAAAGAGAGCTGATATCTCTGCAGGAAATTAAAGACACAAAAATACGATAATGAGTTGAATCAAACAAATCCATTTGTATTATTTCATTCCCTCACCCAATGAGAATCGCTAAATTCTTATCAATTCCCATCCCGACTCAGAATGTAGGCTTATTCAAGAAGTTGACCGCTTTAATTTTGCCCCGGTAAGTTGAGGAAGTGTACAGTCGCTGTAGCCCTCTCACTATAGCAGGAAGGAGGGGCTTCTGCCTCAGCTCTACAGACAGCGAAAGACGGGGGATTTGTTGCTTGAAGTTGCTTGAAAAGTTCAAATTTTTCAGTTTTGTGCGACGAGGTCTCGCACGACTAGGTCACACTGGACAAGGTCCTAGTCGCCTGAATCACGCAAGTCGCTTGAAGGGAGTTCACTTAAAGTCGCGTCATTTACATTGATTTTGAATGTAATCTAGTCACTTCAGTCGCATTTGGTGTGAACGCACCTTTGGTGTGTGCCACCCCGTGGAAGAGAGGGGTGGGGGGAGGGGAAGTCTTTGCAACTCCAGGGTCACGCTCCCCAAAACGGGGCGCTCTCATAAACCTCCCCTGTTGCTTGATTCATGTTTTGACCAAACTCCAGCACAGATATGTCATTTCAACCACAGGGAACTGTTTTAAAGAGTGAAAAATGAGTTAATTTGTCCCCTTTAAAGCTTAGCCAAAGGATTTTGTGATTAATTACTTTTCAGATACTCCAACTACTCGCTTGGAAAATGAAGTTAAACCAAGCCAAATTGTTATTGCATGAACATTGCTACCTAGATAGTTATTTTTAAGCAACAATGCCTTTCCACACATTATATAGTGATGGGTCTGGTCAACTGGTAATGGATTTTACATACATTTTGTCTGTTTATTTATTTACTTTACTATACAATAAGTTGCCAGATTCAGCCATGGGTTTTGAAAATCATCAAAATGTACACGTTTTCACAGTGTGTTTTGATAAGAAAAACAGCATTTAAAAAAATAATTCCCATTACAATTGAAAGTGCAATACTTTGTCCGTTCAGGCTAATCTCAAACAAGCATTTTGCCAGGAAACATGTATAACCTTGGCTCACTTTTATGTCAGCACCCACACAGAAACTCGGCAAAATTCCTGGAATGACAATTTGTGTAGGTTGCAAAGTCTGCCCGCTAAATTACTAATGACACCTGTGTGAAGCCTGCTTTCTTACCTTGTGCTTGGTTTTGCATTGTCAGTAAAAAGCCTCTGGACATGCTTAAAGATGTCGAGTAGGATTAAGTGTGCTGTCGGTTTAAATCTGGGAAATAAAGTAAACAGGATTAATGCAAAAGCTGGAGTACTCTGTTTAACCAATCAAATCAAACAGTGAAAACAGATAGTTGCTATGGCAGCAACACCTCCTCACACAAAAGAGCTGTTCTGCCTTGATTTCTATTTTTTCTCCCTGCAGATCTATACCGCTCGGAAAAACAATATTTTATCTCCCTTTGTATCATGACAGGATGAACTGCAGTAAAAGTCAAATAATGTGAAAGAGAAAATAAACTGGGCTCCTCTCTTTTTAATCGAAGAAACCATTTGGATTTACTGGCACTGCGAATGCAGACACTTGTGGAATCTTTTCAAGGTTTCTGGCTTATTCATGTTGATAAAAAAGAACTTCTTCAAAATCCTTGTGACGGAGGTGACATTTCAAACACTGAATGAAACTCAGACACTAGACATAGAATACATGAACTCTAAACTGCGGATGTTTGGACATCTGTGTTCCTGCCATGCTCATAGGCATTACAAGTAAGTATTTATTAAAGGATCCTTCCATCTGTCCTTCCATCATTACTGCTTCTGCCATTTATTCCTGGCTAAGGAACTAACGTTTACCGTTTGTGACAGCCGACGTCCTAATATTTTGACATCCGTCAGAACATTTTTGTCAAAGAAAACATGTAAGTACACTATATACAAGCGTACACTATATACAAGCAGCTTGGCCTACATACAGCGACACTGTGTTTTAAAAAGTCAAAGTTCTGAGTGGTTTGAAAGTATGTTTTTGAGTGTCTGTTATCAGGCTTTTCCTTTTGGAAAGCACATGAATGACCACATTTTATTCCATCCATTTTAGGATCCAGGAAGCCTGTTCACTACTATGCTATTTTTAACACACACACAAATAAATAAATAAATCAAATCTGACAAGTTTTTTTTTCTTTATGTTACTTGACTGCCAATGATTAACGAGCATTACACCTTGCCTGGCTTGGAAAAAACTCAATAAACTTGATATGCAGTCAACACCAATGTTTTTGTCTGCTGTCTGCTTCAAAAAATCTCCCTTTCTCTCCTTTATTTTCCATCCACTCATTAGAGCTGTACTTCCCAGGGCTTTTGTGTGGGAGTACAAAAATAAGGCAGCCAGAAAGAACATGAAAAGAATTGCTCATAAGCTCATAAGCATGGGGACATCAATATAGACAAGATAAAGATATACCAAACCAAGAGTGACAATGATGTTCGTGTTTATTTAAAGGGGGGGTTTCATGTTTTTTACAGGTACATAGCACCATTCTATAGAATACTCAAATAACTATCCTACCCATTTTTTTTTTCTCTAGAAAATGCAGCAAATATAAAAAAAAAAACTTTCAGTAGCACATGGTTCATGATGCTTCAATTTCGCATCTGTCTCTTTAAGAAACTCCAAGCTCGTCTGACCCACCCATGAACACTCCCCCTTCAGTACTCATGCAAACGCTTTTTACACTTCTGTTTTTCTGTGCGCTCTATTTGGCTACTTTCTACATTTTTACATCACTACAATACATTAGAATGATTATCAAAGTGAGCAATGCTAATGTACGGACAGTGATATCTCTTCCCTGTCACCGACACACACACACACACACACACACACACACGCACACGCGCACGCTTACCTGTGCTGCTGCTACCGCTGCTGGCTCTATAGTCCAGAATAGGGATTGCATTGTGTCTGTGTACTTATTAATCCACTTTCAAATAAACTCTTGTTTTAAAGGGGACATATGCTAAAACCCTTACATGCATTTTGTTGTATATTTACAGTGTTCAGAAGTACAGAAAAGTTCAAATTAGTCTCTTCAGGTGCACCGTTGATATCTTTATGTTCTGTTTTGCTCATATTTTTCAATCTGTTTCGATTTTTCGATTCTCTATTACGTTTTTTGAACAATAATGTCACAGTATTTGCAGCGGAACTGCCAAATTAGTACATCGACTCCAGGCCCAACACTTTGAGCAATCCGCCATTTTTATTTCTCGCTTTTATTTTGTAGTCCAAGCTCCAGGATGCCGAAGCTACGAGAGGATAAGTCAAAATGTTCGGTTGTTGGATGTAGTAACCCACACGCTTCATTACACCGTCTCCCAGCATCAGAGCCTTTTCAAAGTGCCTGGTTGAGTTTTATTTTTCACGGAAATGTACCCACATCTGTGGGTACGGTCATTTTTGTGTGCGCGAAGCACTTCAAGGATGACTGCTTCAGCAACCTCCGCCAGTATAAAGAAGGATTTGCCAAAAGACTTTGTCTGATTGAGGGTTCAGTTCCTTCTATCTTTGGAGACGACGAACAGAGCACTTCGGTGAGCCGTAAATAACGCTAAAAAGTGTGATGATAAGATGTCCCTGTCATTGTTTTGTTAGCATTAGCAGTTGCACCGTCTTCATATGTTAGCGCTGTGTGCTCGTTTTAGATCCTTGATGATATGGCCTACGTGATTTAATTTAAGTCTAAAGTTTTCATTAGTCATTTCATTTTGCCATTTTTGTCTTTGAAAAGACTGTATTAAAATGCATTTCGTGATGTTAGCTTGGCGCTAGCGTTAGCTCGGTGCTTGTGTTAGCTCGGTGCTTGTGTTAGCTCACTTGTTAGGGTTCTGCAGGTTCATCATCTTCATTTTCATCTCGCTCCGCCGGGTCCGACTCTGGCTCAAACATGTAAAGCTGGATGGACAAGTCTTCCGTTGTTGACATTGTGTAAATAACGTGTGAATAAACATTTTCTGCACCGCTAGATAATCGTATCTCTTCTATCAAACTACAAAAATGGCCGAAGAGGGTGGAGTTGAACTGAGTGTCACCTCTGCAACCTGGAGAGGGGGCGGGGTATGAAGTGTCTCATTTGCATTTAAAGAGACCGCACCAAAACGAGTTGCTCTCAGAAGCACATCAGAAAAGGGGTAGAAAAGGGGTGGAGCTATAATAATGAGGAATTCAGACCCAAGCATTGCAGTTCCACTTTACATAGACCACAACTGTATGATTTATATGTAAAAAGGAAGGATTTAAAAGCATGATATGTCTCCTTTAAAGAAGTCATCTGAAAAGGCAGGCAGCTACTACGGTGAGCAAAGTAAACCGATCTACACGCAGTTATTTCTCAGCTGTTTGCTGTGACTGCAGTTGTTCTGAGGGGTGCAAGTTTTATTTACATTTTTTATTTCATTTTTATTTCTTTATTTTAATGCATACATTGAGTACAGACAACATAAGGCCCTGGGTTTCTTACAAAACTATTTAAAAAAAGTAAAAGAAAAGCTAAATCTGCAGAGACGGGTGCTGTGGGCTGAACTAAGGAAGAGAACATAGGAGGGGCTCTGCTATGGAGCAGTGGGCGGTAACTCGGCTAGTGACAAAAAGGTCCGAGGTGTCTCTAGGAGGTGGGGGCGTTCCTAGGAGGTGAGGGCGTTCCTAAAAGGACTCGGGCATATTTACACCTAAAATGGCTGCCGTCAGAGTTTTTAAAGATTACTCAAACATACATGAATGAGCCAAGGTAACACTCCAGTCATGTTTTTAATGAGGGAGTGAAAGACCCCCCAATCACCCAATAAACACTTGTATTACCCTCACAGGCACTATGAGAAGGGTTTATTAAGGTGAAAAAGTTACTTAGTTGTGCTTTAATAACAGCAGATGTAACAAACTGGAAATGCATTATAAGCTTATCTGGAGACAAGTTAACATGTATACTTTAGAAAAAAAAGAAATCTGTATTTTCCTTCGCCTTTGCCTAAAAATAAATGACACTCGGAAACTCTAAAGGGGATTTCTACAAAGATGTTTTTAAGCGAGCTCAGCTCAGTTGTAGCCTATTATTTTTAATTTCCATGTCACATGGGGCTTGTTGATGTCAAAGATGTAAAAAGAAACAATAAAACGTAACACACACGATAATAAAACATGTACATGCAATTAAATATAGTTTTTCTTTTGACAATTATCTGTCAACATTTGAACATGAAGCCATTACAGTGTTTGTGAAAGAGGACCTTATGTCAATGATGAAGACCTTGTCACAGTAGATTTCTGCTCCAGATAGTTATGCTCTAATGAATATGTAATGTTACAAATCCCATTCACATTTTTTTTTCTCCTATATCTAAATCCTGCATACTGGTGCTTTAGGGTAAAGTGCAGTGGGTAAAGCAAATGAACCATTGCTGCAGCTGAATATTGTTCTGCATATATCAGTAGGAGATGGGCATCATAGGGCTTTTAATGCTATTCGCTTCCAGCAAAAAGGTAATGATATCCTAATGATTATTGCGTGCATGTGCACACGCACGCACACACTCACACATTATCCACTTTTAAAGATCCTTAGGAAATCAAATCCCAATTGTGTTACAAGAATGACAAAGATGAGATCTTGTGTAAGGAACTAGTGATTTTATTTGGTGTGCAATCATTTGCCAGTGAAGTCCTTGAACCTACTTTGTAACACATGGACCTTTTTCCAACAACATCTCTCTGAGGTCATTCATTGGTATTCCACCTGGTATTACACAGCGTCATTAGTCCTCCTTCACACCCTGTAAAATCGTATTCAATCCTCCACTAGCTCTGCAGCTTTAGATGAATCTTTTTGTCCAGGTGTACATTGTGCTGCAGTTTTGCCGCAACATTTGTCTGTAGCTTTTGAACGTCTTGTGCTCATTGGATTTGCTGATGGTATAAAAAGTACAGCATTAATACAATATCAAAAAGTATCTAAATCTGTAAAGCTGATCGTGATCTGCATCAACTTTACCGAGAAAACATAAATCAAACAACAGGGGTAACAAGAAAAGTTAACGAGTACAACATCTGCTGCCAAAGAAGAATGGCTTAAGCAACTTTATTCAAATAAATTACTTCCCTGGGTACACAAGCAGCAGGAGGTCATTCATATTCAATCCACATCTATTTCAACCCTTCACTGATAGCGCAGCAGTTACTACAATACAGAGCACCTCAGTGTGCACGTTGCAGCACTTCAACTGCTATAATGTGTCAGACGCTCATCTACTTATTCATCCTCTCATACCATCTGCAGGCATGACCATTGTTATATCTTATCAGTAACCCGGCTTTCAACATCTTAGGTTTGTACATTAGCAAGAAAGATTTTAGGAGGGGTGAAAAAAGCACATTGCCACTTAAGCAATTTCAACTTAGAACTTTGAATATTCCCCAGAACTATTTGCGCTTGAACCATCAAATCAACAGCTCTAAATTTTATTTATTTGGATTTACTAGGGTTCGCAAATTGTTACTGATCCTGGGGGGACGTCTTTTGAAATGCTGAGGAATTTTGGAGCGGATGCTGCTGGGTTAACAGACCTAATGGCCACGTTTACATGGGAGCTTTAATTTAGAATAAAAGTTAAATCTTCTTTAAACTGACCTTATAAACACTTCATTCCTAATGCAAATTTAATTCTGAATTAAACTTAAACACAAATTATGTGCCGAGTTTATTCTGATTTTAATTCCGAATTCAATAATTTCTCTTTCTTGTAAACACTTACTGTAATTCCACTTTAAGTTAATTCAGGTCGTTCTGCGCATGCGCGACTTGCCCCGATAACGCGCTGGTGACGACATAGCCCAGTATGACCGCCCGGACTCCAGCCGAGACTATTGATTTAACAAGAGCCTTAAAAGACATGGATATAATGACAAAAAGTGGATGGATGGAAGCATTAACATGCAGACATTCACACTGACGTATTACACGCACGGACATCAAAAGCACCAGAGCTTCACTAATAATGGGCAAATCATTATCAAGTTCAATTTTCACTCAACGTCCTGTATAGTGGAGGTAGAACAGCTGTTGCTTTAACCATTAGCTTTGATTGATCAAAGTGCGGTCATCTTTCTCGTTCTCTGCTACTCTAGATCTTCTCTCCTGCTCCACGGAGCAAAGTGAAACCGTATGTTGCTGCTTCAAAACTACAATCAAAATTGAAGTGAGAACAGTTCTCATTTGGCCTTCTATGTTGGAGCTGAAAAGAAAAGGTTTGTTCTGTGTTTTTCCCTGATAAACGTGAATATGTCACAATCGCCCCCTGTCCAATCAGAACCCTTCCCAACTCACAAACCTAAAGCAGGAATTGAATAAAGCCAAATAAACCAGTTTTCCATGTAAACCAGAAGCAGAAAACTTTAATTCCGAATAATTTAATTTGGAATAACTAATTCCGAATTAAAAAAAACATCACGTTACCATGGCTAATGCCTGAAAAAGTATTCAGCTTTTAACCTCCACCATGTTTAGAGTAGACTACTGCAGTGACTGCTGCAGTGATTTTGATTTGTGCAAATATTGTTAATCAATCTGATGGATCAGATGGAGGCTTCTACAAACAAAAGGATGGATGGATGGATGGACAACTAGGTCAAGGTGCTCTTGGCTATTTGTGGTAAGAATGAAGTGTAGCATGTTTCCCCCGCTGCTCTTATTCACGTCACAGGTCTCATGTGCTATATTTGCAGGACCTCAAATGTTGATGGAAGTGCAGACATCGATGAACCGAGGGACAAAGATAGTGGAAAATACCCAAGTATTAAGATACAAAATGTATCTTTAAAGTATATGGTTTGAGGTATTTTTCCCAAAGCTTGTTGACTGTGTGGAAATTACAACACATTACATATGCTATCTGGATTTTAAGAGTTTTAGGGTAATGGGGCTCATCAGTTGAATTGCATAGAGCTGGGAAAGTCCAAAATGTCCAGTGAAGCATGGTGAAATGTTTTAATGATTGCTGTATAAAACTGTTTTTTGTTAATATTTTCTGATGATGATTGTGACCATCAAATATAAAAGCAATAAAAAAAGCACATTTTTGTTTAGTAGTACAACATTCAGTCCTGACCTCTTTTCACTGATGTGTGGTGGAGATGCTGCATCATAGTGTGATACGGTCGATGATCTGCACACAAGAGCGTCAAAAGCAGGACCAACAGGATGAGGAACAGCTTTTTTGAAGGCGATAGGCTGCTGAACTCTGCATGGTGGAGCTTTGTGGTCCCTCTTTAAGGGCTTAACCGGGACTGAGGTACAACATTTTGTTATTTCCATGTACCACCCTGAGCCATGGATGACTATAAAAGATCCTTGAATCCCTGAACATCACATCTTGCTTGGCTTTACATATTCAAACACATTTAAAGTATATATAAACCTGTTATATCCCAACTAACTGCATATTTGCTTACACCAAACTATGATACCTATATTATGCATGTAGCTACACACTAGATAAATATACCTATGTACATATATGCACACATTTGTCAATAAATAAATGAAATGGATAAAGGGGATAAAAATACATGTTTCTTCTTCTTTTTTGGTGCCAACAATTGTTTTCTACATGCACATTGCAGACACATCTAAAATGACGGTTCTGCTAATAAAAACCTCAGGTGTACGACCCTCATCTACTTTAAGTAGATTTTGGGTTTTGGAGGTTAAGGAATGAGGATTTTGTTTTAATCACTTCACCCTTTAATACAATATCAGCTTTAGAACTCTGTATCATAATGACAAGACTATTGAAGAAAGTAGAAGTACATTACTTCTAATGAAATTATGCATACATGCATTCAAACTTGATTTTTTGTGAAATACAACAATGGGGGGTTGTTTAAAACCATTTATAAGGGCCAAAACAAGACATGTTTTATTATTTGGCTTGTCACAATGAATTATAATGTGATAAATTAATAGATCTAAAAAGAATTTAAACATCTATCATTTAATATTTAAACATTTATTGGTAGACATCTATACTTGCTGCTTACTGACAAATACTTTTTTAATCGTTCAATGTTACTGAAATGTTTTTTCAAGTAATAATACCGAACTAGACACAATGTACTGTCCTGCTATTCTTGGATATCAACATACATCTAAAAACAATCATGTGAGAGGAAGCAACAGTGCGTTCGATTTTGCATGATATTATTGCATGACCGCACAAACGCTGGATGAATTTTTTCTTGCAATAAAAGAGACACTTTAGTCATCAACTGCCAGAGAAGGCTGGAGAGAAAATGCTGTGAAGTGCTGCTGTTTGGATATGATTTATTTGCAAATAAAAATGAAGAAAGCTCAATCTGGCTCAACATTTATGAAGTATGTACGGAGGGAAGGTGTTTAGTGTTCAGAGAGGAAGAGAGGCTAATACCTGCCAAAAAGGGAGAGAAAAAAGATACTGGGACTGATGGGGGGTGGATTATGAGAATCCATTTGCAGTTCTCGTGAGTGCGTGTGCGCGTGTGTGAGCCACTGTGCACGTGTCTTACTAGCTAGTAGGCGTGCTGCTAACTCTAACGCTAAACAAGACATATCCCACATATATGGGGTCACGTCTTTGCATAATGATCATTTCTGGTGGCTAAAGGTGGCTAAGGCTTACAACACAAGAGGCAAAATGAATTTCACTTTATCTTGGATGCATTGTTTTTAAAAGAAGATCAGCAAGAAATGAAGGTCTTTCTAAGTCTGACACTTTCAATTTTCAACTGGGTCAGTTTCATGTATGCCATGCGTGACCTCAATCTTAACATTCATATTTCATCTAATTGAACTTTTAGCTTTCTGTCCACTTTAGAAGATGTGATGGACATGTTTAGCGGTAGATCAGTCAGGTTATTCTTTTAGCTTCACACTGAGTGACATTTCTATTGTAAGAAAAAGCAATTACATTTCTAACAGTTTGTACCGCAAGCCTGCACAAGTCTCTTCAGCAGCTCATCCTATGGAACTCTCCTTTGGAAGATGGAAACATTAATCCAGACATAAACAATACCATTTGTATTATGAATGTAGCATAAATAATGTCAGTATGTCTCTGTGGCATCAAACAAATTGCTTATTGTTTCTTGGGTTTATTAGTGACTGTGTCTCATCAGAAAAATCACTGTCGAGTCAAATATGAAAAGCATGCTCTGACCTTTTGAGTTGTGATTCTTTTAGTATTGGCACAATAAGTCAGCATTGAGCCTCAACAGTAGCAATATAAATATGGTAATTATTTCCCAACAAGTTACTTTCAGACTTGACTTATTCAGAGAATTATGCCAGCAAAGGAAAAGAAGTTATTTACTACGTGCCACATGGTGACCAGTCGGATAGCAATGTGCCTTCAAAGCGTTTGATAGTCAGACATATGGTTTAAACTCATAACCGGTAGGTTATTACTGAACAGGCATCAACATCCTGAAGAAGTTCAGAAACCTCATCCTGGACTACTATGCCAACTTTAGCCTAAGAGTCTCCTCTGGATTAACAACCTCCAACTGGCACAAACTTGGAAAGGGAATCATCAGTGGATGTACAATCATTTACTTTGCACTCTCCATGAACATGCTGTTTATGTCAGCGGAAGTTCAGTGCTGGGGGCCCCTCAGCAAGTCCGGAGTCCGACAGCTACCAATCCAAGCCTTCATGGATGACTTGACAGTGACAACTACATCCATCCCAGGCTGCAGGTGGATCCTGAGTGGTCTTGAGGAGTTGATCTCCTGAGCTCATATGAGCTTCAAGCCAGCCAAGTCAAGGTCTCTTGTGCTGAAGAAAGGGAAGGTCACTGGCAAGTTTTGTTTCTCACTTGGCACCACTAAGATTCCGTCACTAACGGAGGAACCTGTGAAGAGCCTGAGAAAGGTGTTTAACTGCAGCCTGAGAACCCATCCAACGTCTGCATCTAGGGGAAGGCGGAGACACTGCCTTTCCACCTCTGCCAGCGGAGAGGAACCTTGGAGCACATCCTCAGCTGCTGTCTGAAAGCCTTGGGCGACGGGCGCTATCGCTGGAGACACAACCTGGTCCTGAAGTTGATAGCGAATTCCATCTGCAGTGCGGCAGTAAGAGCCTTCGCCCAGTGAATAACAGCATCACTTTCATCAAAGCTGGGGAGAAGGTTGCAGCGGCCACGCAAAATACCTCCTCTGGCCTGTTGGCAACAACACCTGATTGGGAGCTGAAAGTTCACCAGGGGAAGCAACTAAAGTTCCCCAAAGGCATCGCAAAAATGACTTTAAGGTCAGACATTGTTTTCACCACAGCAGCCTCCAAGCAGGTAGTTCTCCTGGAGCTTACTGTGCCTTGGGAGGACCGAATGTAGGAGGCCCATGAGCGGAAGAGGGCAAAGTACTCCGAGCTAGTGGAGTAGTACCTGAGCAATGGTTGGCAGGCAAGATGAAAACCCATCAAAGTCGGATGCAGAGGATTTGCGGGCCAGTCTCTCTGCAGGGCCTACAAGATGCTGGGTATCACAGGGGCCAGTCAGTGAAGGGCCATCAAGTTGGCGACTGAAGCAGCAGAAGTGGCGTCAAGGTGGCTGTGGATAAGAAGACGAGAGGAGTGGCACGTAGGGTAGCGCTACCTGGGCACAAGCTGGGGCTTGATCAACCCCGGCTGGGTTGCCTGGGGGAGGGGTCTGATTGTTGAAAGACCCAAAACCCCCTGTGATCCCAGGTTGCATCACTGATGATGTGTCCAGGGGCACCACAAGGTGTATTTAAGAACTGTAAGTGGTTCTTGAACTTTTTTGGCTCAAGTACCCCTTTCTCTTATTTCTGAATCCAAGTACCCCCTTTGTCCGACTATAACATTTTGCTTAGAAAACTATTTTAAAACAACTATAGCACATAATGATGGAATGAAGGAGTGATAACACACATTTTAAAGAATCTCTTTTTGTAAATAAGTGGAAAGAAACAGTATTTAGTGCAGTGGTTCCCAACCTATTTTGGATCATGACCCCATTTTGATATCAACAATTTCTTTGTTTTCTAGAATTCGTTTTTGATCATGTTTGAGTTCAGACACTTAGTTTTACTGCATTTTAGTTTAACTTGATTTATATTTCACAAAGTGAAAAAATAGAAATAGAGTTGTTTGGGATTGTGTGTTGTTCTAATTTGAAAAAAAAGTTGTATTTCAAAAATCTATTCGAATTTTCAAAAATTTCAGACGACCCCACATGAGATCCTGACCACAATAGAAATTAAAAACAGCTAACTACTTTTATTTCTGCTACTTTGTGTAAAAATGATCAAAAAAATGAAATTAACATTGTGTTAATGGTCATCTCGCAAAATGATAGAAAGTAAGAGCAGAGCATTTTTGTTCCCAGCAAGAGAGCAAACAGTTCTTCACACAGATGTGTTTTGTCTTTGCTGGTAACTGGAATGTGAATTGCCACACCTGCCCGTGTTTGTGCCACCATGGGTTTACACATCTCCCTGATGTCGTTACTGAGAGCGGACAGGAGCACCCAGCTCACACAGCAAATTGCCGCAGGGTCCCCGCCAGCATCACTGATCACTTCGGTTTCTCACAAGGACAGCTCTAATAGCTGCACACAAAACGGCTTGAGTCTGTGTTCAACTGCTTTCATACTCTCAAACCAGATAATCTTTCCCCTCTAACACCAGCTGATGGAAACCAATAATGAGAACTTACTGTATATACCATTTAACTACTGTTTTCTGGGTTTTACGGAAAAATCGAAGATGACCCTTTTTATTTGTATGTCTATTTTTTTCCCCTTCAGTGTTAATTTTCTCATTTAAATTTCAAAGCTTGACAGTTATAATAATTAGGAGAAAAACTGTCAGAGCAATGTGAAACACGGGCTCTCAAAAGCTCTGGCCAATTAAAGGTGACTGGAGGTTAAACGCTGCAGGTCAGGAAATTATGCTAATATTACGACTTGAATTAAATGTCATACAACAACAATAACGTTCAGCAAATGCCTCGTTAGGGTTTGACATAAGGGGTTAAAATCCTGGGAGGAGGACTCCAACTCTGGCCTTTTTATTTTATAGAAAGTGATAAAGGGATATAGAAGTAGGCCAAATCATGACAATTGTTTTACCCCTTTTGTGTGAGTTTGAAGGAGGATGTTAGTTACTGGAAGTACAATATATATACAGTAAATGTTTCATTTTTATCTATATTTATCTTGTAAATTGTGTTAACATGTTTAACACAAGCTGTAACTTTCAATATCAAACTTTATATAAAATGGAAACTGCTGGAGACATTTGCTTGAAAAATTATGTAAAGTTAACACTCAAAATTTTGTATTTTTATCCCCACTGTATACATTCTGTTTATTGACATTTTTGGAAATGTTCGTGCATTGCATTGTAGGATGTGGAGTCACATAAATGGATGCATAGATGTGTTTTTCCTTCATTCTTACTGTAATTTTTTTTTTGTGTTTCTTCTCCAAACGAGGACAGTGGCTTTCATTTCATTTTTGTTTCATTTTTAATATTCCTACTGGTATCATTTCATTCTGCAAGACATTAAATTTAAATCTTTCCATGTAAACCCATACATGAAAAGATCCAAATATCGCCAAAGTTTTTGCCACATCTTTAATTCCGGGAAAACACCAGAAATGTGTTTGGAAGTCATTTTGATAGAGTTTTGGGGGGCAAACACAAGAAATCATGGTAAGAATGAAGTAAAAATAGAAATGCATGCATGCATCTGTCTACGGGACTCCACATCCCACAATGCAATATGCAAAACCTTTCCAACAATGTCATCAAACAGAATAAATCTGACAAACTTTCAAAACGCTATTAACGTTTTACGTCTTTTTTTGAGAAAATGCTCTTCAATTCATTGATCAATGAGGCCGACACTATGGATTTATCTGATAAAAAAAAATGTAACCAAGCTTTACCCAAGACTATGCATCTAATACCATTGCACATTCTTTTGCAAAGTCCTATTTTCATTTGGTCAACACCACTAACAGAAATTACTCGAACCGATTCCAGCAAAATACTAATTTATGCAGTTGCACATCTGGCGGCAGTATCACCTCCCACTCCATGCCACTGGTCACCTCAACAGATGTTCAAAGCAGTTCATTACAGTGTTTCCCTTTCGCTTTGGTACATTTCTCTGTTCGGAAATGAAATTCTCAAAACAACTTCTTCAATCCTCACATCATTGTGTCACTTGTGCACCTAAAAAAAAAAAGGAGTTTCTCAGTTCTTTAAACAAGTTGCAAATGTTAATTTGTTACATCCATTGAAATGAGTGTGTCCAATATTCTGCTTTCTTCAACATCATCAATTGCTTATGTCATGTTGATTAAAATGTATTACTTGGGTCTCTGTTAAATATTTAGGCATTAGTTCATCGCATAATTAGACTTTTTTTTTCTGAATCTGTCCTGAATTGGTAAATTGCCCCTTGGTGAATCTTGACTTCCTCTACCAAAGGAAAATGTGTGAAGTATTAGATCAACCAGTTTTCTGAAAGTGCTAATGTATGTCCTGTATGTTGTGAAACGAAAACTAGCTCGTGCATACAATATATAGCCAAGCACAACACAATGCAATAATGTCTGACAATGGAACGACAAGGAATCTGACAGGGTCATCAGCCAGAGAGAAGACGATAAGAGGAGTGAGGCTGTGTAGTGAAGGATTACGGTAGCAAAACAGAGGAGGTGGCAGAAGAAGCCAAGGACAAATGCATATTTCTGATTAGATAAGAGTGACGCAGGTAGATCACATTCTCAATCCTGGGCTTACAAAGGCCAAGGCTGGACGATGAGTGCAGTCAACAGTTGGGAGAACAACTTTTTCATCAATACAGAACTGCATGTAGAGTTTTCCATAAGGAGATTGTCCTCATATATTTAAATTTCTACTTTTTATTATTTTTTATGCTATGCAGTGATGTATTTTCCTTTTTGTAACGCAATGACATGGTCTGTCAACAAATTAGAGTACAAATTGTAATCAATGTCCCACATTAACTAAAATGTAGCTTACAATTTACATCCAAACTTGAGCCAAAGTTTAGAGCGGTGTTTCTCAAATGGTGGTACGCAACGGCACTACAGGGGGTACTTTAGAGAAAGAGAGGCTGCGTCAGAATAATCCCTCTTATCTCCTTTACTATCCACTGTTCTTCAACCCCCGGAAGTGTTTAAGTGGAGGCCATTATAAAAGTGCATTCAAATATTCTTTAAGCTGAGGAAAGGAGACACAAAACAGGAAGTGGAAGTGCATCTGATCGTCTATGGTCAAAACAACTCCTCTCCCCTAACATCTTTCCTTAACCCCGTGACGTCATGCACTTATGACACAAAAATAACAGAAAAACAAACACTGAGAGAAAATGATTTAAATAATACCAAGAACACACAAAAACACACAAAGTAAGAGAAAAATATACTAAAAAATAAAAAGAACAGGCAAATAACAGCAAAATAAACAAAATGACACCGAAAGCGTGAGATGACCATAAATGATAAAAACTATAGAAATATATCTATTCAGGAAGCACTAAATACAGTTTCATTCTACCTGTTTACATAAAAAAGAGGGTACTTGAGCCAAAAAAAAGTTTGAGAACCACTGGTTTAGAGCAGAGGTTCTCAACTGGTCTCACCCTGGGAAACACATTTAAATTGCGACCCACTTTTCTTTTTTATTTATTCAACCAACCAAATTTAGTTTTTCAAAAATAGCTGTTGAAAACACACTTATACAATCTTTTTTTTTAAATTATTAATCTATATATTTCCCCGTGCAACATGCATTTCACAGCATGTCTGTCAAAAGAAAAGTTTCTTTCAAAATAAAAGACAATTTGAGAGACGTGAAGTATTTCTTATTTTATATTTTTGACTAGCTGACGCATTCAGTACAGGTCCGCGACCCACTTTTGAGTCCCGACCCACCAGTTGAGAATTGCTGGTTTAGAGTACACTCTTAAATTGACAACATACTAAGCAATTTCACTGTCCTATTCGTACGCAATGGCCCAAGGATTTATCATTCTGATGGCACTGACATATTCATTGACACAGATATTTACTTTTGACAGGAAAGAAGAATTTTTGAGCAAGAGACTGGCTTTTGTAGGTGTTCCAGGTTGTTTTTGGTATTTGTACAAATTGTTTCGAGAAATGCACTTACTGTAATGCCAATGTTGAGGGTTATTCAAGAAATGTAACAAAGTGACAGAGAAAAACTCGACCCCCAAGCCAAGCATCCACAACATCAAAGCCTATCGTTTAGATACGAGGTCAGCTCTAGATTCAGAATAAAAAAGAGCGAAATTAGTGCTCATACAAATGCAGGGCTTGAAGAGAAGTCATGCAGGGAATAAACAGGAGCTGATGAATAGGTAGCTTGCCTTGATGTCTTGATGAAAAGAAATTCTGATCTGCAAAATGAAAAGCTGTAAAATCTATGAGGCCATACATTTGACAACTAACCAGCCCATGTTTTATTAGTCATCCCTCTAGAGCATATACACTACACTATGCGGTGCCCGGCAACCCATTTTAACTTTTTGTTCTCGTGCTACACATTCAGATGAAAATCCTTTTTTTTTTTTCATTCTCACTAGACACTGCTATAAATTGCAAAAGCAAAAGTGTTTGTGCCAGCTTCGTCTTTCTTGAATTTCTTCCATCTGCGTATACAAACTCAGTCTCTTGGTCTGCAATTTGTGTAGTACGGTGTGTTTGATTTGGCACAAACGCTCCGTTTGTCAATAGAATCTAATTTATAGGCAATCAAAGCACAAAGCACAACCTAACGAACGCCATTGTTTTCAAAGATCTTTGCTCCATTAATCTGCTCTATTTACTCATGAATGCAACCCTCCAGCAATTTGATGTGAATCAGTAAGTTTTTACAATTTTTTTTTTGTTTTGTTTTGTTTTTGGAGTGGAGAAGTTCAAATCTTCTGGCTAAATTTGTGAAATATGTACATTTATGTATTTTTATCGATTAATATGCTTTAGTAATCAATTGTTTTTTTAGAAACTACCAGGGCTTCTCCTGAATCTCATTTTGAATGTATTTAATCGTTTTATCTTTTCACGCATGTTTTACTTTACAACAAAAACGCATTTGGTGCACAGTTTGCAAACTCTTCCAGGGTATGTAACCTTTACTCACTGAAATTATGTTAACTGTTACAGAATTTAAAAATTGCACTTCTGAGAAAAACAGATTTCTATTAGAATTACAACAGTTTACAAGTCAAATTTTGGTACCGACGACAATATTCTGCTTAGAAAACTATTTGAAAACAACCAGCGTAATGATCGAATGACAACGAGTGATAACACACATTTTTAAGAATTTTCATTTCATTCATTTCAAGCGGAAAATTATTTAGTGTAGTGGTTCCCAAGGTTTTTTAAATCGTGACCCCAATTTTGATTTCTGGCAACCCAAAGACATTTTTTTCTAGAATTAGTTTTTGATTTATTTTTTTACTGCATTTTAGCTGAACTAGATTATATCACAAAATGAAAGTATAGATCCACAGTTGTTTAAGACTGTTGTTTAAAAAAAAAAATGATAATAACAGTAATTTAAAAAATTCCAAAATCTATTTAAATTTTTCAGAAATTTCAGGTGACCCCATTTAAAATGCAGGCAACCCCATATGGGGTCCCGACCCCAAGGTTGAAAAACCCTGATTTAGTGGCTCCTGAATAGATTTATATCTATAGTTTTTATCATTCTCGGTCATCTCACACCTGTGGTGGGACCAAGACTGGCACATTTGTTTGTTAGTTTTCCACTCTCTTTCTCTCTCATGTACCCCCTGTAGTTCCATCATGTACCCCCATTTGAGAAACACTGGTCTATCGTATCGTGTAGGTTTATCATCCCACACTATTGCACAGGAGGACATGAGTATTTCCCAAATACAAGATATATTTACTAACTGTATCATCTATTTATAGATTATTTAATGTTACTTTTTTTTTTATTTCTGAGCAGTTGATCTCACCTTTAGAATGAATAAAGTGGCCGCCTTCCAAGTGCAATCCCAGCTGAGATATCTGAATTCCAGATAATGCTTCAATAGTTTCATATGATAGGATTTGGCAACATTCCTTTGTGTTTTCTTCTCTTTCCACTGCTGACTCGTCATGTGGTCAGTCAGGTTTGTGAACACTCAACCAAGCTGACAGCTCAAAGTCGCCTGTCCACACCTGTCCATTAGCTATCCTGTCTCCCATCCAACTCAACCCTTAGACAAATCACAGTAGCCATCAGTCACTTATAAAAGATGGCATTTCCTACTTTCACCTTGTTCACACCCTTTGAGAGCTGCTCTACTTGCTTCCGAACTTGTGACAGCCATAGAGTTCCATCACATCCGGCAACAAGTTTCACACAAACAAAATCTTTTAAAACAACTGTTCTTCACACAAAATCCAAAATGCATGGCTGTTATTGATTTTATTGACTCTCCATTCATAAAACATATGGAAAAAAATTATCTTCTAATAACATCACAACAATTAGGAGTAACTAACTACAAATACCAACAAGCTTTGTTATATTTTGTGTCTGTCTGTCTGTCTTTGCTGTAATTCACCCACTTTATTAGCTTCCTCAACTAATGCCTCAATTTCTGCTGCTTCAAATAAATTATTCACGCTCCATGTTCAACATAACCCGTACAAAATGCTCATTTAAATAGGGCGGTCTCCACCACTTCTGCAGGTGCACTAATCATTGCTGCAATCTTAGTGAATTCCTCGCAGCAGGTGAGGAAACTGCATCACCAAAGGATTTAGGGAAGCAACTGGTTTGCGACCCTTTATTTAACATATTAATGAATCTGCCCCATAGTGTATTTGAAATAATCAAATATTGGTTTGAGTAAAAGATATCAGTCTTCCTGTTTGTAATCAGTTTGTACTAATTATTGATACTGATGTGATTCTGTTTTAAAACTGTGGAATAAATTAGCAAATGAACTAAACTAAAGCCATGTTCAACGCTTCCAAACTTAAAAAAATATATATTATAAAACTGAAATTAACAGATTATATTATATGATAATGTCATAAATTACTTTTAATCGTATGCTTTCAGCAGTAACTCAGCGTGGTATGTCTTGTGTTAGTTTGTGTTGTTCTTCTTGTTATTGTACAGGATTAACAAATAAGTATTACGTCTTTGGCTTCTGTGTTTGGTTGAGAACCGTTGTATAAAATGTGTCTAAAAGATGCAGTTTCTCACCCGTGGTACAATACCTCACTTGATGTTTCCCAGGGTCTATGGCTTACATTAGTTTCCCTGCACACTGATAGCACATTGTGCTCGATTGCTGAGCTAATTGCACAGTCAGTTGGCAGCAGATTGAATTTGCTCTTGACAGAGTGTGGTGTAAATGTCCCGCTGTTACTTTTTGAAGTGTGCAAAAAGAAGCAAAATGCCAACCTCCTTGGAAGTATCAAGACAATTTAAGAAAGTTATTGTTTTGCACCTGATATATAGGTTAATTTAAAAAAAAAAAAAGGCCAATTTTAAAATTGTATTTAGATACAAAATCCAGCAGCACAGCCCTAACCTAATCCCTAGTAGATCTGTCAGACCTGGTATTTCTGGCAGCAAAGTATACAGTACACAATTCACTTCACGTTCCCATGCAATAGTCAACTGAACAGTGGTTGCACTAAACTGGAGCCATCTCATCTGCTGACAGCATTCTCACCTCTGTGGCATAAACCACTTGATATAGCGAGAAACGCTGCAACCTCCCATAGAGCGTTTACTCTCTTACACCAGCAAAGCTCCCACTGACTACCAAGAAAGCCCCCTATTGTTCAACACTTGACATGTACACATGCCTCAGCGAAAACAAAGATGGCCTCCTCTTAACTTGTTTGACGGTTGTTTTATTTTAAGTGTCAGTCAGGGTTTAAAAATTCTGGCAGTTTGTGCAAGTGGGAGGGAGCAGGGGGGGATTTGTCGCTGAGCTCTTTGAAGCATCAGGGGATGTAACTTAGATGACGGAGGTTGTCAGAGACCATGAGAAGAAAATAATTCTAATGACAAAAGTGACCCCACATGCTGAGATTTGATGGTCTGATCAAACACCAATGCATTGACTGATCATCAGAAAGTGTTTTTATCGTGTCATGCTCACAGTTTGACAAATGGAATCTGTGACAAAGCAATAGTCAAACTTTTTCATGCTGTAGAGTGTTTTGAGAAGGAGTTGGCCTCACATCTCGTCCCATTTTCTCATATTTGTGTCCTGAATGTTTAAAAACTTAAACGTTTTTGATGATGCGCAAAAGTGTGGAAAATACAGAAATCAGATTAATAGGAGGAAAACAGTGACAGATACAATGTGTAGCATTTATTCACTAAACTCTGACTGTTTACTTTCAATTGGTACAATCAAGCCGCGCATTCCTGAGTGGAGTTTGCATGTTCTCCAACAAATATGTAAAGGTTTCCTACAGGTATAGGTAAACGTAATAACCATGTTGAGACTTATTCTGGCAGTTTATTGCATTTTAATGAAGTTCCTGTTACAAAGATGATGTAGCAGCTGTTGGAAATTTTTGACTTTGTCTAGAAAGGGTTTTTCAAGTACGATTTCATGTGCAATGTGAAAACAAACTCATACAATTGGATTAGATTAAGGCGATCCTGGTGCGATTTAGCCTTAGAATAATTGCAGGCTCTAAATTGCTGGCAGAATGTTATGTTTGTTTTGATTTGTTTGCACTGCAGTAAAATATCAGACTGTGGACCATATATTATGTCTGCTTCTATTCTATGAAAATGACCATTGGACATTCTGGGAGAACTTGGCTGTTTTAAGACCAGATGGGCATGTTGTTGTCAATGGAAACCGTATTACTGTTCTCCATAATAATATAGTCTGCAGCCAGTTAAGATATTCTGGTGGAGGAGTTTTCCCCATGCACTTAAATCATCTATCAAAACAATGAAGGCTTTACACTATTAAAGAAAATGTCAAAGACTGATACTAGATTTTATTGAGATGCTGAATTCAGGACTTAAGTAGTTAGCAACACCTGAAAACTCCCCAGTGAGACTAAAGTGACACAATTGATAATTGATAGTGAATGGTTGTATGAAATGATAAACATGTAAAGAACATATTCATTTGATAAGTAGTTCTTTCATTTTTGCCCAACACTCTTTAACGTCAGTCAATGTTGGGGTGTTAGAATAACTATTACCTCACTTCGCCTCTCTCCCAGTTTCGAATGAGAATAACACTGAACAGCTACTGAATATGTTTTCCTATCCAAAGCAGAAAAATACAATCAAACATCTGGAAAATACCTAGCTAACCAACTCAAACCCAACAAAGAAAAATAACTTAGTATTACCGACTCAACGAAAAACATCACCAGTGACCCACAAACCATAAATAACATATTCAGGAAATATTACCATGACTTACTCGCAGCAACAATTCATTTTCATTTAATTCATTTTTTTTTTTTTGTTGCTGTTGTTTTTCGAGTGGGGACAAGAAAACAAAAGGAACAAAAAATAACTGTGTACAAGGAAACTCCAACTGAGAAGTTAGTACTAAACAGAATAGTGAAAAAAAAACTGACAAACTAATAATCAGTAACTTAAGATAGACAAGAATTCAATGCAAAATTCAACTTTATTTATACTAGTACAGTGCCTGTTGGAGGTATGTATTCATATTGACATTAACAGGAGTTCCACATTGTAGATGGGAAGATGAATGGGATATACAGTATATATCTATGTATTTTCTTTTGGTAGCCAGAACATCACCAAAATGTAATCAGCTGTTCCTAAACCCATTTTCAAAATTTTCTGAATTCAAATTGGTTTTAAATTGGTTTTGGAATGACCAAATTACGCCAAACTTACGGATGCACACACTCGGGGTATTTGCAAGCCGTTGACAACATTTCAGGTCGATCAGACACCGCGTCGGGGAAATATTCTCTCCACAAACAAACACACACACACACACACCTTCCTTGCTTTTATTGATAGATAGCGCAAAATAAAACAAAGTCATCTCAAAGCACTGAACAAAATATCAACAATGGTAATAATTTCAATTCAATTTGCATATAAAAACAACACTAGCCATAGATGTACTAGGCCTATTAATAACAAGGAAGGAAAGCATCCTAAAGAAATAGACAATCTTCTAAATAACATTACACTACCATCATTAACAAAATAATAGGCAGACATCTTAGACGCTTCACTTACTCCCACAGAATACGAAAAATCACTGCAGACCATGACCAACGATAAAGCCCAGGAACTTGACAGATAACCCACTGAATTCAATAAACATTTCTGGAAAACATTATCACCACTTTTTGTTAGAATGGCAGATTAAAAATGAAGAATAATCAATCAATTCCATACAAGATGAGCACAGCACTAACTTCATTATCACTCAAAACAAAATAAAGACCCAACTAACTGCTCAAGTTACAGACCCATTTCACTTCTTTAGCAACGATCTCAAAATAATCAGAAAAGGATTAACAACTTGAATTGAATCAATCATCCCATCTTTCATCCATCCAGATCAAACAGCATTCATTAAAGGCAGACATTCAACAAACAACACACACCGTCTATTCGATCTTATCCAAAACTCTCACCAAAGTCAACATAAAAAAGTAATTCTCTTCTTAGATGCAGACAAAAAAAAACATTAACAAGGTAAAGTGGACATTCCTCAGTAAAACACTGGGAAAAATGTGGCTTCATACAGTTATTTACTTAATGAATAAAAACACTCTACAACCTACCAAAAGCAGCAGCCATTACAAACTACTTCATCCCGCCACACTTCCCAGAGGCACTTGACAAGGTAGTCTACTATCACCATCACTATTTGCACATTTCATTGAACAATTAGCCACAGCAATATGTCAAAATAACATTATTACTGGTGTTCACAATAATAAAATGACTCACAAAATCAGTTTGTACACAGACGACATACTTGTGTTCATGCAAAATCCCAATAGTTCAATCGAAGAACTTACTAAAACCATCCACTTGAACTGGAACATCTCAGACTATACAAAGAACTGGAACAAATCTACCACCCTCACGATATATACAGATTTATTCATTCATTTATTTAACAGGGACAATGTAATTCAACATTGTTGGTGTTAGATATTTATTCTTTTCACTGTAAAGCATTTTGGTATGCTGCTGGCTGTTTTAACGTGCTATATAAATAAAGCTGACATTGACATTGTTACAAAATAAGTTATTACATCACACATCCCCCAACTACCACCAACTACTGGCAATATCACATAGTTAGGCACACAATTCTCCACCAAGCTGTCAAGGATGTTTCCTCTAAATATCACCCCTTTTAAAATGAATGTAGGATGTCTTAAACCAGTGGATGACACGACCAATCTCAAGGACGCATTGGCACAATAAAAAAATGATAATGCCAAAACATACACTGGACACAACAATTCCATAACAGAAATAATAATTCTGTGGGGAAAATAGGATAAAACTAACAACCTACAAAAGTCAAAACTACTTAGCCAATCAGTTACAATACCACAACAAATGGATCAACCCATCACTATCACCCTTGGCTAGATATAGAACAGACAGACTGCCAAGACATACCAGTTAGAGACCTTCCGTTTAATAATACAAATAAAAAAAAACACAACTGTTTCCACTCTGACAGCCTGGTGGAAGATCAACACCACACAACATTCTCACCCACAAATCAAACACCCATATGGAACAACCCTGGCTTCACTGCCAACACATCACCCCTAACAGCAACTAGATGGAAAGAAAAAGGAATCACACATGTCCACCACATCTTCAATGCAAACACCTTACTGACATTTCAACATTTTAACAAAGAATCAGTCAAAACAAAAGTAGATCTCAAAAACACCCACATAGAATATTCACCACTATTATACCGCAACAGTATTAATAGAATCACACAGTCAAAGAAAAAACACTCTCAATACTTTATAAAGTCATATCCTCTAATAACGACCCATATATCACATGCCAGTAAACAAATGGGAAACAGAACTCAACATCTACGCAGTCAACTTCAGAACACAGCTGAATTTTAGTATCACTGGACAAGGACACTATTACAGTACAAAATGATCCATAGAATACACATCACATGGTATTCACTGACACAGACATTTGCACACGCTGCACCAACGCATCAACAACCTCCTCCACGCACTCTGGCTCTGTCCAACAATTCACAATTTCTGTAAACAAATAACCACAATCCTATCTTGATTCTGTGGTCACAACATCCCAGTATTCCCCACCCCCCCCCCCCGCATTTACATACTTGGAAACCTAGAGGGTGCCCTGCGATGGACTGGCACCCTGTCCAGGGTGTACCCCTGCCTAACCCCCAATGAGAGCTGGAAATAGGCACCAGCAAACCCCTGCGACCCTGAAAAAAGGAACAAGCTTTGGATGGATGGATGGATGGATGGATGGATGGATGGATGGATGGATGGATGGATGGAAACCTAGAGGAACAAAACATTGACTCAAAACAAATCACAATACTCCTTCTCGTGACCCTAACTATCGCCAAGAAAACAATTCTGCTCAACTGGAAAAAATAAAGTGAGAAAAAAACATCACAACGATGCAATGGTTGGATTACTTTAAACTACACATATCATTGGAGCAACAATCAGCATTTGACAGGAGTTTAACAACATATACTCCACAACTCTCACTGCCACTGCAAGTAGAGCATAAGTATACAAAAGGCTTTTTCACAGATATATCTGGAGAAGGGAAAGAAAAATACAATATAACACTTTATTTCAATCATTTGGTTGCTACAGTGTTTTACCTGATTTCGCCTTTTCCTTAGTCTTTCTGCCCTCTTCTTTTTCAATGTCAATTTGTTTCATCTGTTTTTAACTTTGCTATTTATATTATTTTGTAAATCCACACCAAACATGTATCTGTTCGTTCTCATGTTTTTTGAATAAAATAAAATAATCCTTTTTTTTAAATAAAAAAAAAAAAAAAGCTGAGAAATAATTAGCACAGGTTGTTAAAAGTTAGTGCAAAAGACTTCACAAGACGTCCCTCCTGCTGCTCAGTGTATTCAGGTGAAGGTATAATTGTACTCATGTTCTATTTTTAGAGTCGTGTACATTGTATTGACAGTGATGTAAATTAATCCCCTTTTAATGGGAAGGAAACCAAACCACACAGCAAACACCCACTGAGAAATGTTGAGTTGAATGAGTTGAAAAGATGGATTGTGTTCGATGTAATTTCTATTTTTCTGTTCTTTTGGGGCTGTTGGCTACACTTTGTTGCTCTCCAAACACAAACTTTGTGCAAAATGCTTTTAAATCACAATAACTAGTACAGTGCCAGTCGGAAGTATGTATTCATATAGTGGGAGCTTAAGTAAAGTTGTCAGTTATGGCCAAATGAGTATGTGTTTGAAGGTTGGATGTACAAAGAGGTTTACATACTCTGTACTCTGTAGTGTTATAAAGGGGTTTATTTGTGGGTGCAAAGTAAAATAGCGTGTGCAGTTTCCCTAGTTTTATTCTATAGGAGATGCGCATGAAAAATGTGTTTGTTTTTTTTTTACTCATTTTTATGTTTTTTTCATTTGGTGTATTTTTCTGTAATGTATGTTTTTTTAGAGTCATTATGTGTATTTTTGTATCATTTTTAGTGTAGTTTTGTGCATTTATGTTGTCATTTTGTGTACTTTTTTGTATAAATATTTAGTTTCGTGTATTTTGAGTCATTTTCATATTTTTGTTGTTTGGTGTGTTTTTCTGTAACGTATGTTTTTGGAGTCATTTTTGGGGTTTTTGCAGCCATTTTGTATATTTTTGTGCATTTCTGTTGTCGTTTTGTGTACTTTTTTGTATAAATTTTGCTGAGTTAATATTTGCCTTCTTTTTTAAATTCAAACAAACTGCGACACAGTGACGTCATGACAAGGAACCGGAAGTAGCATTCTCAATACCGAGAGGGAGTTGTAGTCTTAAAATTAAAATGAACATTTTGCAACACCAAATTACTCCAATGCACACACTCGCTGTATTTGGAAGCCGTTGACCAAGTTTCAGGTCGAACAGATACAAATATTGGCTCCAAACACACACACACACACACACACACACGCACACATACACACACAAAAATACCTTTTTTGCTTTATAGACAGATAGATAAAGGCTGTTTTAGAAAATGGTTATGATGACTATGAGTTCTTAGAAAACAATCATTCATATTTTCAAAGAAAAAGAACTCAATCATTTATGAAATGACTTATCTTAATGACACATTTATTCTTAAAAGCATGCAGCCATTTACTCCACAGTGAGGAATTAGGTAGAAATGATTTGTCTCTAAATGTTCATTAGGTTTGGATTTACTATCATGGGTCTGATTTGTTGATTAAAGTTAGCCTGTCGCTAATTTCTGTTTGGTCATTTGTCAAAATCCATTAAGTACTTTTGACGTAATCCCGCTAAAGGACAAACAAACAAATAAATAAAAACTGGTGATGAAAATATGACCTCCATGGCAGAGGTGAAACAAAAAAAAGATAAAAGAAAATGCAGATTGCTAACGATCTTTGTCTACAATGTAAAAGCACTGGAGATCGAACTTGGAAAAAAAAAATGAGACTGTCAAACTAATGTAATGTCGTGTTATATAAATAGTGCAGAGACATTTCGTTGTGATCTGATTTCTGTCACTTGTCACTAACAGCCACCGTGCTCAGCGCAGCAGGAAGTGAGGAGTGACAGTCATGGCATTTCCCCTCCAGATGAATGTTGACTCTGAGCCTACAGTGGGATTCTAGGAGTTTATATATTTAAAGTGTTGTGTGAGCAGCAGTACTACTGAGAGGAACGTGACAGCATTGTTTTTTGATCCATAGTTGTAACATAGAATGGAACTGGCAAATAAATATTGCAGTAATTCTAATAAAACAAAGTAAATCTAGGTTTGAATTAGAGATTAGTTCAAAATACAAAGCGAAAAAAACTGAAACTGCATCTTATCAAAAGGATGTTGTTTTATTTCATAACGTAGTTAAAGAATATATCCATAGAACCGACTCCTCTTTGTGTCATCTTGTAAATATTTCTTTCTGTGTGCGAGCGTGTCAGTAAAAGCTTTATTTCTTTATATGTTTTAGCCTGAATTACTCACCAATTAAATAGTAATGTGCATCTGTTGTGAGTCAATCGCTGCACATTAGTGGATTATCAGCATCCATATGACACGGTTTTTTCTGTGATTCCATGAATTTGTGACATTGAGCGTTTACACATCGGTGCCGTAACACAGAGTGTGAAGCTCTACATAATCAGGGCCAACCCTGACATGGACGATTGTGATCTGGGAGAGAAAATACGTTCAAAAATGATTAGAAGGTTATAAGGCTTTGGGTTTTTTTCTCTCCTTTTAAAAAAATATGTTTTTAGGCCAGGCTACTGGACTCAAAACGCCACTCTCTTTGCTGTTGTTGTTGTTCTTCTTCTTCTGTACACTAGTTAAAATTTCTACTCCTCTGTTATTCGTGAACAGATCTGGCTGAGGCAGGTATAATGTATGGATTTGTACGCATCAACGCTCGGAGCCCAATTTTTGATTCGGGGCTCAGGGGGGCCTCAAAAGAAGAAAAAAAAAACTAAAGTCAATTTCTCATTTATTTGCGAGTCAAATATTAAGACGGTTGCACATATTGGCATATACCAATATATAAATGGTGTCACGGAGGCGCCAGGAGGCTCCCAGGGGCCGCATTTTTCAAATGACTTCACGTCCGTTAGTTCTTGTTAGATCAGAATGCAATTTGGTATGAATACTCTATGAATTAATTTGATCAGACGCTTGGAGCCCTTGGTAATTTCAAAATGCATGGTAACATAGTCGTGTGATATATCGTTTCAAAGGTAATTCAACGTATATTATGATCATGCCTCGCATAATTCGATTAGGGGTCCGGGGGCTCACCCCCCTTTTAGCTGCTATTTCCATTAAAGTTGTTTATTTCATTTATTTGTGAGTCAAATATTGCAACAGTTGGTGTTACCGCATCATCGACACATACCAATATATGAATGGGGCCCATTACTCCTTACGTGCCACCGGGGGGGTCATTTTTCAAATGACTACTCCACCGTTAATGCTTGTTGAATCGGGCTGGAATTTGACATGGATATTCTATGAGCGGATATCAAGAGCCTCTCCGAGACCTTTTTTTACTCGGTGGAACCGAGTCATTTGACTGAATTCTCAGGAACTTGGTACGTACTATTAGGCGCAGAGACGTTCCGCAGGCCCAGCCGTAGTTCATCCGAACTTGTTCTGTTGTTTTAATGTTCTAAATATTTTAATTTTCTTTCACTGCATTTCTGCTTAGAATACATTTATGGGATACATTATTTAACCACATTGTTCAATGTTCAATGTCCATCAGACTAGGAAACATGGTCATAGGCTCAAAAAAGTACCTGCACAATTGTACCTATTTTGGCTAAATGTGGGTGGTCACATGCCTTTAACTAAATCCCAAAGTTTGCTGACCTTTCTTTGAAATTACTGTTATCTGAAGTTGTGCTTTGTTAATCATTTGGTTGGGTATTCAAAGCTTTGTCACCAACCTTCTGCTTCACTTCCTCTTTGGTTCCAGTGTCTGAAGATGCTCCAATTGACTCTAGTTCAATTAATTTAAATCCTGACTCTTAATATTCTTGTTTAGTTATTAGGATCTAATTTTAAAAGACAAATAGTAAAATGTGATGTTGACGTTATATTGATAATGGGGCATTTAATCTGTAGGGGTAATCATAGGGATAGCAATATAGCTGAATAATTTTGCCGTACTTGACATGCCAAGTCGATTAGTGTGAGAAAGATGAGGAAATGGACGCTGAGGAGGTGAATTGAAGGCTGGTATCTGGCAAATGAGTAAATAATGTTAAAACAAGGCAAAAGAGGTGCGTGCACACATTTGAATAATGTTGGGCTATACTGGGTTCAGGCTTAAAAAAAAAACGGTTTCATTCTGGTTCGGGCGGGTTTGTGCCATATTCTGTCAGGCTTGGGCCGTGTCTAGTCTAACTTGGGAGAAACTAAAACCCGGAAACATCCGGAAACATTTCAGAGTCATAGGCTAGCAGAGACAGAGTCAATTCTCCCCCGTACTGCATGCACAAGCTGCAATATCACCAAGTTTATCATTCTACTAGTTGTTAGAGCTACTATCTAGTAGTACGGTGCTCCGGTATGTCTCCGAAAGGTTTCTGGATGTTTCCGGGTTTTAGTATTACTCATCTAACTTTTATGGTCCGATTAGAGCTCTAAGTATCTGCCTTCCACCTGGTAAACTAGAATTTGGTGCTAAGGTCCAACAGGAATGCTGCTTTAACGGTTCTTCTACCCAAATATTCTATATCTTGTCACCTACTTTCGAAATGTTCTTTCTGTACTTGGCTAAAGAACGGCATTCAGTAAAGCCTCTGAGTCAAAACATATGGAACAACCTGTTTGATCTGTTGCTGTAATACCTCTGAGTCCATCTTTGCAGTGATGCACCAACCACAGTGCAATGGTTGCAGGTAATCCCACCCTGCTGAACCAACCCTATGAGTATTATTTCGAACCCCCCCTCTTCTCCTCATTCCTTCCATCTCACTCAGTTGTCATCCAGTGACTTTATCCCCTTCTCAAGAAACAAAGGGTTGCCATTGTGACACAGAAGAGAGGATTCAGCGCACATCCCAGATGGCAAATGACATGCTTGACATCTGCAGGGGCTTTCAGACAGGGTTTCAAGTGTGGCAGGAGTGCTGGGAACTGTGAGCTTCTTCCCACAGTGACTACTGCTACGAGGACTGCATCTAGATGTATGTATAAAAGCTTTTCCGTCGCTTCCTATTACTTTAGGCTGATTAAATATTAAACCCTATGCATTTCATACTACAGTAGGAATATTGACAATTCCATGAGATCCTCTTGGACCATTGTGTGGGCGAGGTTGAGGTTTAAAAAACTGTTTTTTATTCAAACACTGTCACTCAGTAAAAATAACTATGGATACAATGCATCAGCAATGTGAGGTTTTACCTCAGTTCCTTTTTTCTTATTTATTTATTTTTTTTCTGGTAGGCTCATCATTTTCAACAAGACATGATTCTGATGCGTGTATCCGATCCTCCCAGGATAAACACTATTTGAATCTTAAGTAGTCGGCTCATTCAGGAAAGCAGTGTTTGAAGTGTGGCTGGCGTAGCTGCAGGATTGTAGCTGTTGTCAAAAACTCTGAGCGTCTTGCCAAACAAGCAGGAATATCAGGGCCTGAAGATCAATGGAACGTCTTATCTCCAGGTTTTGAAAAACGGTGACTTGAAAGTTGAAAACAGAAGTTTTCCCTTTAAATTTGCAACATTTTAGATAGATATGTTGTTTATGCAGCGCACGGGATGTTTTTGCCATGTTGTGATGTATTGTAGCTGAAAGCAATGCTTTTGATGGTTTGACTTGATATCTGTTATCGAAGCGTGAGATTTTTCACACCTGAGTATAGTAATTTTAAAATTTGGGCTCATTTTAACAGTAAAGTAATTCCACTCTTAGTTTAATCCAAAGTGTGTTGTGAAATCTACTTGAATGTGTTGTTTTGACAAGTCACCCGTAACTAGTGTAAAGGTTGGCAAACAATACAAGAGAGAGAAATAACTATTAAATCATTTACTAGAGCCTAGATTCCCAAAGTGGGATACAGGTACGCAAATTGTCATGGGGGGTACGTGAATGAAAATGAAAAATAATGACAACATTGGTAACTAGAATATAAATAGAGCAGTTGATGCTAATGCTAGGCTAATGCTAGGTTATTGTTAATGCTAGGCTAATTCTATTGCTATGTTAATATTAGGTTAATGTTATTGCTAGGCTAATGTTATTGCTAGGCTAATGTTATTGCTAGGCTAATGATAATGCTATCTTAAAACTAATACTAGGTCAATATTAATGCTAGGCTAATGCCAGTGCTGTGCTAATGTTAATGTTGATGCTAGGTTAATGCTATTGCTAAGCTAATGCTAATGCCAAAGATAAGCTAATGCAGTGTGACGCGAGCCAGCACCTGCATCCTCACTTGCATTTTCTTCAGGAAATGCAAATATTCTAGATACTGATTATATATTATTCCTTAACAGGATTGGTAAAATTCACTGTAGAGCTACATTGTATGTGACATTACATTATTATGTTTTTTAAGTGTACAAGAGCAGGGGGTACATGGGTTCAGGTTAAATGTCTGAATGGGTACATGACTGTGTTACACCTAAAAACCTTATTTTCTGTTGTTTTTTTGTTAGCTATTCATACGCTAACCATTGTTTTGAACACGACTTTACCTTAAAAGATTGTCTTCTGACATCTTGATTTTTGTCATGACAGATAAATCTTTCATTTTTCTCATTTCAACAACACACACACACACACATGCACATGCACACTCACAGCACACATGCACACAGAGAGACGTGAAACGTGAAAATGTTCTGTTCCAAGGAGCAATGCTGATTATCACTCAAGTGTTCAAACAAAGTCATTTGAGGTTTCAAGTGTACTGGTGAAGTTTTCCAAAACTTTTTCATTTAAAACCATCTTTTTCAAATTATAGTTTATTTATATCTTTCATGACCTCAAATTTTCAGAATGTTTCATAACTCCCAAGTTTAATTTGCAGGGACAAATAATGAAGTTAGCGACAAGATGGATGAGATTTTCTTCACGTGTTGACAAGCAAGTCCCCTGAGACTGCCTCTTTGTCTCAGCACCAAGATGGTGTTTCACTTATCATGGATGAGCACTTCCTCTGAAATAAGTCTTTTTTAATCAGTCCAACCAAAGAACAAACAAAACTAGTTCGATGGGGAAATTGCTGCTTTTTCAGGCAACAAAAAAGTTGATTAAAAGCATTATTAAAGATAATAGTTCGATGGTATAATGTCTATGCAAAAACATGACGTGCAAAACGGGTGTTTGAAATTGTAATTGTTTTCATAATTCTCAGGAATCACAACAAGGGAAGATTCTTATTAAATACTTAAAGTTGCTCTTTCATGAAACAATAATTATACTAATTAATTAAAGCTGCTAGGGACCAACATTTGTATGTTGTCAACCCTTTGTGTTCTTATTAGGTTTTACAATTCACAATCGGTATAATAATGTGATGAAACAATCAAACAATTAACCTGTGTACAATACGTCTTATTAAAAAAAGAAACACTTTAAGTTTCTTCAGCGAGGTATTGATCCTGCACCAATGAGAAAAAATGATTATGAGTCCAGTGCATTAACCACTCAGCCAACAGAACAGTTAGCATATTAGCAAATTAATGTTTCATGGACACAAATTTCTATTTTGTGCACATGTTGTACTTGTTTTATGGCCACGAAGTAGGGTTTCTTGTCCACAAAATAGTATTTTGTGACCACAATCATTTCTGGGGTTCCATAGTAAACACATGCCATTTGCGTATTCCAGGAGTCCCGTAGACAGATGTATAGAAGTGTTATTACTTCATTCTGACTGTGATTTCTAGATTGTTGTTTTGTTTTGTTTTTTTTGCCAGACCAGGACAAAAGTAATTTGCATTACACCATTTTTGTTCTAGTCCGTTCCCAGTATTCGTCCGATCTTTCCGTATGAGCCCTAAAATGATCACCTGTCATTGTTTAGCCCCCACTTTCAACATCATAAATGTGTTGTTTGTTTAAGCTGTGGTCGGATGTAGCCTTATTGTAATGTGCGGTTTGTGACTAATTATAAATATATGCCCAGTTACAATTCCCAGTCTCTTAAAGTGGATGATTCGTGGCATATTGCACAAAGCAGTGGGAACTGTGTGGGAATTCTTACAGGTGCAGTTTAGCACAACTGACTGCTCTCCAATTCCCTCCTATGTTCAATACCTCCGCCAAGCTGCGTCGCTGCATGCGAAGCGCAGAGCGTAAAGTTATGTTTTACCCTGCGTCTGCATCTATCTGTCTGCGTCTATCTGTCTGCATCTATCTGTCTGCATCTATCTGTCTGCGTCTATCTGTCTGTCTGTCTGTTAGCAAGATAACTTGAAAAGTTATGAATGGATTTGGATGACATTTTAAGGAAAATTGATACATGAGACAAGGAACATGTGATTAAATTTTGGTGATGTTCTGGCTACCAAAAGAAAAAAAAATAAATCCCATCCACACTGTGGAACTTCTGTAAAAATCATCTGACATCATCACTGCTGATGATGTCATCAGCCTACTGATACAGTGATGACAAACCTGTAGCTAACCTATAAATGTGTGCATTGTTTGACAAAGTAATCCCTTTTGTAACTTTATTAAAGATCATGACTTAGTACACAATCTTTTTTCTGCATGGTCAGTAGAGGTACGAATGTAAAACTGTACAAAGTAGGTTTGTGTTGAAGAAAAGCAGGAGTGCTCTGTTTTTCTCTCCCTGGGGAGAAATATTGCAGGAGAGGAAGGAGAGACAATGATGAGTGAAGCATGTGCAGATGCAGCAAAACCAGGCAGGCTCACAAGATTTAAATTGCACTATACCCCGCAGAGAATCGGACCCTATTTACCAGAACGCACGAGCGACACAGAAGCGATGGTGGACAAAATGCTCAGATATGGTCTGTAAGAAAAATGAAAAGCGCTCTTACCTTGAGTGAACTCCAGCAGTCTCTTATTCACTGATACGCTGCTCTGTGCTGACTGTGATGTGAGGGAGCATGACATGTTCAGCAGGCTGAGAAACAGGATATCTTACGTTTTCATTTCATTGTGTATTTGCATGTACCTCTGAGAAAGGCTGGCACATTTTCCATGGTAACGTGAGGCATACAGTAGAGATATGTTTACAGTACCTTAGCAGCTTTGTCCTGCGTGTCAATTGAAATTGCTGTGACGAGTCGTGACAGCAAAACAACAACAGCAGGCTTTACTTCCATTCATTTGAAATTTCACACCAGTATTAATAGCTGTCTCCGCTTTGACTTTTTTTATTTATTTCTGAAGGCTAGTTTATGCCTAAAAAACACTTTATTGACAGAAGTTATCGGGGTGCCAAATTGCTTGAGAACAAACTAAATGTTTCATCCAAGCTGAACAGGTGTTGCAAATATAGTTAACCATAATTTAAATATAGTTCCAATGCTTTGAAGCAGCTTGATATGATTTGGGAATGAGACCTTTTTGTAGTCACAGATCATTGGTCAGAGTCTTCAACCTCATTCTCAACAGCATCAATCACATTCTGATATGTTTCTGTCAGAACCAGATTCAACTACTGAGCCATTAAATGCTTGTCCGTTTGGATCTGACAGGATTGATTCTGATTGAGTTTGTCAGAAGTCTTTAAGACTCTTGACCTAATCACTGGTTAAAGGTAGGGTAGGCGATTTTCAAAATCGAGCATGATTTTGAATGGAGCCTCCCTGATGGCTCCGCCTTTACCCCCTTGCCCCTCCCCTCTGTGCTCCGTCTCGCTCACATGCATGTGCACAGCAGCAGAGGAGCTCAGCTCATCGCTTGTATTGTGTAGAAACTTCGTTGTCTCATGTCTCATTCAGCAGAAAGTAAACAATAAACTTTACCATCATAGATGTTAAAAAACGTGACCAAAAACTCTGTTTTAACTCTGTCAGCGATGACGCGCTTTCAGACTGAGCTTGTGCATGCGAGGGATCGAGCAGGAAGACGTGATTGGTTAAAAAAAATGGTTCGTTTTTTTTCCATTGGTCGAAGTTATTACATATTTACAGTTGCTTCAATTGACAGATTTTCTTCGTTCCTTTTTCAGAGCACATAAGATCTTCATTTCGGCCAGGACATAAAGACAATTTCAACCAAAAACTAAAAAAGTGTATCTGGAGAAAATCGCCAACCCGAGCTTTAAGAGATTTTCTTTTCCTGAAGATGAGTTTTTAGATGCATTGTATCCTAAAGACACTGACTGCAGCACAATGGGATCTATAGCTATGTTGCCATTACAGATTTACGCAAAATAAAAGCGATGTTTTTAAATGTCGACAAAGTATAATTGCGCTTTGAACGTGTTTTCATTAAAGGTTGTAGGAGCCTCGTATCTACTGTGAAATCTCATCCAGAGAGATTTTGCCGCTGGAAGACAAACGCTTCAAACCTCTTTATAACACTACGTATTCCTTTATTGTTTCACGTTTAATGTGGCAGTAATCATTTTTAAGTATAACGCTAATACATGTCTTGGTTTCCTCTTCTGTTTACACGTACCCTGCCATGTTTCTCTGAAAGAAGCGATCATGTGACCAGGTACCTTACGCCGTGTGACCATGTACGTCACTTATTTGCGGAAAAAGTGTTTCCATAGCGTTTTTGCGACACATTTCAATATCGAAACGTCTAAAATACCTCCTCGTGAAAGCGTAAAAACTTATTAGCGATATTTGAGTGTTTTTTTTTTAATTCAGGTGTTTCCATTGCCAGTTTTTATTGCGCTGTTTAGATTTTGCGCATTTCCAAGAGTATAATGTAAACGTAATGTCATTAGTGCTAAAGCGCTGGCGATTCATACAGTCATCACAGCTTGGTCTTAAATTAACCCATTTTCCTGTTTCTAACACATAAACTATAAAGGACAAAGGACAGCTTGCCTCGTATATTCCCCGATGCCACAATAAAGCAAGAATGCGTTGCTGTTGATGTTGTTTTTACTATGCCTTTTTTATTGGTTTTATTTTTATGGCTTGTTGCACAATTGAGTATGTCTAAACAGTCGGCATCCTAACTTTTAAAAGCATCGAATTGAGTGTGTTGCGGTTTAAACGAGTTGCAAGCATCATCTGCTGAACGGGCAGTATCTCACAGCATTTATCTGTCTTTTGATTTATCTACCCACTACACTGCTGTGTGGTGAATCTTATCTTTTATCAAAAGTGCATCTCTGACTTCCTGCTGGCGGAACATCTCCAGCAGCTCAAATGATCACAAGCCACTCATCGCCATGCTTCTTCTGAGATCATGTAATCCCTATGTATCCGTAGACTTCACACAAAACAACACCTGACTTTTACTTGAAAATGTCACAGCGCTCTATTTCATTACTCATCCTGAAAGCACCAAATTGTCCCTGTTGTTTTCACTGATGCCAAAATAATAGGGATTTGTTCTAAAAGAATTAATTATTTGTGCGTTCTTGTGGGATCACAGCATGTGTGCGCCGTGACATTTTGCGACGGCATACACCCTTCTTTGAATGACATTAAAAAATATGGAGCTGAATATTTAAAAATGGTTTTAGCCAACAGCTGGAACAATCATCTAATTACACACTTAGATGATGGTTACACTGGTATTTAAATACAAATTTTGGATTAAAACATTGTAGGTTTTGTTGGTGACTCCTCTAACACACAAACAGTGCAAAATTAGATTATAACACATCAACAATGACGTTTTTGATGCAGTTTTGCATTTAATACACAGTCGACCTTTATTAGGCAAGCTAGTCTTTTGATACAGGGTGGAATATGCAAAATGTTTGCATTTGCACCTTGTACTGATATAGACAGCTATGCAATCATTAGCACTGCATTAGCATTAGCATAGGGCTGAGAGAAATACATCACCATGGTGGTGTTTAATGCTATTTTTCTTAAGCTAAGCCTTCAACAATACAACAGCTGGCAGAACTCCCGATGTGCAATTAAAAATGCACAATCTTAGAACATGCCGTCATTGTTGATTAGCCACATGCTATTTCTACTTCCGCTATCATTATGGGCCCGTAAGTGAAAAACGTATGTTTAAAAATGACATTTTTGCATTGATTCTAATGCAAAATGCTGAACAAAATAAATAAAAAATCAGTTTTTAAGATAAAATTCAGATATTTTTCAAATATCATCTCCCATGACTCTAAACGTAATTATTTGATGAATATTGAACATTAGCAAAAAATGCAAGTTATGTTTACAAAACCATTTACCCTCAAACATTCTGATGCACTGTTTTTGATGAATAAAAGAATCTGTGCTGATATTTTGTGTAGGAAGATGTGCTGTGGCAGGTTTTGGGTCAACTGAGCCAAAATTGTGGGAGGTTTAATACGTTTTACAGTTTTTGGAAAGATATGATTTGAGCCTCATACAAAACTTTATTGTAAAGTCATAAAAACTACCCCTATAGTTACATGCCATTTTAATTCTGCGTGTGAACTGAAAGATTAATAGCAACGACACAAGAGACCAAAGCCACACAAGACTAAAGCACATCATTAGTTTTGGACAAAGTTAATTCTGCAATGAACAAGTCCCAGTGTTGGGCAGTGTGGTAGTTTTATAGCTCCCTGTGCAAGTCCAGAAAAAAAAAAGCAGTGTAGAGAAAAAACAACAGGAAATCCTTCTTAAAATCCTGTAGTGTCAACAACTCTCTCTCTTTCATGCTACAAACAAGAGTGTGAGATATTACCTCTGTCTCCCAGCCAAAATCACTGTGATCTCATTCGCACAGAGGTGTCTTTAAGACGAAGGAAGATATGAGCTACTTCTGGTCACACAGCTTCCTTCTCATCAACAGGGACAGTAAACCTCCTCAAATATACACCTCAGTCATATTGACAAGACAGCTATGATGAGATGAAGACGTATCCACAACTGATTTTGCATAAGTGCAGGCAATAGCAGGGTAAGCATTCATTTTTCTCTTTAATTAATTCACATATATTATATTTTTCAGCATTATTGCAAAGACCAACCACAGTCAGGCTATAATACTTACTTCACTTTTGCTTTAAAAATCTATTACTGATTGAAATTGCTATCCCAATCCTTGATGGCCACACTTGCTAAAATTTATATTGTATGATAAGGCAAACATCATCCTACTGTAGTTTAATAATGGACTATATAGCAGGGTCAATTAGGTTTAGTGAGGATGCATTAAGGCATCCATATTTTTCTTCTTCCGTCAAGCTCTAACTAGCCCCGCAATTTTCAACCGATTTCAACAAATTTGGTCTCAAACTGTTCAAATAATTTCTGGCATTAATGCTATGTTCCAGTGTTTTTGTAACTATTCAACTTTTTGAGTTATTGCCCGTGCGACTTTTTGCTTCCATACACTTTCATTGGAACTTTCAAGCACGTCATCCACAGCCATTCTTCAACTGATTCAAACCATTCAACCTTTAACATATTCAGCAACTATCTTCAACTCATTTCAACTTTTTCAACCAATTTCAAATTTTTTCAAACTTTTTTCAACTTTTTCAGCCATTTTTATTTTTTTTAACCTTTATTTAACCAGAAAAATCTCATTGAGATTAATAATCTCTTTTTCAAGAGAGTCCTGGAAGCAATTCGGTCCGGTTGCAAGCCCACTTCTGTTACCACCAGGCCAGCACTGCCCCAAAATGTCAACTTTTTTAACTTTTTTAACTTTTTCAACCCATTTCTACTTTTTTTAACCTTTTTCAACCTAATTGCTAATATTAAGCTATTGCTAGGTTACTGCTATTTCTAGGTCAATGCTAATGCTAGGTTAGCTCTAATGCTAGACACTAGGCTAATGCTAATGATAGGTTAATGTTATTGCTATGCTAATGCAATTGCTATGCTAATGCAATTGCTACGCTAATGCAATTGCTATGCTAATGATATGTTAATGTTAATGCTAGGCTAATGCTATTGCTACTCTAATGCGATTGCTACACTAATGCAAGTGCTAGGCTACTGCTAACTCTAAGCTACGATTAACGCTAGGCTAATTCAGATATCAAAAACTTTATTTGTCCCCGAGGGGCAAGTTTCAGTTAAATCCCGACATACAAACATGAAAGACGTTAACATTTCACATGGGGGACAGGTACGGGAGTACTAGGGAGCAGCCACAAGAGCAGCGCTCCTGCTAATGCTAACGTTAGGCTAATGCTAATGCTAAGCTAATGCAGTGCGACACGGGCCAGCACCTGCATCCTCAATTGCATTTTATTCAGGAAATGCAAATATTCTAGTTGTAGTTGAATTTTGGTAATTGAGAACGTAATTGTAATTGACTTCCTGAGAATAACGGATAATTGTAATTGCTGGTCACTGTAATCGTAATTGAATTGTAGTTGAACATGGGTAATTTAAAACATTATTAGTAACTGAAAACTCTAATTGACCCCAACCCTGCTATATAGCGATATTTAGTAATGAATTGATATAGAACAATTATAGGTAAAATACCTGAAGGAAAATCTCTGCAATTTTTCATTACAAGAAAATAGGAAGTGTTTATTGTATTTGTTGTTTATTGTATAAAGATGTTTTTTGCTTGAACTCAGCTTTCTTTATGGTGCAGCCTCCATCCCACAGACTGTTTGTCTGTCTTGCCCTCTTGAAATGAGAAGGCTTCACTTTCAGTTTGGAAACTTTTATTCCTCCCAGTTCTTTTAGTTGGAGGTACTTCACAGTTTCTGGTGCACAGACTGTCATCTCCACCCAGCACATCCCTGCACAGACGAACGCACCGAGTGATGACATCATTGCAAACCTCCAACTCATTCAGGATTAAAATGATGATTTTTGCAAAATCAAAATACAGCAAAAATACTGCTCTCTACGTTGCATTGCTAAACTATATTTTGTGTGCAAATTCCCCAATTAAGCAGGATGTTGCATTTTAGATCACCAAGATAAAAGCCTTTTTTCTCAAAACCAACTGCTGGAAAATATGCAATATGTCAGTCATATTGTTAAGATTTTTACCAGACTTTATCATTCCCCTGCAGCGTCAACGCACTTTAATGACATTGAAAAGTAAGCAGAGTTAGGACCTTAATGTGTAAAATTAATGTTCATTTTTCCCTCATGGGTTTTGTTTTAAAAGTGTAGACCTATTAGGAAGGTAGACATAAAAGTGAAATACTGCAAGAGGTCCAATTAAAAGTGGACCCTTTTTTCTTTTATTTTTTTTAGTTATTTAGCAGAAAAGAAAAACATCTACCTACAGTATATGCTAATGTATAACCACACTGAGTTGCAATTTAAGCATTTAAAACTTTATGAATTCAATCATTAAAAACTCAAGCTTTTTATCCATTAGTCAAAGTAAATCCCAGTTGAATATATGATGATTTGTAGTTAGTAAGGTAAGTCTCTCAGTCATTTAAAAAGCCCTTTGTAAACAACTTCATGGTTAAATGGAGAATTTTTTCATCAGGCCAACTAAATTTTCACCATGACTTGATGGAAACACATTTTTAATAACGATGTCAGTGAAATCACAGAGTTATAACAAAGCCAATCTTCTAACGTGACTAAAAAAAGTCAGGAATAGAAAAATACGTGCTCTAAATTCCCTATTAATGCTGAGAGCATTTGAAGTATGAGAGTTTGGTAACACTTTAGTTTAGGGAACATCTATTAACCATGAATTAGTTGCTTATTAGCATTAGTAACATATTGGCTCTTAATTTGTTATTATTAAGTACTTATTAATGCCTTATACATTAATGGCTATCTCGCAGTCCAAAGAGGGTTAAGGTTAGGATTAGGATTAGGGTTAGGGTTTGGGTTAACCTTAATCCTAACCCTAGCATGTTAAGATTGTAATTCATACAACAACTTCCTTACTTAATACCAATAAGTAATACTTCTGAGGTTATTGAGGGAAAACTCTTAGTTAATGGCTGACTGGTTGTATATTAAGGCCATGCAGAATAAGGCATTAATAAGTACTTACTAATGACTAAATAAGAGTCAATATGTTACAAATATGCATGCTAATAAGAAACTAGGTGTTCCCTAAACTAAAGTGTTACCGAGAGTTTTACTTCAAGGATAGGAATAGGGAGCACTTGTTACATGACAGAAAGGCTAAAAGTAAATAGTAATTTGATTCAAAACCAAACTTAAAAAAAAAAAAATCAATACATTTTAGTTTTACTCATTTAAAACCAAAACAAAAATACAGAAAAAACTCAAACCAGATACGCGACACAAATTAGAAAATGGCAAAATCTTGTTTTGTTTCTGTTTTTTGTTTAAACTTTTGCTGGTGAAAACAATATTTTTGTCGTAGGTCTTTATTTATGGTTGTGAAAATAATTCAAATAATTCATATTGGCACAAAATTGGGATTGATAAAAGATTATGAAAGCAACTAAATTGTATACTGTATAAATTAAAGGATATAATTTAGCAAAACAAAGTAGTAGCCTAGATAAAATGTTCCTCAATTGATAAGGCCAATTATTATTGGTTATTTATCAATAACCAATAACATGGTGTTATAGTGAATGCATTTCATGAGATTTTACTGTAGCCAATTGGATTCATTTTAAAATAAAATAGATTAAAAATGTAATTACATGGTGTAATTGTCAAATAATAATAACTTATGCAGCATTGTATGGATTAAATAAATAAAAACAACATTTTGAAATAAATACCATTTTGATAATTAACAGACAAATCTATAATATGGCCATTAAATTGTAAAATAAGGTGATATTATGAAATGTGTTTTGTTATTAATTATAATTATTAAATTAAATAATTAATATTTCATAATAATTATTTTAACAATGTCATGCTGTACTTTTTAAAATAATGACTTTGTATTTATTTTCCAAGATTTTCTAAAATAAGAAACATTTTTTACTAAGTCAGTTTTTTTTTCATAATGTCATTTTTCAGTAGAATGACTTCGGTCTGTCAATCCTTTGCAGGTTTGCAACAGTTAAGAAGACGTTATATAAGCTACTTTGAAAACAATAGCCCGATAACTGCGCATAACTGCGCGAACAAAACCGATAAAGAATAAAATCTACAAAGAACTACGCAGAAGTTTCATAAATAACACCCTAATGCATACATTCCTTATAGTAACACTGGTTTGCATACAATATTGTACAATAAAGCTAAAGAACGGACTATGTGAAGGTATGACAAATTCAAACACAATACTTATGCTGTCACTTTTCAAAGCTTCTGCGAGCAGATTTAAAGCAGTACTGCACAATAATATGCAAATAGTATTCATGGCAGGCAGTGCAATTTCCCCTTTAGCCTTCAGCGTGGCAATGGCGCTCATCCCGGAGCATCAAAGTATCTTATCAGAACGCTGTGCTTCAGCTCCAGCGTTGGGATGTGGCCAGTATAAATGCGTTCAAAACTGTAGCACCAAGTGGCTGCTATACAAACAGAATGATGACCTGAATATGTCTGAAATACAGAGATACAGTGTGGAGAAACCGAATGCCAAAGTATCTAATCCAATTTAAGTCAATCAAAACCCCGAAGTATACTTTTTTTTTTTTTTTTTTCCAGAAACATAAATCACTTCCACTAAATAACCTCCGTCTCTCAAAAGCAACTGTACATTGATCTCCCAAGCAGGATAAATTTATCTGATGTCTTAGCGTCAATTGTTTCTGCTGTTATCATCCAGCCAATTAGGAATGACAGGTAAAGGATGAGGACGCTCACTAAACCATGTCTATTTTTGCAAACCACCCACAGTATTAGACACAAGTGATAACGTGTGTATTACTGTCTTTATGATGTGCACAGAACAATGTGTAAAAAAAAAGAAGTGGATTTTGGATTTGCAAATTTAATACAAGCATAAAGTCCTTGTTTGGTTAAACCCACCCTCTACGATAGGATTTTTTTTAAAGTCTGTGCATTTTTTTTTTTTTTTTTTTTTTTTTTTTGACACAGGCAACAGACCGCAGCTGTGGAAACTGTGACCAGCTTTTTTTTTGCTTTGATTAACACTGCACTTGACCACAGGAGCAATGCCTTTAATAGCAAAGTGCTGCCAACTCATTAGAAACGCTTTGAAGTCCACACGGGTTTAAGATCCTGCTCATAAAACTGTAGATCTTCTACTGGTCACCAATGTTAATAAGCTTCTTAATCAGTTCCAAGAAGTCAGAATAACCTTGTTGTCAAGGGCACTTTGTTTAACGTTAGTTTAGCGATTTGGTTTCCAAGCCTTCAACATGAAAAGGAAAAGAACTTCAGTAGGTATAGCACAATGGTGCTTTGAGGTTGTGGCATTGTTTAGTGCTGTGGTTCTCAAACTTTACCCCCTTTTCTCTTATTCCTGAATCCAAGTACCCCCATTTGTCCGGCTACAACATTTTGCTTGGAAAACTATTTAAAAACAACTATAGAACATGATGGAATGAACGAGTGATAACACACATTTTAAAGTGGAAAGAAACTGTGTTTAGTGCAATGGTTCCCAACCTTTTTTGGATCGTGACCCCATTATGATATCAAGGATTTCTGGAGACCCCAAAGACATTTTTTTACTACATTTTAATTGAACTAGATTTGTATTTCACAAAGTGAAAATATAGACATACACTTGTTTAAGATTGTGTGTTGTTTTAATTTTATAAAATAGAATAATAATTTCAAAATTTCAAAAATCTTTGTACATTTTTCAGAAAATTCAGGCAACCCCACATGGGGTACCGACCCCAAGGTTGAAAAACACTGATTTAGTGGCTCCTTAAATGATTTAAATTTATTGTTTTTATCATTTCCAGTCATCTCACACCTGGGGTTGGACCAATACTCACTCTCTCTCTCTCTCTCTCTCTCTCTCTCTCTCTCTCTCTCTTTCTCTCTCTCTCTCTCTCTCTCTCTCTCTCTCTCTCTCAAGTACCCTCTGTAGTGTCATTGCATACCCCTAGGGTTACATGTACCCTCATTTGAGAAGCACTGGTTTAGTGTTATGCAGGATTAGCATAAGATATATCATGGTTCTCTAAAGACACACTGATTTTATTAAGCTATTTCATCAAACATCAGTAACCCAAACATTATTACCTCCATTACTGTAAAGATTACATTAAAAGCACTGAACAAATTAAGACGACATTTTAACCAAAGATGAACCTTAACCATGGAATTATTCCATTACTGTACATTTTGAAGGGGTTTACCTCAGTATCACTGTTTGTAATTTACCAATCTTTATGATATTTGACTCAGTTTTGTCAGGTTGGTTCCTCAGATACCCCACCATGTTTCATCCTGATCTGAGCCATATTGCACAATTTTTCCCATCCATTCAGAGCTACTGTATCATTTTCTTCCAAGCCTTTAGTGTGTGAATGATCATGGTGCCATGGTCCGGATCACTGACCCAGATAACTGCCAATATCTGGCAAAGAGGAGGATACTTGGCGCTTGGCGGAGGTTTTTCTGAAGCTGTTTTTCAGTGCACGTGGTTATAGACCTGTGTAAGCACACTGCTTGTAAGGTTTTTATGACAGGACTTTGGTAACGAAGTATGAGGTGTTGTCCCCTGCCATTACAGAAGTGCACAAGTCATGCTTTGTAGTTTAAAGTGAAAGGGGTCGAAGAAAATTGAGTTTTCTTGCTGGTTATTTTTACAAATGGTTAAGTAACAAAAAAAAAAAAGTGCTGCTTTTTTTATTCAGCAAAACAAAGCCAAACAAGCTAAAGCCATACGACTATTTGGGTCATGGTCATTCATCCAGGAAAAATGACATATTGCGGACACACAAAATATGAAGAAAATAAAACATTTCTTAAGACTACAGATCTGGATTCATGTTAAATGCCTATACAGAGCCTCGTATTCTGTCATTGCAAATAAAATAATTAATTTCAAATGTGCATTTTCATTTAATTTCTGGGTTTAATGCATTGACAAAAAAGGTGACATTGTTTAAAATATTGTGGAATATTTTTATTTGAAGTTTAGTTTCTACTTTCAAAAATAAATAAATAAATACATATACAAGAGCACTCAGTGAACTTAAACCTCCACCAAACACCAAATATCCTTTTTTGAGATATGATTTTTTTTTTTTTCTTTTTAAGTTTCGCCAGTGATGAGAGAAAGTGATCCAGAATCACTATATTGATCCAGAACTTCTTCAAAATGTCATGGGATTTTTCATGGCGTAAGGTCTCTGATTAGATAAAAATTGTTCAAAATCCGTTAAGTTCTTTTGACGTAATCCATCTAACAGAAAAACAAACAAACGCAAGTAAAGAATATTACTCCTTGGCGTAGATACCAAGGATTCTAGTTGGATGTCGTCTTAAAAAGCGTTGAAATTGTGTCTTTTGTCAAGAATATAAATACGTTTCCGGGGGAGTGCTCTCCTGCCATCTGCCCGGGGACCGGCCGCGGCTCGTGGCGGCGCTGCGCAGCCTTGGGCGGGGCGGGGCTGGTGGCCTCAGGCCCGCTGTCGTCCGGGGTGGGCTGGCGTCGGGGGGGTGTCTCGTGCCGGTGCGTGGGTCGTCGGGGATCGCCTCCGTGGGGGGGGGGGGGCTCCATTGGCGCCGTTGGTGTGGGGGGGCGGTTCCGGGCTGGGGGTGCTTCGGTACTCCGGCTTGCCGGTCCGTGGCTGGCGGGATGGCCCTGCTTGGCGGTGGATGGCGTCCTCTCTAGTCGGGGGGGCCGGGGCCGCCTCCCGGTGGAGAGTGTTGTATCGTGGCGCCGGGTGGGCCTGTGCTGGCCCTGGTGCGGGCGCGGGCCTCCCCCCTGCTCGGCCGCTCCCCTTGGCGGCGGGGTGGCGTTGCTCCGGGCCGGCGTGCGGCGGGGGTCGCCCCCTGGGGCGCCGGGGGATGGGGTTGGTGCCTGGCTGTGCCCGGGGGTGGGGGTTGTCGCCGTGCTCCGCGGGGCCGGCGCGGTCTGGGGGGTGCCGTGGGGGGGGGTCTCTGGCTGTGCTGCTCCGGGGCCCACAGTGCCACTTGCCCGTCTGCGCCATCTACCCTCTCGCGTGGCCCGCCATGCGGACGGGCCCGGCTCACACCGGACAGGCCTCCTACATGTTCACTTCACCACACTCCCAGCTGGTCTGGCTCACTCACAAAATGCACCACACACCCATACCCAACCCTTGGGGGGCTGGATGGTGGGGCTGGGGGTGGAGGGGGCCGCCACCTGTGTTACTATGTAGTGGCGTGGGGGCGGCACTCCCACCCTAGTTGCCCTACTAATCCCTCCAATTTTAATCACATCTCAACATGCCACCCCCCGGAGGGTGTATTATCACTTACACCCTCCGGCCTATTACACCACATACACATAAATCCACAGAGGCTGGATGGGGAGCACCGCTCCCCTCCATCCCCCTTCTTTTAATCACACCCCATACATTCACCAAACACACACATTCACACAGGGGATCGGGAAGTGCCTCTCCATTGGGGAATGGAGAGGCACCATAACAGGGTGGTGGGTTGGTACACACATTTGGGCCTCTCCGGTGGGGGCCTGGCCCCTCTGTTGGTGGCTGGGCCACTGCATAGAGTAAAAATACATCACGATGGTGCGGTCGGGCGTGGCGGTGGGTCTCGGAGGGGCTTTGCCGGGGTCTCTCCTTGCGGGGTCTTTCCGGGCGGTGTCGGCCTGGTGGGGCGCGGGGGTGCCTCTCCCCCTTGGGTGTGGCTTGGTGCTTGTTTCGTCTCCTGGTGGCCTTGGGGGCGGGCCCCGCGGTGTGCGGGCCCGGGGCGGCCTGCCTCGCCGGTTTGGGGGGGTGGGTGTGCTGGGGGGGTGCTGGTGTCCTCACCGGGGTTGGGGCGGGGTTGTTTGGCGCCTCGGGATGATGCTGTTTACTGGGGGGGCGGCGCTAGCTGTTCCGGTGGTTGAGGTTGCTTTCGGCCGCCTGGTGGGTACGTCCTGCCATCTGCGGACTGGTGGGTGGGTCCGGGGCATCTTTGGCTGGGGGCTGCTGTCCCTTACTTGATGTGTGCCGTTGGGGTGCCTCCGTCCCCGCGGTGGGGGTCGCCGGTTGCTCGCGGGCCGGCGGGGGGCGCTGCCCCGTGGCTTGCGCCGTCCGGGGGACGGCGGGCCCTGGGCTGCTGGCCTTGTGCCGTCTGGGGCTGTGCGGTTCTGCTGGGCTGTGGCCGGGTCCTGGGCCGGGGTGGGGGGCGCGTCCCGGGGGGCTTGGCCCGGGGGCTTGCCCTTGGGGGGTCCTGTTCCCGGGGGGTGCTCCTGGGGCCCGGGGTGCTTGGCCTGCTGGCCGGGCCGGTCGTGGCGGGGGTCTTTCGGGGCGGGTGGCGCGTGCCGCGCCCTTGCGTACCTACTGGTACGGCCCCTGCTTGGGCAGTGCCCCGTGAGGCAGGGTGTCGGGGCCCGAACAGGGGGCCACATCCCGGCGGGGCGGTCTGGCTTGGCCCTTGGGGGGGGCCCTGGCTTTAAAAAAAACTGAAGCTCGTGGCGCGGGCGGCATCAGCAGGGGGTGATCTGGGGCGCCATGGGGGGCTAGGTTGGGGTGCCTGGGGGCCGGCGGGGGGACTCCCAGCGGCCCCCTGGTGCCTTATGCGGCTTGGGGTGTGGTCGTCCTCCCTGGGCGGGCTGCTCCTGGTGCTGCATCCATTCCGGGTCCTTCTGGCCTGGGGTCGGGCCCCTGCTGGCTCTGGGCTCGCCGGCGGGTGCCCGCCGGCTGCCCGTTCGGCGCGGCTCTGGTCGTCTGCTGGGCGTGGGCTTCGGTTCCTCCGCTGGGGCCTCGGGCAGGGAGTTCTCTGGGCCCTCCCCTCGGGGGGTTGGGCGCGGGGGTGTGTGTGGGGGGGGGGGGGGTCGGGGGGGGGGGGGGTCTGGGGGTTGGGGGTGGGATCGGTGGCGTGGTGCGCTGGGTCCTTGGCTCCTTGGGGCTTTCTCGGGTGTGTATGGGGGGGGCGATGGCTGCCTCTCGGCTTGGGACCTTGGGGGCGTGCGGGGGGCTGCTTGGCCGTGGGGTGGTCGCCGGGGGCCCTTAGGCTGCCCGCTCTCGCTGCTGGCCTGACTGCTTCTTCGGGCCCGGGGGCGGCTCGTGGGTTTTGCAGTGGCGGTTCTTGGAAATACATTTGTCATGTATGCACTGGCCTTGGGCTGTGGGATAACACTCATACTGGGCTCAACCTTAGACACCTTGCACCTTGTTCCCAAATACCTGTTTTATGGAATTTCCACTCACCTCTTCCTCTGTTCACAGCCACCACTATTATTCCTAAACCGCACACTGGTCACCAAACTGCACAATATACACAACCACAATTTCACATCGCATCACTTGGAACCTAACAACTATTCCCCACTCATTCCATATCCTATCTTGTATCCCTCTTCCCTGTTAACTTCCCCACCCCCCTCCAACCCCTCACCTTGGTGTAAACACTGCCCTCTCTTTTTTTTACATCCTCCCTTTAATAAAGTATTTCTTACCCTTCCCTAGGGAGGGCTGGTGATGGTCACAATTATGCAATGAAATAAATAAATTTATTTAATTGCAATAATAAAATATGCATTGCTGTTAAAAGATTGCACTTCTTGTAGTGTTAACCTTCGACAGCATGTGCAGACAAGGTAAAAAAAAAAAAAAAAAAAAAAAAAAAAAAAAAAAAAAAAAAAAAAAAAAAAAAAAAAAAAAAAAAAAGAATATAAATAGGTTTGATTGCAGTTGTTGCCACTATGCATTTGTTTCACTTTAGTTTTAATGTAGTCAGATGAAAAAGTGTCATCAGTAATAAAGAAACTGATGTCCGAAGTAGCACACTAAATAAAAATCACTGCAGATGACTAAACATATTTCCACACCAACGACAGTATTTCACAACAACAAAAGAGACCTTCAGGCTTCATCCAACCATATCTTCATTATTCTTTATTGTACAATCGTCATAGAGAGTAGGGAAATGATGGTTGTTGAAAGTGCTTTAGCCTCATAAATCATAATTTTGTTTTTTTTTTTTTTCTTTAGTTATTTGAACAGATTTATGAAATAGTGCAATCCAGCAAAGGCTTCTCTGTAAAACGGAAAGCTGGCAAAAGCGGAAATAACTCTTTTAACATTGTTTCCCACAAAAAGGCGTTACTTTAAAAGAAATAACATGGATATGCACATTATGCTGCAATGTGAGGAAAGCAGAGTCAACACTCCAATCCACAGATAGTCTCCCGCTGGCACACCTCCATCAAACAGGCCCCGTGAATTCTCCTTGACTGATTCATTACATTTCCCCCTTTTACAGCAGCCTATCCACCCTCAGTCTGCTGCATTGTGGTGTTCAAAATTTGCCTCTGATAGGTGACATTTCCTGGCGGACGTGATGACATTTTATTTTGTGGGGGAAAGTGATGGGATGATGAAAATCCTTTTTACACAATGCAATTCCTCAGATAGAGCGTCGGATTGGCAAATTGCATTGAACGGTCAATGGCTTGAAGTTACAAATCATACAAGCTCCATTTCTGTAATCGGTGAAAGACATTATGTGGATATGCTGCATTATAATTCCATAAATAATAAATAATAATGTATCCATCTGCACTCTATGAGTACTTTACTTGTCATTCACTCTGTCAGCAAATATTTGTTACTATTTTTATTTTTTTAAAGTTAGTTTTAGTCATCTGATTTAAAAAAAAGTCTGTATTATTAGTTTTAAAATTAAAAATCACTTTGACTTTCTCATTATTATTATTATTATTATTATTAATATTATTATTATTATTATTATTATTATTATTATTATTTCAACATCATGTCCCGCCCCAATTACTTAGTTAATTAGCGACTGATTAGATTAAATATAATTATATCTTATAGATTTATGTAATTAGATCTGTCTAGATTTTATCTTTTTACTAAATTTGACATGAATTTTAGTTGGGTTTTTTTTGTTTTTGTTTTTTTTGTCATCTTTATACAGTCGGTGAAAAAGTCTGGTCAACACAAAACTGTCGTAAAAGATTGTACACTACTGGAAAATGAGCTGTTGCTACTTCTGCTGTGCTGATATTGTTCATTCAATGTCAATGTCAATGTCAATGTTCAAAACAATTTTTGGCATAAAATGCACTTCACTGACAAATGACTTGCTGAAATATTTAAAATACATTATTACACTTCTTAATACACAATATTAATGTGAATTACAACTTAGATATCATTGTAATCTCGGTATGACAATTTGCGCATAGCAATTTCAGCACGGGTACAATCGCAATACATGACTGCTGCGTGCTCAGAATCTCTTACAATCTCTGTATTGCAGTCCCCACATGAAAACAAGCTTGGCTCCAGTGGTTTAGAACATTTTTTCAACACTAGTAATAGAAACAATATTTTAATCTCATAATATTGGTGTATTTCACCCATTCTTTACTGGATCCAGAGGTTTAATTTGGTTTCAAATGAAGTGAATGGAAAGAAACATCACAATATCAGAAGCCTGTACTTCCTCCCACAACGCCCCTGCTGTAACATCTTTTCCACTTTCAAATGAAGGCAATCAAAAATAAACGAGTTTTTAAATATTATTGCAAAGGTTGAGTTTAATTCTCCTCCTACAGGCAGTTTCACCAAAGGTCTGTTTTTGCAGGATTCAAATTGACTTTAGCTCTTGAAATCCTTGTCTTAGCAGGTTTGCCTCAATTTAATTAGAAAAGCAACTATTAAAGGCCCAGCATCGTTACAATTCCTCCTTTTTTTTAATCACCAAATGAATTATTTTAATTTCAATCAGTCGGACAATTTTCTTTGATCACCAAAGAGGAAAATCCAAGGTGTTCCAGTGATAAAACTAACGAAATCAGAGGCAGGCGCAGAGAAACTGGAGAGCTGCACACAATCAGCCGTGCTGTGGAAATTGGATGCTGTGCGAGCTGCAAAGCTTTGGTAAACTCCAAGTAAATCTGGTGACTCAGTGTGTTTGTTCATTTGTGGTGTGGGGGCTTAAATCAAACTCTGCTTCATCAAAAGTAGAGAGGGCTGAGGAACAAATGATAAAACAGTGTGGGACTGAAACTCAACTGGATGTTGTTTTTTTTATTTAGTTTCATGCTTGCAGGAACATCACTACAGTTTAATTTTTCTTCCCGGTTTGCTGGAGTTTTCCCTGTGAACTATACTGATTGTACTATACTGAGGCCCTGTCCCAATACTCGCGCTTGCACCCTCGCGCCCCTCATTTGCGTGTTCCCGATGAGGGTGTGAGTGCGTAGGGTGTCCCAATTCTCCCCCTACGTGCCCCTGATTCACACTTCGCGGAAGCCTGCATCCAAGCGGACTTCGGCAAAGCATATTACCCATAATTCTTTGCAGTATAGAGGTTTTGCACCGAGGTCACTGACGTCCTGTGCCGAAAAAATGTGCTTTTAGCTGTAAGTATTAAAATATTTTAACTTTTCTTATGCTGTATATGTGTATACACAATCCAGGTTTGCTATGTTACTTGAAAAGAAGCATAAATTTAGATTTATGCGCCGGTATTTACGGACATTCTATGCAAACAATTTCACAACTTTTTTCTGTGCAATCATTCATATAATATCCAATTTAAACTTTAGACTTGTACAATAAACTTAGCATGTATAAAAACCAAAATATAAAAACATAAAACTTACCAGATACCAGTTAGCTACCCACACAACATTTAAAATTAAAATGATACAGCTACCTCAAATAAATTACTAATAACCAATATACAGTTTTTTAATGTACTGTATGTAGATCAACTCATATTAACTACTTCTTTTTTCGCATGACAAAATGACCTTCAATTTTATTTGGTGTATTTTTAAATATTTCTGACACTGTATTAAAGGCTTTTTCTATTTTTGTAAATGACTGTCTTTTTATGACGTTTAAGCTACAGTTTTTGGCTGAAATTGTACACTTTTTTTTGCTCCAATGTTTCCTGTTGTGTACAATGTTCTTTTGAATATTGAAATTTTCCTCATTCCTCTGCTCGATGGAATGTTTACAAATTTTAAATGAAGTAGGCAAATTTATCTTTATTTGTGGCATTAAAAAATACAACAATTGGGCATTAAAACCTTAAATCTGACTTGCTGCTACCTGTAGAAACTCTATAAAATGATTTAGAGAATGAGATAGACTTCTTTATCAATAATTGTTCAGTATGATCACCATTTAATCCAATAAAGAAACTGAACAGAATATGCATTGAATATGAGTTGTCACAATATTAAAATTCCACACTCGAACTGCAGAACTAATACATTCTAATCATAAAACTCAATGTAATCACGTTCAGAGAGATGTGCTTGTAAAGTAGTGGAGCACAAACCTGCTCAGAATGTCGCAGATATGCCGCATTCTGCAGTTTTTGCACACTTGTAACCTGCGCACTTGAACCCTTCATGTACTTCTAACAAGTGCACACTTCAGGGCGTAGGGTGCAGTGTGAGTATTGGGACCGGGCCTGACTTGCTCAGTTCCAACTGGTAAAGTCACTAATAAATAAAGGCTTTTCTGCTTCGCAATGACAGCGAGTTTGTGACAAGTCAATCCTGGAACCTGCAGGCAGGTTGGCTCATGACTATCCAGCTATCAGTTTAACGACATGTTCCAGGTGAGCAGGAGAAGTCCCTCTCCTGAGGTTGTGTGGAAACATTCTCAGTGCAGAATATTGGTGAATATTAAGACACATGTTAGGAAACGGTGATTCAGTGAGCCTGTGGGCGCCTTCTCTATAGCAGAGGGAATAAAGAATCATTCAGTGGCGATCTGCTTCTCAACAGAGAGGCCGTTTGCCCTTGTTTGTCACATTATAGTGTGTTATCATGTCAAGGATAATTGGAAGTGTGGGAAGGAATACCAATACCGATACAGAGGACAAAATGAAGACAAAAGGCAAAACACAGTGAAAGCCAACAGCAGATACACAAAGTGCTTCATAATCGCTGCTCGCATTGTCATCAGTATGATAACAATGCAAGCTATTGAGTATTAGCAACTAGTTTAGGGAAATTAAATCTAATCATTTGGAGGTGTAGTGATCAGCATATCAAGTCCATCACCACCCACAACTTTTTCAACTTTATACACAATAAACTTAAAGCTGCAGTCGGCAACTGTTATAAAAGTCACTTTTTGTCATAGTTGCTAAAGCTGTCACTATCTAAGGACAGCTTTACATGAAACAAGTAGTTTGTGTGAAAAAAAACAGGCTCAATGAGTCACCCCCGCTGCTCCTGCAGCCTTTGGCAGATTGCCAGAATGCACTGCGACCGAGCAAAAAGAACAAATTAGAGCCAGGTTTGTGTTTGATGGACTGTCTGACAGCTGTTGCTGTCTCTTTCCCGGGCTGGAGCGTCATCTTTTACAGTGTATGGTCTGGAGGAGTAAAAGATGGTGCTTGAAAGGTAATTACTGCTGCTTGATTTACACTATGTTTGATTTGAAATTGTTACACTAGAACTCTGTAGTGCATGTGTTGTTTGTATGCGCACAGCAGCCTCCGTGTGGGCTGCTGTAAGTGACACTGTGTTGTTGCTGCTGAGGTGTGTGCACATTGAGAGAATGAGAAGTGCTGCAGTAATATGCTTTTAACAGTGCATGTTATATTACTGTGATGTTGCTGTTGGACTAATGTTAGCTTGTTAGCTCCTCTGAGGGAGGGACTTTGGAAAGTTTGGAGGCAGGGCAAGAGAGCAGCGGGGAGGGAGGGGAAGAGAGGGATCTGGGGGTTGCAGACTGCACCTTTAAAGGGTACCTGTAGTGAACATGTATACAACAAAAAATGTGTTTAATGTATTACCAATAAACAAAATATGTGCACCTTTTTATGAAAAAAAAAAACTAACGCCGGGAATCGATTAAAAATTAATCGTGATTAGTCACGATCAATCAATCGCAGTTTATTGCATTGTCAGCTTCTAATAAACACGCAAAAATGTTTAAACATTCTTTTTATTTTATCCAAATATTTGCATAGAATATTTGGTGTAACAAAAAATAACTTCGTACGTCTTTAAAAGACAAAGGTAATGACAAAGAAATTTCTTGTGATTCAAAACATTGTTTGTGCAACATTGTACTATTCTATAATGTAAATGATGAGCAAAAAATTAGAACCTCAGCTGTAAAGTTGGCACAAGTAGCTTATTTAAAACTTTGTTTGAAATGCAATTATGTAATGTAAACAATGTACAGTCATTTTTTGCAGCATCAGTAGAACATCAATAACAAAAATGCATTGGTTCCTGTCAGTAAATTCATGCAAAGACTGGAATATTTTGGCAGTACAAAACCCTCTGCAAACAAAATAACCACCTGTCTTTTGGGGAAGAATCGTTTTTCTGGCAGGCAGTTTTTTACGTGGTATCCAACATTGCAATTTGAAGTACCTGTAATCTCACACATTCAACAATATTTGTAGGGTGGAAAGTTGTAGCTATCCAACAATGAACTTGTCAATCATTTTTTGGAAAGCAGCCCCCCTCTCGCCCCAAACTTCTCCTCCAGAGTTGTTTGCCATAGTCCGCCGGGTCTGACGCCGCCGCCGCTGCTGAACCCGGATGCTTCGCTCGTAGATGGTACATTAAGGAAGAATTACTGCGGTGGTAATTAAATTCCCCTTTACAATGCACACATATATATTTTTGTCTTGTCCACATCCCCTTCTGGCAATAATTTAAAGCTAAACTGTCCATTTAGAAGCGTGTGTTTTCAGTTTTCCATTGCTAGCTCAGGCTGTAGCAGCATTAGCTACAGGAAACGGAAGTGTGTCTTCTTCTGTGAGACAACAGCACACGAGATGTCTATGGCACATTTCTTCCTCTGCTCTGTACTGCGCCTAGGGATGGAGCGGTGGTCAAATTAATATGAAAATCGTTAACGCTCTAATTTTCCCGGCCCTAAAAAAAACACATTAAAAGGACTTTTTAGAACAATTTTCTACCTTCTAGCATAAACTATGAACAGCTGCTTATCGCCGAGAGCCAACAAAATAACTACACTTGTTGCGCCTCTACCTTCCACAATGCACCATTTATTTAAAGCAACAGGCCGCACCGATCACTGAATGCGCATCATATCCTGTCTAAAATGGCGACACTCCGTACTTGATGTCCAAAGGTAAAAATTGTTCTAAAATGTCCTTTTAATATGTTTTTTTTTCATAAAAAGGTGCGCATATTTTGTTTATTGGTAATACATTAAACGCATTTTTTGTTAAAAACATTTTCAGTCCAAGTACCCTTTAATGTTTAAAATACATATATGCTGAGTTTTATTTTTCCATGTTTCTGCACACTGTGGATTTTTAACAATGGCGTGCAACCACCTGTAACCATGGGGGGCAGCGTTTTTCCCATTATCTGATTTATGCTAGTTATCCAGAGATATCAAGAAAACTTACTTCGTGACTTTTCTTCACTACTTTCAGCAACTTTTGAGAGCCATCGAGCGACTTTTTTTCAAGAAAGTGACTAGCGACAGTTCCAGCAACGCTGTCGCGGACAGATCGCAATGTTGTGCTTTTTCACGACTCAGCTGTGAGCCCCCATCGCAAAGCACTTACAGTCGGCCCAATCATTGCAACTACAGATGCACCGATACCACTTTTTCCAAACCGATACCATACTGATACTTTGATCTGTATGCTTGCCGATCCCAAGTACTAATACCAATACTTCTACCACACACAAGCAGAAAAAAAACTATTAGGCAATAGAGGGGAAGATGGGTTTTAGTTTCTTATTTGCTTGTCCCAGCAAATCTTGATACATTGGATAAATATTTTAAAAATGAATATAAATCTGATACTTCAAGTGAAAAAGAAAAAAATTCTGTGAAACTATTGCAGGGTTTCCACTTTAAATTTTTAAACTTTCAGACTGACAATGCATTCAATGGTGTGTTTCTAAACAAAGCTTTCAGCTGCCAATCCCAACAAATACAACAGAAATTAGAGGCCACCATTCAAAGCACTTGCATGCAATGGGTATCGGTTCTTGGTATCGGTAAACTTTAACAAGTACAAGTCTATCAAGGCAGAATTTTCTCGATACCCGATACCAGCATCAGTATTGTTGCTTCCCTAATTGCAACCTCTCTTGGGGGATCGGTAAACGGTCAGGTTATTGCTTTGTGCGTTCTATAACGATTTCCTCATTCTCGTCATGCTGCTTCGAACAACTATTTTTGTGCATTTTGGAACAAAATAATGCCAAAAAAAAAGTCAGACAGAGGCCTTGAGCACTGCACTGACTCGCAATAAACCAAACAATGTGGTACAGCAAATAATGAGGCCCTGGTTAGCATTAGAGCTAGGACAAGTGGCAGTAGTTCAGGGTTATGTCAAGGTTTGGGAGACGACTTCCAATTTAAATACATCAACTTGGAATTCCTTCCAAGTAGAAGTAAAGTTTTTCCCAGTAGTACGAAAAAGCTAATGAAATCGTGTTGGCATGCACGGATCAAGTACAACAGATTAATTTATTTACGTCACGGTTTGATAATCTCCCGTGAGACTTGGGTGATCATAGCGTGCCAAAAGTGCCAGATTTTTGATTTGGCTTCAGTGAGATTTCAGGGTGACTCCAAACCTCGCCGGCTATCTGTAAAGTCTAGAAACTTCATATATCCAGAAAAAAGTCAGATACTATAGTGCATGGAATTAATGTGTGAGCTAAGGAGAAGACAAAGAAGACATATCTAGACTCACTCTTAGTGTGAACATAGTTGTCGATGCAGCATGAGGAAAGAAGCTCTACATGCTAATGATCAAACATTCAAATCAGGCGATGATGTCATTTAATGAATTATAGCTACTTTCACGACAGCCGATGGTGACCTTACTTACTGGGGAGTCGGGAACATGTTTTAGAAGCAATAATCCAGCTGGTGACCAACTTTTGTCTCTTCGTTTTTTGTTCCCTTGTCAAAGTTGTTGTCACAACATACAGATAGATGTATGTTGGCAGTGATGGAAAGATCATTTGAAACTGACACATTCATTTTTGTATGTAAATTAGGTATAAATGAGCCCTTACACATGCAAATTGTGATCAAGTGCTCTGCCAGGATTGCTCATCAGAACCAGAATTCTTCAGTAAATTAAGCTTGTCTGATGGATCACAGGCTCAGCCTTTCCTATCCTTAAGTAGCAGTGATGCTTTGTTTCACATGATGCTATCATTGTTTAACTTCTGCACGGGTTTTAATCATTACTGACCACATCTTACTGAGAACATCCCTCAAGAGTTCAGTATGCTTTGATTCATTAAGACATCACAACTTGGGCCAAAAACTGGCTCCACAATGTAAATCACCTTTTATTACCAGATGCTACGATGAAGAGCTTTAAATTATTTACTCACTAGACTTGCTTTTAAGTAAAGAGCTGCTTCTTGAATGGTTTAATGTTGATCCCCAAATCGCACAACACACCGATTAATTATTGATCAGATTAAATGTGGAGAAAACTCATTGTTCCCAAATTATGCGCTGAGCACAAACTGCCACAAATCCACAGTTTTTTGCAATAGCAAAACTAGATCAAGCCAAATCGTCAATGATGACAAATAAACAATATAGTTCAAACCGGGCCCTAGAGGGCTACGATCCTGCAAGTTTTAGATACATCCCCTGTTCTAATATACCTCATAGCACGTAAGGCTCATTTCCATCCATTCACTGCAGAGATTGTTGAATCCTTCATCAGATTCAGATGTGTCTGCACAAGGACACCATTGATCTATTACATGGTTTTCACATTTTTGACAATCCAAAATCAAAATATAACCCAAAGGGTGAAAAGCCAGAACTAGTTTGGACACTTCAAAATGTTATGGTGATATTAATCAGGTATGAACCCAGCAGTTTTCTCATAACTATTGGCCCAGGTCAAATAGTGGAGCCCAGACCAGTGTTCATTTTGGTTTTATCAACAACATTTTTTCAAGTGACAACAACTAGACTATGAATAATTAAAAGAAATACACATGAACGAAACAATGTTTTCATTAACTAATCAAAAATGTGATGTAACTATAATGTTCACATGGGACGATATCCAATGAGAACTAAGTTTGTTTTTGTTTTTTTTGGAAGTTATCCAATCAAAGGCGTAGTGCTATGTTCACACCGAAAGCGGCGTGCCGAGTGCCAGATTTCATACAGAGTCAATGGGAAGGCGTGGTGACATTCGTCATTCGCTTGAGTTGAAAATATTGAACTCCAGCAAATATTCGAGTCTTGTTGTCAACGACATCAGGCCGTCAACAGGGAAGCTGGTCTTTTCACCCAAATTTAGACCCGCGTCTCCAAAATTTGCGGTGTGAACGCAGCATAAGATGGCTCATGTGCTCTTACGCATTGATCACTTAAAATCTCAAATCCGTCTGTTTTTACAAACAATAAAGGTGCAGTCCGCAACTTTCAGATCTCTTTTCAAGTCCCTCCCTCAGAATAGCTAACAAGCTAACATTAGTCCGACAGTAACATCACAGTAATATAACATCCTCTGTTAAAAGCATACTGTATTACTGCAGCTCTTCTCTCTCTGCGCACACCTCAACAGCAGCAGCAGCAACAATACAGTGTCACTTACAGCAGCCCACACGGAGGCTGCTGCGTGCACACAAACAACACATGCACTACAGAGTTCTAGTGTAACACTTACAAATCAAACATAATGTAAATCAAGCAGCAGCAATTACCTTCAAGCAGAAAAGTCACCAATTCCATCTTCTACTCCTCCAGACCATACACTGTCAAAAAGACGGCACTCTAGCTCCGGGAAAGGGGCGGGACCTGTGAGCAACAGCTGTCAGACAGTCCATCAAACACAATCCTGGTTCTTTTTGCTTGGTCGCGGTGCATTCTGGCAATCTGCCAAAGGCTGCAGGAGCAGCAGGAGGGGCTCAATGAGCCTGTTTTTTTCACATAAACTACTAGTTTCATGTAAAGTTACTTTCATTAGAGTTACGGAGTGCACCTTTAAGGTTAGATCAATCCATATCAGGTTGACCAATGGCAATTAAACCTTGAAAATGCATAAACTCTTATGCTTTATATTTTTAGTCGACCGTATCTTTACCAGATTTAGTCGACTAAAATATTTATGTCACTGGTTTGACTAAAAATAGGCTATAACTGAAATTGCCCTGATGACCACAGGTGGTCTAAAACTAAGTAGCATTTTAGTCAAAAGACTATGACTAAAACTAGATTGAAATTTGCTGTCAAAATGAACACTGGCCCAGAGTTCACAGCAAACATGATGAAGCGGCTTTTAGCTCTGCTTAATGTTTTTATGTTTTTTTTATTGATTTCTAAATCTGTTTAATATTTTCTGTTGCACTTTCTAATCATGTAAAGCACAGTTGAATTGCCTTGTCTATGCGATGCACTACACAAATAAACTTGCCCTCCCCTTGTCTTGTTGTATCCTAATTAAATATAAAAAGGCGCAATGAATGACCTCAGCAGGTATTACTATAACCTTTGATAAGGTAAGTATGTCACGTCCCCTGAAATCCTGCAGCAGGTGGAAGGTTTTGGGTTTGATTCTTCTTATTTTTATTATTAAGTGCTGATATTACATTTAAAAAAAACATATTTTTCCTAATACTTTCGGTGCTGTGTCAATCCCTGTGAATACAATACAATCCGAGCTCTTTCTCGTGCAGTCCTCCACACACAGCTCCCTGTGCTAAAGGTAATCCTTTTAGCCTAGCTGTGCAAAGACTATGGTTTAAATTATGTGAACAGACTTTTGACTTTAAACACTTCACCATGAGAGTAAAACTGTATGCAATCCCCTGGTCATGCTGTCTTATATAACCACATAGGAAGTTTCAGACACAAGAGGCGACTGATGTGCAGGTTTTTTTCAGAATAAAAGAGTGAGTTTATAACAAGTCCAAATGCAGCTGCCTCTGTGAAAATCCACATGGGGCCAATATCAAAGAAAGGCAGGAAGTTGAAACTGTTCAAAAGGTGTGTATTGTGCAGCACACACACACACACACACACACACACACTGAGTGGACCAGGGTCACACAGCAGGATAATGGAGTGCTAATGGAGCAGCAGCAGAGGCCTAACCCAACACTGACGTGTAGATGTTGCTCTCTGCATTTACAATGTATGATTGTGCAAAGTCAAAAGGATCTCATAAATACTGAGCTCATGGGGGGAAACATTTGACTGTAACTGGCGACGGAAGAAATACATCCATACATCTCCCTAAATGATCCACACCATCCGCGGCGTGAGGGATACATTTTCTTTGCATATTTGAGGCAAATGGCGGTGCAACACTCGGCACTATTTTAGAGATGATCTCTCAGTGATGGTCGACATGCAGAGGCCCCTGTTGAATTTGAGATGATTGTGCGTAGGCTCCTACTGGTGTAGCAACACTGCCTCCTGCTGGTTTTAAGGCTCCAAACAGTTCCAGGAAGCAGAGGATGGGTTTGACAACAGAAGATTGGAAGCAATTTGATGACAAATGAAATATAGAACGGATGAAATTGAAAAAAAAAAAAAAAAGCTAAGGCGATGTCATTAATCTGACAAATCATAAATGCCAGGAGGCTTTGTGCACAGGTCATAACTTAGGATGTTTCTCAAACTGTTTGTCAATCCCTGTCAAATTTATTGTTTTGGTGAAACACACACACACACACACACCTCTTATAAAGCTTACTTAAAGAACGTATTCAGAACTTTGTTCGAAAAACAAATTGTGATCTTACTTTTGTAAGAATTCTGCCCTTTGATCTTTTGACTTTTTCTCTCTCTTTTTTTTTTTTTTTTATAAACCTGAAAAAAATAGACTTATTTTCCCCGAACGTCACAAAAAAGCAAACACTAATTTGCATCCCAAAGGGTTCTTCTTACCATTTGTCTCTAGCTACTTCTCAAAACCGCTTTAATTTGGTGAATTCAGCGAAAGATACTGGTAACCAAGGTAACTGGAGCACATTTCCCATTTCATCAAAATAAAAAGAACACTTTGTAGAAGACCGGCATGACAAAAGGAATACAACGCAAATAAGCTAGAATTCACCATATACCTTTTTGTTTCTCTGGTGAAGCATTTCTTGCTCACCCGACTTTACAAAAGCAAGACAGGACTGGCATCTTTGTTTTCTAGGTTACAGAAAAAAAAAAAAGCTTGTGGATGTGAGTCTCACCTTGTTCTGCTCAGACGTGCTGACCTCGTTTTTTCTTATTTTTTTTACACTATTTCAGCTCCATCAAAATAACTTTCGACAAATTCTTAGCCATAACAGATCTGACCTTGTTGTTGTTCCAGCTGCTTTTTTGCCACCACATGCTACTCTGACATGAATCAATAGTTGTAACAACTGGCGTGTGAAGCTGTCAAAAAAATAAATAAAAAAACAGAAATTAGAAGCAGTGACACCCTGTAAAGAAGAACAGCTTAGTCAGAGGCAAGGCCTATTGTGTGTGTGTGTGTGTGTGTTTTGGTTTTTCTACCCTGGTGGGGTCCACCTCCTGAAATATCACTCATGCCGTGGGGACCGGGTTTCAAGTGATTTGTGTGTTCCCTTAAATTTTTCATGATTTTAGAAGTTAAAATCAGATCTGTATGACCTTCAGAAAGGGTGGATCCCATAAGACACCATTCTGTCATTGGTCCTCATGGTGTGTGTGTGTGTGTGTGTGTGTGTGTGTGAGTGTGTGTGTGTGTGTGTTGTGTGTGTGTGTGGTGTGTGTGGTGTTGTGTGTGTGTGTGTGTGTGTGTGGTGTGTGTGGTGTGTGTGTGGTGTGTGTTTTTTTGTGGGAATTATTTTGTATTTTTTAATTATTCATTATTTTTAATTATTCAATTATCTTTATTAATATTTTTTATTCAATTATTTTTTTATTTTTTTATTCGTGTATGCATCTATTTATTCATGTGTTTATTTATTCATTTAATTAATTCTTCAAATCGTTTTTACGTTTTTTATTTACTCTATTTTTTTCATTTACTCATGTATTTATTTAATTATCTTCTTTTTCTTATAAATGTCTATAATTTATTTTATCCGACAGTCTTAATTGGATCAAACACGATCTGATTCTGATAAATGGTAAATAGTTATATAGTTTATATATAGCGCTTTATCACCACACTGAAGCAGTCTCAAAGCGCTTTACATATCAGCTCATTCACCCAATCACTCTCACATTCACACACCAGTGGGACAAGACTGCTATGCAAGGCACTAGTCAACCACTGGAAGCAACTTAGGGTTCAGTGTCTTGCCCAAGGACACTTCGACACATAGTCAGGTACTGGGATCTAACCCCCAACCTCTCGATCAGAAGACGACCCTCTACCACCTGAGCCACGGTCGATAATGTAGGAACAGATACAGCCAGGATATTTCATCATTTCAGAAGGCTGTAATAGTTGAATATTTCTCTTTCTCGTAAAATATGATCAGTCACTTTACTTTTTTTAATCTTTAAAAGATTAAAAAACAGACACTCAATTAAAAGTAGTCATGTTTCCACTATTGAAGGATTTTGACGTGAATGCAAATGAAGTGATTAGAACAAAAATGCACAGACTTGTTTTCAGTTGTTTCCATAAGTACACAATGATGCAGGAACTTGTAGATATCAGAACTTTCCAGCAGATGGTACTATAGTCTCTCTGCCTTCCTATGAGGATACATGCATTTATTTCATAAAATTGCAATGACCTAAAAGATTTAAAACACACAAATTCAACAATGCAGCACATTTTGTGACCCAAAAATAGGTTACAAAGAGCTATCAAATTTGCAGCGCAGAAGGAAAGGATACATTTGGTCAGGACAGTTTAAAGAACAATAATGTTTTCATTATACTGGCTTGTGTTCTAGCTGCCACGTGGCATTGTTAAAGTAGTTAAGCACACATATTCTCTTTTATCATTTTTTTTTTTTTTTTTGCATTAAACCCACTTTAAAAGGTTTTTAAAAAGAAAAAAATAGGTATAATATTATATAATATATAGATATATACTGTATTGTATAGATATAATAATAATTGCTATTTTATATACTCATTATTTTCCCAAATTGTGTTTATTTATTTTTATTTGATTTTATAACTTAAATCAAAATTAAAGTCAAAAAAATGATGCCCATAGTTTTTTTAGGTCTTAAAGTTTTTCTATTGTCAGCTGGGTAAACACACACTTTCTTTACAGCCACTGTTTAAACCAAGTGTGTATTATTAGCTGTAATCTACACAAGTTCAGTCATTCAGTTCAGTTATTAGGCATTTGCAGTGTGAAAACCACATGGGAGAAAAGAAATGTGGAAGAAGCTTAAAATATTTAAAAAGACACTTCACGATCAAAACTATAGGGTAAAATACTGTACAGTAAAAATTCCATGCAAAATTAAAGTGCCTAGTTGAACAAATGACTGACTGCTCAGTCCTGAACAAGGTGTTATTCATAATGAGTTATGGCATCCTGTCACAGCTGCAGAGACTGAAGTACACGCCCAGTAAGTGGCTACTGTTGATCCTATGATATGCACAAACCAGTGATATTGATTAGTCTGTAATAAAATTGCATCCCTGTATGTTTCTTTGTGCAGAAGATAAATGATGAAGGATTATTGTTAAATGCTTGCAGAGTAATGAAGAGTTCCTGGACCTTTAATGTCTTCCTGTTGCTGATTCTATATAGATTTCCTTTTTGGTTCAGGTTCAATGTATCACGTGTAGGGAAACAGCTGTCTTTGTATTAAAATCCAAACCACATTGATGGCCCGAGGCAATACATTTCATTACAAATCAAATCTATTATAGGCTGACTAGTAACCCCATCCATGTGTCGATAGAATAAATATGGTTTGATAATGAAGAGGCTTGCATCATGTCATTGTGTTTTGCTCCATCCTGCATGGACATAAATCCTGAATGTAAATGTGAACAGAGATTTTTATTGACATCCAATATCAGCTGTAATGAGCACATCCCACTAAGCGGCGAACGCTGGAGCTTAACGCCGTCTCCAAGCCAAAGCACTCAGGCATCCCACCCTGCAGAGAGCGATTGACCTATTGCTTTAATAGAGCCATGCACTTTACCCATGGCCTTCCAGGAAACTGCAAAGACTTTGTGAAAGATGAGAAATGACCATAACAGTAACAGCAGGATTAAAGGTAAACTGCATGGAAACGATCTCCGATGGTATTGAATGGACCCTGTGAGTGGACGTTGCTGATGTTTAAATGATGCACTGCTGGTATGACACACGTCACAAATCCTTTCTTTCACGGATCATTCAATACACAATAAACAGACTAATCAATGGCTTTAATGAGTGCTTTTTACTTAAGCTGGGAAATGGGGCATCACTCAAATCAGACGGTATGAGCTTTTATGACGATGCTGATCTATCAGCCACTCTGAATTGATTGATCAGTCATGCTAACATCAATTTATATACTGTATACTGTCGCTCTGCTTTTTGCTCTGTGCAACAAGGTAATCAGGCTCATTTGGAAAACATTCTAAAACAATATACTGAAGTAAAATGTTTAATAACCTGACATGGCAACATTTATATTGTATAATGAGATAATCACAGTCATCAAGTCCAGGAATAAAATCACAGACATTCAATCCAGAAAGACCAGAGACATCTGGCCTTTAGACGACATTATTTTACATCAGATACTGTATGTACAACTTTGATTACAGCAGGGGCCACAAAAATGTGATCCAAGAGGGATATTATCAACATTCATGCCAGCATTTAGAATAATGACCAATCCGAGCCTTAATACAGGAAAGAACAAAAAGTTCCGTCTGATTTTATTAGTGTTTTCTGTGTTTTTTGGGTCATGTTGTGTAGTTTTGTTTTTGTTTTGTGTGTTTTTGAAATCATATTCTGTATTTTTGTTGTTGTTTTTTGTGTTGTGAGTCATTTTGAGTATTTTTGTTGTCATTTTATATTTTTTTCTGTATTTGTAGTTCTTTAATGTGTGTTTTAGGTAATGTGGGGTATTTTTGTTTTCCTTTTTGTTAATAAAGTATACTTTTTGGGGTCATTTTTTTTTATTTTTGCTGTTTTTTTTGTTTTTTCTGTCATGTTGTGTGTTATTGGAGTTATGTTTTGTGTTTATTTGGGGGGGGGGGGGGGGGGGCTGCACTAAATCAGACCTAAAGCTGCGTGTTACCAATGTCTGTTCAAATAAATAATGAATCGTGCAAATCTTCTGCGTCACTTGGTGTTAATATGTAAACACTAAACAGACTACGTGATTAATGACATGTTAACCACACAAAGCTTAAGTCTGACAATGTATTGTCTAATATAGCATTTTTGTACAAAGTTGTTGATATTGTATGATGACAGTGCCACGCGTAAGTTTACTTAAAAATTCAATTCAAAGCCCTCCCTTTTTTGTGTTCACTGTACAGGATACAGGATTCCTATCTGTCATGAATTGGATTTATTATTCTTAATTCTTATTATGTTGTCGTTTTGAATTTTTTTTATTATTTTATTTTATTAATTCAACAAAATATCAAAATTTTCAGTTTTAGGTTGTTTTTTTTTAGAGTAATTTAATATTATTAACATGTTTGACACCCAAGAATAAATTATAAAACATAGTGCATATACAGTATAATATAAATATGTATAGATAGCTGTATAACTATCTGTATAATAATCGAATACACTTTGTCTATTGTTTACTATTCAAACATTGCCCACCCTGAAACAAGATACATTTATATTTAAAACAATTGTCTATTTCTCATATATCCCAGTCAAAGTAAATACAGCTAAAGTGATGCATGACATTTAAAGATGTGCTGTGGTATCTGCGCCACAACTTAAAAATCAGCATATATGTTTAGTTAATAGATTAATAGCATAATCATCTTCTACTCCCACTTTTCCACAACACTAATAAACATTTACTCATCCCAGTTTAGTTTGGATACATTTCTCCACTTTGGGGGGTTAGTGTTTGCACATGTGTCATTATTTTAAATAATGTGATGCTCCAGGCAGTAGGTTTGCCTCAGGCGCTGTAAAGAGTATAAACGGTTATGTGTTGAAAGCAAAAGGGTTTTTTTTCTATTTATTTTATTTTTTACCTTGTGTTTTATACAGCTGACTCAAAGAATTGATAGAACCTTCTATCAGAGCACGGTACACCCCATTCTTTGATCAAACGGTCAATAACTTATTACAGTTTGATGTGTCAAAGTAAATTCCTAACCTTTTTCTCTTTTTTATGTTTTTTTTCTTGGAGAAACTTTTGTAATCTGCCCATTTTCAGTCTCCATCGTAACAACCTACACACAGTATGTGTTTTAGACAGAGTTTAGCCTTATACGTACACTGTATAACATATTGTTTTTTTAATTTCAGATAAAACAAAAGAAAGGATTAACCCTATGAGCATTTGAGTGTTTAGATTTAATGTTGTGTTTTAAATGTAGACTTTAGATTGCTGGTGTTTCTTGCCAAAATTAAAGGAACTGACAGAATTACACATTTTTGTACTTATAGAGTTAAACTGACAAACCAATTTTCTCTGTCATAATACTTAAAAATTCCTCCAGCAGTCATATTATCACTATATATTACAGAGCTAATTCATATGACTGCTATACTTGCAAACATGTCACTTACAATTGGCTTAACTGATGTGTTGTAATGCTTTTGCTTGGAACACTTTCTTTTATTTCCATACATTTTCTCTCTATTTCACTTTATCTGTATAATTATTTAGTTCCGGAGCTGCACTTGCACATTTACGTGGCTTTTTAAACACTGGTTTTCCTATTTTGATGCAGTTCCTTGTTGTTATCACTGTGTATTTACATTGCATTACACTAGACTTTATTGAATTTCTAACCATTTGTTCAAGGACATGAATGGACAGAGTAATTGAAGTGTTCTCTCTGTCTCCCTCTGTTGTGTTTGTTTTATTTGTCTTTAGCTTGCATTTTTACTAATGGTGGCAGTTTTTAATCTCGCATGAAGAATAACGTCACCATAGTCCAAGTTAAGTGAACTTTAACACTTAGGTTTTGCTCCTTGTAAAAGGTATAAAGTGCACCTCTACTTTGACAATAATTGTGAAGCACACAAGCAGGCATATGCTTGCATTCCGAGTGCAAATATTTTCTAAATGTATATACAACTGCTTAAAAGGACATCAAATATAAATGAATAATGCGTTAAATGTGGGTTAAACAGGTTTTTGTCTTTAATCACAAGTGAATGAATATAGGCTAAAAACTAACCTAAACCACTTCTTAAATTCCTAACATTGTAAAAGAACTTGTTTTTTCAGAATAAAAATCATAATAATGACGTGTTTTTATAAAAGAAAAACACGATTATTGATTGTTTTCCAACTAACATATCTACAGTAGCACCTCCAAGAATAAGGCATATATCAATGCATTCTTCTTCATGTGTTCATAAGCGTGTCCTGTCCTTGGCTGGACATTCCTTTACTGCTGCAGGGATGATATCGTTAATGGCTCAATTTAGGTTATTGTGCGCAGAGACGCGTGACGTCACGGCCTCCTGCGTTGCACGTATGGGTCTTCAGCTCATCATCATCATCATCATCGAGAGGACATCATTGCGTCTGGATCAAACGGTGCCGCGACACTCTTTCCATCACGGAATATACATTTTCCCTGTTTTGATGGATATATATTTGTGAGTTCCACACCCTGGACTCTTATGTACAGAAATGTATCTTTAATTTGGACTGATTTTGCATGGACCCATAAGTTTGGACACCAGTGTTGGAGAAGTGCTCCGCATCTGTATGTCCCGCACTTTATGTGACTGAGTGGCAGGTTTACGCGCTGTGATTTTCTTTCTTTCTTTCTTTCTTTCTTTCTTTTTGTGTGACTCAAGCCAAACAAGGATTGTCACTGTGGGATCTACAGCATGCAACACCGTTCGCGCCAGCAAAATGTGCGACACGAGGGACTGTGGATCTGTGTGAGAAGTTCTCCTCACGTTTTGTTTTGATCCTTTAAACTCATCTTTAAACCGTTCAGTGGACATGACCCAAAGCGCAATGCTTCTTTCAACTTCTGTCATTGTTCTGTCCTTGCTAGGTAAGTGGTGCGTTCCATTCATTTGTTGAAATATTGTGTAATGATCTGCTTTGTGTAATATTACCTAAAATTACAGATAAACGTGAAACGGGACAGATGCGCGTTCTTTTCCAGGCGTAAAACACACGTGTCATTGTATGGAGTGACTAAATAAACTGCTTCAATAAGTTTTTCACTTGCTTTGTATTATTTTTGTGATGTTATAAAATAAATATTAAACAGAGCTGGCAAAAGCTGTGCGTAAATCAGTGCCAAGGCGAGGTTTTACGCGTACCGTGCAAACCTTTCTCGCTTCCTCCTCAGATACAGCGTTCACCTTGAAGGGTGAGAGCAACCCTGCCAACCGGCCCGTCCGACTGGATTGTGTCAAGGCCAGCGAACAATGTCTGAAGGAGTACTCGTGCAGCACCAAGTACCGCACGATGAGGCAGTGCGTGGCGGGCAGGGAGAGCAACTTCACCGCGGTCACCGGCGTCGAGGCGCAGGGCGAGTGCCGCAACGCCATCGAAGCCATGAAGCAGAGTCCGCTTTATAACTGCAGGTGTAGGAGAGGCATGAAGAAGGAGAAGAACTGTCTCCGGATCTTCTGGAGCATCTATCAGAGTTTGCAAGGTATAATTAAGACGAAGAAAAAAAAACTCTCATGAATCTTAATGGAGGATGACATGTGCGCCATTAGTGGTGAAAAGTTCACAATCGGAAATGTGCATGATCATTTAAAGCCATAAAATGTCTACTTTACATGTTTCTGGATATGTTCACCATCAGTGATAAAACAAGGTAGTGTGTGTTTTGTCTAAATTGAAATAAGTGCCAAGTTTGCATCAAAATTTCTTAGTGTGCCATTCTAAAGTGGCTTTGAAATGTGTGCATGTATCAAAAACTTCATGCACGTATCAAAATTTCCAAAAAATAACTTGAGGTTATATATATATAATTTTTTTTACTTTATAGAACATTATCAGTAGGGATCGACCAATATGAATTTTTTTTTTAGGGCCGATACCGATTTTTTTTTCCCCATCAGCCTTAGCCGATGACCAATACGGACTGCCGATTTACTTGAGCCGATATTTGGAGTCGATACTACTTTTGCCCCCCTCAATTTACACAATAAAAATTACACAATCATGATAAATAGTACGAGTCACAATTTTTTAAAAAAGGAACATTTATTGAAATTAACAAAGGCGAGGTAGAACAACAAGTAAAAAAATATTTAACAAATATTAAAAACAGGTGATGTAGAACAAAAAATAGTAAAAAGGAAAAAATGTTTCTGCTCTCTGTCATCGGCCAATGCCGATACACGTGAAAAACTGCAAAATTGGCCGATGTATCGGTCTGTCACGAATTATCAGTCATTTAAGCAGAGGCAAACCCAGAGTCATGTATATTCTGTTCCATTTTCAAAAACACTAAACACATCCATCCATATTCATAATTGAAACATCAAAGTAAACAAGCAAACTCTCCTAGTATTCTTTCATCACACAGGTAACGATTTGTTGGAATATTCTCCATATGAACCAGTCAACAGTCGGCTTTCTGATATCTTCCGCCTGGCTCCCATCATTGCAGGTAAGCCTCTTTTTTTTCCTTCGTCTTTTTCTTTCGCTTTAAGTTGGCACCTTGTGGCGTGTCAAGCCACTGTACACACAGTTATTCTTTCTTAGTTGTGCTTTCAAACTCACCTTAAGTCACTGCGTCAGTCCAGCAAATCTGTCACTGTTTGACAACCACTCTTTTCTATCTGCTGTCTGGTTTCAGGCGGCAGCTTTCAGCGCCCATTATCTATCACAAAAGCTTTTATCTGCCACTGTGACCCAGCGTATACACAAAGCAGAGTCATTTAGCATACCTCACTTTCGGTGCTCAGAGCTGCACGTTTCTCAGCTGTCACAGTGCTGGAAGTAACAATCATGTGCTGCCATTGGAATGAAATATCTTTTTTTTTTTTTTTTTTTATTTGGGGGGGGGGTCTGATCCAGAAACCTGCTGAGGATCAAAGACTGGATTTAACGATATATAGACAGCAAGAATGGCTTTGCCTTGGGACGTTGAAAAGAGGATTCACCCATGCAGGTTCAAATCCAGATGTGTCCAGAAGTGCTTAGTTTAACCTTTTTTCAAACATTCGATGTCGGTGACTTGTTGACAAAAGCAGTTTCAAGTGCAAAAGTTGCTGGTGATTCCAGTGCTGGTTCATCAGGAGCTGCATGGTCCAGCTACCATTAAAAAAAAAAGACAAACTATTTGATTCTTTCTCCATCTTTTGCCCCCCCCCCCCCTCTCTCCTTTTCTCTCTCTCTGTGATTGAAACCACTCTGACTTCGCTCCACATACGAGGACATAATGGTTAACGGTATATCAAATGGAGGGTAAAAGTAAAACATTATTGCGATTCATATTTTCCCTCTGCGCTGGAACAAGCAGACGCCGTGAAGCGTGATGTCTGGCAAAGGAAGAGAAAAACGACGGAGAACTGCTTTAATATTAAGATTTCATGATGAATCATTTAGAGACACTTCCAAATAATGGAACTTGTAATGAAACAAAATAGGGATGATTACAGGCTGACAAGGAAAAGCACCTTGAGTTGTTCACGTCGTCACATAGTCATTTGCTTAATGTTGCTCTGATTAAACAGCAGGTGCCCCAAAAATCACAGGAATCTGAATAAATGGATACAGTTTAACTCCTAATGAGGTTAAACAGACGTATCCCCCTATGTGCTGCTCTGTCAAAGTCATTGACTTTGAATATGTAGAGAAGTAATATGACTTGTCATTTCTGGTGGTCATTATTGTACAAAATCCTCAGGATTACTTTAATTATGTGAGTGAGATGAATTAAAGAGCAAAGGAGGGGGGGGGGGGGGGGAGTGAGCCTGAGAAGTGAAGTGAGTGTAAACAGCCCCAGGGGCCTCTAAGAAATAAATAAATCACTTAAAGGCTGCGATATCAGGAATCCATTTGCCAAAAGTGACCTCATTCCTGTCTGCAACTAAGCCAGGCCTCAGGCAGTGTAAAATATTGCACGCGTGAGCCTTGGCAGAGTGACCATGTATTGTGGTTTTATTTATAATGGATAATACTCCTTTAAAAACCCACAAGAATTACCCCATGATTTTTCATAGAAGAGATCACTATCACTACACGTGTGTGTGGCCTGCGAATAACGAACATCAATCAAATGCTATTTTCCTTCTTCCAATATTTCTGCCACTTTTGTGACATTCAAATAAACACACTATATTGAAAAATGGGAGAGAAAAGGAAAAAAGGTCAATAACTGTGGTGACTGCAAATGATTGTGAAAGTATCTTGACCATCTACTGTGAATTATATTTGCTAACACTTGTCCTACCTAAAGAGAACTAGCCTAGGCTAGTTATGCTAGCTAGCATCATGCTATACACACGGTTCTGATACAATCAGAGCTGGAAATGTTCAGTAGAATCTAATTCTTGTTTTGATCAGCCGACTGTTTAACTTGACGCTGAGGGGCGGAGTCACTAATAAGTGGTAAACCAGTTGCTTCCCTAAATCCTTTGGTGATGCAGTTTCCTCACCTGCTGCGAGGAATTCACTAAGATTGCAGCAATGATTAGTGCACGTGCAGAAGTGGTGCAGACCGCCCTATTTAAATGAACGTTTTGTTCGTGTTATGTTGAACATGGAGCGTGAAGTGAAAAAATTAATTTGAAGCAGCATAATTAGAGGTATTAGTAGAGGAAGCTAATAAAAATAAAAGATGAATGACAGCAAAGACATACATAGATGGATGGATGGATGGATGGATAGATGGATAGATGGATAGATAGATAGATAGATAGATAGATAGATAGATAGATAGATAGATAGATAGATAGACGGTACCATCTTTAACAAGCATACGGGAGTGATCCCCGGAGGAGAAGCAGCTTCCTCCCATGGAGAGTGTGGATCTCCGCTGTGTCCCCCTAGCCACAGTGGGGAAACAAAACAGGAAAGGTTTAAACACATTCTTAAAATTGTGAATTCATCATCCTAAATATATTAAAATGCCATCTCTCGGTCATCTTTCCTCTCCCCTGCCCCTTCTCCTCACAAATATCACCACTGTCATCACTGCGCAAAAAGCTTTGACAGCTACCACCTGGTTGTGGGCCGTGCTAAATTTATGCGAAAAAACAGAGGCAGCAATGAAGTCTAGTTTTGATGAATTGCATTGCGTCCTTTGCAATAATTTATTTGCATGTCCTCCTCCCATTTTTTTGCTCCCCTTGTGAGCTCCGCCTACTATACATATTCATTAGAGGGAAACGCGGAATTGAGGACACATTGCGACGTGCCGCAGCCACACACTCCTGACTTCCTTAGGGTTCGTACGGCTTATTAGCGTGTGGAGTGACGTTTGCCCACGTTTTTGTACCCCTAAACCTTTAGTGAATCAGCCTCGAAATGTTGTAAATGTCCTCAGAGAAAATTACTCCCCTGCAGAATAATAACAAAGCTAACGTTATAGCAGCTACTCCACTTTAACTGTTCGCTGGCATACATTGCTAAATTGCTAACTGAACACATTTATTTCAGCAATAATGGGGTCACTAAACTCGGTAGCATTCATGTTCTAATGAATATAATTGTGCAGAATTCGAGATGTTAAGTGAACAGGATGAACATCCATCATCCTTTAAACATCCATTAGAGATAATAATCTCTGCTCTTTAAACGACCCACTGGTTAGACAGACAATAAAATGTACATGTAAACAGAGGAAATGTCAGACAGAGAATACAAAAACCAGTGTGTGAGTGTTCATTACGGCTCCCATCAGCATTGAACACCAAAGCAGAGTCAAGTTTTAGTTTGACAGCTGTTAAATAAAAGAAAAATCTACAGTTTTTTAATAACATCATTAGTTCCACCTCAAAAATGAGACATCCAAGCTGCTAACTGCTGGGAAACGGTCTCCAGAAGTGGCTGAGATCAAATGATATTCCATTATTTAATCAATATACATAATCAATTGGAAAATGTTCTTTTTAGAGATGTAACACAATACTGTGGAAATAATGGGGTGACACAGATGATCTGCATGTCTAATGCGCATTAGTGTTTTAAACTCACCATCTTTTCATGAAATAAATACGTGTTGGGATGTTTTCAAATTAATCTGATTTCCAAGTAGTAATTGTTGCCAAATGAAGCTACAGCTCATCCCATTAGTCATTTATTCCCACACTGAACCCAGTCTGTCAGTGAACTATGCAAACGTGCAACCAAAATTGGTCCAACTGAGCGTCAAGTACAAATATAGGATCTTAAACCCTGCTGTGTAATCTTTAGGTCAGCAAATCATCTGACAGCATTTCTCATCTTCCTTTCTTGTTGACGTCACTGTTGATCTTTAAAACGTATTCTCACAGAGTAATAACATTTGGTTTTATCTGAATTAAGTTGTTCAGTAGAAGTTTGGAAATTCAGCCATTTCCTGCAGCTTTTGCTTTAGAATTCACAAAGACTAAAATAGTATTAACTAAATACCAGAGGATGTGCAATTTCACTTAAAATATCCAAGTTTGTGCTCCACTGTCTTAGTTTGGAGAAAGCGTCAAACAAAGTCACACGGTGGCATCCCCTTTGTTTCACTGATTAGTTTGGGTTCCTTGTGTGTTTCTGGTGTTACTCCCATCTTATGAATCTATTGTGTTTGCCTGGGTGCTGTTCCTCATGGGTGCGGCTTGATGCACTGCTGCCCTTCCTTTCTATTATTGGTGTCCAGTTTTTTTTTTCCCACTCACTGCTGGCCCGTGTTGCAGATAGCATTACTCTCCTGATTGTTATCTCCTGTGTAGTGTTTTCTCTTTGTATTTGTGGTGTGCTCACAGCTGTCTGTCAGATCTTCTGTGTGGATTAAAGGTTCAAATTTAGGAGATGTTCCTCTTGTTGGTCCGCTGATAAGGGTGCTTGAGTTACTTGTGCCTTTTGGAGATTGATCTTCATAGACACTAAAGGAAAAACAACTTACTTTTGGGTTTGTTTGGGGGGGGGGGTTAATTAAAAACTCTTTATTTGGACTTTGAAGTTTACACTAATGAATTTAGTAAATCTGTGCCCTTAATAAACTGTTTTCTGTTTCCCAATATTGACAGAACTTACCTAAAACTACTACTGTTTGTTGCATTTACACTGTCGATTGAACCCAAGTTGAATTTCACTGTGCTTCATAATCTATGATTTGATTGTAGAGATGGGCAATAGTATCGGCCCACCAACATCATAGGCCAATATTGGTGATAAAATGTAATATCGGTTGATATCGGTGTCAGTTTTTCCATCGATATTGAAAAAAACGATATGGGCTGTTGGTTGAGACAACATATTAAAAATGAATATAGCAGTTTTTCCATTAAGTTGAATACGTTTTCTCTGTTTTGCACCTATAACACATGCATTAGCTTTAACCTGCTTTTTCCATAAAGATACTGATATTAGAGCTGGGCGATATGCCTGAAAAGTGTATCACGATATAAGTGTTTCCTATCGGTCGATATCGATAATTATTGATTTGTTTTTTTTTAACTTATTCAAAATAAGGACTAGAAGAAATGTAATCTTTAACATTTAAAAAGAGGTTAACAAAACTATGGAGAAAAAAAAACACAAAAAAAAACCTTATTAAAAAGATAAACTGTTAAATGTACAAATATAGACATTAAATAAATGCTTAATCAAAGAAAACGTGCTGCGCAAGTTTGTAAATCAATAACAAATCAGTGCACACCTGAGGTAGAACTAACATCTCTGACATGAAACGAACAGCGGAGTATGTACAGTACATATTATGGGGGCAATTTTGGCATTTATTTCCTAATTTATATATATCCTTCCATTCAAGTGTTCGCGGTCATACTTTCAGGTGGTAAAACATGAAACTACTAATGTACACAGCTACTTTGGAGCGTATCAAGCTGTTCTTCTGCCTACATCCCCCAGAATGCCTTGCGGTTCTGGGTCATTGGCTGTTGTCGGGTTAACGAAGTTCAGTGAATTTATCGAACATTCTTTTGCAGATATTTTCTATTGATACTATCGCGATATATATCGTTATTTTGTCGCCCAGGCCCACGATATATTGTGCAACAAAATATTGTGATATTGAAACGCCACAAGATGTATCGCCCAGTGGTATCGCGAGAGGGAGTGGAGGTTAAATTAAAAAAAATAATACACACAATCTGCTACGCACCAGATTGTTTTGGTTTGTTTTTATTTTTTATATTCATTCTGAGTTAAAAAAAATGTCATACCCAGAGTACGTACTGTATGTAAGTACAATATATATTTTTTTGTCCTTTTCTTTTACCAAAAACATTTTATCGTTATTGTGAGCCCATTATCGTTTATTGTATTGTATTATGAAGTTAGTGTATCGTCCCACCCTGGTTGATAGTGAAGACCCTAATGGTTTATTCCATCCATCCATCCATCCATTTTCAGACCTGCTTGTCCCTGTTTTTCAGAGTCACAGGGGTCTGTCGGTGCCTGTCTACGGCTCACACTGGGCGCTGGGCGTGGGTACACCCTGGACAGGGCACCAGTCCATCGCAGCCAATGATTTATTGTTATGCAAAATTAATTATTTGAGATGTCAAAAGGTTTATGCTAGTTTCGTTTGCAAGCAGACACTTTCATGGAACTAAAGGCTTTCTGGATCTGTTCAGTGATTAAATTCCAATTTTTGTTTTCTGATATACATGTAATTGAGTTTTAGCCTTTGTTTTTTCATTAGAATTTGTTTTATTAAAAAACAAATCAAAGCTATTTTATTTGATTTAGTCTGAGTTGGCATCTAAAAACTAATTATTCAATAATGCTAATGTTGTTGTTTTTGTTCTTATTAAATCAGCAGGTGAAAAAATACCGGTTGCATCACTGTTTGGTGTAATAATTAAAATTAAAATTATCATCCTTTTTAATTCTGTCTATATTCTAGGTGTTATTGGACAAAGAAATCAAAGCATGGGAGACGAGACATGCTGTTTCCATATTAAAGAAATTCATAAGCTGAATATCACATGTAATCCCTGTCACTGTAAAATGAAGGCAGGGTACATTTCTCTAAGCAAATATTCTCTATACCTGGTATATGTGCCAACCTGATTGCGTGGTTCTGTATAATTTGGGTGTGCGGATATGAAACAATAAATTCTCCAAGCAATGGCTAGTCACAGCTTTAAAGATAAGGAGAAAAGTCTGACACAGGATGATGTTTTCAGACTGGCATGTAATTATTTTATGTGCATTAACCAAACCTTTCACTCAGGCATGCAGACACATTTGACTAATACTTGGGGCATTTCTGCTGTAAAAAAAAAAAAATGAACATGCAAGTATATTGAATAATTTACCAGTGTTTTTTTGTCTTGCTTTGTAGATATTCAAATGTAAATGTTGTTAAGATAGATGTTTTCATTAAAACTGACTTTCGAAAGGTCACCTGAGCATCTGACACATACAGTTGCTCTATGTTCACACTTCCTGCTCTCTCTTTTACACCTCCAGTGATGACAGAGCGCCATATGCCCAGTCAAAGTTTTTCTGCGTTCTTGCCCAAACTAGTGAGTCAGTCAACTTTGAAAAATGAGCTGTTTTCTCAGAGCCCGGTGTGTCACCGATAACAGAGAACTATGTGAGATAGTTTGGTTGCGTGACTATTAGAAGTTTCAAACTAAAGTATAATTAAACTGTCTGTTGGGGCTCTTCAACTGTTGAACTTTTGCTCTTAAGATCAATGCAGGATAAACGACAGGCGAGTGGATTAAATGGAGGGCAGGAACTAAGAGATATTTTGCTAATTAGATGGGTGCACTTAATAAATGGGCTTCAGGGCGAGTCATAAATATTAAGATACTGGTGTGGATTAAGTAGTGGTGTCAAGAAGGCTAACAGGAAACAAAGTGTGCAGTCATTTCCCTATTGTGACAAAGAAAGATTGAGACCACCATCTAAACCAGAGGTGTCAAACTAATTTTGGTTCAGGGGCCGAACGGACCATTTTGATCTTGAGGGGCCGCAAATTGTAGGCGAGCGAGAAAACAAGAAATTTTAACATTGCTGTGCACTTGTTTGCACTTCCATGTATAAACAAGAAGACATAGTCATCAACATCCCACGCCAAACAAAAAAAAGGGAATAACTACCGAAACCCACAAAAAAATAATTGTGCACTTATTTTTCGACTCCATCAAGGTATTGATACCCAGAAGCCACACACAGAATTTGGTTATCCTATCTTAAACAGTTTCTGAGAAAAGCTGTCCCCTTTAACTCAGACAGATGGACGGATGGAGCTCAAACCTATATCCCCCTTTCCACACCTAATAATACATAAAACATGTAAGGCAGCGATGATAGAAAAGCAATAGGTGACAGATTTGATTTTGTGACCAATTTTAATTTGATTTGGGGAATTATGGGAAATAATTTGAGGAAAAATTGCAGGATTTTGGAAAATTGAGAATTCATTTCAATAATTTGAGATGTGTAAAAAATGACTGCAGTGTAGTCATGTTATATAAGCATGGGAAACTGATTGTGTAGTTTCATTGAATTTGTGTATTTTGGAAGAGGCCTATGACATCTATTTATTTTACACAATGATTTATGTTATATCTGTCATTTTTTAATTTGTCCTGTGGGCCGAAATGAAAGCTTCAAAGGGCCAGAATTTGGCTCCCAGCCTAAACTTTGACCCTTAGATGGTTAGTCCTCTTTCACTAGTGAATACATCTGGAACTATAAACCAACCATCAATTTACTGAAGTTAATATACTTCTTATTATTCTTGTTATTAGCGCTTAAAAGCACATTTTCAACAGTGGACAAGATACTACCAACAAACATAGTAACTAATACTAATGTTCTCACAGCCACCCAGGATACCATGTTGACCTCTTATTACAAAGACTTGTGTCTAGCTTTTAAAGGATCCTTTGTGTCCATCACACAGAAGTCAGGATGTCGCTTTAGGGGCCGCAACTTTAGACTCTCTTTAAAAATGGTCCATCTTTTCAAGGTGAACATTCTCTGACAGATATGTTGTTTATAATAAACTAATATGAGGTAAGATTGCGTCTGTATTATTCATTAAAAAAAGCTTTTCAATAAAAAAGTATTACTTTAATCAAAAAACATATTTTCTATCACAGAAAAAAGGAGTTACAAACGTCATTTTTTTAGGCTATTTTTTATTTTTTTATTTATTTTTTGCATTTAAACACTTTTTTTCTGAATTGAAATGTGTTTCTCCGAATTTTTTATTCTTTAATTGAAAAATAGATACACAATTTTACTATGAAATTTGGCTCAAATACAAAAAAATTCCTTTATTTAAAAAAACATCACTTCAATCAAAAAAAAAAGTTTACGCTTCGGGTCTCAAATATGTTTTTGCATTGAACACTTTTTTCTTGATTGAAAATATTTATTTTTGATTGAAGTAAGCTTTCTTTTATTGAAAAATGTTATTTTTTTTTTTTTTTATCATTATTATTAAATAATAAAGACACAAATCAACCTCCGTGAACTCACTGCTTGCTTTCCGATTGATGTAAATGCAAAAATCCAAGTCAAACATTAAAAATTATCAGGAAGGTGTGTAAAAAACAATTTGCATATATATTCCATTTGATGAATATCAAATACCAGCCACTTCCTCAAGAAGTACAAATTCCAAACAGATCACAAGTTTATAAGTTTATTATATTGTCTTTGTGCAAAAATCACCATATTTCATATTTTGGTGGCATTAAGGACGATGAATATTATTCTGGTTAGCAAGGACCGATTGTTTACCAGAAAATGTAAGAACCTTCTTTTGCTCAACATGAATGATAATCTTTGACACTAATGGTTTTGGGACACATCGTTCCCTTTTCATTCCAAAAAATCACACAAAAGACTTGATAAATGCCACCAGCATAAATCCTCAACTTGGACTAATCCTGGTAACAAATCGTAATAAAACTTAAGTTCAGTTATCTTACCTTACTTTAGCCTGATTGTTCACGATACGGGTAATGGAGAACTGTCTTTCTCAAGCTGTTGATCATCATTCCATGCTCATCCAATACTGTATGATTACAGCTCTTGACAGTATTGCACCATTGGGTAAGTATGTTTACAATGCATCTTACTCAAGCGTTTTTTTCCTTACCGTAAGCACAATTTAGGTAAACACACACTGCCTGTTCCCAGAGCAACAAACAGAACGCGGAGGATCGCGGCCTACATCTATGGGGGGGTGTCAGATGGAAGTAATGGGTTTGGTAATATGTGATTAACCCAAGGTTCAAGAATGTATTCAGATTTAAGCATGGCACATCCCACGGTGCATGAACGTGCTTCAGTTCCACATGGAAAGGCTAAACTACAGATTCATTTTTTCATGTCGAAACTGAAGATTTTTGTACGTGGACAGAAGTCAGTGGAGCAGGACGGACCAACTACGATGAATGGGTAGAAAAATTAATATTGCGTTTTAGGGCTGGGCAAAAAAATCGATTTATCGAATTTGTAGATAAAAACAATTTTTATTTTGCAAATTGGAGTTAAAAAAAAAAAAGAAAAAGCAATGGTTTTATTTTTTATTTTAGTTTTTCCACCCACACTTTTTTCTGACTTTTTAAACATTCCGTCCTTGTGGGTTACCATAGCGTGATGTGAGCCAGCCCCCTCTTTGTTTACCCCTTTGAGTAGGCTATATGTGTGCCACAGGCATGTTTAATTTTGTTGTTTTGTTTGTTACGGTTAGGGTTAGTTATTCCATAACGTAGGTTAGGATTGAGGTTAGGGTTAGTTTATTCCATAACGTAGGTTAGGATTGAGGTTAGGGTTAGTTTGTCCGTAACGTAGCGTAGCGTCTCATTGGCCAGTTTAGGTCACGTGCACCTAACACGTGACCTAAACTGGCCAATGAGGGGCATTGTGTATGGATAGAATGCCGGTCTATGGATACGTGTTACGTATTGACAGCCATCTTGTTATTGTCACATAGAAAAATGTAGTCAATGAAAACTATGACCAAAAAAAAGGTAACTTTTCTCTCTGACACCTTTCTTTCCCACCATCGTCATTTTAAGCAATGTTTGTTTTTGGTTTTTTTTTCTGTTTTATATTTAAACAAATATTTTCATTTCCCTGTTTTTCCTAAATCTGAGACAAGAACTTTGTGGTCAAAATGTTCACATTCATGGCTATATTTTCCTCCCCTACAGATGCTGTGTTAATGAGATGTATTAGTAATAACAATAATATGTGGTAATGTGTTAGGATGTCTGATCTTAAACATGATCAAAGTCTTTAGAAATACATTGTAAGTAAGAGATTAATAGGCTGATTTATTTATTTTAAATCAAGTAAATGCTAGCTCATCTAACAAGACTCACTATTAATTATACATTTGGCACATTTACTGTATATTCACAAATCTATTAACAAATTCACAAATTTATATTCACAAACAAACTGAATAGACAGTACGTGCTTGTTATAACTAATTTTGAGATCCAATTCTTCCAATATGTATGTAACATGTTTGAATATAACATGTTGATGTTATGATCTTTCCTTTTTTTTTAGTTGAGCCTGCGTCAACTAAAGAGAACAACTGTCTGAATGCTGCCAAGGCCTGCAACCTGAACGACACGTGTAAGAAGTACCGCTCTGCCTACATCAACCCCTGCACTAGCAGAGTGTCAGCGTCTGAAGTCTGCAACAAGCGCAAATGTCACAAGGCTCTCAGGCAGTTCTTTGACAAGGTGATTAGGCTCAAGTTATATTTCAGACAGTGTTTTGTGTGAAATTATAGTGTGTACTTGTGTCAACAAGCATAATCAGAGTCAAATGTCAGGAATTGTGCCTTTTAAGTGCTTTTTTTTTTCCTCTCACAAAAAATGACAATAAAAGCTCCTATTGATTGTCAGAGGTAACAGAAATGCATATTCACAGTTTTCAGTTTTCTTTTTTTTCCGAGATTTGCTGTTGTTTGAGACAACATATTAAAAAGGAATATGGCACTTTTTCCTTAACTAAAGTTGAAAAATGACACACAAACTGTTCACAAAATTACACAAAATGACACAAAAATACACAAAACTACAACAAGAACACAAAAAAAAAACAAAAACACACATAATGACTCCAAATACGCACAAAATGACTAAAACCGACTGTATTGGATATCGACAAAAAGCTAATACTGAAAATGTATAGTTACATTTTTTGCTATACTCCTGCCTACTACTGCATGGTATGCATTTTTGTTAAAGCTATACAACATAAAGCACCATCTCCCTTGATTCGTGTTATTTTCTGTCCAAAAATCAAGGTTCCAGCTAAATACAGCTATGGAATGCTGTTTTGCTCGTGTCCAGCGGGGGATCAGACAGCATGTGCAGAGCGCCGACGACAAACCATCGTCCCCGTCTGCTCCTACGAAGATAAAAGCAAAGCTAATTGCCTCTCACTTCAGAACACATGCAAGACCAACTACATCTGCAGGTACGCGCACATGCAGGAATCAATGATTTCTCAACAAAAGTATACAGCAGAGGCCACTTTTGGCTCTAAAGTATAATCCTGTTGCCTGTATCTCTCTGGTTGATAGGTCGAGGCTGGCCGATTTCATTAGCAACTGTCAGCCTGAGGCTCATTCTGTGTCTGGGTGTCTGAGGGAGAACTATGCTGACTGTTTGCTGTCCTACTCAGGTCTTATAGGTAAGTTATTATTACGTAAAGTTGGAGTGAACATTATTTGTTGTTTGTTTGGGCTTATGTTACATTTAATAACATAGTAAAAACAGTTTTTACCACCTAACAAATATCTCTAAAGTGAGGCATCTGTTAGCAAAATCTGATCTCGAACTGGTCATACACGCGTTTATATCATCTCGCATTGAAAACAAAGGTGAAAATATTTTTGTTTACCACACAAGTTAAAAGCAAAGCTAGCTTTACCGTGGAATTAGCATTTCCTTTGCATTTCTACAAGCTCTGTCAAAGATTTCTGAGATTGCAAATAATTGAAGCTTTACCAAATATTGTTGATTGAAAAACCTTCTTTTTCCTGCAGGTACAGTGATGACACCCAACTATGTGCGTTCCTTGGGCATCAGCCTGTCGCCGTGGTGCGACTGCAGCAGCAGTGGGAACAGTAAGCCCGACTGTGAAAAATTTGCCGAGTTTTTCACGAGCAATCGATGTCTTCGTAAGTACGCAAGTCATCACTTTCCTTTTTTTTTTTGTTTTTTGTCATCGCTTTCCAACTTCTCAAAGCTACGATGCTTTTCTCTGCAGGAGGTCAAATTGACTCGTTGCATTGTCTAGACATAAATTGCCTGTTTGAAATGTAGACGGGCAGTTAACAGCTTTAGGCAGGATGTGATAGTCTATTAAATGTTTGACTTGTTTTCCTTTTCGGGAGCTTGACTGTTGCATAAAGATCAATCTCCCGAACCTTTTTAATTTTTGTTTTCCCCCCCGTGAGAATAAATAGCATTTCTCCTTCATCTGAACGAGCACTTAGGTTTGCATTTGAATTGCATCTTAAATTGCTTTTGACAATAATTGATGGTTGTATTTATTTTAATACTGGCAATCAAGACATTGCCTTGTCAATGTAACTTTTTGTAATGCACTCTCCTTTTAGAATGTCAAACTAGTTACTGCTGAGTGAAATAGCTTGTTTTTATGTTGTTGTGCTTTTCTCATACAGTGATTTTCACAGTTTTTTAAGGATTTCATCTCATCATTTATTAGTTTGCCATTTGTGAAGTACTTCAGGTCGAGCATCTATAGAAGCAAAGACTATTTTTCTAACTTTTTAATATCCTAACCTTTAACAAGGTTCTAACATGAAATTATCTTAGATATAAACACTTTTTGTGGTATTGTGCGTTTCTTTTTTTTTTTTTTTTTAGGTAATGCCATCCAGGCATTTGGAAATGGTACAGATGTTGGAATTTGGCAACCGCAGCCGCCAATAGAGACGTCTGTGGCTCCTGGAATCACTGTGAGCGGAAAAGAGCAAAACAATGGCGTGGACACTGGAATAAACATGAGGAAACCAGATCCTGATTCCAATTCATTATATCACATCTGTGGGACTTTACAGGTGAAGATTTGGGCTGGATTTGTCTGTCAATATGTGTAATTCCAGTTAAAAAACTGCTTAGTTTATTCAACCAGGAGGTCCCATTAAGATGGAGGGAAGACCTGAACAAGTTATCCAGCAGCAAGCATGCAAGCACACAAACTATTCATTACAATAGGTAAAAATACATGTACAAACAACAAAAATAAATGGGATAAAATGTAGACAGTTCAATAAAATTAGCTTAGTCATTTTGGCGCAAATTCCAATTCAGGAGCAGAGTGGACAAAGGTCTTGTTTCCTAGTTCAGTGTGAGCAGAATATAAAAATATTATCGCTAATACACTAAAACGTATTGTTATTCAAAGCGTCAAAAAAATGTTTATCGTTCTAATTTTATGCCATTACCGCGTGATTTTTATTCATAGACGTTCACGCGTTGCATTTAAGTCAAACCTTTTTTTGTGGCATTAACAAAAAAAAAACCTCATTCGTTTCTATTCTCGCAAAAACATCTGAATGCAAGTGAGCGTCCTTCGATTGTCTCCGTTTATATTCAAATCACTTCTTCAATGTTCAGATCAGAATCAGAATCCTTTTTTATTGTCATTGTGACTCTTTGGAAGCACAACGGAATTCAAAAATAGCAGCTCTCGTTAAAAAAAAAAAAAAAGAAGTGTGAACAGCACAGAAGGTAGTGCAAAGATAATTAGTGCAAAAAAAACATCGACTCAAAGAAAAAAACTGCAAAATAAAATAGAATAGTGCAGGACTTTATCATTTTAACCTGTACAGTCCCCAGAGGATATCTACAAGAAAAGAGGGGTATTTGACAAGAAAAAAGGGGTATTAAAACAACAGGGTTTGTTAGAGGTTTGAGGCGTTCAGGGCAACAACAGCTCTCGGGTAGAAACTGTTTGTTTTTGTCTTTATTGCCCTGAAACGCCACATCCACATCATAATTATTATTTTTTGGTTCCTATTGAGGAAATGACGGTATGTTCGTGTTTTGGAAGTTTTGGGAACCTCAATTTCTTTGGAATAAAATCGCCGCTTCCCGAATTGAAGAGCAATGCGGAATGCTTATGTGGGAATTGATTTTTAACAAGCTTAAGCTTTTATAATTAATTAGGTATTAGTATTTTTTTTTTTTTCATTTTTAATCCCTCCTTCTGGGCAGGAAGGTGAGATGTTTCCTCAGCTGTCATGTCAAAGCTAACTGGCTGCCACGGTAACATTAGAAATGGCCCAGAGGGGTGGTGTGTGTGTCAGCGTGTGTGTGTCGGGGGGTCAGGACATCAGAGAACAAATGAACCAAATTTTCTCTTTTTTTTAAACCAATTTTTTTAGTTAGTTAGAAGGAAAATCTGTTGTGAAAACATCTAAAAAAAATTAATATTTAATGTCTCGGAAGTGAATGTAACATCACAATTTGTGCACTAATACTAACCAAAGGACAGCCATGGTGTTTCCCTCGTGTATAGCTTTTAAAATTATTCAGGTTCATGAAAATATGCATAGCAGTCATATTAATTACATTTCTATTATAGTATATCATGGTGCTGTTTGAGCTTCAGTTCTTTTTTATTTGTTTTGTAACCCAACACACTTCTGATATAATCTACTGCCTCTGATAAATATTATCAGGCTTTTAAATGAGATGATATCACATACTCTAAGTGGGGGAATTTATCATATTTGGTTTTAATAGTGATAATATGGCTTATCAGCCATAAAACATCGTTTTAGAGAAAAGGCAATTAATCATTCGTCTCTACAATTCAGTTTCAGGGAATTCTTTTTACTTAGGAAGCTGTTTATTCTGTTCCAAAGCCACCAAGGGATCACTTTATCATCTTCTCCACTGCATCTCTGCTTCTGACTGTGTTTGTTTGGGTACAAATGCATATGGACATTATTTGTGAGCCTTAAAGGAGAAAAAAAAAAAACAGAAGTTCCCCTGGCCCTTAACTGTTATAACCTTGAGCTTAAATATACCACTGAAGTATTTCCCATTTTCCCGGGAACGGATGATTAGGCTAAGAGTTGTGTTTAGGACTTCTAAATAGTAAGAAGAGGAAGATTCACTGTTTGTTATTTATTGGTATTTGTTGCACATTCTCAGTGATCTTTAAAGTCAAGGAAGTCAAACGAGGAAAGTTAATGCTTTTCTTTTTTTTTCTTTTTTTTAGGCACAAAAGCTGGTGTCAAATCAAACCGTGGATGCAGGTCTCTGTGTGGTAAGACTTACAGCTTTTATACAAAGTTATAATATGAATATCACAGTGGAATGGACAGAAGGAATTTTACTGACTCAAAATGTGTTAATCTGATGCATTGTTCTCTTAATTTTCATGGAAAGCCTGCTTCTTACCCATTGCATGCGACTAATCCTAAACCCACTTCTCCTTAAATGAAATTTGTCACTCAAGTACCAAGTGACGTGTTTTGATATTGATAAATCCCAGTGCTGCCTAGTTAAAGCTGCTGCCCACCATCATTTTTTATTTGATGACATCATAGTGTAGGTCTCATAAATCAGTGAATTGAACAACATTTACTCCAAAAAGTAAAAACAAAGTTCAAAGTTGAAGTTTTTTTTTTTTTTTTTTTTGTCTCCACTGTGAACAGTCTCTTATTGGCATTTTCGCAAAAAGTTTTGCGCATTGCATTGTGGGATGTTGAGTCCTTAAATGGTTGCATAGAAGTGTTTTCGCTTCATTCTTACCGTGATTTCTCGTGTTTATGGTGCAGATTAAAACACATTTTCAAGTGGCAATTTAAACCTCTTTTATTAATAAAAAAATATATATATATATTATAACCAATCAGGGGGCTTGATTTGGTTCTAATCCCTCCTACTTCATTTTGATACTACTAGTGGCAATTTAAGTATACTAGTAGTGCTTGTTAAGAAACTTTTGGTTTTGGCTTCCACAAATAGACCCTATCTTAAGCAAAACCGTGTACAATGTTGTGTTACTACTAGTAGTAGTAGACTTAAAATATGTTAATAGTACATTACTAGTTCACTTATAGTCACCGTCTCTATCTTTTAGAGAAAAAATAATCTGTTGTCTTTTTTAGTCTTTGTCTGTGGTTTTGAGAGTTTTTAGTCATTTTGTGTGTTTTTGGAGTCATTGTGTGTGTTTTTGTTATTGTTTGTGTACTTGGTGTATATTTTGTGTATTTTCCTGTCATTTTTCTGCATTTATGTTGTCGAGTTGTGCATTTTCAGGGTCATTTTCTGTATTTTTGTTGTTGTTTTCTGTATTTTCCTGTCATTTTGTTGACAGTTTGCGTGTTTTGGGAGTTATTCTGTAATGTGTTGTTGTTTTGTGTGTTTAAGTGGTTGTTGTGTCTGAGTCATTTTGTGTGTTTTTTGTGTACTTTCTGCATTTTGCTGTCGATTTGTGTGTTTTGGGACTTATTTTGTGTATTATGTTGGGCTTTATATTACTTCCAACTTCTTGAGATACAATTTTTGGTAGTTTGCTTTGGGGGCCGCACAAAATTAGACCGAGGGGGCCACATGTGGGCCCCGGGCCGCCAGATACCTACTGTATGTCTGCTATAGCCTATCCACATCTGGGTACAAACACAATGATATGTTGCCAAGTTCTGATGAAAGCTCACAATCTTGTAATCTGTTTAAGTCTTATTCATTCATATTATTAATAAAATGTTTTAAATTTAATATGATATAGAAAAATGTGTAGTAAATGTGTATGTCAGTATTAAAGGTATTTTTTTGGTATAGGCTTTTGTGTTTGTGACCCAGCAGGTTTACAGACAGGCTCAGAGTAGCTTTATGTAATAGCATCATGCAAGGTTAAAAAATGGACACATAAATAGATTTTTTTTTTTGTTTAATAATACTTTTCCAATGTTTTCATGCCGTGTTTTCTTTCCCCGATAGAACCCTCAGCTGGACGAGTCCAGGAACTCCAATGCGGTCGCTCGCAGCTCTGAAGGAGAACCTCCCTGCTTACATGTTTCCACGCTGTTCCTCGGAGTAGCTTTAGCTACAGCAGCACAACTTGCAGATTTTCGGCTTTTGTAAAGCCTGAATTCTTCAGCTCAGTGCTTTTATCTCAAGTGAACTACACATTTTAATTTAACGACAGCCAAAGCGCAGGACCCACTTTTTTTTTTTTTTTTTTTTTTTTTTCCCCTCCCTTCGAATTGAGAAAAGAAGCCACAGCAAGGTAACAGCGGATGGTATCTGAGGATTACATTTGGACTGCGGCTGTGTAGAAAACAGACTTGCTGAATCTGTGGCTGAGATATCAGCTCATTTGCCTTCCATGCCTGGCGGGGGCAATTTGTGCAAAATCTGATTTCCACTTAGAAGCAGTAGTTTTTTCTTTTTTCCTCCAGAGAAAAACTCTGATCTGAGTTAGCGTCTTTGGAGTGTGAACATTGGACTGAACCCACTGAGGTTTTTGCTGTTGAATTCATTCCTCGCGTGAAGACAAGTTGTTGTTTTAGTTCCACATGAAGTCAAATGCAAAACTTTTTCCACAAAAAAAAACAAAAAAAAAATGCAGAAACTTACGTTGTAGAATATTTAGTAGATTTATTTGTTTTTAAAAAAAAAAAGGCCACACGAGTCCATCTGCAGAACATTATATCCCCAAAGAAACTAACACTTCTCTCCGTAAACTACTCTAGATGATTTTGTAGATTTGATCGCCATGTTTGTTGTGGCTTTATCATTATCACCTCTAAAAAACAATTTGTAGATAGGAAACATTGAGGAAGTATGCTGCTGTTAGCGTTGTTGTCTGTAATATTCTGAAAGTCCATGTTAGTACTTGGAGGCTGAGGAAACTTAGCTTTACCAGCATAGTTGTGATTCATGAAATGTTATAAAGTGCGGTTACGGATTTATTGTGCTTGTATTTTGACGGCGAAATGCATCATGTTAACTTACAGTATTTCTTTCATGAGTATTAACATATCTGTGACAACAAGAATATTTGAAACTTACTAAGGTGCATTGAATGAGTAAAAAAATACTTGATTAAAATGAACACTTTTTGTTATTTTTTTCCAATTTCTTTTGTTTAAACATGTCCTTTTTACTGTTTGACAACAGTTGAGTTTCATGAATAAAAATAACAACACATACTCACACGAAGAGCAATTTTCAAAGACTAAAAGCCAATAGATTCTCATTGCAAACAATTATAGTTGAAGACATCAAAACACGGTTATGAAGTACTTATTGGCATCCCAGTTATCAAGGACACCCCAAGAATGTACATGTGAATTACCTTCATGTTTGCATTTGATCTAATTGAGTTGCTTTACTAAAGCGCTGTTTTATTTAATTATTATTATTTTATTTTTCTTTGTTCAACACTTGGTTAAAATATATCACGTTTAACCCTAAAGCAGTGGTTCCCAACTTTTTTTGGGTCTTAACCCCATTTTGAGATCACAAAATTCTGGCAACCTCAGAGACTTTTTTTAAAACATTACTTGTTGATGATGTTGTGATGTAGTGTTACAAGTAGCACTATAGTGACGAGATGCGCCAGCTCAAATATTTGTATTTGGCAACTGAAAATTGCCAAATATATTGTTCTTGTAGGAGTTATTATTATTATCATTGTTTTTATTATTATTATTATTTAACATTTTCTTCCGCAACTCCTTTGTCGTGGAACTCCTCCTAGGCTATTAGTGCAGCACTAATAACATGTATGTCATCTCATAGGGGCAATGTCAAGGATGCAGTCGACCTTTTCTCTATGAATATTTATCGTACAAGTTTGATGCTTACATTTCTGAAAAGCTCATCTCAAGTGGAGTATTTTATTAATTTGGACCAAAGCTGTACGACCAACCAGTAAAAAGATCGGTAGGAGTCAAAGTTCATGACGTCACAAAAAAATATTAATAATTGGCCACAAATTGAGATATAGTGAGGAGACTGGCACCATTTCCTTTCAATGTGTGACACTGACCTTTACTCAAGGTGAAGAAAAAAAAAAAACTTTTTCCCTGTAAATTGGCCACAAATTGAGATACCATGCTCAGACTGGTACCATTGAACAACATTTCCTTTCAATGTGTAACAGTGACCTTTTTCCAAGGTCAAAAAAAACTTTTTCCCCTAGAACTTGGCCACAAATTGAGATATAGTGCTCGGACTGGTACCATTGAACAACATTTCCTTTCAATGTGTGACATTGACCTTTGCTCAAGGTAAAAAAAAAAAACAACTTTTTTCCCTATGAATTGGCCACAAATTGAGATACAGTGCTCAGAATGATACCATTGAACAACACTGCCTTTCAATGTGTGACCTACCAGTAAAAAGATTGGTAGGGGTCAAAGTTTGTGACGTCACAAAAAAAACAAAAAACATGTTTTTTTTTTTCACTTAGAACTTGGCCACAAATTTAGAGACAGTGCTCAGACTGGTACTTTCAATGTTTGACTTTCACTTTCACTCAGGTCATATTTAAGGTCAGTCTTCTGTTTTTCCTTCATTATATAACTTGTCGATAAATCCAATTTTCAATTGCCAAATACTGTATGTATTTGCCTTGTGAATACAGGTCTTGCCTAGTTTTATTCTGTTTTTAGTTTTTTTACTGGACTCATATTTAAGGGAGTGAAAGTATAGAATACAATTGCTTGAGAATGTGTGGGTATTTGAAAAATAATAATTACAAAAATGTAATTTTTATTATTATTCAATTATTTAATTAACTATTTAGTTATTTATTTTTTATACTGTATTTTCTTTAACTAGATTTATACTGTATTTGAGGAAGTGGAAGTATACAATACAGCTGCTTGAGATTGTGTGTGGTGTTTTAATGTCAAAAAGAATAATAATCTAAAGAATTACAAAAAATACAATTTTAATCTGATGTTTTGTTTTTCATTATTTACAAAACACTTCAGGTGACCCCAATTGAATTCCAGGGCGGCCCTAAAGGCTTTAAAAATATGAAGAGTTGTCTTTTAACTTGTTTTTCAGACAGCTAACAGTAGCCCACTGTTGGCTTTTTAAATCAACAGCTGATTGGTTTATCTGGTTTTTTGAGCGACGAGGACAGGCTTTTGTTGCACAGGATTAAGAACAGCACTTGGCAGGCAGACTCCTATTGTAAGTCAGGTCACATCAGTCCCAGTGCAACGAGATGAAGGAGGACAAGGACGTGGCTTGTAGAGGACGGACTTTTCGTTGAACATGAGAGGGTTGCAGGTATTGCCAAGAACGTGGCCCACCTATTATGGCATCGTGATTGAATACATGACCAAGAGAGAGAAAGAGATTTATTGGACATGTCAGGAAACTAAAAGCAGCTAAAAGAGCCTCCTTTTGTAATGCATGAGATGGAAATGACAACTGTCTTTTCTAGGCTTTACACCGGTTGGATCGGCCAACATTTTGCATTTTATGCAATTAATGTGATCGGCTGTAATGTCTTAATTTGCCGATCCGATCAATGACGTCGTTGTCGTGATGAAACATTCTGTAGATGACCCCGTTGCGTTGTTTTATCCGTCTCATTTACACCAAAGAGTTGTTTGCATTTACGTGACACAACTTTATTTCACTCGCATTTGTGCACAAAGGTGTAAGGGCAGCGTCTGCTGTTAGCGCCTGTGTGTGTGTGTTTGTTTGTTTTGTTTATTCGTGTTAAAAGTGAGAGTCGTAAAGCAGAGCGGTGCCTCCCGTTTACGTTCCCTTTTGTAGCGGACACTTCTGCCCGTTTCAGGGCGGTGGTGGACACAGAAGGGCGCGTCCCACCTCCGCTGTCCACCTGTGAATACAGGCTATAAGCAACAGCAAGTTTTGCGACAGTCAGTAAATATGTGTTTGCTCTTAATGCTAATGCTAATGCTAATGGAGGTTTCACGTAGTTCCAACTCTCTTGTAGTTGCTTCACAGCAGTCATTGAGTATGACATGGGACTCGGGTTTAATTCAACAGCTGCAACGTTTATTTTGCCAATCACTAAAAACGGCGCACAGCTTGTAATCCATCTGCTGTTTACACACACACGCTCCCTCGCTCCACACAGTGGTCGAGCGACTAGGACATTCATTCACAGTTAAAGGGCCACACGCACACTCTGACAACAAATGTTATGTTCAGGTCCTGCATGGAAATTCTTCAACTCTTCTACTCCTTCACAGTCATAAGGCTGCGTTTAGGTCCCGAAAAATGGTACCATTTAATTTTCCGTGAATCTGTATCAGGTAGTACCGAAGGAATTTGGAATTCATATGATCGGATCGGTGATCGGCCCAAAAATCCTGATCGTGTAAAGCCTAGTCTTTTCTAACAGTGTGTCTAAGGGATGATAAAATGCTAAATCAAGTCTAAGCTAGCACAGCTAAATGAGCTAGCAGTTCGACCACTAGCCTATAAAATGTTTATTTTTAGTTAAATATGATAACCACACTGAATATTACCAGCACCTTACAAAATGTCGACAAAAACACAAAAAAATATACTGAATATGAAAAAAGAACAGACAGACAACGACAAAACGACACTAAAAACACACACACACACTAAGAGAAAAATACTTACTATTACTAGCAACACACACAACGTCAACAAAAGACAGACTGAATGAGAGAAAAATACACAAGATCACTACAAAATACACAAAAATTACAGGGAAGCAACATAAGAAACACCCAAACGACACCAAAAACAGAATAATTTAACTAACATCAACAACACAAAAAATACACACAAAATAAGAAAAAAATATACTGAATAATAAAAAGAACAGACAACAAAAAAATACAAAAAATTACACCAAAAACACACAAAATGACACACACAAGGGGGTACTTGAATTCAAAAGGAAGAGAAAGGGGGTACTAGAGCCAAAAAGAAGTTTGTGTTTCGTCTGTGCTACACAACTTTGTGTAAAACCCACGTAAAAGGTCCATCGACAGGTTCACATCTAATGTTATTTTATTTCCAAACGTGAACAAGGTCAAAGTCAAGGTCATTCACTTTAACAAATTCAGTTATTGCACACAAAAAAACTTTACTCATCCCAGGCCTTTACTGTATCATGTTTCTGTCATGGTTCACCACCATTCATTCTAATGAAGGACACATCCGCTCTGCCAAGGTCGCAACTGATACACCACTGATCTCTGATGTTTGGATCATTAAACATGGTTCACTTTGACATAAACTCCATTGATTTTGTTACGCAGTATTTAGTTGAACATTATCCTTTGTAACATTTACCAAATGACAAGATCTAAAATTCAAGAACTAATTCCAACTTGTCACATTTTTTTAGTGACTTTACACTATGGACAGTTTTTTTTTTTTTTTTTTTTTTAAAGATGTCTGGTTTGTAAAGACTGAGAAAAAAAATAAGGTTTGACCATCTCTAGCAATTATCTCTAATTATTCCACATTTGAGACAGAATAACCGTCTACACATTTACTGCGCACTGAAAGGTCAACACCGTCTGTGTATTATTATCTATAATCTATTTTCTTTGCCCGCCCAGAAATAAAAATGGGCTCTAAGAGTCTTTTTTTTTTTCTTTATTATAAAACATCAGTAAGGCTTACGGCTTCAGCTTAAGTGTGCAATCAAGAGCCGTGTTGTTATCGCTCATCTTTTTCTTTTACCCCAGCATCTGAAAATAAGTGGTGCCATGGAGTTTTTACTGTGAAAAGTTAAGCACAGACTGACATTTGGGCCCAACATAGTCCCCATAAGTAATAGGAGGAATTTGCTGATGCTCTTATTGGTGAATAAAAACAGCAAAATCCCCAAAAGTAGTGTTGAGATGTGGGAAAAATGTTATTAGAGAGGTCAAAGTTGTAGTAATCTGATGTAATCCGGCTGTAATTGTTCTTATCAGCTTCAACCTACAAGCTTGGGGGGAACATTGGGGTGGTTTGACCTTCTCCCACTTTTAATATATCTATATTCACTATTCTCTTATAATAGATTTGCCTTTTTAATATGCTAATGAACTTGAAGTTAAATGACGACAACCAAATTATCTGTAGGGCGTCAACTAAAAACTGTATCATTATAAAAACATATATATTTTAATCTAACCTGGCTGGTTCTGAATAAGTCAAAATCATATACAAATGCATGCTGAACATGAAATTAATATAAGTTGTTGTTGTTAATGAATGAAAAAGGGGACAACACTATGTGCTTTTGTTAGTTTGTGGGAATAAGAAGGGACTTGTTGACCTGATGTGTGAAAACAGTCAGAAAATGACAGACTTTTCCTTTCCAACTATAGATAAACATGATAAAGTGTACATGGTTGCCACTAGAGATGGGCGATATTATCGGCTGGTATTTGCCATGAAATGTAATGTCTGTCGACATCGGTATCGGCCACAAATAAATTCTTAATAATTCAATTGGGATTAAATTGATCAAATTCTGGATTTGATAAGTGTCATAAAGAAATGTTTAACAAATAAATAGATCAGGTTCTATTCAGTTTGTACATTTATCATTAATGCTAGTGGATCCCAAATTGGGGTGCGTGAGAATGACCTTGCGTAAAATTAAGCATGAAACTTTATTATTAAAGATCTAAAATGTGATTGAATTTTTAATGTTTTTTTTTTGTGGGTTTTTTTTTTTTTTTTTTTTTTTTTTTTTGCCCTTTTCACAGCATGCCTGTCAAACAAAGGTTTCTTTCAAAATAAAAAACAAGTGCAACATGAGAGACATTAAGCGTTTATTTATTTTTGACCCACCCAGTACAGGCCCGCGACCCACTTTTGGGTCCCGACCCACCAGTTGAGAATCACTGCCCTAATTACACCCATAATTAAAATGTTACAATTTCCAGCTGATGACCAACGATTCGAAGTAGAAATACAGATTAACGTCATCTTAAATACAGTTTTCAGTAAATAAAGGCGGGATCCAAACTGATCAGCAGTGACTCGGAAAATCCAGCACAGCCGTCAATCACAGAAAGCAGCACATCCTTCTTCAGGGTTCAGCATAACCTTCTGTTCTCTGTGGATGTTTTTGAAGTAAAAACCAAACTCCAGTTCATTCTCAGTGCGTCTGTTTGAATAGCTTTTACCATCAGCTCCTATTCAGCAGTGGAACAGGAAGTACAGGGTCAAACGTTTGTTCCAAACCTCATTGCGCTCCCTGGATCAATCAAATTTGAACGAATTCAAGACTGGGATTTCCATAACATCAAGGACAGAAGGAGCCACAGTAAGTGACAGGCAGCAAAAAAAAGAAAGTCGAGAGGAAACTTCATCAGCATATTGTCACGAATCTGGACTCCTTTCTCACAGATTTCAACCTGCACTTTTATAAATACAGTATATAAGTCATGACACCTTTTCTAACACTTCAAAAAAAAAGTTTTAAAAAAAATTGAAAAAAGTGACAAACACCCAAAATCAGAGGTAAGGCTATAGTAAGGCATAACAATACTTTTTTTCCCCTGAAAACCACAATATTTAATTCATCAGGAAGGATTGGGATTCAGTCCCTGATTACTTTAGTGTAGTGCGTCAAGCTGTGACTCTGGCACAGCAGAGCAGGGATTCAAGTCCCATTCCTCCATGAGAAACAGTTGCTGATAATAAGTCAAGTACTAGTGGATAAGTCTGTGGTAAGATGAGACGTTGGATCACTGTCCAGGCAAGAAGCGGTTTAATTCCTCCAAGTACCAGACACGTAATACAAGGGAAGCATGGAAGAGTTAGAGTGGACAATAGACAAAATGAGCTGGGGTGAAAATACAATAAGGCAAGAATAAAGTGAAACATATAAAATCAGGGAAAGTTACAAACACCCAAATCAGAGTTCAGGAATAAAAGAATAAAACCATAACACCTTTGTTTTTTTTGTTTTTTTTTTAGATAAGGCTATCCCAAGACCTTCAAAACTAGTGTAAAATGATGAGCACACTTAAACTGGGATGAAAATACAGTAAGGAATGAAAAATTAAAAAAAAAAAAAAAAAGTCAGAAGTAAAGCTCCTGTGAAAAAGTGAAAAAACTTAACAAATATGATGAACACACTGAAATGGGTTTGAGACTGTATTAAGGGTTATAAATTAATGAAAATCAGACATACACCGAAAATCGGAGGTAACGCTGCAGTAAGGCAAAAATTATCTTTTCTAAATAAATGCTTGAACAGTGAGTCATACTTGCCATGTCTGGTCCGTTTTTCTTTTTTCTAAATCTAGACTCCAGAAAACTGTTTTTAATTATAAACACCACAAATCATTGTCATCAGAAAGTGTAACAGAGTTTAGCTCACCCTGTGAGTGCTGCTCTTCAAGCTAACTAAACATGGGTTCAATACTTGCTGTGTGCAACACTGAAATTTTAGCTAATATCCACAAATGTGAAAGTCAAATACCCCATGAGTCATGTCTAAAGCAAGGTGAATGCATTGTGTAGTGGAAAGCAGCAGTTGCAATGTAAATTTGTTCAATCAGCAGAAAGATGGTCTGGGGTTCAATTCCTGATGCCTCACTCAGCCACACCTCAGATTAGGAACAGTTTTCAGGTTTCATGCTCTAAAATAGAAGTCAAATATGCAAGGAGAAGTATTAACTAAAAGAAGAGCTTTAGTGTAGTGCTTCAGACTGTGACTCAGGCACAGCAATGGTTCAAATTCTATTCTTCCATTAGCACCATCATGTGTCAACATTTTTTAACTCAAATATCCTAAAAGTAACTTTTATGCCTTTCTATAGCCTTACCTCTGATTGTGGGTGTTTGTCATTTTTTTCTCATTTTTCATGCCTTATTTCATTTTCACTCCAGTTTAAGTGTGCTCGTCTATTTACACTAGTTTTTAGAGTGTTTTGATAGCTTTATCTCAAAAAAAAAATTCCAAAATTTTCAACTTTTATGCCTTACTATAGCCTTACCTCTGATTTTTGGTGTTTGTCACTTTTTTCTCATTTTTCATGCCTTATTCCATTTTCACACCAGTTTAAGTATGCTCGTCATATTTGCACTAGTTTTTAGAGTGTTGTGATAGCTTTATCTCAGAAAAAAAAATCCAAAATTTTTCAACTTTTATGCCTTACTATAGCCTTACCTCTGATTGTGGGTGTTTGTCACTTTTTTCTCATTTTCCACTTTTTCTCATTTTTCATGCCTACTTCCATTTTCACCCCATTTTAAGTGTGCTTATCATTTTTCACTAGTTTTTAGGGTATTGTGATAGCCTTTATCGAGAAAAAAAATTCAAAATTTTTTTAACTTTTATGCCTTACTATAGCCTTACCTCTTATTGTGGGTGTTTGGCACTTTTTTCTCATTTTTCATGCCTTCTTCCATTTTCACACCAGTTTAAGTATGCTCATCATATTTGCACTAGTTTTTAGAGTGTTGTGATAGCTTTATCTCAAAAAAAAAATTCAAAAATTTTCAACTTTTATGCCTTACTATAGCCTTACCTCTGATTTTTGGTATTTGTCAATTTTTTCTCATTTTTTATGCCCTATTCTATTTTCACTCCAGTTTAAGTGTGCTCGTCATTTTTGCACTAGTTTTTAGAGTGTTGTAATTGCTTTATCTCAAAAAAAAAATTCCAAAATTTTTCAACTTTTATGCCTTACTATAGCCTTACCTGCTGATTGTGGGTGTTTGGCACTTTTTTCTCATTTTTCATGCTTTATTCCATTTTCACTCCAGTTGAAGTATGCGCGTCATATTTGCACTAGTTTTTAGAGTGTTGTTATAGCTTTATCTCAAAAAAATATTTTCCAAATTTTTTTAACTTTTATGCCTTACTATAGCCTTACCTCTTATTGTGGGTGTTTGTCATTTTTTTTTAACTTTTTCTCATTTTTCATGCCCTATTGCATTTTCACTCCAGTTTAAGTATGCTCGTCATATTTGCACTAGTTTTTAGAGTGTTGTAATTGCTTTATCGCAAAAAAAAAAATTCCAAAATGTTTCCTTTTTAGCACTTACTATAGCCTACCTCTTATTGTGGGTGTTTGACACTTTTTTCCTCATTTTTCATGCCTTTATTCCATTTTCACTCCAGTTTAAGTATGCTCGTCATATTTGCACTAGTTTTTAGAGTGTTGTGATAGCTTATCTCAGAAAAAAATTTCTAAAGTTTTTGAACTTTTATGCCTTACTATAAGCCTTACCTCTGATTGGTGGGTGTTGGTCACTTTTTCTCTCATTTTCCACTTTTTCTCATTTTTCATGCCTTCTTCCATTTTCACCCCATTTTAAGTGTGCTTATCATTTTCACTAGTTTTTAGGGTATTGTGATAGCCTTTATCGAGAAAAAAAATTCAAAATTTTTTTGAATTTTTATGCCTTACTATAGCCTTTCTTCTAAATGTGGGTGTTTGTCATTTTTTTGTCATTTTTCATGCCTTATTTCATTTTCACTCCAGTTTAAGTGTGCTCGTCTATTTACACTAGTTTTTAGAGTATTTTGATAGCTTTATCTCAAAAAAAAAATTCCAAAATTTTCAACTTTTATGCCTTACTATAGCCTTACCTCTGATTTTTGGTATTTGTCAATTTTTTCTCATTTTTTATGCCTTATTCCATTTTCACTCCAGTTTAAGTATGCTCGTCATATTTGCACTAGTTTTTAGAGTGTTGTTATACCCTTATCTAAAAAAAAAAATCCAAAATTTTTTAACTTTTATGCCTTACAATAGCCTTTCTTCTAAATGTGGGTGTTTGTCATTTTTTCTCATTTTTCATGCCTTCTTCCATTTTCACACCAGTTTAAGTATGCTCGTCATATTTGCACTAGTTTTTAGAGTGTTGTGATAGCTTTATCTCAAAAAAAAATTTCAAAATTTTTCAACTTTTATGCCTTACTATATCCTTACCTCTGATTTTTGGTGTTTGTCACTTTTTTCTCATTTTTCATGCCGTATTCCATTTTCACTCCAGTTTAAGTATGCTCATCATATTTGCACTAGTTTTTAGAGTGTTGTGATAGCTTTATCTAAAAAAAAAAATCCAAATTTTTTTTTAACTTTTATGCCTCTTATTGTGGGTGTTTGGCACTTTTTTCTCATTTTTCATGCTTTATTCCATTTTCACTCCAGTTGAAGTATGCTCGTCATATTTGCACTATTTTTTAGAGTGTTTTGATAGCTTTATCTCAAAAAAAAAAATTCCAAAATTTTCAACTTTTATGCCTTACTATAGCCTTACCTCTGATTTTTGGTATTTGTCAATTTTTTCTCATTTTTTATGCCCTATTCTATTTTCACTCCAGTTTAAGTGTGCTCGTCATTTTTGCACTAGTTTTTAGAGTGTTGTAATTGCTTTATCTCAAAAAAAAAATTCCAAAATTTTTCAACTTTTATGCCTTACTATAGCCTTACCTCTGATTTTTTGTGTTTGTCACTTTTTTCTCATTTTTCATGCCTTATTCCATTTTCACTCCAGTTTAACTATGCGCGTCATATTTGCACTAGTTTTTAGAGTGTTGTTACAGCTTTATCTCAAAAAATATTTTCCAAATTTTTTAAACTTTTATGCCTTACTATAGCCTTACCTGCTGATTGTGGGTGTTTGTCACTTTTTTCTCATTTTTCATGCTTTATTCCATTTTCACTCCAGTTTAAGTATGCTCATCATATTTGCACTAGTTTTTAGAGTGTTGTGATAGCTTTATCTCAGAAAAAAATTTCTAAAGTTTTTGAACTTTTATGCCTTACTATAGCCTTACCTCTGATTGTGGGTGTTTGTCACTTTTTTCTAATTTTCCACTTTTTCTCATTTTTCATGCCTTCTTCCATTTTCACCCCATTTTAAGTGTGCTTATCATTTTTCACTAGTTTTTAAGGTATTGTGATAGCCTTTATCGAGAAAAAAAATTCAAAATTTTTTTGACTTTTATGCCTTACTATAGCCTTTCTTCTAAATGTGGGTGTTTGTCATTTTTTTGTCATTTTTCATGCCTTATTTCATTTTCACTCCAGTTTAAGTGTGCTCGTCTATTTACACTAGTTTTTAGAGTGTTTTGATAGCTTTATCTCAAAAAAAAAATTCCAAAATTTTCAACTTTTATGCCTTACTATAGCCTTACCTCTGATTTTTGGTATTTGTCACTTTTTTCTCATTTTTTATGCCTTATTCTAATTTCACTCCAGTTTAAGTGTGCTCGTCATTTTTGCACTAGTTTTTAGAGTGTTGTAATTGCTTTAGCTCAAAAAAAAATTCCAAAATTTTTCAACTTTTATGCCTTACTATATCCTTACCTCTGATTTTTGGTGTTTGTCACTTTTTTCTCATTTTTCATGCCGTATTCCATTTTCACTCCAGTTTAAGTATGCTCATCATATTTGCACTAGTTTTTAGAGTGTTGTGATAGCTTTATCTCAGAAAAAAATTTCTAAAGTTTTTGAACTTTTATTCCTTACTATAGCCTTACCTCTGATTGTGGGTGTTTGTCACTTTTTTCTCATTTTCCACTTTTTCTCATTTTTCATGCCTTCTTCCATTTTCACCCCATTTTAAGTGTGCTTATCATTTTTCACTAGTTTTTAGGGTATTGTGATAGCCTTTATCGAGAAAAAAAATTCAAAATTTTTTTGACTTTTATGCCTTACTATAGCCTTTCTTCTAAATGTGGGTGTTTGTCATTTTTTGTCATTTTTCATGCCTTATTTCATTTTCACTCCAGTTTAAGTGTGCTCGTCTATTTACACTAGTTTTTAGAGTGTTTTGATAGCTTATCTCAAAAAAAAATTCAAAAATTTTCAACTTTATACCTTACGCCTTACCTCTGATTTTGGTATTTGTCAATTTTTTCTCTTTTTTATGCCTTATTCCATTTTCACTCCAGTTTAAGTGTGCTCGTCATATTTGCACTAGTTTTTAGAGTGTTGTGATAGCTTTATCCAAAAAAAAAAATTCAAAATTTTTTTAACTTTTATGCCTCTTATTGTGGGTGTTTGGCACTTTTTCTCATTTTTCATGCCTTCTTCCATTTTCACACCAGTTTAAGTCTGCTCGTCATATTTGCACTTTTTTTAGAGGGTTGTTAGAGCTATCTAAAAAAAAATCCAAATTTTTTTTAACTTTTATGCCTTACTATAGCCTTACCTCTTAATGTGGGTTGTTTTGCCACATTTTTTTCTCATGTTTCATGCCTTCTTCCATTTTCACACCAGTTTAAGTATGCTCGTCATATTTGCACTAGTTTTTAGAGTGTTGTGATAGCTTTATCTCAAAAAAAAAATTTCAAAATTTTTCAACTTTTATGCCTTACTATATCCTTACCTCTGATTTTTGTTGTTTGTCACTTTTTTCTCATTTTTCATGCCTTACTCCATTTTCACTCCAGTTTAAGTATGCTCATCATATTTGCACTAGTTTTTAGAGTTGTTGTGATAGCTTTATCTAAAAAAAAAAATCCAAATTTTTTTTTTAACTTTTATGCCTCTTATTGTGGGTGTTTGGCACTTTTTTCTCATTTTTCATGCCTTCTTCCATTTTCACACCAGTTTAAGTATGATCATTATATCTGCACTAGTTTTTAGAGTGTTGTGATAGCTTTATCTCAGAAAAAAATTTCTAAAGTTTTTGAACTTTTATGCCTTACTATAGCCTTACCTCTGATTGTGGGGTGTTTGTCACTTTTTTCTCATTTTCCACTTTTTCTCATTTTTCATGCCTTCTTCCATTTTAAGTGTGCTTATCATTTTTCACTAGTTTTTAGGGTATTGTGATAGCCTTTATCGAGAAAAAAAATTCAAAATTTTTTTAACTTTTATGCCTTACTATAGCCTTTCTTCTAAATGTGGGTGTTTGTCATTTTTTTGTCATTTTTCATGCCTTATTTCATTTTCACTCCAGTTTAAGTGTGCTCGTCTATTTACACTAGTTTTTAGAGTATTTTGATAGCTTTATCTCAAAAAAAAAATTCCAAAATTTTCAACTTTTATGCCTTACTATAGCCTTAACCCTGATTTTTGTATTTGTCAATTTTTTCTCATTTTTTATGCTTTACTCCATTTTCACTCCAGTTTAAGTATGCTCGTCATATTTGCACTATTTTTAGAGTGTTGTTATACCCTTATTTAAAAAAAAAAATCCAAATTTTTTTTAACTTTTATGCCTTACAATAGCCTTTCTTCTAAATGTGGGTGTTTGTCAATTTTTTCTCATTTTTCATGCCTTATTCTATTTTCACTCCAGTTTAAGTATACCCGTCATATTTGCACTAGTTTTTAGAGTGTTGTTATAGCTTTATCTCAAAAAAAAAATTCCAAAATTTTTCAACTTTTATGCCTTACTATAGCCTTACCTCTGATTGTGGGTGTTTGTCACTTTTTTCTCATTTTTCATGCCTTCTTCCATTTTCACTCCAGTTGAAGTATGCTCGTCATAATTGCACTATTTTTTAGAGTGTTGTTATAGCCTTATCTAAAAAAAAAAAATCCAAAATTTTTCAACTTTAATGCCTTACTATATCCTTACCTCTGATTTTTGGTGTTTGTCACTTTTTTCTCATTTTTCATGCTTTATTCCATTTTCACTCCAGTTGAAGTATGCTCGTCATATTTGCACTATTTTTTAGAGTGTTTTGATAGCTTTATCTCAAAAAAAAAAATTCCAAAATTTTCAACTTTTATGCCTTACTATAGCCTTACCTCTGATTTTTGTATTTGTCAATTTTTTCTCATTTTTTATGCCCTATTCTATTTTCACTCCAGTTAAGTGTGCTCGTCATTTTTGCACTAGTTTTTAGAGTGTTGTAATTGCTTATCTCAAAAAAAAATTCCAAAATTTTTCAACTTTTATGCCTTACTATAGCCTTACCTCTGATTTTTGGTGTTTGTCACTTTTTTCTCATTTTTCATGCCTTATTCCATTTTCACTCCAGTTTAACTATGCTCGTCATATTTGCACTAGTTTTTAGAGTGTTGTTACAGCTTTATCTCAAAAAATATTTTCCAAATTTTTTAAACTTTTATGCCTTACTATAGCCTTACCTGCTGATTGTGGGTGTTTGGCACTTTTTTCTCATTTTTCATGCTTTATTCCATTTTCACTCCAGTTTAAGTATGCTCATCATATTTGCACTAGTTTTTAGAGTGTTGTGATAGCTTTATCTCAGAAAAAAATTTCTAAAGTTTTTGAACTTTTATGCCTTACTATAGCCTTACCTCTGATTGTGGGTGTTTGTCACTTTTTTCTAATTTTCCACTTTTTCTCATTTTTCATGCCTTCTTCCATTTTCACCCCATTTTAAGTGTGCTTATCATTTTTCACTAGTTTTTAGGGTATTGTGATAGCCTTTATCGAGAAAAAAATTCAAAATTTTTTTGACTTTTATGCCTTACTATAGCCTTTCTTCTAAATGTGGGTGTTTGTCATTTTTTTTGTCATTTTTCATGCCTTATTTCATTTTCACTCCAGTTTAAGTGTGCTCGTCTATTTACACTAGTTTTTAGAGTGTTTTGATAGCTTTATCTCAAAAAAAAATTCAAAAATTTTCAACTTTATACCTTACGCCTTACCTCTGATTTTTGGTATTTGTCAATTTTTTCTCATTTTTTATGCCTTATTCCATTTTCACTCCAGTTTAAGTGTGCTCGTCATATTTGCACTAGTTTTTAGAGTGTTGTGATAGCTTTATCTAAAAAAAAAATCCAAAATTTTTTTAACTTTTATGCCTCTTATTGTGGGTGTTTGGCACTTTTTTCTCATTTTTCATGCCTTCTTCCATTTTCACACCAGTTTAAGTATGCTCGTCATATTTGCACTTTTTTTTAGAGTGTTGTTATAGCCTTATCTAAAAAAAAAATCCAAATTTTTTTTAACTTTTATGCCTTACTATAGCCTTACCTCTTAATGTGGGTGTTTGACACTTTTTTCTCATTTTTCATGCCTTCTTCCATTTTCACACCAGTTTAAGTATGCTCGTCATATTTGCACTAGTTTTTAGAGTGTTGTGATAGCTTTATCTCAAAAAAAAAATTTCAAAATTTTTCAACTTTTATGCCTTACTATATCCTTACCTCTGATTTTTGGTGTTTGTCACTTTTTTCTCATTTTTCATGCCGTATTCCATTTTCACTCCAGTTTAAGTATGCTCATCATATTTGCACTAGTTTTTAGAGTGTTGTGATAGCTTTATCTAAAAAAAAAAATCCAAATTTTTTTTTAACTTTTATGCCTCTTATTGTGGGTGTTTGGCACTTTTTTCTCATTTTTCATGCCTTCTTCCATTTTCACACCAGTTTAAGTATGATCATTATATCTGCACTAGTTTTTAGAGTGTTGTGATAGCTTTATCTCAGAAAAAAATTTCTAAAGTTTTTGAACTTTTATGCCTTACTATAGCCTTACCTCTGATTGTGGGTGTTTGTCACTTTTTTCTCATTTTCCACTTTTTCTCATTTTTCATGCCTTCTTCCATTTTCACCCCATTTTAAGTGTGCTTATCATTTTTCACTAGTTTTTAGGGTATTGTGATAGCCTTTATCGAAAAAAAAAATTCAAAATTTTTTTGACTTTTATGCCTTACTATAGCCTTTCTTCTAAATGTGGGTGTTTGTCATTTTTTTGTCATTTTTCATGCCTTATTTCATTTTCACTCCAGTTTAAGTGTGCTCGTCTATTTACACTAGTTTTTAGAGTATTTTGATAGCTTTATCTCAAAAAAAAAATTCCAAAATTTTCAACTTTTATGCCTTACTATAGCCTTACCCCTGATTTTTGGTATTTGTCAATTTTTTCTCATTTTTTATGCCTTATTCCATTTTCACTCCAGTTTAAGTATGCTCGTCATATTTGCACTAGTTTTTAGAGTGTTGTTATACCCTTATCTAAAAAAAAAAATCCAAAATTTTTTTTAACTTTTATGCCTTACAATAGCCTTTCTTCTAAATGTGGGTGTTTGTCAATTTTTTCTCATTTTTCATGCCTTATTCTATTTTCACTCCAGTTTAAGTATACCCGTCATATTTGCACTAGTTTTTAGAGTGTTGTTATAGCTTTATCTCAAAAAAAAAATTCCAAATTTTTTTGAACTTTTTTGCCTTACTATAGCCTTACCTCTGATTGTGGGTGTTTGTCACTTTTTTCTCATTTTTCATGCCTTCTTCCATTTTCACTCCAGTTGAAGTATGCTCGTCATAATTGCACTATTTTTAGAGTGTTGTTATAGCCTTATCTAAAAAAAAAAATCCAAAATTTTTCAACTTTAATGCCTTACTATATCCTTACCTCTGATTTTTGGTGTTTGTCACTTTTTTCTCATTTTTCATGCTTTATTCCATTTTCACTCCAGTTGAAGTATGCTCGTCATATTTGCACTATTTTTTAGAGTGTTTTGATAGCTTTATCTCAAAAAAAAAAATTCCAAAATTTTCAACTTTTATGCCTTACTATAGCCTTACCTCTGATTTTTGGTATTTGTCAATTTTTTCTCATTTTTTATGCCCTATTCTATTTTCACTCCAGTTTAAGTGTGCTCGTCATTTTTGCACTAGTTTTTAGAGTGTTGTAATTGCTTTATCTCAAAAAAAAAATTCCAAAATTTTTCAACTTTTATGCCTTACTATAGCCTTACCTCTGATTTTTTGTGTTTGTCACTTTTTTCTCATTTTTCATGCCTTATTCCATTTTCACTCCAGTTTAACTATGCTCGTCATATTTGCACTAGTTTTTAGAGTGTTGTTACAGCTTTATCTCAAAAAATATTTTCCAAATTTTTTAAACTTTTATGCCTTACTATAGCCTTACCTGCTGATTGTGGGTGTTTGGCACTTTTTTCTCATTTTTCATGCTTTATTCCATTTTCACTCCAGTTTAAGTATGCTCATCATATTTGCACTAGTTTTTAGAGTGTTGTGATAGCTTTATCTCAGAAAAAAATTTCTAAAGTTTTTGAACTTTTATGCCTTACTATAGCCTTACCTCTGATTGTGGGTGTTTGTCACTTTTTTCTCATTTTCCACTTTTTCTCATTTTTCATGCCTTCTTCCATTTTCACCCCATTTTAAGTGTGCTTATCATTTTTCACTAGTTTTTAAGGTATTGTGATAGCCTTTATCGAGAAAAAAAATTCAAAATTTTTTTGACTTTTATGCCTTACTATAGCCTTTCTTCTAAATGTGGGTGTTTGTCATTTTTTTGTCATTTTTCATGCCTTATTTCATTTTCACTCCAGTTTAAGTGTGCTCGTCTATTTACACTAGTTTTTAGAGTGTTTTGATAGCTTTATCTCAAAAAAAAAATTCAAAAATTTTCAACTTTATACCTTACGCCTTACCTCTGATTTTTGGTATTTGTCAATTTTTTCTCATTTTTTATGCCTTATTCCATTTTCACTCCAGTTTAAGTGTGCTCGTCATATTTGCACTAGTTTTTAGAGTGTTGTGATAGCTTTATCCAAAAAAAAAAATTCAAAATTTTTTTAACTTTTATGCCTCTTATTGTGGGTGTTTGGCACTTTTTTCTCATTTTTCATGCCTTCTTCCATTTTCACACCAGTTTAAGTATGCTCGTCATATTTGCACTTTTTTTTAGAGTGTTGTTATAGCCTTATCTAAAAAAAAAAATCCAAATTTTTTTTAACTTTTATGCCTTACTATAGCCTTACCTCTTAATGTGGGTGTTTGACACTTTTTTCTCATTTTTCATGCCTTCTTCCATTTTCACACCAGTTTAAGTATGCTCGTCATATTTGCACTAGTTTTTAGAGTGTTGTGATAGCTTTATCTCAAAAAAAAAATTTCAAAATTTTTTTAACTTTTATGCCTTACTTTAGCCATACCTCTGATTTTTGGTGTTTGTCACTTTTTTCTCATTTTTCATGCCTTATTCCATTTTCACTCCAGTTTAAGTGTGCTCGTCATATTTGCACTAGTTTTTAGAGTGTTGTGATAGCTTTATCTAAAAAAAAAAATCCAAATTTTTTTTAACTTTTATGCCTCTTATTGTGGGTGTTTGGCACTTTTTTCTCATTTTTCATGCCTTCTTCCATTTTCACACCAGTTTAAGTATGATCATTATATCTGCACTAGTTTTTAGAGTGTTTTGATAGCTTTATCTCAAAAAAAAATTCCAAAATTTTCAACTTTTATGCCTTACTATAGCCTTACCTCTGATTTTTGGTATTTGTCAATTTTTTCTCATTTTTTATGCCTTATTCTAATTTCACTCCAGTTTAAGTGTGCTCGTCATTTTTGCACTAGTTTTTAGAGTGTTGTAATTGCTTTAGCTCAAAAAAAAATTCCAAAATTTTTCAACTTTTATGCCTTACTATATCCTTACCTCTGATTTTTGGTGTTTGTCACTTTTTTTCTCATTTTTCATGCCTTCTTCCATTTTCACTCCAGTTTAAGTATGCTCATCATATTTGCACTAGTTTTTAGAGTGTTGTGATAGCTTTATCTCAGAAAAAAATTTCTAAAGTTTTTGAACTTTTATGCCTTACTATAGCCTTACCTCTGATTGTGGGTGTTTGTCACTTTTTTCTCATTTTTCATGCCTTCTTCCATTTTCACCCCATTTTAAGTGTGCTTATCATTTTTCACTAGTTTTTAGGGTATTGTGATAGCCTTTATCGAGAAAAAAAATTCAAAATTTTTTTAACTTTTATGCCTTACTATAGCCTTTCTTCTAAATGTGGGTGTTTGTCATTTTTTTGTCATTTTTCATGCCTTATTTCATTTTCACTCCAGTTTAAGTGTGCTCGTCTATTTACACTAGTTTTTAGAGTATTTTGATAGCTTTATCTGAAAAAAAAATTCCAAAATTTTCAACTTTTATGCCTGATTTTTGGTATTTGTCAATTTTTTCTCATTTTTTATGCCTTATTCCATTTTCACTCCAGTTTAAGTATGCTCGTCATATTTGCACTAGTTTTTAGAGTGTTGTTATACCCTTATCTAAAAAAAAAATCCAAAATTTTTTTAACTTTTATGCCTTACAATAGCCTTTCTTCTAAATGTGGGTGTTTGTCAATTTTTTCTCATTTTTTATGCCTTATTCTATTTTCACTCCAGTTTAAGTATGCCCGTCATATTTGCACTAGTTTTTAGAGTGTTGTTATAGCTTTATCTCAAAAAAAAAATTCAAAATTTTTTTGAACTTTTTTGCCTTACTATAGCCTTACCTCTGATTGTGGGTGTTTGTCACTTTTTTCTCATTTTTCATGCCTTCTTCCATTTTCACTCCAGTTGAAGTATGCTCGTCATAATTGCACTATTTTTTAGAGTGTTGTTATAGCCTTATCTAAAAAAAAAAAATCCAAAATTTTTCAACTTTAATGCCTTACTATATCCTTACCTCTGATTTTTGGTGTTTGTCACTTTTTTCTCATTTTTCATGCTTTATTCCATTTTCACTCCAGTTGAAGTATGCTCGTCATATTTGCACTATTTTTTAGAGTGTTTTGATAGCTTTATCTCAAAAAAAAAAATTCAAAAATTTTCAACTTTTATGCCTTACTATATCCTTACCTCTGATTTTTGGTGTTTGTCACTTTTTTCTAATTTTTCATGCTTTATTCCATTTTCACTCCAGTTGAAGTATGCTCGTCATATTTGCACTATTTTTTAGAGTGTTTTGATAGCTTTATCTCAAAAAAAAAATTCCAAAATTTTCAACTTTTATGCCTTACTATAGCCTTACCTCTGATTTTTGGTATTTGTCAATTTTTTCTCATTTTTTATGCCCTATTCTATTTTCACTCCAGTTTAAGTGTGCTCGTCATTTTTGCACTAGTTTTTAGAGTGTTGTAATTGCTTTATCTCAAAAAAAAAATTCCAAAATTTTTCAACTTTTATGCCTTACTATAGCCTTACCTCTGCTTTTTGGTGTTTGTCACTTTTTTCTCATTTTTCATGCCTTATTCCATTTTCACTCCAGTTTAAGTATGCTCGTCATATTTGCACTAGTTTTTAGAGTGTTGTTACAGCTTTATCTCAAAAAATATTTTCCAAATTTTTTAAACTTTTATGCCTTACTATAGCCTTACCTGCTGATTGTGGGTGTTTGTCACATATTTCTCATTTTTCATGCTTTATTCCATTTTCACTCCAGTTGAAGTATGCTCATCATATTTGCACTAGTTTTTAGAGTGTTGTGATAGCTTTATCTCAGAAAAAAATTTCTAAAGTTTTTGAACTTTTATGCCTTACTATAGCCTTACCTCTGATTGTGGGTGTTTGTCACTTTTTTCTCATTTTCCACTTTTTCTCATTTTTCATGCCTTCTTCCATTTTCACCCCATTTTAAGTGTGCTTATCATTTTTCACTAGTTTTTAAGGTATTGTGATAGCCTTTATCGAGAAAAAAAATTCAAAATTTTTTTGACTTTTATGCCTTACTATAGCCTTTCTTCTAAATGTGGGTGTTTGTCATTTTTTTGTCATTTTTCATGCCTTATTTCATTTTCACTCCAGTTTAAGTGTGCTCGTCTATTTACACTAGTTTTTAGAGTGTTTTGATAGCTTTATCTCAAAAAAAAAATTCCAAAATTTTCAACTTTTATGCCTTACCTCTGATTTTTGGTATTTGTCAATTTTTTCTAATTTTTTATGCCTTATTCTATTTTCACTCCAGTTTAAGTGTGCTCGTCATTTTTGCACTAGTTTTTAGAGTGTTGTAATTGCTTTATCTCAAAAAAAAAAATTCCAAAATTTTTCAACTTTTATGCCTTACTATATCCTTACCTCTGATTTTTGGTGTTTGTCACTTTTTTCTCATTTTCCACTTTTTCTCATTTTTCATGCCTTCTTCCATTTTCACACCAGTTTAAGTATGCTCGTCATATTTGCACTAGTTTTTAGAGTGTTGTGATAGCTTTATCTCAAAAAAAAAATTTCAAAATTTTTCAACTTTTATGCCTTACTTTAGCCATACCTCTGATTTTTGGTGTTTGTCACTTTTTTCTAATTTTTCATGCCTTATTCCATTTTCACTCCAGTTTAAGTATGCTCGCCATATTTGCATTAGTTTTTAGTGTTGTGATAGCTTTATCTAAAATAAAAATTTCCACATATTTTCAACTTTTATGCCTTACCTCTGAATGTGGGTGTTTGTCACTCTTTTTTCTTCCACTTTTTCTCTTTTTTTATGCCTTATTTCATTTTCACCCCATTTTAAGTGTGCTCATCATTTTTTCACTAGTTTTTACAGTATTGTGATAGCCTTTATTCAGAAAAAAAAATCCACATTCTTTCAACTTTTATGCCTTACGATAGCCTTAACTTCTGCATGTGGGTGTTTGTCACTTTTTTCTCGTTTTCCACTTTTTCATGTCTTCTTCCATCTTCACACCAGTTTAAGCTTGCTCGTCATATTTGCACTAGTTTTTAAATTGTTGTGATAGCTTTATCAGAAAAAAATTCCTAAAGTTTTTCATCTTTTATGCCTTACCTCTGATTTTTGGTGTCTGTCACTTTTTTTCATTTTTCATGCTTTTTATCATTTTTACTCCATTCTAAGTATGCTCGTCATGTTTGCGCTTGTTTTTAGTGTTGTGATAGCCTTATCTCAAAAAAAATTCCAAAATTTTTTCAACTTTAATGCCTTACCTCTGATTGTGGGTGTTTTGTCACTTTTTCACATTTTTCATGCCTTATTCCATTTTCACTCCAGTTTAAGTATGCTCATCATATTTGTACTAGTTTTTAGAGTGTTGTTATAGCCTTATCTAAAAAAAAAAATCCCAAAAATTTTTCAACTTTTATGCCTTACCTCTGATTTTGTTTGTCACTTTTTTTTCAAATTTTTCATAGTTTATTCTATTTTTACCCCCGTTTACGTATGCTCGTCATATTTCACTAGTTTTTAGAGTGTTGTGCCTCATCTCAGAAAAAAAATAAGAAAAAAAGATTCTCCATTGTTATTACAAGGGCATGCTTCCCTGATCATAACAACTATATTCTTCCTGATATTTGTAACCTTAATTGTCTAACAATTGTGCTTTAAAAAAGTAACTTTTAACAAAAACATCTGATTACATTAATTAATGATATTTTGATTTTCTTTTGTCTTTTAAAATCGAAAGTTTAAGAATAAAGCACAATGTTGGACACAAATCCAACACACTTAAGGTTTTCGGGTCTGGATTTCTTTATTTTTCTGGTATGTTGACCATCTTTAAAATACACATAAGATTACCGATATGCAGTTTCTCATCTCATTTTTTTTTTAACAGTACAGTGAGACCCTGATACCTGTGTAATGAAATGGTAATACAATTATTACAAACATGAACAAAATGAAACCACATTAGCTGGCATACAATCCTCATGAAAATCCTCAAACTGACCACTTTGCAACAGAAAAATAAGACAATGCCCATACAGTCCTTAAAGATGCACGATTCATAAAGGAGTTGACGTTTAAAACAGATAGGCCAACAATAAAATCAAAGGTTTATGGGCTTTTACACGGAAACCTGTTAAATATCAAAAACAAAATATTAACAGAATAGCTTCTTTTTCTTCTTTTCTTTTTTGTTTTTCTTTTTTACAAGTGTAGCAAAAGACATTTTTTTTTATCATGGATATCATATGAGCCAAGATACATGACAATTGTTTTGTATTCCATCATAAAAAACCTGACAAAACACATTAAACTTTGCATTATAAGAGTGACGGAGACTCCACATTTTGTTCCGACATGACACTGTACACTTCAGGGTGCAAAAAAACAAAACAAAAAAAAAATAATCAAAAAACCAAAAAAAAAAAAATCTTCTAATCGACTTTTCCTAAAAGTTCAGCAAAGGCGTTATAAAAAAGTAACAATTCTCCTCGTACGGAAACATCAAAATAAAGTCATAGCTTCAGAGGACAGTTTAAAAAAAACAAAAACAATTACAAAATAAAGTAAACAGCAAGAGGGCCATGGCGTCTTTGTTCATGTCCTTCTTGAATGGCTTCCCAACACATCGATTGCCAGGATACGTTTAGAAACCGGACGAGCAAAAAATCTACAGGTAAAGTCTAACAAGCAGACGTTAAGTGTCTTTTTTTTTTTCCTGCATTGCGACCTCATCGATTAGCTTAAAGTAATCCTAGAAAATGTGTCCTAATGGCTCTTAAGCGATTCTCATGCTTTTGTTGGATGGTTTGTTCATGCCTCCTCCAGCGACGGAGCCCAGTGGCGTCTCTGCAGCATCTCTACATGTGTGTTCTCCAAAAAAAATTAAATAAAATACAGACCTTTGCTTGAGTTTGGCTGGACGATGCAGTTGCACAGGAGATGCTAACGCAAACCAGGTGGAAAGCGGCAGAAGGAAAACAGTCAAGCTGTCAAAATATGTACTTCCATAGTGTAGATTTGAAAGGTGTTAAAGCAGGACATAATGCAGCACATCCCACAAAAAGGCATGGACAATTCAGTCATTAGAATTAAATGCTTTAGCACCGTCAAACACCACTTGATGACAAGCAGAACGAAAACCACAAACCTAATGTTTCCGTTCAAACATCGAGTGAGGAAATCAATGTTTCAACACCTTAATAAAGCCAAACGTACGCACTCACTCAACTGTGTATTCTCTCATGCAGAGAAAATAAATGGTGTTAAAGAGTTCAATCAATCTCTGCTGGTGTCACTTCATCTTCAATACAGCTCAGTCATGACGACTGGCCGAGCTCGGGTCAGGGCTCGGTAACTCGGAGCAAAAAAAATAAAATAAAAATGAGAAAATGCTAAATTTCCGAGTCGAGCGTATGTAGAATCCAACATAAGGAGCAGATGAGGTAACAAAAATTGTGCTCATTGTGGGTGAAAACTTCATTGTTAGCAGGCGGATGGAACCTTCTACATGCAGTTGCGTCCATGGGGAACTTTGCACTTGGGCCCCTGCGGCCATGATGGAGCAAAGAGGGATCCCCAGCGGAGGCTCAGACGCAGGTCACCTGGTGCGCTGGAGGAAGGGCTTTTCGATTCTTTAGCGCCAGGGATTTGTCTTTAAACTCTGTGGATTTCTGTTGTGAAATGTCTATCAGCGCACTGGCAATGATGAGCCCTGAGGAGGAAAACAGAGAACGTGTGGGTGGTGGAAAACACGCAACTTCTGCTAATGAGTCGGCTGCAATGTCAGTGACCTTTGAAACAACACAAGCATGTTTTCATGACACACGTGAAGGATGCTGATGTAGCCAAATGATGTGAAATAAAGTGAGGCATTGGGGTCTATGCTGTGTGTTGTGCATTTACAGTGTTTTAAGGAACTGGAGTTGTTCTATAGTATATAATTCAGCCAATTATATAATTACTCAGATGTTTCATTTATGAAAAACTTCGATCTCTTGTTTTGATTTAAAATACATTGTTAAGCCTCTTGGTTCTTTTTTTTGTCTTTTGCTTTGTCTTTCAACTTTGTCTATAATCTGTATTAATGTGAAAGGTGCCTTTTTGTTTGTATTTGTACTTGTGAAATAAACAAATAAAAAAAAAAAACTATAAGGCCAACATGGACAACTGGTGGACCTCATCCTAAATTTGTGCAGCCCCCCAGGTAAATGTCAAAAATAACTCCAGAAACACACAAAATGACAAAATACACAAAAAACAATGAAAACATAAAAAACAACTGCAAAAACACACATTATGAAAACAAAAATACACAAATTGACAAAATAAAATACAAAATATAAACAAAAAATAACAAATAATACACATAAACAATAAAATAAAAACAAAGAAAACAACACAAATACACAAAAAAGACAACATGATCACAAAATGACAGAATGATATACAAAATAACAACAAAAATACAAAATCAACTATAAAAACACACAATAAAATACACAACAAATGAAAAAAAAACAGAAAACAACACAAATAGACAGAAAATGAGAGAACAATTTACAAAATGACAACAAAAACACAGTGTAACGCTTTTGTTCATTCTTGTATGCCAGCATTATTCTAAATGCTGACATGAATGTTGATATTGTGGCCATCAGATCAAATAATCACATTTTTGTGGCCCCTGCTGTGATAAAAGTTGCTAATCTCTACTATAGGGTATTAAAAAAGTAGTAGCAAAACTGACTTAATTCTGTGCACGCGCTTGTAGTCTGTGATAATAAACATGTTTTGAATGAGGAGGTCCGATAAAGGCCAAAAGTTTTCTTCTTACTCTGTGCATTAATTACGTTATCATCTATTAGGTGAGCGAGCGTTGGAATTTAAATGTAGCATTAAAATAATGAAACAGTGCACAATCAAAAGCTTGGCTTCCTGACAAGTGTAGTTTATTTTAAAAATGGATCCAAATCAAACAAAATTGTTACCTGACTGCCCCGCTGGTGGTAATCCTGTTGGCCCAGCCGGCAGACACATGAGGACGGTCAAAACGGCAGCTTTTCCTCCAGAACACGGCTCCATGGCAACGGGCTTTGGTGCTCCCTGAAAGAAAAGACCATATATTCAGATTTGGTTTATTTACTAGTGCACAAGTAGACTTTCAGTAGTACTAGTAGCAGGCTGACAAATGTTTACTAGTACTGCTAATAAGCCTTTTATGCTAATATGGGGATGGGGAAAAGAAAAAATATATTATTAGTAAAAAAATAAAAATAAGAAATAAAAAAGGAGGACTAGTAGACTTAATGCAAATGAAGTAGGATCAGTCCCCTGATTGGTTGTAATATTTTTTGAAAGCCAATGGCAAGGCTGAATTTGCTCTTCCACGCTCCCTTATTAGAATATAAGGCTAGTGACAGTGTTTATGTCTACTAGTAGTACTGCTAAACATTTTAAGTCTACTAGTAATTAGGGGTTGAACAGACTAGTCGACTTTAGTGTTTTCTCGTGACTCTGTCCACGTGACGTCAACTCGTCACAGTACATGACTTTTGCCCAAAATGGCGGCCCAACACAGCAAACAAGGGTTTTAGAACCCCTGCACGGCACAACATCAAGTGTTTCTCGCTCCTTCCTGGTTTGTGCTCAAACTGCAGCTGGTAGGCAGACACTACGGCTAATGTTAGCTGTAGTGGGAACATGTCTGTGTATTAAGCAGGTCTGGAAAACATCAGCAGCGCAGGACGGAGGCTCCGTTAGCACGGGAAGACCGCTGTTGTGCCAAAATCTGTGACCCGAAAGATTTGGATTTTGGCAAAACACCGGCTTCGATGAAGGAAGGACGGTAAAAACAGCCCAAACAAAGTTTGAACGCCTGGCTATGAGGAAGCCTCTGGGCTTAACAGTTAGCATAGACTCACGGTAGGTGAAGCAGCAGTGTTCCTGGGTTTACTTAGTTTCTATAGCATGACCTGTGTCCCAGGGGCTGGCGGTGTTGTGTCAAAGTCTGTGACCCCGAAAAAATTCTGTGACCGCTGTGGATTTTTGATGGTAGAGAAGAAGAGTGCTACATCAACTGCGTAAACTTCTTCTTAGCTATTAAGGAGCTATTTACTCCCCCTTACACATGACGCTCCGGTGGGTGAAGTAAACGCAGACTGGAGAAGAATTACAAACGTGTTTAAGGGGGAGTAAATGTACGCCGAGAAGCCGCAGGGGTTGGAACTGTCGCCACCGGCACAGCGGCACTCGGCTGCAGCTCTTGGTGATGTCATCGACTAGCCTACGTTGACTCAACTAGTATGCACATACAGTTGACTTTTTAAATTATGTAGTCCATCAACCCCTACTAGTAATGCTAGTGAAGGGCCTTAAAGTCTATAAGTACTACTAGTGACACTTTCAGCTTCACTAGTAAAGTGTACTCGTACAATAGTAAACCAAAATTGAGTGAATGTACTCTAAAATTTGAGTACTAGTAGAGCAGCTTAGCTATGATCCAACCACCTTCCTTTCTGCTTCTGCTGTATCACTTGTGGCCTTAATCTCTTCCACATCCAAATGTGTTGACATTGGCCGCCTGAGATTCAGCATTGAGGGCCACTCTCCAATCTTCCTCCTGAAAGCGAGGGCTTGATTGGTCACATAACTCTGGTGTCCCTGTCAGACAGGCCAGGTATTGAGCCAATGACCTGCCCTCGGACTTAATGGCCAAAACTGCTCGTCACAAGCGTGCAAAACATGTCACCCGGATAATGAATGTCAAAAGGTTTTCAGAGCGTGTTTTGGTCGAGAGGACACAAATTGTACAATAATAACATGTTTGGAAGGGATTTTTTTTTGTTGTCTCCGGGTGAATATAAATATATGAAAGTGGCATCAAAAGGGAAAATGGAGGACAAACTGTTGGCTGATAATTACACACAATAAAAGATGAGTGAATGAGAAGAGGAACGCTGTAATTTTAACACTGACTTTCACCTATCAAGGCTCATTTACACATTTTATAAGCATAGACAAGATATTTTATGTTATATACTATAAATGCAGCACAACAAAAGCAGATAATAGAGGCAGCATCCGACATATGGCACCAAATCATTATTATTATTATTATTAAAACTGAACCTTTTAACGACGCAGGCAGCGACGTACAAATCATTCTTGACATTTTACAAGCTATTGTTTCCAACAAGCTCCTGTTCCCTAAATACTTTATTAATTATTGGTCATTTTAAAAGCTTTTTACATGTATTTAGAGCTGAATTTATTATGGCCTTTAAAACAGGGGAAGCCACTAAAGCACAAAGAAAACAAATGGATTGGGCATTTTGAAAAAGTTTAAAGCGTACTTGTACTGGTAATTGTTACAACATGAACAAAACAGATACAAAATGTTTTTTTGTTTTAGATAAAACAACCCAAAAAGGAAATCATTTAAAGCAATAAAAGAAAACTGGTAGTATTTCTAAATAATTGTATCATATCCAAACATAAATCCACTCAAAATAATACAATTTAAAAAAAACTAGGGTTGCAAAATGTCAGCATATTTTCAAAGTTGGAAACTTTCCATGAGAATTAATGGGACATTTTCAAAACTGAAGGTTAGCTCTTGACAGGAATGTTAAATATAATACATTTTAGCATCACCCAAAGTATCAGCAACAGTTATTTTAAATTAACTGCCAATTTTCGGCTCAGTCTAATAAATAATACCCATGAAAAGTTTATATTTTTGAATTATCTCTGTGGAAATTTATCTGAAATCTTCCACCCTTTGCAACCCGAACAGAGTGGATATTACAGTGTTTAGTTTCCCTTTACCTTCCTCCAGTGTCCTTCTTAAAGAGGCACTATTTGATTTGAACATATAATTATTACTGAACGTTGCCATGGCGTGCCCTGAACCCACTGTATGTCTAATGGAGACCTCAGTGCAGTGCTCCCATAATTAGCCAAGGTTATTAACGCTGCCATCGCTGGTCCATGAGCGCCACTAATCAGCTGGAACTAATACAGAAGGACGGACGAGGTGGAGAAGCAAAGGTGAACATAGATTTGACAAAAAGCAAAGAGTAAATAAAGTGTACACGGAGAGTGATGGTCAAACTTACATTAAGTTCTTGGTTATTTAAAAAATAAATAAATAAATCTGTGTAATCCATGCATCGGATTTCAAACTCCATTCAGTTTCATTAAGTATTTCATTAGAAGTTTTGAAACTACTTCACATGCAGTGTGAGTCGCCTGCCAGAACAAGCTGGGATCAATCCAGGCAGCCTCAAGTATCATCTCGTAAATGCATATCAAGTCTGCAGACTTCAAACTAAAAGATATAATAAATCTGCTGCTTGGCTTCAATTAAAACTGACGATTACCAGATGAAAAATAAACATAAAAATGTTTTTTTTTTTTAATGACAGATTCAGTTTCTAACAAATATCCTGCTCTATTACACTGATGGACAATATGATAAAACATCTGTTCCACAAACTAAGATAAGTTAAAACATAATGGTGTGATTTTTAAAAGATCTACCCAGTTGATGTTTCTGTAATGTAGCCAACAGTCACTGACCCAGGATTTCTAGATTTAAAAAAACATATGTCAGCCAAAATGACGTGCCAGTCATGGTCATTGGGTTTTACATTGATGAAAGGACTTTTACTACTTGGCTTTAAAAAAAAAAGAAAAGAAAACACGCTTTGTGTTTTTTCGATAAAAGCGCTATATAAATCCAAGCCATTATTCACATTATTTTAAAGGGCCTATGTTACGCTAAATCGACTTTTCTGTACTTTAAGCATCATAAAAGTGCTATTTGGGCTTCATACACATTCAAACACCTCGCTCCAATTTGACGACGCGTTCCCACTTTGAGGAAATTCAACGCATTTTTCAAGAAAGAATCAACAAAACTTAAACAAAACAAAACACTCCCGTTCTTTATATTGTGCGATCGGAAGTTGACGTTTTCCAAAAAAAAAAAAAAAGGATTTGACAGTAGTGATGTGTAGGAGAGAGTAATAATTTTGGCATTGTTTTTCTAAACAATAAAAGTGTGTGTCTGAGGGAAGAGGACATGATTGCAGAAAAACCTCTTCCACCCTCACTTTGGTGTGATATGTTTGCAGAGACTTCTGCAGATGACAAGCCTTGTTTTATCATGTCAAAAATCACATCAGAGTAAGATTCCAAAGACATTTTAGGCTGGACAAGGAAAACCACCACGACACGTCACATTTTGGCACTTATATTATCCTTGTATTCGCTTTTACTTTGAAACAGTAACTTCACTATATGAAAAAACATTGGTGGTTTGTTGTGTTTCTGCCTTTTAACAATTCCTTTTTGTTTTTAGAAAAAGAAAATGAAAATCAATTTTTGTTTATCCCTTCTCGACCCTGATAAAGAAAAAATTGTCTCTAATTTCAAACTTTATTTTTAATAAAGTTTGAACAAAAGCGACTTTTACTTCTTTGTAAAAAAAAAATTGTATCTGTTTTTCTGTAAACTCAGCTACTCTCGAATCAACAGGAAGTGTTTTTTAGCTCTAGGATTTGAAGATTATGGTCCACTTTAAGGAGTTTTTGACATTTCCAGAGTATAGTCATTATCTTGCTATCCACTTAGTGCAAAAAGTTTTCACATCCGGGCTTTAAACACCACTTAACAATACCACCCGTATGGTGTTGCAGAAGAAAACGAAAAAGTAAAAGCATCTGTTGAATCATTTGTTCTGCAAATGCAATGAACATACAGTAATATAACCAAAAGATCAAAATATAGCTGCTGCGCAGCAATGGTCGGGGCCAGGCAATACAAGACAAGACATCAGCTGTTAGCGTTTGAAGGCAGATTTTAAATGGCTATCAAAAGTTCAGATATTAAGACAAAAATCAGAATATACACATATTTGAACTAGACAGCATGGAGATGATTGTAAAAAAAAATGTTTTTTTTTATAAACATTTTTTTTTGCCAAATACAACACAAAAACTCTAGGGCTGTAGTCAACCAAGGAAATGGTTGGTAGACCAAGACTATGGCACACGTTGCGATTAGTCGAACAAAAAAAACGGAGAATGAATGAGACGAGGAGAAAGAAAAAGAGATACAAATATTTTGTTTTGGCTTTTTGTGTTGTCGATAGGCTTTAAAACACAGACCACTCATGGTGTGAACCTTATTCAAGCTTTGACCAGAACCCAACAAAGCAAATGTGAAATCTACAGGTCTGACAGACATTAGGTATTTATATCCGTGCCCTAAATGAAACAGACAATTAAAACCTATTTTTTCCTCATGCAAAAGACATATTTACGTTTGTTTTAGTGGTAAGCCTTCTTTTATTAAGAAACAACTGTTAATGTCAACATCAGATCAGCGCATGGGAAAACAATCACACGTCAAACACAGGTGCGTAGTGCACACCAGAGACAGCAGTGGATCTATTTACATAATACACATAAAATATAAGGATAATCAATGTTCTTGTGCAGAAATAGAATTGATTCAATAGTGGATGCTTGTGCTTCAAGCCTGTCTTAATTCGTTCCCTTTCTGCTCCGATCAAAGCAGACACCGACAGCGCAACACTTTTTTTCTTTTTATTTTTTTTGCAGCCAGCACTCACTCAACATAGAATCATGTTTAGGCATTAACTAAATCATTTATATTTAATCCTTATCACCTATATAAGTATGCATTTTTTTTTTTTAAACGATACTAAAACTGAGATCGTTGCTGGTGGATCAATGAAAATCTTGGCCGACCACGATGGCATCGATCAATTAGTCGACTAAACGACCAAAGTCAAGACAATTTTTTTTTTAATATCCTTTTCTGAACGGAGAATCCAAGGACCAAAACACGGACATCATCAGAGAAAAAACCCATCAGAACAAACACGGGGTAATATGAAATTCCATGGAAAATTCCGTGACATGCAGTCAGTTATCTTCTGCCTGATGATTTTGAAGTTGTTTATGTGCATTATTACACAACCAAATTAGGACTCACACTCACACTTTATTCTCATGCATCTTGTCCAGGCACATGATCTTCACATGATGATGATTCCATCCAGCGTTGTCATACGAGGGCGAATAAACTGCCCGCCATCGCATGACTGTTGCAATAATATTTTTAATTAACAACCTTATTTTAGAGGTAATCCATGATGTTAAAACTATGATTCACCAAAGATGTAAATTCATTCCTGTTTTATTTTTTTACAGTAACATCTTTTCAAACATCCTGTTCAATTCGCAACCTTATTCAGAGAGGCTTTGCTCATCCTGCATTTTAACCAGGCATTAATCAAGCATGAGGACAGTAATATGGTCATTCATATCCATCCAAGCGTATAAACATGCAAACGCAAGTAAACACACACGGGCACGCACACACAGGGACTAACACAGTGTATCTCATTCTCTCCCTGCACTGACAGGTATCATCTATCACACGAGCAGTTGGTTAGTGGTTCCATATGTTGAATGCTGGCCATGGTGGATGGAGAAACTAAGGTCGGTAGTGTCCAACAGCTGCTGACATCATGCTCGCTAAATATTAACTCCATTATCTGGTTTTAAACGGAACCGATGCAGATATTAGCTGAAAGAGAGCTAGCATTTCTCCTGTGAGCTGGAGTATTAGTGACAGAGTGATGGGATTCACTGAGTATGTGCAACTATCTTCGATACGTTTGGGTTACTCTGGTGCGCCATTGCCTTATTGATTTCTTTCCCCACACAAGGGCATTGAATCTTAGTGCGGCTCAGATATATAAAACTGTGTTTAAATTTTTCCATCTTCGCCGCTTTCACGCAGTCGATACAAAACTCACATAAAGCACAGCTGGCACCAGGGTTCCACTTGCAGCAGTAATAGCAGTAAGTACTGATAGCGAAGTGATGCCAAATGTTGACCAATCAATCTTTCTGGGTAAGAACTTAAGCTATAATTTCATATCAATCTTCTTCAGTCGTTGCCAAGGTGATGTGATATTTTAACTGTGCGTTTAGACACAAATCAAACAGAAACAGAAGGCCGTTACACCATTTACTGCTCTGTATATATTATGAAAAGTGAAATCATTTCCGCATATGGAAGGTACATTTATAGGGAAACAACAAGATTGGACAAATATAATGTAAAGTTTGTGATGCAAACGTATGTCAATCAATAAAACTACTGTATGACAGAGCCAGGTCTCACTGGGATCGTGAAACCGTCACAAAAATGGTGACGTAATATTATGTGCTTGGCAAGTGGCGACACAATTTTCTCTTATTTGTTGTGCTGCATGACACAATTTATTTTCGTGCCACGCGACACAAATTTGTTGAGCTGCTTGAAACAATTTGTAATCGCACGATCGAACTTCCGATCGAAAATCATTCATTTGAAAGTCGTGTCCTGCAGCCCCCAAAACTAATTCAGAAATAGTGTTGGCACGCACGGAAATGAATCTTTCTATTTTAACATCATGCGGCATGAAAACAAAAACTTTTAGATTAAATAAATAAAATTCTAATGATATATATTTATTTATACAGGGTTCCTACAGCTTTGGGGAAAATAAATTCGACACTTTTAAAGACTTTTTAATGGTATTTTAAATTAAATGTAAAACCGACTTCAAAGCAAACACAACTGGGGGAAAAAAAATGCCACATCAATTCCATCGGGTTAAGGTGAATCTTTTCCAGTGTCTAGTGAACGTGCAACTGGCAGCCCCCAATGTAAACACACAAAAATACACAAAATGACAGTAAAATACACAAATAAAACAGATTAAAAAAATCAAAATCACTCCAAAAGCACACAAGATGACTACAAAAATAGCCAGAAATCTATAAAACCACAACAACAAAACAAATAATAAAAACCATGCAGAAAAATCTTCGTTGGACAGATCAATTTTATTTAAATCTACATTTCCCGATGTTGTTGAAAGTTGCTACAAGAGTCCTGCTGCACTGTTCAGTAGTGGTTCCGCTGTCGTGATTGTGCAATGTTACGGTAAATTATATTAAAAAAAAAACAAATGAATAACCATACAATCATACTTATGTGTTAAAATGTAAGACTTTCAATCATTGATTTAAGACATTTTAATGACAATTAAGGCCTTATTTTTAGATTCATGAATTTTATGCCTTTTTAAGGATCCGCAGGAACCTCGTTATAGTTATCTAATCTGTTCTACATCTGTCTTTAAATGTATGTAAGTGGAATATATATAAAAAGGGATATGTTTCAACTACTGACTACTTGAATGAATAGGCTTTTAGGCAGTATCTTATTTGCAATCAGGCAAGGAAAGGCCTATACTGGGCTAAATATAAGGTACATATACACACTGACAAGTAAGCAATTAAAGTCCAGTTAAAAGGAAGCTAAAGTGCAGGTTAGCATCACGCTTCAGGTTAGAAGTGTATCCTGCTGCTTTAGATAGAACACTACAGGTGCATTCAGACGGCTAAGACCCGTTGTTTTTCTCCTGCTCTGCTCTTAACATTGCCCTTCACAGCACCGTAATGTATGGTGAGCACCACTCAGCACTATATTAATAGCTAATGTGATGCCACTTTGGTGGTTGCCACAGTGATTTTATTGCTCTCAGACGCAGGTGACGCAGAGGTTGGTCCGGGCTGAGGAATCACTATTGGTCCTCTGGTGTCATTGTGCAAACGGGGCTCTTGATATCGCTTTAAACTATGCTTTTATTCCTCATGGCATCGAGTCGTGCGCTGTGCTCAGATCCCGACTTCAAAAAGCACCGGTGGAATAAATAAAGTGTTGCAGCAAGTGCATGGAATATTTCACAGTGAAAGCCCATCAGCATTTAAAGTATGATAACAAATAAATCAGTCACTTTGTGAATACACAAACACCGGCAACATATTCCTGTTTAAAACCCAAAAGGGCTAATTTGGCTTAGCAAAAACAGGGTAATTTACATCCTGGGGGACACTGTAGAATATATTAATGTTTTAAGAGGAACGTTTTTAACAGGAAAAAAAAGGCAAAATGGCCTCGGTAAAAGCATTCTCGGAACGAGAACATCAAATATACTTAAAATGTACATAGAATAAACAATATGTTGGTACAGAACTCACATCAGCCAAGGGCCGCAGCACTTCTGTTGCCTCGCCTCTGGTATCCAATGAAACGGCTACAGAGGCAAATGGACGACTGGCCATCTGTTGACGCTCTCGCATCAGTTGCTGTGAAAACAAACACGGATGAGAGATTAAACGACAACAAAATGCACATTTCTACAAACAATTAAACACTGAATATCGGTACAAACAAGAAAGAAAAGAAAATGGGTTCAAACTTAATCCATATTCGATAACTTTAAGTTATGAAGCCAGACATTTTCCCTGCACTTCCTCCATCTCGGAAAAAAATGTAACGTCTCTTTCTTCAAGCTCCAGCAAAGCACAATATGGTCGGCTCACAACCTCACAGTGACATCATTTCTGCTGCTTAGACAGAGCAGAAAATAGCCTCTGCTGCTCCCCACTAATCAATATTGTAAAACAACTAACGCCACACTTTCATCAGTAAAGCATGGTCTGATCAATATCTACGCAGGCTGCCATTTTAGCACCAAGGACACCTCTGATTGTTATTGGATTTGTGATGAGCTTAAGTATGCTGCATTAGGATCTAATTGTGCTTTAGATTAACAAGCGCTTCAATCGGTTGATACAGTCAGCCTCACATACCGGATAAATAAAGCTCTGTTGGAGGGGTGTGATGCTCTTAGATCTCAGGCGTTCTTTCAGAAATCTTTAAAACTCAACAGATTCTTTTAAATAATGACTCACAAGCAGGAAATTAAGGTAATATTATCAGCAAAATGCAAGGATGACATCTATAATACTCAGTTTTTGATGAGGTAAAAGTTTTGCCTTAATAAACAAGTTGAAATTCAACAAGACAAATAAGGACAAAGGCCATTTTTCAAGAGTCACAAGCGCAATCCAAAACCGGCGACATTAAATATTCAATAAACTTGCACGTGCATGTGTGTGCGCGTGTGTGCACGTGTCAACGATTTGAGTTTGTCCTTGGGGTTGGTAATGAACCCTGAAAATCTTGTGTCCGGACCTTCACCCTGACACGTTCTGAATCTAATGAAGTAATCATTAGTCAGGGTATAATTTGACTAAATTTAGAGGAGCTCCAGGGAGGGTGCAGCATTAGAGACATTAACCTGTGGGTGTGGGCCAACGGAAGACAATTTGTATCAGCAACTCCTGGGCTATTTCAATTTGTGTGACAGATTTTGTCAGGGATGAACTTAGTGAATTAGTTTAGGCTTAATATATTTGTGGCATTTTTTTTTAAATGAAGTATCAAAACTTGTTGCAACTTTGAAAGAATTAAACTCAACACAATCTCATTTTTCCACGAGTCTATACTTCTGAGATTATAACAGCACTTGACATTTACCCATAATGCAACTCATAGACATTATATATGTAGACGCCACATCGACTGTGGAGGGACACGTCAACAGTGCCGCCATCATGGACTGGTGGTGGTGGAGGCAGCGTTGCATAGACATTACGACAGAAAAAGGTATTTCTCAATCTCTAAGTAGAATAAATCGTTGAATTTTGAACCGATTTCCAAATTGTTTAATTTCTAAAAAACGTCACACATGTAGCTATGATACAACGTGCTTGGATATATTTAAAATGGTGGTTACACCACTCAACACTTAATCTCCACATGCACATCCTTGAATATTTCAGTTCTTTGGCTACAATAACTAATGATGATGATATAACAGTAATCGAAATAATAGTAATGGTTATAAAAATAATGATAAAAAACAATATTAGTAATTAACAATATTTATTAATAATATTAATAATAATAATGTAATATAAGAATACAAAATACTAGTAATAATACAGCAATAATAATAATAATAATAATAATAGCAATAAAAATAATACATGAGAACACCAGTAACTATAACATAAAATTAAAAAAATAATAATATGAGAATAAAATGATATTTCTAAGAATAGCAATAACAACAGTAGTAGCACAATTATACAATAATGATAATAATGCAATGTATAGCCTTAAACAATGTTGTCAATAAAAACCTGAGCACATCTGAATGTTTTCTGGGTTACTTTTGTTCTATTTCTATCGATCTACCTATCTATCTATCTACCTATCTACCTATCTATCTATCAATCATGTCTGACGTTTTTACAAACAAACCCCATGAAAATTGCTTGAAAATTGAGTGATTCATGACAACTTTAATAGTGCAGCACATCATTCCTCTATAGATGTAATGCACTGTAGGAGCGATTGCCACCGGTCCAAGACGGCCGCACTGTTGACTCACCGCTCTAGTGGCCGGCAGCAGTCGATGCGGCGTCTACGTATTATAATGTCTATGATGCAACTGATGCGTGATCAGGTGCCGTGTTAGATTTGACAAAAAAAATGTTGTTTGGCCATAGTCTTTTGACGATAGCGCTTTGAAATGACTTTTGTTGTAATTTTCGCTACATAAATAAAGCTGAATTGAACTGAATTAAAATGCAAGTTAGATTTACTGTAGTCAAAATTTTATCTTGTTTAATCGATAACATCGTCACAAAAAATCGTAATTTACCATTTGCCAATTCTTACTTTGCTATAAATACACTGCAAATTTTCCAATTACTCTAGTTTATTAGATATGTGAGTTGATGAAGCTTAAGTTCCGGTTTGTGCATACTGAACTTCATTCATCGAGTGAAGTCCGTACTCAAAAATGACCCTGAACAGTGAAATTCTGAAGCCGCTTCACCCAGGGAGGCAAAGTTGAGAAAAACACAGCAGCCAACTGAAATTGAGATTGATCACTGTATTGATTTTTCTTTTTGTAGCTCAGATTTTAAAACTTTGTATCGAAGGAGCCTTTCTAGATTGTTGTACTGCTCCACAACATCAAACGAACAATAGCAACTTATAGATCTATGCTTCTGGGCCATTGGAGGTCAAAATGAGAAAATTTGCCCTTTACAAAAAAAAGATAAAAGCTGGATAAAGGGCCCTGAGAAGTTGTTGCAGAACAAGAGAACGGCTCACAGCTTATTATGATTTCCAACACAAAAAGCTTCAAATCCAACAACATTCATCCTAAATGTCAGATAGTGGTAATGTTATTTATCATGTTGCCGATTTAATTTAAAGCAACCAAGTACAAGGAGAGAAGCAAAGTCAGGGAATGCCAGCGAGCCGCTCTGTGTCTAAAACATGCATTTGGAAAGATGTGCTGGGAATACAATTGTCAAAGGAGGCCAAAACAAAACAGGCGAGATTCAGGAAATGAATTAATGAAGGTAATAACAAAAGGTAAAGAGTGAACTTTGTAAAAGCAATTAACATCTGCATAATGACAGGCTGATTTTGTGAGGAACAGAAGCTGGATCCATTCACTGTTTTGATAAGTGTTGAGCACGGAGTATGTTGCTTTGCAACATGATTAATTTGGCAAGCGAGGACGACGATTTACTCACTGTGTCATCCTGTCACTGTGCACATTCCATACAAAAGCTGATCACCCTGTCCTTTTCATTGATCACTGGTTGAACCTAAATGAACCCCTCCTAAAAAAAATACATTTCATATTTGGAAATTATAACAAAACTGCTTTGCTAATAAACAGCAAATGGTGATATATCTCTGTGTTTTACATGTTAATGCATCTTCAACAACCTACACCCGACATGAGGAACAGGCGGTGGCCCCCAGGCTAATTTTGAAATTACAGAGAATACACAAAATTACCACAAAAACAACACAGAAGCACACAAAACGACAGGGGTGTGAAAAAAAAATCGATTTCACAATATATCGCGATTTTTTGGGTGCCAATTTTAAATCATTTTTTTTTATTTAAAAAAAAATCTTTTTTTTTAATTTAAAAAAAAATCTTTATTTTTTATATTTAATCAATATTTTTGTGTATTTGTGCAATATTTCAGTGGTGGCTACAATGCTTTCAATGTGTTGCAATGCTTACTTGATGCACTTGATTTCATGATGGCAGTGTGTAATGTCTGCAATATTTATGTGTGCACAGACATTTTATTTTTATGTAATCTGTTCAGATCAGTGTTTAAAATTATTTTTTCTTATTCTTTTTCTTATTTTGTGCATTATCAGTAACTCAGTGTGATTTATCCTTAATGTTCTCACTTACAGTTCTTACAACGGCGTCATTATGTTGTCATGGTTACTTTGAGACTTCTACACAGTAGTTTCAGTGAAAAGAAACTTGTTGCACTTTATTTTACGATGGCAGTGTGTAACAATGCATTTTCTTTTTTTCAGTGAAAATGTGCAACAACACTAATAATAAATAATAAATAGGACGTTTTGAAGCCAATAGTTTTGACTCAGTTTGTCCTCTGAATGATCAATATCTTCTGATGAACATATACAGGAACTTGATTTTTCATCTCATTTGTATCCAATGAGAAACAACACAAACACGTAGCAGTATGTATACAGGTGTAGAGATTAAAATATCAGTGTACATGGATTGCAATCGAACGCTGAAAATATAAATAAGGTGATTATTGGTTCTATATATCAACCTGCCGCCAAAATTCTATTGATTCACTGTGTTGTTTTCCATTAAAATAGAGCAAATATGTACAATTCTGTGCACGAGTTGTCCACAAAAGCATTGTTCAGTAATTTGGAGATCAGCTGCATCTACCCAATCACTTAATATCTAAAGAGGCTCTATTAAATACATTATCATATATACAAACATAATATACTGCTGACTATTTACTGTGGGAACAAAATGTTGTTCTGTCTTGAAATATTATAAATAAGGTTGAGGCTTTCAAAGACAAGTAAAAATGAAAATCTGAAAGCGGATCAACAGAGGTGACACGGGGCTTAAGATTGAGATTATCCTATTGCTGCAATCAATATGTGTCAATTGAGCTTTTCAAAAACAGCTTGTGAGTCTGCAGAAACACACACGTGGTTGGTCATGTTTACCCTTAAAATAAATCAATTAGACTCTAAATACTCATAATAGATTTGTCGTTTTTAAAGGTCCCATATCATGTTATTTTTCACCCATCTCCAGCACCCCAAAAACATTGTATTTGAGATTAATTTTCCCAAACTCGCCTGTTTTCCAGAGTTTTCGCCTCTGAAAAGTCACTTTCTGAGCAACTCTACACAAACAGGCTGATTTGCGGCCTAGTTATGCATATTCATGAGTGGGCATGTCTATAGACGGGACACTGACTTCCTCCTCCAACGGTGACGTAGGGCCAGAGGACGGCCCGCCCTCCTCCCACCCACTCTGTAGCTGAGCTCATGTTGCTTTATAAACATGAGACAGAGCGTGGGGGCGGGGCGTTCACAGGTACATACATAGACTGTAGAAAATACATACATAGCACTGCGCAAAGGACGCTGACATGCTCAACTTCGTGGGCGTGTCTATTTAAATGTCAATCACGGCAGAGAGCGTGCTGGAGGCGCGGCTTCACCAGCTCAGTGCCGCGTCAAATTCGTCATCAAAGAGGGAACGCGTCATCAAATTGGAGCGAGGTGTTTGTGCTCACCCTGCAGTAAGAAAGGAGCAATTCACCCTCTAACTAACGATTGAGGGATGTGCATGAATCCCACATAGCACTTTATGATGTTTAAAGCACAGGAAAGTCAATTTAGCTTAACATGGACCCTTTAAGTTATTACTTATTGAGTTATTTAGCATTCAAGTAAAAGCTACCTGCATCTCAAAAACATCTGGTTGAAAACAGTGTTTTTTAATCAAAGGAACAAAAGCTGCTCTTGCTTTTTAAATTAAACCAATGCACCAAAGCAGCTGGGAAGCCAAGACAGAACACAGATTGAATCTTCTGCCAAGGCAAACCAGTATTACATTCAGGCATTGGCTATTGAATACAAGCCATCCTGGTGTACAGCCTAAAAATGTGATTTGTGAATGTAAACCTAAAACTATTTTTGACAAAAGCCAAAATTCCACAAATTCAGTCTTACAGCTGTGCAGATTGTTTTGGGTATTGGTGCTTAAAACTTATATAGATGTGAACAACTCAATTTAGTAAAGCAGAAGAAACAACCCAGCCATCACAAAGGCTTTTTTATTTCTTTTTTTTTGGTGCAGCTGCCAGTGAGAGATTTGCCAACAGCTCTGTAAAGCTGCAGCTAATCCAAGCATAACATCGACAACCAGCCTCTGACAAAGACCTTCCATCATAGTTCAACAATCTTCATCATTCTGGGCATAAAATATTTGCTACTGATGCTAGCTGAGAGCGTAGGCAAAGGAGAGCTTTAGTTTAGCAAAAAAAGGTTGCAGAAACATCACTAATTTGATTATCATGGCTAATATCATTATTATTAATAATAACAAAAAATATATGATATATCAAAACTGTTAATAAAATGCATTTGCACAATTCAGAATAGATTTGAACTGTATCATGTAAGGAAGTGGTTCCCAAACAGGGGTACGTGTACCCAGGGGTACTCGGAAAGAGTTAAAAATTAATTTAAAAATAATCAAGAAATGTTCCTAGTTCCTTTTTAGGCTTTTATTGGACAGAGTCACCACAAACTAACAGAAACATTGCTTAATTAAATACTATACATTTTTGTAATTTATTGAAACAGCATTGTTTTATGCTGTAGAGGCCATTTTATCACACTTTTGACAATAGGAGACAATAATTAGCTACATTTCACAGACGAGACTGTATTTACTTACAATTGAATTAATTATATAACACTTTAAATTCCACTCATTGTTTGGAATTTGTAGATTAAGCCTTAGGGAACCAATGTCTAAGGAACATTTAGGGGTTTAGAAGAGCCCACTGTTCCACAAATGAAAAAGCATGTGAAATTACGGAGAGGGTACTTATGGTATGAAGACGGGGTACACATGATTTGACAAAAATGCAAAAGGGGTTACACAGGACAAAAAAGATTGGGAACGACTGTAAGGCATGTACAGAAATGGAGCACGTAAGAAATACAACTTCAACTGTAAAAATATGGATCTGTTTGAATGCAATACGTCCTAATAATGATTTAACATACTCTAAGTAGGCCTTTATTTTAATTAAATTTTATTTATTTTTATGCTTTTATTGTTCTAAAGCCTAAGTCGAGCCTTTTCATTCTTGTATGGTGTGTGAATGACAATAAAAACTATCTATCTATATCAATGATGATTCATTGCTGTTTAGGCCTTTATTGCTAAGCATTTGTGGATTTATTATATCATGGGACATAATGATGAAAACGCTCTGAGGCAGGAATGTCCTTTTTCTTTTAGAATTCTTAACAAAACTTGAAATAGTCCGAAGTTAACTAAAGCTCAAAAATAATGTGAGGAAAAATATAGTGTGATTGTTTATTCCGAATTCAATGTAAATTACATATACATATGATTCTTTTCGAATTAACAATTTCATATATACATTAACTCAAAAAGGAATGGGAGGAAGTCAACTTATAAATCAACACCTCTGTAATTGTCATATTTCAAATCAGTAGTTGCCTCCTTTCACAAAACAGTTAACATAACAGATAAACAGTTTACATGCAAGAAACATACATATGCACATACAGTACTAGGAGTGTGACGATATCTTGATACGGCGATATATCGCGATATTTTTTTCGCACAATCGATTATCGATTTTATTTTATTTTTTAAACCTTTTCTGCTTTTTCACTAAAATGTGCAGGTAGGTCTTCACAGAAATGTTGTCACTGTTTGGTGAAGGAACCAATATATTGTTTACTGGAATATTGCACTATACTGGTGTCACTGGTAAGAAAGACCCTATTTTTTGTTAACAGGAAGCACTATTGGAGATACTTGTTCATTTACATTGGTATGTTGACACTTATTTACAGAAATGTTGCACTAAAATAGTGTCACTGTTCATAGGACACTTTTTCAATTAGTCGTCTTTCAGAGATATAAAAATGTTATATTTCCCACTTAATCTTTTTTTTTCTTGTTATGTCATAGATTATCGTAGATTGATTTCTGACCAATATATGGATAATCACAGTATCGTCATATCGTGAGATAATCGTTGTCGTGAGCGTTGTATCGCATCGTGAGGTACCCAGAGGTTCCCACCCCTATACAGTACACATACTTATATATACACACATAAATATACAATATACAAAAATATGTTAAGTACTTTAGTAGGTCACAATCTATTGTAAAGCAAAGGTCTTATATGTAACAGTTTTATTTTTTTATATATATATTCCAATCATTCTTATACTAAGAACACACACATATATATATATAAAAAATCACCGCTATTATTAAAGTTCAGGGTCATCAAGCACAACAATCTTTTTAGCACTGTAATTGCCTTTTATCATTATTAGTATTATTAATATAATAGAGCTATATCATCTGCTAGTTTATGTTGGTATACACAAGAAAAAACCAAACATAGTGACCGACATCCATCCTCAAGCCTAAATTCAATGATACCATTAACAGGATGATTGGAAATAAATCCTATTAGGACACCTGTGTTGGTTCACACTCCTTCCTGCAGGGCCATGTTTCCCTTTGCATTTGGAAAAATAGGTAAGAGTAGATAAAGACGGGGGTGCTGTGCTAGATCAACTCACGTGTTTGTACATGTCACGACTTCTTGTCGCAATCCCGTGAAATGTCAATGCTCCTTTCCCTCTGTATCTCCCCACAGGTGGCTTCAAATAGGTCAGTCCTCGTCCTCTTCATTGGCATTTACAACATTTCCCCCCTTGAATTCTTACCTGCATCCAACACTAGTCACCTACCTTCACCAAAGTTGCACAAGTCCAAAAGAATATAAGCTTTTTCTCTTTAAGAAGAAAATGTTCTTCCTTTAAATCCTGTCAATGATTAGCTTTTAGATAATTTATCTAATAAATTGGATTCTAAGCAAGATTCTTCTAAAAAAAAGAAAAAAGAAAAAGAAAAAAGTGTTTAAAAAAAGAACTATAAATCATCATCCGACATCCATATGCCACTTGGCTGCGTGTAAGTCATTACTGTCTCCGCCTTTTCCAAGAGCCTCATTAGGGCTCATTCAGTCCGTGTTCTTCCGTCCAAATGAAGCGTAGATTGCTCTCCCAGCCCAAATCCCACCATTCCTTGTTTGCATTGAGGTCGTGTTCACAAGCTTCCTCTAGTTAACCGGACACGGTGCTCAGTAAGAAGCCAATTAGTGTAAATTGGCAGAATTGTGTTAATATTTTAGAAAACTGTCTCGCAAAAAAACTTTATGGTGGTTTTTCTTTTCTTTATATCTTTAAACAAAAACAATAATATTAATACATGTAAAATATTTGTAAATCTATTAATCAATGACAAAATAGGGCATTAAGAATAATACATAAAGTGGAATTCTGGGCACCTACTAACGAACTGTTAAAAAATCTAGAACAATAAAACGTCTGGCTATAGTAAGGTTAAAAGAGTTTGAGATTTTATTCAGAGTAAGAAATAAAAACCTTCCTTTGGGTATTATATCACTTTTTAAACAAAGAGAGGGAAAGTATTATTCAAGATACTCTTTTGAACAAAGTAAATTTAGAACAAATGTTAAAAAAAGATGTATTTCTGTTTGGAAAAGTTAATGAGTTCACTGTTTAGGTTCAAAAATTCTTTAAAAAACATAAAATATTTAGCTTCTATTGAAACAAAAGTTAATGAGCTGATACCGCTGTTATTGAGTTGCTTCTATTGTGCTTTTTAAAATGTTGTTTGGGGATACGTAACTAAGCAGTTACTACTTAAGCCTATTCCATTTTTGGTTGTTAAAATGAATGTTTATTCTTTGTATTGTATTGTATTGTATACGTTTGAAGACAGCCAAGAACAAATACATACTGTATCTATGTATCTATCCATCTATCTATTCTTAAAATTATACTTATAGAGAAGTAAATGGAAAACCTATTTTGAGATGATTAAGGCTAATTATGAATATTACTTCAACTCTATAGAACAACATACGTTACCAACTAGGGCGGCACGATTTTGACTAAAAACCTAATTGAGATTTTTCGGACCAATATTGCAATTGCGATTCGATTTGCGATTTTTATATTTGATACATTCAAATGCATAAACTGCTAAAATGATGAGTGAAGGTAGTCATGTTACTTGTAGACTGTCAAACGACATATTCTTGCTCAAATTGCCCCAGATTAGAACAAAACATTAATCTCTCAAAAATATTTGGTTTTATGTGGACAGCGTCCTTTTCTGGAGGAATCATAGAGCGTCTGTCCAAACATTTTAGGATCTGCTTTATGGAAACTCAGACCTTTTATCTGTTCCAGCTGAACCTGAGATAACAAGGCTCCACCATTTTCATTGGTGAACATCACTTAAAGGAGACATATCGTGCTTTTAAATCCTTCCTTTTTACATATAAATCATACAGTTGTGGTCTATATAAAGCGGAACTGCAATGCTTGGTCTGAATTCCTCATTATTATAGCTCCACAGGCCCTTTTTCTACCCCTTTTCTGATGTGCTTCTGAGAGCAACTCGTTTTGGTGCGGTCTCTTTAAATGCAAATGAGACACTTCATACCCCGCCCCCTCTCCAGGTTGTAGAGGTGACACTCAGTTCAACTCCACCCTGTTCGACAATTTTTGTAGTTTGATAGAAGAGATACGATTATCTAGCGGCGCAGAAAATGTTTATTCACATGTGATTTACAAAATGTCAACAACGGAAGACTTGTCCATCCAGCCTTACATGTTCGAGCCAGAGTCGGACCCGGCGGAGCGAGATGAAAATGAAGATGATGAACCTGCAGAACCCTAACAAGTGAGCTAACACAAGCACCGAGCTAACACAAGCACCGAGCTAACGCTAGCGCCAAGCTAACGTCACGAAATGCATTTTAATACAGTCGTTTCTGAGACAAAAACGGCAAAATGAAATGACTAATGAAAACTTTAGACTTGAATCAAATCACGTAGGCCATATCATCAAGGATCTAAAACAAGCACACAGCGCTAACATATGAAGACGGTGCAACTGCTAATGCTAACAAAACAATGACAGGGACGTCTTATCATCACACTTTATAGCGTTATTTACACCTTACCGAAGTGCTCTGTTCATCGTCTCCAAAGATAGAAGGAACTGACCCCTCAATCAGACGAAGTCCTTCGGCAAATCCTTCTTATACTGGCGAAGCAGTCATCCTTGAAGTGCTTCGCGCACACAAAAATGACCTTACCCACAGATGCGGGTACATTTCCGTGAAAAATAAAACTCAACCAGAAACTTCGAAAAGGTTTTGATGCTGGGAGACGGTGTAATGAAGCGTGTGGGTTACTACATCCAACAACCGAACATTTTGACTTATCCTCTCGTAACTTCGGCATCCTTGAGCTTGGACTACAAAATAAAAGCGAGAAATAAAAATGGCGGATTGCTCAAAGTGTTAGGCCTGGAGTCGATGTCCTAATTTGGCAGTTCCGCTGCAAATACTGTGACGTTATTGTTCAAAAAATGTAATAGAGAATCGAAAAATCGAAACAGATTGAAAAATATGACCAAAACAGAATATAAAGATAACAACGGAGCACCTGAAGAGACTAATTTGAACTTTTTTGTACTTCTAAACACTCTAAATATACAACAAAATGCACTTAAGGGCTAAAAAAAGTGGACTTAGCATGATATGTCCCCTTTAAATGCCAGAGAGAGAAGAAAAAACCTCAGCCTCTTGAGGTTACGTTATTGCACTAGTCAAAACCTCGATTGCAATTCGATATCGATAAACCTTGCAGCCCTATTACCAACATAACAAATGCACATTAAACCTCCTTGAAAATGATGTTGGGAAAAGCTAATATTTTCTCAAATGTTAATAATGAATCAATGTAACTTAGTACCATTACTTTGGCAATACCACCAAAGACCAAGAGTGACGAAAGTTGCTGGGTTATTTTTTTATTATTATGTTTGCTTAACATTTTATCCACAAATGGAAAAGGATGAGTTGCAAGTATTGAGGTACGTGTTAGAAAAAAAAAAAAAAAGTTAGGTCACATGCACTTGAACTGTGTTGTTTTAATTTCCTGTCTGACAGTTGAAGGACGGATGAAACTGATGAAAGTGCCAACTCAAACAGTGAGCAGAATTTTAATGGTATCATCCATCTGCTTGCATTAATTCTTTATCAACTTTAATTTTTTGAATGGGCACGAATCGGACGCTGGCCAGCTATCCTTCTTGTTATTACTCATATATCAAGTAAAGGATATAGAATCCATCTCTATGATTATAAACGTCATTCCTCAAAGGTGAAATAAATAGTGATTGCTTGAGTACTGAACTGTTGTTGCTCTTCACCAATGCTTTTTAAGCATTTTGACATTAAATTCTCAGACTTTACCTTAACAATCCTATCTTCACATCAGTGACTAATATTATCATATGTATTGATCTCTTATTTTGACCACTTTACTACTTCCTTCCTATTGGTTCCCTAGAGGCAAATCATCATCAGTCATCAATTTGTTGCAGGTAAAACAACAAATTATTAAAACAGGCTTCGCAACATTACATTTCAACAGCAGAAGCTTTTGAATTTATATCCATCGAACTACTTTTTCACTAAAGGAAGAAAGTGATTTGTATATTTTTCACGCTTGAACATGAAAACTTGCAAAGCCAACATGCATGTGATGCACTCACCTCACGACGCCGCGACGCCCAGCACGTTTGTTTGATCTTCCACACCACTGCCGCCACCAGGAGCAGTGACAGGAAACAACTGGAGAGAAAAAGGAAGAAGGAAAATGTAATAACGTAAGATAAAGAATTGAAAAATATCACCTGTTCCATATTTTTTTTAAATAAAGTCAGCCATTGACAAAGAATCAGGCTTCTGTAAAGACTGCAGGAAAATATAAAAAGACACATATAAAAGACCAAGTACAAATGCTTGACATTAAATATAATTTCAAGTCATCACATTTATCAGCAAGGTGGCAATTTTGGATGATTACTTCAATTAATAACCCCGCAGCCCAACCATTAGTCAAGGGAAATTCAGCCTGGTTTAAAGGGCTAGTGGGATAGAAAAATATGACTGATTGTGAGATTTCACTTCATTATCTCGATGACACTTTGAAATGTAAAGAATTAATGAGATCATGTGTAATTCAGCACATTTTAAAAGCTCTTCAGAGTGTTTGAAATGATTTTTTTTGGCTGCTTTGAACTCCATTTGGCCGTCCAGCTGTCGTGTATACATATTTATGCATTTTGTTTCCATAATATCATCAATAGAAAAAAAGCATTCTGAGGCTTTTGGATAAAAGCTTAAAAAAGGAAAAGAGGGAACATCTAAATAGAAAGTCAAAAGTGTTGCTATGAGTACAGAAGAATGCTGGTATGGCCCTAAACATTAAAGAGAGTCTCTATTCAAGCTCCTCAAAAGGAAACATGAAACATATCTGCTGTCCAGGAACAAAGACCATCCTATTTGGGTTTGAAACACGTTATGTAAAACCAGCATCAACCCCTCGTCTCAGGGGACGTGCAATGGGCAGACTGGTCCAACAAGCAACCCTCAGTGGGAACACAAAATCAGCTCAGATATCAAGACACCATTTTTCCGTGTGTGAACTTCAGACCTGCAAAGTCCAATGAACAGTTGTTTGAAGGTGGCGATGTGTGCGAGGAGGTAAAAAGGAGCCAACGAGGGATTTAACGTTTGACATTTAGAATTCATCTAACAGCAGCAAAAAGCAGAGAAACCGTTTGTGTCCATCAAAGGTGCTCAAGCTGAGACGGCTTTGAAGATGGTTGTGGGTGAGGAGGGGCAGCCGTAGCAGCAGGAGGGAGTTTTCAATGCATTACAATTACAGAGATATTTCAAACTGTATATCTGGTTTGTATTTTCCATGTTTTATTATGTGGAGAATATTTAAACTAATCCTTTCAACATGGTTGTTATACTACATACTTTTAACAAGGGTTTAAAAACCTACTGATGGAGGGCACTGGCAGCAGTCCTACATGTTTTAGAATGTTTCAACACGCCCAATACTAGTAATGAATGTCTAGTTGTAGGGTGACACTTTTATTACATTCAGGTGTATAAAAGAATTGTTCAGCAGTTTCAACAACCCTGGCCTTTACGACATTATTCGGTATTAAAGCTGCTTAACCACATAACTACCATGTTTTAAGCTGCACTCGTATTTCATCCAAAGGTTGTTCTAAACCATCGCTGATATCAGTGTGACCCCAAAAACACTTCCAAAGGGACATTTATGGTGTTTTCATGGATTGAAAACTATTGACCAAAATGGTGGATGTTGACATTTTAGTTTCTCACAAAAACGCCCGAATACGACCCAAAATCAGAGGAAAATTACGTCAAATGAACCACTGTCATGTCTGGCAAAGAAACACAAAAAAATCACGATAAGAATGAAGTAAAACAACTTCCTGAAGAAACTTCCACTCTGTCGCTGTTTTTGCATTCTCCTAAAGGACTCCAAATCCCACAATGCAATGCAAGAAACTTTTACGAGTCACATGACTATTTGTCAACCAACTTATTATTTTTGATAGATGCCAAAAAACTAACTTACAAACAGCAATTTCAACATTTGTAGGTAAATTCACATATAACACACACGTACAGTTTTAAAAATGTGAGATAGTGCTTTAGCAGCTTTAAGATGATCCTGAGATATAATCAGCAGGTGCAACATTGCTGGTTATGGCAGCAGTGATTTTCAAAGCAGTGATTCCAGTTACAACTAAAACTGTGTAATCACATCCCACTGGGCTTGTAATAGAAAAATAATAGATGTTTACCATTTGATTTGATGCTAATTTATACAACAGTTAGTTAGTTACTACACAGAATAACCATCTACTGTATTACACATTTAAACCTATTTTTGACTGGCCACTTAAAACTTTTGTAACTCTTTACGCAAACTTTAATTCAGTTTCTATAAGTGAGTTTCAGCAAACTAGCTTGCCTTGTGCTCTCTATTGGCTAAACAACAAATAAACAAGAGGAAAATCAACTAAATACGTGATAAATGTCTTCATGCACCATCACACCTGAATCTAGTTATGTTTACCCAAGTCATGCTTCTCATTCAGGTGTAATAAACAAGCAGGACAATGGCCCTCCATGACACCACCTTGGGCAATATTTTTTTCCATTGAGCTCAGGGAGTATTTTTGATGAATAGCACAAAACTAGTCCACAGTAACTTGGATGGAATCGGTTGAGTAAATACAGTTCGAGGCTACAAAGAAGAGAAAAGCATGAGAGCAATGTTTGTTTCCCCTCCATCACCTGTGAAAGCCCTGGAAACCCCGTGGGTTGATGTGACATTTTGTCATCACGTTGACTATGTCTCCCCTCGGTCTATCCCTCCTCAAGTCTCCCAGATTCACACAAATGCAACATCAGAGTCTTTGACCTTTTGTGGAGTTTATGGGTCAGTGGAACTGGACAACAGGAAAGCAAACAAAGAATCCACTCAAAGGATACAACCTCTCTGATGGGTAGAAAAGGCGGAAATAATGAAAGCATACTAATGAGGACAGATGTTCAAACTAATATTCAGAATATGTTCACCATAATATGGAGTTAAAGACTTGTTTTTAAACAACTAACACGAAAACACATTACTAGTAGCAGGGTGTGTTTCGTAATTAAAACTCAAGCAATTTGCCAAGAAAAAAAGCAGCTGTTTTTAATCTTCAGCACGACCTCATTTAAAAAAAAGTTTCCTGTGCAAGACAAAGTGGGTGGCCGACAAGCTCTGCCCTCCCCCTTTTCCTGCAAGAATCCCTGGATTTGGCTATTCAACTGTAATTTGATCAGTTGAAAGCTGAAGATAACAGTGTGTGTGACAGCCGTTATTTTTTTTTTGGAAAGGTATTGTGGGCTGGGCACTGATAGGCAGGTGCCTCAGGCAAAGACAGACTTCTATTCCCTCTGCTGACACCTACACAGATAATATGTTAGTCCATCAGCTCCTCTGGGGCAGCAAACCTTAAATAAACTCAACCCAAATCCACACAATGGAACACAAACACGTACACAGAAACTGCAACATGGATAAGCAGATAATCAATGAGGAGTCTGATAATAATGATGCCACCCAAAGGCCAAAGCTCTTTTGGGAATTAAACATTTAAAGAAGCTTGGGACAGTGTGTGTATAATTACACTAAGTACTGCTTTGTAGGTGATCTCATTCGAGGCCCATTTAAAGATGGAAAAATGAAATACGAAGCATGCTTTTAGCAATCGTGCACACATCCTCTTTACGCATTCAGACTTGGATGTGCTTTTAAAACAGCCCAATTGACTCATTTTAAACGTTTCAATGAGGAAAGTCTTCCACTGCCCTCTGAGGGTGAAAACGTATTAAGAACTCTCATTTCTTGATCTCCTACGCCTTCTCGTTTGATGGCACTCGGGCGGTAAAATGCACCTATTTAAACAGCTCCTGGCGGTTGATCAGCTTCTTGGAGAAAGGAAAACTGTAGCCTTGAAGATACAAAAAGGCATTACGTGGACTTTGTTAACAGAACTGGTTCTGGTAACTCCAAAACTAAGCCCTTGAAAGCAATAATGGAAAGATGTTTTTAGTCGGACAGACAAATATAAAAGCAAAATAAGAGTGTGTTTCATTTCATTAAGCTGTACAAAACAAAAACTTACCTGAAAAATGTGACAAAGAACTGAACCAGATCCATGATACTGTTGTGTTGGGAGAAGGCAATCTGCAAGAAGGCAGAGATAATTACTTTAACAATCACCATGATGGTCATTTTGAATTTCAACTGCTTGTTAATTGAACTGGGAGAAGGTGGTTTTCATTTAACACTCTTAATTTAAACTTTAATGAAAGTCATAATGACAGCTATAGAAAGCTGTTGTTTAATAAATTTGATATTGATAAATGTACTGATCTCAACAAATTTGATATCAATAAATTTGATAACAGCGACATTAACTGTTAAGCGAGTGGTAGTTACGAGTAGACTTTACTAGTGATACAAAAAGTCTCACTAGTATTTTAGTAAGCACTATACGCTAAAAGTTTGCTACAAAAAGAAAACGCAGGCTTGTCATTGGCTTTGTAAAGTATTACAACCAATCAGGCAGCTACTTTATTTGCATTAGCTCTGCTAGTACAACTAATGATATCTGTTCTCTTTACTAATACTAGTAGTTAGGGATGTAACGATTCCCTCAACTCCTGATACGTTTTGATTCACAAAACTGGGTTAACGATGCGATTCTCTCACGATTTATTTTACAAAATGAGACTGTAGACAAAAAATGACTGAAAAATTCAGTCTCGGGGAAGCCAAAATGCTTCCATACTTCTGATTGAAAACACGGTGGTGCGTCCTGAATTTCAAATTCTAAATTGATAGCGCCCTTTGCTGTTAAAAAAAAAACAAAAAACATATATTTACAAAAAATTAAAGTACTGCGATTTCAATTTCAGAGTATTGATGTGAACCGTGACACCTTTGAATCGATTTTTAACTGCCTTACGATTAATCTTTACATCCCTACTAGTAGTACTAGTATACTGTTCTTCCTTTATAGTCTATTGGCACTGCTGGTGAAACTTTAAATGCACTAGTAGTAAACAAAAACCTGTCAGTCTTATACTTGATAGAAAAGGAAAGTTGTCACTAGTAGTCAATTTTGTATTACTAGTATAGTAAAGCTTTAGGTTTTTACTACTAACTAGTACTAGAATCTAGTGGGAAAAATGAAAGCTTTACTAGTACTATTAGTACACTCAAAATCTCTCTAGCAGTACCAGTAGAGCTAATGCAACTGAAGTAGGAGGGATTATAACCAAATCCAGTGCCCTGATTGGTTGTATTATTTTTGAAAGTGCACAATTTTGCTTCCCCCACCCCCTTATTAGCATATAAGGCTTACTAGTGACACTTCATACTTCACTAGTACTGTGTGCTTACGCACCAAAATAAAATTGATTACATGTACTCCAAATTGTAGTACGGTACTAGCAGGCCAATATTGTTGATATTAAATTTCAAACGGCTTTAGACATAAACTTAAAGAAAAAGGTCTGACATCGGAATAGCTTAGTGCATTTTAATACATTTTTATGTCATAACAATGTCCAAAAAAAGAAAATCTATTATAATCTATTAACTATTTCATTTCAAAATGCAAATAAACCTCCACTTGGGTTTATGTACATGCATCTTCACTAAATGGCAGAATGATATACCATTCTAGCATCTAAGTCATACACTAAAGGCCACATCACAGTGACAGGTCATTATTTACTGTTAGCGGCTCCCAAAGCATTTTGCCCTGAAAGCATTAAAATGCACAAACATCATCTGCAGCTGCATGAAGGCTGTGACGGGCAACACGTGGAGTTAGCCTCCACAAATACATTATAGAAATGCTGTAAGCCCCTAAAGAGCAGGGAAGCTTTCATTTACACCACAGGTGAAGTCGTATATAGTATATGACACGTTTTAATAACTGACTTTGTGAGCAAGAACACAAATTATAGAAAAATACTACATAAGGTTTCTTTGGAAAAACAGGGATTAAAACATGGAAAGACATTTATTGACAAGCTATCTAACTGCTAATGTTGATTTAAGTCACTTAAGACCTTATAATAATCACAGGGACTCCACATCCCAGAATGCAATGGGGAAACTTTCCCAACAATCTAAATAAACTGCGTGCTTACAGTGGAGATCTAAACAAACTTTCAATCTTTTACATGTTTTACAAATGATCTTCCAATGCTATTTGTTTATCAGATTTAATGTTACTTGCAACAAAAAGCCTAAAACTAACTAAAAATCATGGTTATGCATTGCCAGCTAAACACAGCCCTCACTAAAAGTTTTTTCTATCCAAAACTTCTTCATCTTTCTACACTCATACAACCTCAGAGTATTTCAACCTTCTGGAAAATATGAAGGGAACTGCTGAACTGAAATGAGAAGCTCACTGACATGGCTGACAGGATTCCAAAAGCCCACTTTGCACATGCTTTCTTCTGCTTTTTAATACACGAAGCTGCTCCATTTAGTGATTGCAAACCCTATTCTTCGCTTAATATCAGGTCAAAGCAATAGGCACAGGGGTTAATTTAATTTCAATTCATCCATTTCTCTCAATCAATCACATCAGCCGAGTACATTCTTTTATAAGGAGTGGACTTCTATTGCAATAGCCGAGCCGCCTCCAGAGAGGAAATTGCACAGAAACGTGGTGATGCCACAAAAATCATCTCAGCACATGTCTGTACTTTATCACCACCATCTGCTTATCAGTGCTTATTCTGTGTATGTGTGTGTGTGTGTGTGTGTGTGTGTGTGTGTGTGTACATTAACTACAAACGCGCCTAAGTGCATTCTCAGAAGTTTAATCTGCTTTGCACTCCCCGCTCTGCATCATGAAGGCCGACAAAGGGAAGAAAGTGAGACCTTATCTGGTTCGAAAAGCTATTCGCGAGAACAACTCAGGCCACTCCATAATAAATAAGTAACTGTTGGCTTAGAAATCTAATAGAAAACTATTACTGGGGTACCTCTACCGATGGACTGACCCCGGAGATAACATTACGTCAAGGTGGTCCACTCATGCACCATACTGAGATAGTGGGACAGTGTATAAAAATCAATATTTGTGAGTGGACTAATTATCAAAATGGGTATAGTGCGTTTTTATTGGATAGTCTTTGTTATCTCATTGGATGATGTTTCTTGCTGAAAGCCTTTGATTCAAGTGACACACTGCACATTATTATACCTATGTAATATGCATTATATCGTATTAAAACATTGGATTTATAGAATTTTTAAAAATAAAATTATACGGTAACTGTGCTTTTTTCACCTGTACCATTCTGAAAATCAGTGTTTCTCAAATGGTGGTACGTGTACCCATAGGGGTATGCGATGGCACTACAAGGGGTACTTGAGAGCGAGAGAGTGGAAAATGAAAACAAATGAAAGCAATAAAAAAAATGGGGTTTTATAATGTTTAGAATCATAATAATGATAATGGAAATTATTTTGATGAGAACATGAACTGAAAATACAAGGTTCAGAAATCTTGGTCCCACTTGAAGCGGGAGATGACTGGAAATGATGAAAACTATAGAAATAATTCTATTTTAGAAGGCATTAAAAACTGCGGTGTGAAAAAGTGTGTGCCCCCTTCCTGATTTCTTACTTTTTTGCATGTTTTAGGTCATCAAACACATTTAAACCTTAGTCAAAGATAACACAAGTAAACACAAAATGCAGTTTTTAAATGAAGGGTTTTATTAATGAGGAAGAAACCAATCCAAAGCTACATGGCCCTGAGTGAAAAAGTGTTTGCCCCCTAAACCTAATAACTGGTTGGGCCACCCTTAGCAGCAGCTACTGCTATCAAGTGTTTGCGATAACTTGCAATGAGTCTTTCACAATGCGGTGGCCCACTCGTCTTTGTAGATTTATTGTAATTCAGCAACATTGGAGGGTTTTTGAGCATGAACTGCCTTTTTAAGGTCATGCCACAACATTTCAAAAGGACTGAGGTCGGGTCTTTGACTAGGCCACTCCAAAGTCTACATTTTGTTTTTCTTCAGCCATTCAGAGGTAGACTTGCTGGTGTGTTTTGGATCATTGTCCTGCTGTAGAACCCAAGTTTCTTCAGCTTGAGGTCACGAACAGATGCCCAGACGTTCTCCTTCAGGATTTTTTGGTAGACAGCAGAATTCATGCTTCCATTATCGCAGCATGTCTTCCAGGTCCTGAAGCAGCAAAACAGCCCCAGACCATCACATTGTATGATGTTCTTTTTCTGAAATGCAGTGTTACTTTTTATGCCAGATGTAATGGGACACAGACCTTCCAAAAAGTTCAACTTTGGTCTCCTCAGTCCACAGAATATTTTCCCAAAAGTTGGGGATCATCAAGATGTTTTCTGGCAAAAATAAGACAAGCCTTAATGTTCTTTTTGTTAGCAGTAGTTTTCGTCTTTGAACTCTGCCATGCAGGCCATTTTTGCCCAGTCTCTTTCTTATGGTGGAGTCATGGACACTGACTTTAACTGAGGCAAGTGATGCCTGCAGTTCTTCAGATGTTGTTGTGGGGTCTTTTGTCACCTATTGGGGTAATTTTGGTCAGCCGGCCACTCCTGAGAAAGTTCACCACTGTTCCGTGTTTTCGCCATTTGAGGATAATGGCTGTCACTGTTGTTCGCTGGAGTCCCAAAGCTTTAGAAATGGTTTTATAACCTTTTCCAGACTGATAGAATTAAATTACTTTTATTCTCATTTGTTCCAGAATGTCTTTGGATCTCAGCATGACGTCTATAGCTTTTGAGGATCTTTTGGTCTACTTCACTTTTTCAGGTAGGTCCTATTTAAGTGATTTCTAGATTGAGAACAGGTGTGCAGTAATCAGGCTACAGAAATTGAACTCCGGTGTGATCAACCACAGTTATGTTTTAACAGGAGCTGGGGGGCAAACACTTTTTCACACAGGACCATGTAGCTTTGAATGTTTTTCTTCCTCATTAATAAAACCCTCCATTTAAAAACTGCATTTTGTGTTTACTTTAAAATGTGTGTCATCACTCATTTATTCCATCATATTTTTTTGTAATATTCTGAGCAAAATGTTATAGTCAGACATAGGAGGTACTTGGATTTAGAAATAAGAGTAAGGGGGGTACTTGAGCTACAAAAGTCTGAGAAGAACCACTGATAAAATTCCTATTTGTTCTTCTTTTTAAGAATCTTTAGTATCTGTTTGGAATTTCCTTTTCTTCTTCCATCTTTTTTAAAATGTGCTTCCCTGAATACAACCTGGGTCAAAGTGCCGAGACTTGAACTAATCTCCATTAAAACTATGATACACTTCATTCTGTAAAGTGTCCTTGAGTGCTCTCAGAACAGTGCTCTCAAATAAATAGTATTATTACTATGTGCACATGTTGGCTATTTGGTTGGCTATTTTAGCTGGCTCGGCTGTTTTTGATGGTTTGTACTGGCTTCGGTCTGTTGGTTATTTTGTTCGGTTTTGGTTGGATGTTTGCTTCGGTTGGTTTTTCTTTATTCATTGTCATTTATTCATTTGGTGACCCTTTTGTTGCTTTTAGTTACATTACTGCTTTATTGGCAAGCAGCTTCTGTTCTTGTTACAGCTTTCAGACCTAATTGTTCCCTCAATGCTGTTGATCTGCAAACCCACAACAACAAAAAGCAAATGGAGGACATTTCTGAGCCTTGCTTTTCTCCCAGTCCTCTTATCAACCCCTGTATCTGCTCTATTGATGGAATGAATGTTAAACGGTACCAGCAACAACAAAAAAAAAAAAAAATACAAAAAACAGCTGTGCACCTCATTAAATCTGTAATTGCAATAAAGTGCACTTGAAATCACCCTGAGCAACAATGGAGCGCTGCACCTGGAAAGATGGCTGCTATCTGCTCTGTTTACAGCTGTAGGACTGGGACCTTTTATTCATAAATGGTATCTCTGCAGATTACTTACATATAACCTATACCCTGAGAGCAATTGGAAAACAATCATAATAAAACACATAACGGAGTATCTGTTTACTGTATAACCTGCTCCATTTGAGACAGCCAAAGGTTACGTGTGTGGTTCTTACCTGGATCTTGATGGGCCATGAGAAATTACTGACGTAGACATAAAAAGTAATGTTCGGGTTGCTTCTGAAGGTGAACTTCTCACAGGAGAAACTGTCTCTGTACTCCTTGATGTTTGTTTTGGAGACGATGGGCACTTCCTCTCCAGATATGGTTCCAGCTGTGAGGGAATGATACAAGTTGAAACACCAAAACATCTCCTTCATATAAAAATAAATGATGCAGTTGGATGCAAATCATTTGGAGAAACAGAAATGCTGCTGGAGACAATATTTTTTTATCAAATAAAACCAGTGTAGGCCTCATTGATCATTTGCTGGGGGGTATTTAAACATCTAACTGAGACTATTTAGAGTTTACACTTAAAGCAGCTGGAGATGATAAGTTCTTAACAAATAAAGACATGAATCAAAGATAATCTGCTTTAAAAGAAGAAGTAAAAGGTTGAAATCATCACTCAAAAGTTTGTTTTTATCTCCAATGTAAAAAGTTTTGTGCATTGCATTGTGGGATGTGGAGTTCCGTAGACAGATGTGTACAAGTGTTTTTACTTAATTCTTCTTGTGATTTCTTGTCCTGTCAAAGTGTTCATGAGTTTTTATGGCAGAAATGAAAATGAACCTTCGAGCGGTAATATCAACCTTTTACATCATTTTTTTATTATCTTAGATTTCATTTTATCTGTGAAGAAATCATCATCTCCAGCAGCTTTAAGTGTAATCTTTAAATCGTCTCATTTAGATGTTTGAACACCCTTCGTTAAATCACTCCCTAAACTCTTGAGGAAAAGTCTATTATGCATTCTTAACATTCCGAGTCGGCCCATATTCTTCCTCGTGTCAGTGGGTGCTCAGCATTGACATTCCAACCAACAGCTCTAAAACAAAAGCAGCGAAAATGACAGCTTGAGCGTGGCTACGTGAGCACGTTTATCTTAATTGAAATCAGCCCCTCCTGCTCCCTCTTCCTCCACCCAAAGGCGCCTCACGCACTTGTCGATTGTGAAGAGGCTCCTGTTCCTTCTGAGACACAATATCTTTGCGGGGGGAAAGGGAACCCGACTTCAAATATTAATGACGGCCTGGCGGAAAAAGGTTAAGGTGGCGGAGAGGTGCCGAGGAGGTTAGTGTGCTTTAGTGGCAGGAAAATGTCACTGTTGTGAGAATTGAGAAAGTGGCAGAGGACTTGAGAAAAGGGGAGAACAAGAGATAAACATGGGTTCTGGACGACTGCAGTGTCCTTGGGTGTCTTTCCTCACGAACCTTTAACACGCATTCATCTGTGACACTGGTGTGTCTGATTCATTAACATAGCCCAAAATACACACTGCACAAGTGTGCACACACACCAATTAGCCATGACATTATGATTATCTGCCTATTGTGCAGGCAGCCTTAATGTTACGGGACAACATGTGTGTGGCAGGGTAAATATCGATTTATGCTAATTAAGGCCATAAAAAACTAAATCTCGCTCTGAAAAACAAAAGCCACGCTTGTAATTGTAAACAATTTGAAATACAAAAACGTGCTTCACTGTCCTCTAAATGGCAAATTCAATATTCAAATGTTTTTGCACTGGAGGTAGAGATTTCACCATGTAGATTTTGTATTTGCCCTGTCTGAACAAGCATGTGTTTAATCTAACACAGGGATATTCAGGGTACATAATAGGTCCAGTTCAGTCTCAAATGGGCCAAACCGGAAAAACACTATTATCTTGTCATTCATACCCTATTTGTACACTTGTAAACGACTGTATACATTTAGGATTTAATACATGCGGTTATAGAGATTTGGAACTGAACATGTGTGTCAAAAATGAAGCCCTGCGGTAAATTTATAACCCATCAAAGCATCAAAGTTTGCTCATTTAATAGTAAAACTCACTAAGAAAACTCAAGTAAATATCTATATACAGTATGTAATGTTTTAGTATCACGGATTTGCATTCAAGCAGATACTTTTTGATGTGAACGTAGTCATATACATAAACAATGTCAATGTAGGCACAATTGTGGTAAAATGCTCTATTACAAGAACTTTGCTGTGATCCATTTGATAAAAAACTGGGTTAAACATTGCACCTAAGATGAAATGACTCTGACACTTCATAATACTATTTTTATTGTATTTTTTTTTTTACTTTGAGCAAATTCCTCCTGTGGACCAAATTGGATGCTCTAATGGGCCAGATTAAAAAATAAATAAATAAATGTCAGATTATTGGAGACTCTGCCAACTATCGATCAAGATATTGCTCTACATCTGGATACGCAGGTGTGGAATAATTGTGATTTAACGCCTAATGAAGGTTTGAAATGCAGCAAACCGCAGTACACGAAAAAATGTATAATATAAAATAAAATCTAATACTTACTTACTGTATATATTTATCATAAATAAATTCTAAGTACCTGTTGATCCCACCGACCACGTGATATTGAGGTTAAAGTTGTTGGATGCATTGATCGACATATCCAAGTTTTTGTTGGCCTGAAGTAGAAAACAGAATTAATTTAACTACTAGCAAAGAAAACTGTTTTAATTACATGAAGGTGGAGAAGGACTACATATACTGTAGTTACCTGCTCAGGAGAAGCCATGAAGTTGATAGCAGTGTAGTGATTATCATCCTCCTGAATGAGACTGAAGGTGAACTGGTAGTCAATCAGCAGGTTGTCTAATGAGACAGAAAACACATCATGACGTATATACAGTCGCTCAACTCAGTGTGGGCAGAGCATCGACAAATATCAAAACATGCAAAAAAAAAAATTAATAATACTAAACCTTGAGAGAACTCTTATCATTTAATCAAATTAATTCAATTGTATACTATAAACCCTCTTACTGTGGGTTTATGCAGATTACTTTGTAAAAGGACTAAAGGAATGATAATGTCTATTGATGTGGAATGTTTAATTCTCGGATGTCTTCATTTGTCATTTTAATGGCTGTTTCTTTTTTTAGTGCTTTTATTAATGTTGTGGGTTTTTAAGGGGGGTGGAGATCAAGTGTTGCAATTTAGTTTCTATTTCCCAAAATGTTGTAATGAATCCTGTAATTATTATTGTGATTGTAAACTTTGCAAAGAGGGGGGGGAAAAAAAACTATTATACCTTTCAAAAGCCTTTCAAAAAAAATGTGATTACTAAAATAATGAGTGTTATTGTGTACCTAAAAAGCACTTGGAGAGTTGGAATAACTTTCTATGAGGCAGAGTTAGGTTGATTAGTTTTTTGCAAAACAACAAGTTAATGCCATGTACCTGTCGTATGTGCACAAACTAATCTGCGCTCACGAAGGTTTACAATGTTTACCATGCTGGATCAGTGCGCTTATAAAGTGTCCAGAGGTTAAAAGAAGCTTCAGGCTTTTTTTGTTTCCTGTCTATTTCTCACCAAAGCAGCTGTCAGGCTATGGCATTTGTAAGAGGAACAAAACCTTGGCAGAAAAAAAACCCCACTGTTGTCAGTAGCCGAGTGCTGAAAGGCAGATAACAAATTGGTAAGTGCTGCAGCACCGTGAAGGACACGGCACCATGCAAACAAACGCACCAGCGCCGACGCCAAAATGTACAGTTTACACAGAGGCAGGAGGTTTACGTTCGTCTTGTTTCCTGGTTCGCTGCACAATTTCCCTGCAAATCGATGGAATTCTTCGACAGCTTTTACAAGCAAAACTACAATTCAGTCAACTTTTCCAATGAATAAATGAGTAGGTGCGTGATTGAGCGAGTCGATGAGTTTTTTTTTTTTTTTTTTACTCCTCCGTCTCCTTGATTAGCCCAATCACTCACTCACTCACTCTGATGCACTTGACATTTTCACGACAAGTCATTCTGTCGCCGAACAAGCGCCCCTGGTGCCAAAGTACTAAAATGCTCCATCTGCCCTTATGGAAGAGTGGAAGCAGAGGAAGAGGAACGAAAGCAAGAGAAAGAGAGAGAGAAAAGCCGAGAATAATCGGGGCGGTGTGAGTGTGTTTGTGCGTGCGTATGAGCCGTCGCTCCAGAAACGAGCTGTCCAGTTGAAAAGTACTCACAGTAACAGGTTCCTCTGAGTGGATTGCCAAGGTAACGGTTTTCTGAGTCACATCTGCAGTGAGAAAAAACAGAGAGGAGAAAGTACGCTGAAGACAAGCGTTAACAGATTGGGAGCAACAAAAAAAAAAAAAATCTCTTATCAGGAGCAGGGCTCGCCAAGTGCCAGCGCATTAGCTCCTGCTGTCGGCGCCTCATCAAGGCTGTTACTTCTGACAACAAATAAATAAATATGATAGTTTGTCAAAACTAATTATGTTATCTTTGTTTATGTAAACAACATTATGCTATGGCTCAAACTTGTATTTAACCTGTAAAAATAGTACAGAACATGTAGCTAAAATTATACACCAAGAATTACAATCCCAACATAAATATTTACAGACAATACTATTGATTTAAAATAAGTGAGAATGGTATACACAGCCAAGTCTCAGAGTTATGATTAGTTTAGAAAGCAAAGTTCAAATCAAGAATGAAACAACCCAGGGCGAGTATAACTTGGCGCAGCGCTCACATTTAATGAAGTCACACTTTTAAATCATGGATTTCATTCATTACGCTCCCAGCAAAAGGCTTGTTTACCTTTAACTACTAAAAAGTCATCCCTGTCATAATTTCAGAGTCAAACATCTGTCTGTGATCATTGTCTATCCTTATAAAAGTTTCATCATATTTGTCACTTACTTTTAAGCCCTGTGTTAAAATGCAATCTGATCATGAGTTAGTGGTACTGAGGTAATTAGGAATTCACTCAATTTCAATGATATTACACATCTTTTTAATTTTCCTTTGCTGGCATTACTTTTAATGGTTTATGGCTTATGCGGAAAGGCTTGTGCTGGTTTCCTCCGATTAATTACTTGCACAAAGTTGTGCTACAGGCGATGGTGTTGTGTATAAGAACAGTTTCCTGTGACACAAGGAAACAAAGACAAAATGACCAGACCTTCAAATTAAGAGCTGCTTTGTCAAACTATCAATAGTTGAATTTTTTCCCACGTTTTCCAATAGATAGTTTATTGGCAGTAGCTATCTGCACGGCTGCCGTATCGATATATTGACTGACAATCTATCCGTACGTAGCGCCTCTATTTGGCCAGTTTAGGTCACGTGATAGGTCAGTCATTGGTCAGTTTAGGTTGCGTGACTAAGACTAAACCTTACCCTAAACCTAAAAATGTTGTGATATTGGATTATAACCTAAACCTAAACCTAACATTAACTTAAACCTAATCCTAAGACCTTACGTACGTGTACTTCGGTAACCGTACCAATAGCACCGGGGGTTGTCCATACGACAACCGTACAAATAGACACTTTCTAGTTTATTTGATGTTACACAAATTGCTATAAGATTATGTCAACTCTCAATAAGTTTGTAAAACTGTCAAAGTTCTTTATATTTTTCGTGCTGCTCGGCACATTTGTGTCAAGCTGTTTGGAACAAATTGCAAAACGATTTAAAATAATGGGATTTATCACCTTAATGATCATCCTTACCCTGACCTTAATGCTTGATAAAATGGTCTAATAAGTTCTAAATGTATGGAAGAACTTCCAATCAAAGTACATAGGTTTTAAAGTCTTTTAAAGTCAAGTTAGCAAAAACAAACATGGAAACATTCATTATCGAGACAGTCTCGTGTTTTCCCATAAGATTATGTTGCTTTTTTGCGACCATCTGTAACATATCACTATCATTGCCAAATTGCCCTAATGCATTGCAAGTGTTGATAAGGTAAATAACTAGTTTCTAGCTTCATTAGACTGAGCCAGATTTTACTTTGCACCATGATACAAAAAGCTAAATTGTTCACCAGTCAACACATGGCCCTTGTCAAGCTGGAATGGCCATTTTCAAAAAAAGTCATTCCATTTCTTGTTTTTTTTTTATCTAAATAGTTAATATTTATTTATTATTATTATTCATTTCTATATCAAACAATTTGTTTAACGTCAAGATTTCACTTGACACATTACGACAAATCAAATTTGGGGTATGGGGCACATTTTATCAGATAGATTGCATTTGGAGGGAAGAGATGACGAGACAACAGAGAGACGCTGAAGTCACTGAGGAGGAGGAGGTGCTGGTGATGGTGGCTGTAAGTGAGGTGACATTGAAAGAGGATGACTCTGCTTCTAAAAATAAATCAGTTTGGGTGTTTTGTTGCTTCCCCCCCCCCCCCCCCCCCAACAATACAGACTGTAACACAACCAAAAAAGCTGTGCATAAAGACACCAAAAATGCCAGTCAGATGAGGGGGAAAGACACATATTTCAACATCCTTGACACATTTCCAGCCCCCGACAGCTGTTTTGTTGCTTTTTGCCGACTCCCCTCTGACACTCAAGTGCAATGAACGTAAAAGCACACCGTCTCAATTAGTGCTGATCCTATCAAGCTGGAAGTTGCCAGCAAAGGTTGGAGTACAAGAACTGGTGCCCTGGATGATCTGACAGTGCGGGACGCTCAGCTGGAGGAGCGCCAACAACACGGCTGCTCCCGTGGTTAATGTTAAATAAGCGAGGATGGGGTGGAGTGCTCTTTTACCACGGTACAAGGGACAGAGGACAAATGACACCGCAAGGCTTTTGAACCTTAGAGGACGTGACTCCTGGGGCATTTTTGGCTGTAAAGCATTTGCAAGAAGGCAAAACGCACAAGCACATCGGAATAATGCGGCTCCTTCACACTGTATCTTAATTTAATCTTCACTTGCAAGCATCCGTGGACACGTCCGAACTTCAAGCAATCCTCTGCTCTATATCTTAATTTGATCTACACTCAGCTTGAACCTTTATGCATGTGCATGCCCTGTGATTAAACAAACACACAAAGGGAGAAAAAAGTGCTACACACACACGCACACAATACGTGTGGTGTACTATGGCATATGTGCACACTAAATGTTTACCTCCTGTCATTAGGTGTAACCCAAATACTGCATGCATCCAAATGAGAAACATATAAAAGACTTCCCTCCATCTCCCTCTTTGACTCATGTCTGGAACACAGCATCAACCTCATCAATTCCTTCCAAAACAATTCTCTTCTGCATCGACGCACACTTCCCTTCATTAGTGCGGCTATTATTTGGAGGTCCTAATGTCATCGTGGCTCGTGCTGCATGTGTGTGTGGAAGGGTGCATGAGTGTGCTTGAGAGTACATTGGCTAAATGAGAAGAGTACCCTTGTGTAGAGGTCTTTGTGCAAGAGCTAGAGCAATGGTTGACGCATGTGAGGGACACAGGAAGACAATATTTACATGCAATAAGTGCCAGAAATGACATTCGGTAAATATGATGACAACAACCGGCACACAATTAAAATTTAAATATTGCTTTTTAATAGAGTTCATAGAAAATAATAAAAAGGTAATATAAATGGGACAGAATGGGTGTATTTGTAATCTGACTGCCTGGATTACAAAACATTTTTGTCATTTTACTGTTGTGTGTTTTACCTGGCAGCAAACCTTAATGTTAAATTGATTTCCTCTTCCTAATAATGCTTCCTTTCTTTAGTCTTTCTTCTTTGTCTTTAAATTCATATTTTTTGGACTTTTTCTTTCCTACTTCTAGTTTTACACTGTCAGAATGTGACAGACTCTTTCAGTTGTATTTATTTGTCTATAGTTTTGCCACCACATCCTTTTTGACGTATTTTTTACTTTTTTCACTTTGGTAATCATTAAGTTTATTTTCCTCATTTGTCTAAATGTTGTTACAACTTGGCAATTTCTCCACATTAAACCATGTTCGTCAATATCTTGATGAGCGCTGCTTTGTGCACTAATGTGCAGTTAAAACACCATGTTGGGGCCATTAAATCAACCAAAACCCCATCATCTGATGAAGAAACAGACTAGTGCTATGCTCCTGTTCTCAGTTACTTCAATTTGATCATACCACTGGTAGATGGTGACACTGCCACACCTAAAATAATTGAGTTTTTATGATTTCATAAATATTTATAATGAGAAATGCTTTAGAAATAAAGCACAATGTAATCTAAATCTATTTCCTGTTTTGAACATTGTCATTTCCTTGTATGCAGTGGCGTGCTTGCCTTGTGCTTTGTCTTTATAATAAATTATTGAGCTTAAAAACAGAACATGGTTCTAACTGTTGACTATGACATTGTATTCTCTTCCTGTTATTGTATATTAGGGGTGTGTATTGCCTGGCATCTGGCGATAAGATTCATATCCCGATACATAAGTCACGATGCGATACGATATATCCCGATATTAAAGTATAAGGCAATTAATGCAATTTTTTTGATATGACTTAAGAAACAACTAATCTGTAAATGTGTACACCTTCATGAGAACATTATGTATGAAATATATTTTATTGGCATTGTTTACACTCAAAAAATTGGCTTTAACATGCCATGTGCCAACAACTTAAAATAAAAAATAACATAACTTGTGGCTTTTAAACCAACTTTGACTTTAGTGCAACATGACTTTAGTGCAACTTAACTGAGGTATATGCCTAGAATAACAAATAAATGAAGAAAGTTAGTTCTTTCTTTTTAGATTTAAAAAAAAAAAACACACAAAAAAATAAAAATAAAATAAAATATTTATTTTAAATTACAAAAAAAAATAGTTATGGATGCATTTTCAATCGATCTGAGAATTACGTGATGTAATATCGCAATATATTGCCGAATCAATTTTTTTCAACACCTTATTGTAAATTATACCTAAAAACAAATTTTTTGGCATTGAAGGTATAAATAACTAGGCATCGCTTCAGCACCTATGGACTCTGATTGTGCAGTGCATTCCACAATTCCCTAATAACAACTGGTTTGCAAATTTGCTAGAAAGAGAAATTGCATGTGGAATTATTATCAGCACTGGTAGGCCAAAAAAAAAGAGGTAATTTAAAGAAAAATCTATAATATTTTGGAGACCGAAATGCAAACAAATCATGAGTTTTGTCACAGGACGGATAATAATACAGATCAGAATAGACATCAATTCAAACAAATGTTGAGTCCAATTTATTCAGTCTTTAAAAGAATATATGCTAAGAAGTGTGTGAAGTAAGCAGAGATGAAATAGTCTGAATACTAAGCACAACGTTTAGCGTGGGGGTGGGGGGGGGTGGGGGTGCATTCTCTGTGCATGCTCATGTTTGCCAGTGACCCATCCATAACTCCTAACTGCATTAGGGGTATTAAAAGCACCAGTGTACGTTCTGCTTACAACAGAGAAAGCAGACGGCTAAGAGATGTTCCTCCTACTCTCGTGGATGGAATCAGCCAGGTCAGCAGAAATTGTTGTGGAGGTGGACTTTCTGCAGGCCCATAATAACAAGCGATGGAGCTGCTTTGTTTTTAATATTTGTGTGTTTATCATTATTTTTGGGGATTTTTTTTACTAAACTGAAACATTAGCATTAATGATGTCACAGAGATGCTGTTGGTGGTCATAAATCAATGATGAAAACCATGTCAGTTAAATCATGAATCGCTCATACAATGATGAATCCCAGTACAAACTTAAATTACAGCCAATAATGTAATATTATTTAATATAATATCACCTGCTTTTAGCGCATTAGTTATAACCATTTTGAATGCAATAAAGCCACTGACATATCAACTTACCATTGATGTAGAGATAATGATTTAAAGTAGATCATTTGGGTTGGGGTTAGGTAAATGTTGCTAGTTCTCTACTACAAGTTTGTAGGTTCAATTCCTGAGTCAAATGTGCAAGTTCTGTCCAACTGTGAATGTCATTTCCGAACACTGGGAACCAAATCCTAAATATGCGCATGTGGAAGCATGTGGAAGCATGTACTCACAGCTGGCACTGGTCTCCTTTGATCCCCTTAGTGGTACAGAAGCACTTGCCAGTTAACACCTGGCACACACTTGCATGGCCATTACACTTGCAGGCTGGAAGGGGAAAAACATTATTTATTAGATTGACTTAACACAAAGAAATCACGTTGCTACAATAAAAACTAGATTTCTTTCAGGTTTTTTTCTTTTTAGGTGATTTCTAATTACCTAAAAAATCTGCTGAAACAACCGTTTTTAGGACTCTTAAATATTTAGCTGCTTTCTACTGTTTGAACCGCTTTGCTCGGCAAGGCTTCAACCGTGCCTTTTATTGGAAGTGACTGCACAGAGAGGAAACTGGTATTGATCTGGGTGAGCTGGTAAACAACTGTAATTCCCCAAAGACTGAACGAACTTCATATATCTGATACCGGAATGAAAACCCCTTATCCAACACCACCTCCCCCAACTGGAGGCTTCAATAACCTTTCAGTGGATGTGTTTTTCTGTGAAACAGTGAAAGTGCAGCAATAGTGTGGCAGCCTTTAAGGTTTTCATTTGTGGAATAAAACACTCTTCTACTCAGCCAGTGGCGGATGCTTTAAGACTACAAGGGAACCTCAGCTTCCCCTAAAATCAGTGGTCAAATATGTAGTGTTGTGTGTACATTTCATTGACTAAATATATGACAGATCACATGTATGTTTAGTTCAGAATCAGCTTCTTATAACAGGAAACTGACAGTGACAGCGTGACGTTCTTCATTCATTACCGCAGCGTCACAGTGTTAATAAACTGTGGTGAAGTTCAGCTTCAATTGACTTCAATGGGAGAGGATTTAGGGGTTGATCCACTGCAGTCAAACTAGACGCTCATTGGATAAATGCTCGGTTATGACGAACTTAGTCCCGCCCATCGGACGCCGGGCTTCACAGGAGGTCTATGGAGCAGTGGGCTGGATCTGTCTGTTCCGGACGCTGGAATAATGGATGATGATTGGATGATCTGTCTCAGGCTAATTCAATTTTGATTGACAGCCAAATGAGCCAATCAGAGAGTATGACGTTGTAAGCACACAGGCGGGTTTTTCAAATATTTCAGTCCGTTGCTCTGTGTTGACACGGAGAATTAACTTCTGACAAACCTAGTGTCTGTTTTTGGTGTTTGTGGAGACTGTTACTGCTTGTGTTGTGAGACTTTTGACCAAACACTCACACTCCAGCGCGCAGCAGCTACGCGCGTGCGTGCGTGTGCGCGCGCGCGTGCGTGCGTGTGTGATAATCTAAAAATAGTTGTTGACAACAAAATGTGAATTCTACTAGAATTCACATTTAAATAAACAGATACATTTTCTGAAGTAGGCAGAAAATGAGCTTCCCCTGCATGAAAGACCAGCAGCCGCCACTGTACTCAGCGTACTAAGATACACTTTAAAACACAGAAAATATGTTTAAAGGACAGAAAAACTTTACTCAAATTTTTTTCTCCACATCTCAGTATTGGCACGTGGTGACAAACGGGGTTCATCTACCACATCAAAGTCACATCTAAATGAAAGTTGCTCAAACAGTGATAGATGATCTACAAATTAACACATGCACACATTGCTCCATGTCGTAATGACATGTAATGAGTTCTGTCTTGCGGCGGTGAAAGAATAGGAAAAGCATTTTTCCCAGACACTCACCTGTCTTTCACTTTACAGGTTACTACCATGGTTGGTGCGGGGACAGATGGTACATGACACCCTAAAGCTATCGTGCATGCACGTGTGTCTGTGACTGTGTGTACATGTAATTTCTCAGGAATGCCATTAGTGTCCCGTAGCCGTTAAGTACAGATAAACATCTGCTTGCAAAAGAAGTTCTATTACCACTTTTAGCTACATTTCCAACAGTTTTCAGGTGCTAATATCAATTTGCTTTGAGGCCCATTCCTGTGCTGTGCTCACACCCCATCTCCCATTAAATTCTAAGTATTATGGGCTTCAGCTCTGAAAACAGGAATCCTGTATAAATTATGGGATGCACTCACTCTGGAGAATTTATTCAGCATCTAACAGGAGAGTGAGTTAATAAATCTGCTTCATGCACAATTCAAAGACTGAAGCAAAAAACACTTTTGTGTTGAGAAGGGAAAATGAACACGGCACCATAACAATTAGCAAAACTATTAAGCAATCAAGTGGCATCTGTTGTGATGTGTTTCGGGACGGTTTGAAACATCAATATTACCTACAGAATTTGGTAGCGTTGCTGCATCATTAACCCTTAATGGAAAAATAAAAAAATAACACTAGTCACTCTTACAGGCAATTAAAAGGCACTCATTTACGCAATATGTTTTGGGATTGTGGGAGGGAACCAAAGTATGCAGACAAAGCCCATACAAACATGGGGAGAACATGCAAATTCCACACAGAAATTTTCATCTGACCTTGTGACACACTTAATCAAATTATTATTGGATTATTTCAAGACAAATAAGGATTATCTTTGTATCCTTCAACACTTAAGCCAACACACTAACCGTTCAATTATCATGCTGAGTAATAACGAAGAGTGTCCCATGTGTTTGGTTACGGTAATGTTAAATATTTATCATGCAACTGAGTAATAATTAGCATTTTAAAAAGAAATATTCTCTTTTATCTTCAAAATATAATGTTGTGTTTGAAAAAAAACAAACAAACAAATAAGTCACATTTGAGCTCATAAAATTGATAACAATTGGGGCAAAGCTGCCTGCACCAAAACAATAACTAGATAAATAGATAAGCCCATTGATTGGTGCATGAGCAGAATAACCAATATTAAACCAAGACCCAGCACTCACCTTGGCATTTTCCGCCATTGGTGGGGTCACCATGGTAACCAGGCATGCAGCTCTCGCAGTGAGGGCCGGTGGTCAGGTTACGGCAGTGCTCGCAAACGCTTCCATTCAAGCACGTGCTGTGGCCGTTGCATTGGCATGCTGCAAGGGTAAAAAAGAGGGAGGTTAGGGATTTACGCAGCAACAATAGAACAGCAATTTCTCCCCCTGAGGCTGACTTCTACCGACTGAGACATGGCCTAATAATTTGAGACAGGCTGGATGATTTTATGCCAACATGCTTAAGTTCACAACCTCCATCTGTCTGCTGATCAGAGAGGCACCTACAAGGGACACAACGCCTACATACAGTGTCTGATTCCTAGGAATTCAAAAAGAACAAATAGAGCTGTAAGGGATCCATCCATCCATTAATTCCAGTGATGTAATACGTTTGGGGTTTCTTTTTCAATGACTCTCCTATACATGAAGGAAATTAATCCAGGTGTACTAAAAACATGGTTGAGATGAACTACAGCATACTGCAATGCTTGCTTGGTTTTACTTGTTTCACTGAAAAGCCAATTTCAATTTACATTGTCATCAATCCACAGCAGGGTGTACTTTCGAGCTAAACAGGGCTGCCATTTCCAAGCAAAAAAGAGTTCAGTTTTTCAATTTGCCAACCTTGTTAGGGCCAAGTTTTGAAGGCACATTCACACCTGGCAAAAATTAAGCAGACTATTTGAGGAAACATTCAAAATGAACAAAAATGGACTTGTGAATGCACCCGAAAGCCATAGTGAGCCACTAAACAAGTGAAAATACGTGGATGTATGGAATGGTGCACATTGAAAGTATCAGATGCCATGCTAGCATAAAGTTGCATGAAGTCACCCGGGAGGGATTATTTGCATAGGACGGATGTAAGAGGAACCCATGCTCAAAGCATCTTTACAACTTCAGACATGACAGGCGATAGATAACTGCATGTTCTCACACAGATAAGATGACGGCTGCAATGTGCAATTTAAGAAGCTGGACAGGAAGAAGGTCACTCACCAGGGCAGTGAATGAAGGCCCACTCGTAGCCTCTGTCTTTGGGGCAGCTGCCTGGATCCAGGCTCATGTCATGGGTCTGACTCTGCTGGCCCTGTTTGCTCAGTTTCTTCATGGGTCCGCGGTACGAGCCCTCAATGCACAGGCCTTTCCCTGTGCTGCTGGGATCGCCACACCAGCCACATTCTGGTTGCTCCAAGCACTGGGAACATGTCCGCAGGCCTGAACAGTTCTGGGCTGAAAAAGAGGAGAAGTTTAAGAAAAAAGTTCTGCCTACCAACAGTACCTTAATAAAGTACCTTATTCTTTATTTAATGTTCTTTAGCTATTAGCCTACTTATTAGGGGTTGGTTGATAATACGCATGACTAGATCTTGCGATATTAAACCACCACGAGATCTCTTGTCGTGCGATGGAGGTGATGATGTCTTTCCCTTCACTTTCGAACATGCTGACCCTCTCTAATCTCCATTGTTGATCATCTTCTTCTTCTTTTCTAGTAGACTAGATGCAGCAGAGGTATGTTGCTGTTGTTGTTGCTTTTTCCCTTTTTTTAAATATTCAATTGTATTGACCTTTTGAACTCAATGTCTCGTTTTGTATTGCATCGTGAATAGTCCCACCTCAACTACTTTTCTATTTGTCTTTACACTTTTCTTCAATTTTAAACAACTGCAAAAGTTTTGCGCTGAAAAAAATCTTCAGTCTATTAAGGTCAACGGATTTAAACAAAGACAATATGATGTGATAAGATATAAGAAAATGCATTACAGCTAATGTGTCAACAAGAGAAGAGAAGTGAAATGAAAAACCCAGAGCTGATAATAAAAAAAAAAACTTTCTATTAGGAGCAAAGCCTCACAAATCCAATAGGTATAACATGTGAGCAGAGAAACAGACTTCAGTGCCATGAAGGTCCACCACTTGCCTGTCAGGCGGACGCCTCAATGGAGAAAATGTCCCTACTATTTAAAGGATAAAAAAAACGTGGAGTGCTTTTACCTTACTTTATGTCAAACAAATCTCTCCAGCTATTCTACTAATGGATACGAAAACCATGACAACACAAGAGCAATCAACACAAAGCAAGGCCATTTAAGTGCGTTTTCATGACAGGACGCAAGTGGCAGATTTTCAAGGAACAAACCATTCCAGAAGACGAATGATGAGGACTTTGGCCGTGCCATGCCCATAACACAAAACCAAGATCAAGACAACAACCAAATCCACATCTTTTCTTTGGATTTTGACAGATAAATCAATACATGTAAAGGCCTGCAACCAATCGTGAGAAATCGTGGGGTGATTACAAAAGGTGTGCTTCTCATAGCTTTCACCTATTTTCCTCCAAAGGAGTGTGCAACATGTAGGGATCATCAACATTTGTCAAGCCAAGACTGGCCAGATAGTGACATGTTATACACTGTTAAACGTGTCTCTATTTTAAGGTAAACATTTAGTAAATTACAATGATAAATGTGCTTTGTAATGCACCATGAGCTTTAAATCAGAAATTAACCCTGGTTGATATGAACTCTGGGTTTATTCCTTCTGCTCTACCCTAATGGCTCTCATTAACTCTTAGTTACCCTAGTCTAATCTAAGTAACATTTGTGAGTGTTCACATGCAATGCCTGTTCTGCAAATTATGTATTATTTGCCAGTTTCTTCAAACATCTCCCTGCTATAAACCCACTAAAATAGGCCTAAAATGAACATTTGTGCAGATGTAACACGGTGACAGAACAAAAACGCAGCATTTTCTATGCTTGACAACATCTTCGCTACTAATGGGTTATGTGAAAAGCAAAGCAATCTATCCAATGTCTGTATTCAACACATGGGATAATGAAAAGAGGGGTATTGTTAATTTTATGGGGGGAAAAAATCTAAACTATGCAGATCATGAAGGGCCACTGGTGATCACCCAATAAAATGTAAAAACACAAGCATTACAGATTTCTATAAAGTCATCTGGTTAATATATTTATATCTACAATCTAAAATGTTCCCAATAAAAACTAAAACACAAAGTTTTTTTGCAGAATTTTCTAAATGTCTCCCACCAGAACCACAATAACTAAAGAAAAAGTGTCATTTTTACTCTGGAATATAAGACATGAATAGTACACACAAGAAAAAAACTGTGTAAAGGAAGCCTAAAAGCCTGATCCAATATGAGAGACTGTGAAGTGAAAAAGAAAGTCAACTCAACCCTCGGATGTTTAATATTCTGTGTGAAGTAAACACTGCCCAAGGGAGTTTGTCTGTTTCAGCGCGACGAGTCAGAAAACAGTGTGCTCCGGCCAACAATGACTGTTCGATCTGGGATTTACTGTTTACACAGCAACGTGTGTGGTTGTTATTTACCAACAACAACAACAAAAACATTCTCTTATTCCCGGGGCTTGTCGTTGTATGTTAGCACTTAATGTTGAAGTTGAAGCCAAATTTGATTATCTAACTAACTTCTCTGGACATGATCCTACTCTCAATTACCCAAGTGCCTTAGTTTTGTTGTTTTAAATACATTTGTGTAGCTATGCTGGCCTTAAGCACACATCTGCTTGTGCTCAAAGATGAAAAACATCAGATAAATTGGGAAGGAAATTAAAGACCTGAGCCAGACAGAGCCAGCGCGAGCAAAGAGGTAGAGAAAAACAATCGAGAAAATTTATGGTGCAACCTTCACTGTCCTTCATGCCAAGTGGGACTCATTTCTCAAGACAAATACCCTCAGCGAACAGCAGCAAAATATCTATGCTGCCCGACACCCAAAGACACAAATGAATTAGAGACGGCACTCTTGGGCTTCCTGAATTTGTTACTCCCTAAATGGATCAGGGATGATGTTCCAGTCTGACACAACTGTGAGTAAAATTCATACATCACACAGCATAGCAGCACCAGCCTGAACGTCTGCATCAACCTCCAGTTTAAAAAGTATTCCATTCAATGCAGTATAATACCGTTACCACATTGGTAATTAACTCCGCCTTCTTTTTGGAATGCCACATTAGTATAAAATAAATGGATGTTTGATGTGGCACATACGATAATTGTTTTGACCTTTTTAACGTGACCATTTAGAGATCAACAATAAAATGGAATACTAATCATATTGTGGTAGCAGTAAACTACATTTATTTTTACAGTATTGGTGTCTCTTGCAAGCAAAACAACTCGACAGCAAAAGCATTAACATCATGTGACCTTTAAAGAGAAATACATGTGATTTGCAGGAACGTTTAACAGCCTCTGGCTAATGCACATGTACCGAGGTGGATGCACGTGTTGTTGGACAGCAAACAACTGCCAGGCTGGACTTACTTGGTGCAAATGTGCGAAAGATTGTCCAGTTAAAGTGAATAATACTTTCCCCTGTACGGAGACATTGGATCCTAAATTGTTTGAGAAACCCTGTTCTAAATAACTGTGTGAATTTTGTGTATAGGCAAAAGTGCACAAATCTAAATTAATATCCTAAATATAGATGAAGATTTTAAAGCAAAGTGTAACTAAAGCCCCCAAAAAACGGCTGGAAAAATCAAAGAAATGCCTTGATTATGGGAGGGCTTCTGAAGCATTTAATACGTTTATTTATTTGTTTTATTGTTTACTTTTTACTGTTTATTGTACGTATTACTGTTATACTGTTTATTGGTTACTGTTTATTGTACTTATGTCTTGTGCCCTGCGTGTCTTGTATACTGCTTCTGGATGCCTTGAATTTCCCTCGGAATCAATAAAGTATCTATCTATCTCTCTATCTTATCTATCGAAGACACGCCCAGTCTATACTATGAAATCCCCAAAGAACAATCTATGCTATGCTAACTAGCTACTCATTACTCAATATACCTCTATTCACAATTCTCTCAATCCACCCTACTCACCACAGATTGTAGAGTCAACACGTGCTGTTTTTATAGGAGGGGCGGAGCCAACAGTGGTGGTTTGTGATGTAAGAAACCACCAAAACGTCACAGACCCCCTTCTTCAGCCAGTAGCAAAATTTGATTGTAATAATTGGTTCATTTTTGCATCAAAATACACCAAATTAAAATACTTTGACTTAAATGTCAAGAGTTGGACTAGAATCAACCAATTAAATACATTTGTTTTCAGCAGAAAAAAATGTGGTTTTAAGGTTTAGTTACTTTTTAAGCTTTGACATTACTAAAAGTCTTTCGTACGCAATAAAACATTAAAATGGAGGATATTATATGTTGTCACTATCTAACATTTATCAATAAGAGAACATTGCCCACATTTCTGAGTTTTTTATTACTGCAGTGTGGCTTTACTCTCTTTCAAAAGCAACATCAACTCAGGTGGAAAAATAGCCACTTTTTATCCAATTTGTTTTAAAACCAAGTCAAAAAAACATCCCATATATCTACAACGATAATTACAACACCACTTTTGCATTTCTAATTATGCGCGCTCATCCACTGGACTTACTACTTAATTTCCGAGACTTCTTTGCAATCACCGTTTCTCAATATGAGGCATTCTTGAAAACACAGGAAAAAAACTGGTAATAGTGGACCTTAGCCAACAGGGAAATCGAAGAGTTGGTGTGAGATAATACGGAAAAAGTAATTGGTCATTACCACAGAATAAGAAAAAAAACACAGCTTCCAAAGCTAGTCTTTCACAAACACCTTCCACTCCTTTAACCCTCTTCCCTCTCTCCAGTGATGAATATTGACTGCTTCCACAAAATCATTCTGGGAAAGCTTCTTCTCGGCATTCCTAATGCGGCAACAGGCTTCAAAGGAGACTGGTCCAGATTGGGTTTGCTAAAAGACACTTACCCACGCAATCCGCCGTCTGCCACTCCAGACACTGGCCGTAGGGAAAGGAGATGACGTAGGCAGTTGAGTCGACGCAGCGCTGTGCGCTGCTGCACCACATGCACTCCATTGACTGACTGGTGCAGTTGGCACAATTGGTGTGCATTAAGCATGGCTTCTTACACGACGCACGGGAGTTCTGGTTTGGATTTCCTGAGAAAAGGAAAAAGGTGAAATGAGCATTTGATTTTCAAACACTTGAGGTTTACAGTGCATTTAGGATGCAGACCATTCCTGAGTTTTCACACTCTCGGAAATCTTGCTCTCGTTCAGTTCTTGCGCGTGATTTCAATGGTCAAGTGGGATAAACTCGCCTTGGCTGACAACGAGTCTGACAGAGATTTAGATTATTTTTCCCGTTGGAGTACTGATTCCTTGAAAGATTTTTTGCAAAAATGTGGTATCGGTCTCCAGGGTAGAAATGCCGAGTTAGCTGCTAAAGCTAATGCTGCTCACGAGCTGAAAATTCAGGTTTTTCCTGGCTTTTTAAACAGTGACCAATCAGCTGATCAGTGCAGTTTCACTTATCGGCCTGTCAATCTTGTGCAATTCCTTCAAATTTGTAAAGTGAATTAAAATAATAGCTTAATAAAAATAATCCTGGACCTGGTTGGTGAAGGGTGTACCTCGTAAATTTACCCTCACCAGGGGGTCACCTGTGTGGAAGCTAGGGGACTGCCTTGCTTCCATACTGCTGCTGAGCTGCTCCCATTGGTTTTTAAAAGTGCTCGAATCAGCTGAAAGTGGCATCAGCGGAAATCCCTGGTCCCTCCTCGAGGCTGAATATGTTTAATATTAATAATATAAACACTATTAAAACACTAAAGATCTCTGGAATAAAATGACAAACACTGTTAGGTTGGAAATATCAAAATATAAAAATGGTGAACGAGCTTGTTGACGTTTATAAACGAGTCAAACTATGACCCCACCAGTGCGGTTCCAGAGTGTGAAAAGGCTTATTACAAGCTTTTAGAAGTCAAGAACAGTTGGGACTCTATGGAACTCGCTGGGAGTCTCTTACCAGTTGCTTTTTCACAGATGAGGCCGCGAGCAGTTGCTGTGCATGGATTGGCCCTCAGACCCAACACCTGGGGCTCCTCCAGGTAGGCACAGAAACCAGAATCACTGGGCTCGCCGGGAAGCCACTGCAGGCTGCTGTTGGTGAAGGGGGACATGTCTTCCCAGCCCCAGTAGGAGACATTGATCTTCCTCAGGCCCACCCATGGCGACAGTCGCTGTGGGAACATACAAAACCGCTCAGTACACGAAACAACTTTTTAAGAATAATATCCATCAGTGTCTGCTCCTCCATCATGCTGTGTAAAGAAAATAGAACAGTTCCTGCAGGTGCTCTTGACAACCAAAAATGCCATTAAAGTTTTACAAAAAAATAATTTCACAGATATGATTACTTTTTTGCCTTCAGGTTTCAACTTTTAATGTAATGGAAAAGCAATGTTGAGTGGAATGTCAGAGGTCTGCTTGGAACAAATAGCAACGTTTTAGCGCAACACACCGACAGCAAATGGTATTCTTGTGAATACAGGAAGCATGACCAAACGGAAATCATCAGTCAACGCCATAATTTTCTCACGCGTTGGAGACGGACGAGCAGTGGTGAGAGATGAGATGAGTTACCGTTTGCCCAAAAGCACATTCAAAATTTCCATTTAACATCAAGAGCTCTAAATTATAATGTTGGCACTTTCATTAATAGTTTCTATACAAACAAGTTCTAAGATTCCTTTTTTCCCCCCCACATACTTATTACACCGTTATTGCAGGAAAAAACTCAAGTCTGTACCCAACCAAACGAGTACATGCGTGTATACATAATGCAATTATTGGTAAATGCAGATATAAATATATATGAGTCTTAATCATATGCAGAACTTCATTTACATTTATATACATGGACTGTATGGTATTGATATCTTGCGCTAAAGTACACACATTTTCTATATTACTTACAAGCTCTTTATAATACTCTGCATAGTAACAACATATATTTATACTATCACTGTGTATAAAATACATTCTGCATTTCTAAAGTGCTGCTGCAGTTATCAGCTAATTCTAGACCTGTATTTAATACTACGACAGATGTGATGCTGTACATATTACCATTAAAGGTACATTATATGATTACATTGGTATATACTGTATATCGTAGGTATAAATTATAAGTGTATGTAGCAACAGTACAATTACATATTGATATTATGGTAGTTATTGTGTACAATAATATATTATGACATACAAAAAAAATCTATGCACTTATCTACCTAAAAAAATTATGTTTTTTATATTCTTGGTCAAATCATGTAATTAGTAACGGTGTGTATGTTATTTATCTGATTGTAAATGCATGTCATTTTTAAACAGTTTTTTTATATTAGGTGGAAGCTTTCAAATAAGCCCTTGTGGGTTTTCTGCCACTTCCTGGACATATTGAATGTATCTTTTTTGCTGCTCATCTTCTTTTTTTATAATTTGTTTTTTGTTTATTTGGTGGTGTTCTTTGAAATATGTGCCAAATAAAAAAAATGAATACAAAAAAAACTCACTTACACACACCCCCTTTTACCAATTCTTCTATCCATCCAAATTTAAAAAAATAAAATACATGTATAAACATTTACATAAACCATATACATAATTATTCTGTTTCTAATGGAAGCCAAAGGGAATCTATGCTACAGTGAGTGCAAGAAATGCCAAAATGTCACATTTAAAAAAAAAAAAATACTATGGCTTGTTCCATGAGAACTTTCATAATAAATTTGGTCAGTCGTCATTTGCATTTCAAGCTGCCCATTACTGGGATGTATTACCTGTAAATATCATTATAATTCATTAAAAACCCAGTTAAGAAAATGGCTTTTGAGTAATCAGATCTGCAATCATCAGCCCTGATAGTCAGGAGTTATATTACATTTTATTTTATATTTAAAATATGTATCGAAGAATTTAATGAAACTGACATACATTTTTAGAAAGGTGAATTATAAAGTTCTATGAATGCAGAACACTTTAATTCCGAATGATTTAATTCGGAATAACTACTTCCGAATTAAAAAACATCATGCGACCGTGGCCACTGATCTGCACCTTGTCTTGTTCCTGGAATTTCTTCAGCTCCTCCAGCACAAAGTCCACTTGTTTGGAGGTGGTCAGTGAGGCGATGTTGCCGTTGAGGTTTTTGCAATAGTGCTGGGCGTTGTCGTAGCTCTCCCGACTGGAGTTTATTCTTAAGCAGGCCTCGCCCACTTGGGTCCAACCCTCGCTGCACTGTTGGGCTGGAAGTCAGAGGTGGAGAGCATTGATTTATGTGATGTTACCGAAATCATTACTCAGACCTTTTACAGCTAAGAACAGTTTGAAGTTAATATTTGAAATCATTAACTGAGAGTGTTTGTTAAATGCTGCTCAGCAGGGAGTGCCAAACTCCAGGGGGAAAAAAATCTAAACAAGCAGGATCGGTGAGGGAGGTGGGTTTCGTCTGCTTCTTTCTGTGTGCAGAAAACACATTTATATTGCTCGGAAGTAATTTGCACCCATTTACGTCAAAAGCATTTTTTTTTTTTGTGTGTGTCATCAGAAGATTACTTTCACACACCAGAAACCAACACACACACTATCTGTTGCTCCCTTTGCACTCTCCTCAGGCGACAAGGCTTCACAAACTGAACGTCGTGAATAATCTGACAGTGGTATTTCTACAGATTCAGTCAGCGACAGCATCAATGGTGAGGCGGGCAGGGAGGTAGTGGGTGAGATGTAAACTAAATACGCTGCCACACCTGATAAACAACATCAGGGTGACATCTTGAAAATACAGCTCGGTACACGGTGGGGAGTGCGTCTGGATTGCACAAACTGCTGCTGATAAAAAAAAAAGAAAAAAAAAAAAACTAGAATCAGTCCCAACAAGCTATTTTTATGTGTTTGCCAGTTTGTGATTACTGCTGATGAAAACTGGTGACAATTTTCTGTTAATTTGATGCAATTTTGGGGGGGGAAGAAATCGAAGAGATTGACAACACTGCCAGTCAGTGAAGATAGAAGTTAATCAAAACATATTTCAGCTGATTATGTTTCATGGATATTCATGGTTCTTCTGAAAACTTGGAAGGATAATTAACATTTACGCTGAAACAAAAAGACATGCAGTATTCTTCTCTTCTTTTGTTGGATTCAGTTGGCTGCTCAGCTAGGAGACAAAGGGCTTAAATCTACTCAGGTCAGATTATTTATGAGTGGATGTAGAACGTGTCTGGGATAAAAAGAAAAAAAATGCAAACCTCCAAGGAAGACATTTCTATTCCCATTAATAAGGATACAGTGAGTCCAAATGTATAGGCACCCCCATGAAATGCTTGAGGAACCAACCACACATACAGTAACAGTCAAATTCCATAAATATGAGGAAACAAAGATAAGAGATAGATCCATTGATCTTGATCCTCTCCAAAATCTAATGGAATCTTTCAATGCGTAAAGGTCTATCTTTGGTTAACATTTTGTCAAAATCAGTCAAGAGCTTTTGACGTAATTAAGCTAACGGACGAACAAATAAATAAATAAACGTTAGAATTGTGTGATGTTTGAAGTTTGACCAGTTTGATCTCAAGTGGGCCGCAGATTTTAGGTGGGAAAAAGGAACAATTTTAACAATATTGTGCCCTAGTTATCAATATCGGACTAAATTCACTGCAGTTGATTTTGTTACCAAATTTTGTGTAATTTAGTATTTGTTTATTTTTGACCAGCTGTTCGCGACTCACCCAGTACAGGTCTGCGACCCACTTTTGGATCCCGACCCACCAGTTGAGAATCACTGTTCTAAAGGGCCAAATTTGGCCCCCGGGCCTCGAGTTTAACACGTAATATTCACATGCACTAGCAACAGCCCAGCAGTGTTTGTGTGTAAAAGCTGTAAACTAATAAACAACACTGATCTTTTTCTGTATTATCAGGATGTATGTGGCCAGTAGTCCACACAACACATGGGTCAATTTCAAGTATCTCACAGAACTGGCTTGTTTGTGAGAGGAAGCTGGAGTAATGCTGTAATGTGCAACCCCCCAAACTTGTCCTTGAACACCTTAGTGCAGACGCACAGACTGAGCCTCTACTGCTGCCAAATAATCCTTCCCTAACTTCAGCTTTCTCGAGATGTTTTATGTGCAAATGCATCAATAATGAAGGGTAACCACCACTTGAATTCACAATTTGGCTAATAGAGTGATTCACCTTCTTTACTAGAAATGCTTGTTTTTGTGCACACCAAGGTCACATTGATGTGCTGAGAAACTTTCTGGCATCGCAAACTGGAAACTTGCCAGGTTTGTGACGTTGTTATTTTTGATAACATTATTGAAACCGAGTGCTTTCATTATGAAGTCTCAGCATTTTACACTTTTAAAGCATAATGACACAAATGAGGATGTTTTTTAAGGGTTGTTTCTTTTATATTTTAATCCTAGTAGATACCAGAATACAGGAGTTTACTAACATGCATTTGTGAGGCTGTTTTTCCAGCTTACCAGGCATTGCATGGCACTGCGAGTGATTCTGGTCCCACTGACAGTTGAGATTGAGCGAGCAGCTCTTGCAGTTGGTGAGCTTGCTGCACACCTGCTCATTCCGCACCGGACAGTTGGTGAAGTTTTTGACGTTCTGCAGCAGCACAGAAAGCAGCGATGAGGAGAGATGCTCAGAAATGTCATTAAATGCAAACAAAGTGTGGCGCGATGTGACGTAGCCTGAGTAAACAAACACAACAGTGGTTGCAATTATTCCCTTCACAGCACCAGTTCAAAAAATCTTAGAAGACAGAGTGAACTTGAGTGTAGGTGGGAGATGTTTGGAGACTACAAGTGTGTCGCTGCCCCCTGCTGGTATACTCACAGATGTGCAGTTGCTAAAGGCAGAGATGCACTTTTTGTCATCACACCACTGGCACCCATTGGTGTTTGCTGTGCAGCTGGCACAATCAGAGAACCTGTAGCACCACTCATCCATTGTCACTACAAAACGACACAAGAAGGGGAGGAAAAAAAAAAACCCAGCTGTAGTCCAATTATATAATTTTTCAGCAAACCCCATTTGGTAAACAGTAAGAAACAGTAATTCTGACAAAATGCTAATGCTAATGTGCAAAAACGACAAGGATTTTACTTTACTTTTTCCCCCTCACCTGCTTTAAGAGGACAGAACGGAGCAGGACTGAGGCTGCCATTAGTCATGCTGGGCTCCCAGGGGACACACCGGCCTTTGCTCCAGACGCAGCGAACCCCCGGCCCCGCCCTCACACACGCCTCCTGTGCCAAGAAGGCCTGGCAACTGGGCGGCCGGTAAACAAGCACGTCATTGAGCAGCACGCTGGAGAAGCCCCCGAATACATACATGGACCTGATGTAAAACAGGAGACAATGACAATGTTGCATATTAACTTAAAAAAATAACCACCTTGTGCTATTTGTTGAATATGCTGTATTTTAACTCACCCATTGCTGACCACAGCAGAGTGACCGAAGCGGTTGACATCCCTGTGCAGATCAGGCTTTGGCAGGAGTTTCCACTCATCACAAGCTGAGAAAAACAGGAAAAATAGTCAATAAGAGGGATTGCAAGACCATGCTCGAGGTAAAGAGTTTACTCAACAGGTGACGAGAGGAGAAATCGTGAATTGGCAGCATTATTTTACAAGTGGTTGCAGTAATCAAGAGCCTACCAAAGCCAAGAGACAGCAAGATAGTCAGTGATTTAGATTTTAAAAAGAAAGAGATTTTATAGCACATAAATAATTTGTCAGTTATTTTATTTATTATTTCCAATACATTTTTTGCAGTTTTTAATTTTTTTAAAGAGTCACTCTCAGAAGATATTTTGTTACAGACTAATAATGAGGTGTTATTCCATTTATCAGAGTATATATATATATATATATATATATATATATATATATACAGTATATGTATTACTAATAATAATGAGGCAGTTAATGGACATTTTCTTATAACCACATACATTGTATCATGTATAAATGCAATATATACATGATATACTGGTTCTGCTGGAGATTTCTTCCTGTTAAAAGGGAGTTGTTTCATCCCACTGTCGCTAAATGCTTGTTCATGTGGATCTTGTTGGGTTTTTTCTTTCTTATTATGAATTCTATATTATTGATTAGCGCATTGAAAAAAAAAAAAAAAAAAAATGTAAAAAAAGTGAATGTAACATGTCGGAAACAAACTGAATAAATAAATAAATAAAATAAATGAATTGAATATGCTTAGCTTAGATCTTCTTTCATTTTTCTTTAAACACAGACAGACATTGCAAATACACAGATTAGCTCCCACTCTAGGTAAGATGAAACCCATATTTCCAGAAACAAGTCATTTTTCCTTTCCATTTTATCATCAAATAATGTTTTTCTGTATAAAAATAGGCACACAAGAAGAAATACATAATATAACAATAATGGTGAGAAAATGCCGTCTTTATCCCCAGACTGTTCTCATTTACATTTTATTTTCTCTTTCTTCCTTTTCTCTCACACATTATATGAAAAACAGCAATATAACTTTTTAGATCCAGAGAGAATGAGCAGGAAACTACAGAAACAAAAAGCAAAAAAAAATATGTTTATTTAATGGGTTAATTACATATTTAATAATTAATCCACTTTAAGATACTCCAAATATTGCTTTAGTAATTTATTATTAAAGCAATCTTTTTTTGATTTCTCTCATGTTAAACCTTCAACTTAGATCTTCAGCTGCTCGGCCATTCTTTAACCAATTTCAACCATTCAACTTTCAACATGTTCAGCTGTAAACTGGACTTCTAACTAGTTTCACTCTTTATACTGGCTTTTTGACACATACTACTGTGTAAACTGGTTTTACTGGTTTTTCCTTTCACACTGGGTTTTTAACACATACTACTGTGTAAACTGGACTTCTAACTGGTTTTACTGGTTAATGCTAGGTTACTGCCACATTAATACTATTGCTAGGTTAATGCTCTAATGCTAGGCTAATGCTAATGCTAACACTAAGCTAATGCTAGGCTAATGTTAATGCTAACACTAGGCTAATGCTAACACTAGGCTAATGCTAACACTAGGCTAATGCCAAGCTAATGTTAATGCTAGGCTAATGCTAGGCTAATGCTACTGCTAGGGTAATTAAAGATTAAAAATTAAATTAAACTGGGCTTTAAGCCTTTATTCGTCATGTATATATGTTGTTACACATCTATATTGAAATTTGTCCTCTGCAATTTAACCCATCCCTGGGGAGCAGTCGGCAGCCATTTTGCGGCGCCTGGGGAGCTGTTCGGGGTTAAGGGACTTGCTCAACATCCCACAGTAATGGCCCAGGTGAGGCTTGAACCGGGAATACTAAGCTAATGCTAACACAAGGCTAATGCTTCAGTGTTCTGCAAACGCCCCGAGCCCCTAGAAATTGTCTAGTTTATATAGTTCTAGTGCAAAGGAAATGTTTTTCCATTCTATCAATTTTGTTTATGTCTATCCAGTTATTCAGTGTTGGTATCATCTGTACCATCCACTTTTGAGTCAAAGCTTTTTTTAAACTTTTTGTAAACAGAATTTTCCTAAACTATTACTTAATTCTTTTTATTTCTGATGATATAGGCCCAAGTACATAGGTTTAAAATCACAAGAGGTTAAAAACTCCCTAAAAGTGTCGAGTTGATATTTTGTCAACAAGCATGAGGTGCAATACCTGAGACAAAGACCTAAAAACAGACATTTACCATCCAAATGCAACTAAAATTTCAGCTTTGTGATGTGATTCTGAAGACAAAATGTGATTAAAATGTGATGAATGAGAAGTATTCAGCTGCTGTATGAGTCTCACCAATGTCATAGGAAAGGAAGTCCGCGGAGAAACATTTGGCGCCGTTGCTGAGTGACGTGTCATTGTGCGTGTTGCCACCAAACACGAGCAGGCTGCCGCTGAGCAGAACCACTGAGTGCAGGTAGCGCGGATAGCCGCTCTCTCTCAGAATAAACCTGGAATACACAACCGTGTTGAAGGCAATAGAAGCATGGCAGGTAACAGGCAGAGTCAAACACAGTCATGGATGCATGAGAAGTGAGGAACATAGAGCTAAACTACTCTTTACCATGTGCGAGTGTTGACGTCGTAGCGGTAAAGGTCGTCCACAAGGCCGTATTTGTTAGCAGGAAGTGCTTTGTAGCCACCATGAACATAGATGCATCCGCTGGGGCTGTCGTATGTGCTGCTGTGGCCGTAACCTCCCTGAGGAATGGCTCCTTTGGTGTCGGGCACCAACCACGTGTTGGATCCTGAAGAGAGAGAGAACAAAGGAATGCATGAATAGACATTTATTTTACACTTTAGGATGAAAAAAACACAATATACCTCTGCTTAAAATGTTTTTACAGGTCTCTGGGCTCATCTTGGTTTGATTTAAACAACAACAAAAAAAACTAAACAGGATGTCCTTTAACAAATGGGAATAACATGAAAATCACATAAAGTCTCGGTTCCCAAAGTGGGGTATGGGTACCCCCAGGGGTATGCAAATAGTCATAAGGGGTACATGAATAAAAATGGGAAAATATGAAAGACAACCCTTTCATACTTCATTACATTACAGGTGTTGTGATTTGTATTTCACAGTTTCCTGGTGATGAATATGTTGTATTACTGCTATATGTTTAATCAGCAAATGTTTGGTAGATTTCTTTTTCTAAAAAAAGAGTTCGGTTTCTTAATGAAAATGCCAACAGGCAAATAGATCGATAATTCTGAACAAAGATGTTTTCTTGTGTGCTTACAGATTACCATTAATTTTTATTGTATATTATTCTTCAACATGATTGGTCAAATTCAGTGACAAATTTCACTGTAGGGCTACATTGCATATGACATTACATTATTATGTTTTTTAAGTGTGCAGGAGTAGGGGTACATGGGTTCAGGTTAAATGTCTGAAGGGGTACGGGACTGTGAAAAGCACGTGTCAAACTCAAGGCACGGGGGCCAAATCCAGCCCTGTAGACCATCCAATTCGGCCCGCAGGAGAAAGTAAAAATGACAGACAAAATATGAATTAATGTGTAAATTACCAAATAATCCAGTTGTAGTTATCTCATATTGATGAAACTCAACAATATTTTTAGGGGCTTGCATTTTTTCCTTTGTTTATATCACATGAATGCAGTCATTTTTAATTGCAAATTGTGGAAAGAACTCTTAATACTTCCACACATCTTGCAATTTCTCACAAACAATTCCACAAAATTCCTCTCAATTACACAAAAAATTGGCAACAAAATTAATAATTTTTGAAGTGAATTGAACTGATATTGGAAACTACGGCACAATGGATGTGAAAATTGTTCTTTTTTTCTCACCACCTATAATCTGTGGCCCACTCGAGATCAAACTGGTCTGTATTTGGCCCATGAACTAAAACAAGTTTGACACCCTGGACATAAAATGACAGTTTTCAAGAGTAAAAAGAGAAATTTATGAAAATCTAAAACAATATTTTATTACTTGAAATATGACACTTTTAGGAATGTATTTCATTTATAATAAAATGTATCATTTGTCAAAGGATTTGTTAAAAAGGATGAAAGTGGAGTTACCAAGTGTTCCTTGTAAACTCTGACTTAAATTAAAAAAGGAAGTTAAAAGAAGAAACAAAAGCAGTAAAAACCAACAGTTCTTTTTTTTATCCTTCAGGCTGAACTCACTCAGGTTGTACTCCTGCACATTGCTTATGTAGCTGTAGATTGGGGAGTAGCCAAATATGACCAGCATGACGACCTCGCCGCTCTCCAGCAGAACGCAGTGGGCCGAGTGTCCCTCCACGGCGTAGATCTGAGTTTGAGCTGGTGTGGCAATCACTGGGTTTCTTCTCTGCCACGTTCGACTGGGCACGTTGAACACCCACAGCTCGTCTGTCACATTTCCCCAGCTGGCTTCCAGTTTTCCACCAAACATATAAATATCATCCTGAAGGAGAAGGAGAGCTACAATGACGCATGCTGCAGTCAAATTAGAGAACAGGCTTTAAATCTAAGTCTGCCTACATGTTGCTATTTCACGTCATGATTTCTTTTCTAAAAATGAATATTTACTGATGTGTGTGGTTTGGTGACAGCTTTGCCCTTTTTTTATTTGGTTGCTGGTCATTTTTTCGTGTTTTTTTCTCCAAGGACTCGGGCATGTGCATTTGTTTACCTGGTAGGCAGCCAGAGAGTGGCCGTATCGTGGCACGGGACCACTATTGATGGGCACTGTGCTCCACACGCCGCTGTCCAGGTTGTAGCTGTCGAGCAAAGCAAGAACACAGCTTCAAACATTCACCCAAAAAACATCAAATAAAATTAATTAATCATATCCCTCAGCCTCCAACCGGTTCACGCAGTGCACATTAAGCACGTGCCCTTGAGATTTTAAACAAATTGATGTTTACTGGGCTGCTGATTTATTAAAGGGGCACAAAAGGTAGAAGCTGTCTTCATGCCAAGGGTGCCACTTTAATTTAACAGCTGCGCAAAAAAAAAAAACGCTGAAGCCCAGATGCACACAGCGGCGTGCGTACAAACAAACCACCTGGTCACTTCATTACACATCAGTAATTCATCAAAATAAATTCGGCCGGAGCCTCGGCAAACATAACAAGTGTTGGTGACTAAACACAAAACAGATGGGGAGCCTATTCGACCAATAAAGATGAAAAACAGCAGTTTGAAAATGAAAATCCAAGAAAGGACGAGACGTGACTCAGCATGTGTTTGATAGCCAAGTATCATAATTATAAAAATACACCTCAACACTGAGAGAACAACTCCCACACCTGCTCCTGTGGCTTCTGACTTTTTCTGGAATTTTCTCTTACAAAAAAAATCCAACAGGATTTTTTTCTACAAGTAGGCACTGACTTACAAAACACAGATTTTAAAACAACACTTTAAGGTTGATTAAAACGTAAAATAAACACAGAGTTGCTTTAAATTGACTGAATGTTACAAAACAATAATGTTCATATAACTAATTTTTAAAAAAGGCTGGTGGAGACAAGCGATATCTGTAGCCAAAGCAGCCTTGGATACTTGGATAGTTATTATACCAACACTGTATACCAACACAATGACTTACTTTCACTTCCCTGACATGGAATTCCCCAATATTTACATAATATCACATTTCATGACAAAAATGCAATGTTAAATCAAAGAACACATTTCCAGTGGAACACTATCAGTATTTGCTAATCATGTCACCACCTAAACACCAAAAGGAGAATAATATCAAACAATTTAAAGACAGTTTAACTATTTTTTTATCCTGGTCATCAATTATACATATATATATAAAAAAAAGTTCAACCAAAAAGCATGAAATGTATTGATAAAAGTTGCGATTTTTCTTTATTAAATCGCTTAATTAACTATAAGTCAGTTCTACAACAAAATACTTATCTATGCCACCATGATGTGAACTGTAACTAACCGAAAAGCAACGCTGCCATCACTGGGTTTTCAAAAAGTAACTACTGTACTTGGCATACAAGGGGAATTTTTACAACACAATCTGTTAATGAAAGAACATGAAGCTTTGCATGAACCTCTGAGGTAAAAACTTTAGTAATGGAAATGAGGCACCACAAAGCTAAAACAATTCAACAATTAAAGCAGATCACAAAGATAACAAGCTTACACAGCTTTCTTTGGATAATTGAGAGATAAAATCAGGCAGGACAAAAAAAAAAATCTTCTCAAAAGAACAATAGTGAAGATTTGTGGAATATGAAATTGATGGTGAATCAGGAGCAGAACAAAATGTAAACTGGTAGCTAAAATAAATAAAAATGAGCATTTTAGTCAAAGTAACTTACTTAAGAATCATCTGAAATGAGGTGTAGTTAAAAGTGTATCCTCCCACGACCCACATGACCTTTTCCTGGACCACGGCCTTATGCGACGCTCTGGCAAATGATGTGCCAAAAGGCTTGACGCTCGGTAGGACCCAGAAGGACTCGGTTGAAGGTACAGTCAGAGAACAGTCCGGACCTGCAATAAAAAATAAGAATTAAGAATAGTGCCTCGTTTAAATAAAACAAAAAAAAACAGGAAGACAATCATTTTCGAACTCCATCAAGGTATCAATACCCTGAAGCCACACACAAAATTTGGTTATCCTATCTTAAACTGTTTCTGAGAAAAGCTGTCCCCTTTGAAGACATCTCGAACAGAGTCCAAAAAACGAAACAAGGACAATAACTCCGGAAAAAATAATTGCACACTTCTAATTTTCGAACTCCATCAAGGTATTTATACCCTAAAGCCAAGTACCAAATTTTTTTTCGTATCTTAAAGGATTTCTGAGAAAAGCTGTTCCCTTTGAAGATACCTCAAACAGAGTAAAAAAAACGGAACAAGGGCAATAACTCTGGAAAAATAATTACGCGCTTCTCATTTTCGAACGCCATCAAGGTATTGATATCTTAAACAGTTTCTGATAAAAGCTTACCCCTTAAACTTGGACAGACGAACGGATGGAGCTCAACCCTATATCCCCCTTCACACTTTGTGGCAGGGGATAATAATACTAACTACAGTTTTTCTCAGCTTTAAAAAAAAATAGCATTTCAACGACATTTTAAATCTGAAATGAGCTTCTCGAAGCAGGCCAAGCTCTGCTGGAATATGAATAGATGTGAACAGGTTAAACTGTGAGGATGGAGGCCATGTTGGAGGAGCACGAGCCTCCACTAATGACCCTGTCAAGTTCCTTCATGTACAAGCCTTTGGGGCTTTCCAGCCTGGAGGTGGAAAACATCGTCTTGCTCATAGCATGTCACGTTCAGCATTACAGGACGACGCAACAGGGTACAGCTGTTCACGCTCAGCTGCAGCTACAATTGCTCATTACAGATACTGCAGCTGCGTCATCGGCAAAGAAAGTATAGCAGTACAGTGTATAAGCATATAAGTATGCCTGATGGTTTGAAGGTCCTGGGTACATTCCCTGCTCTCTTTTTTTGGTTAAATGTATATACTGTATAAAGTCTGTTTAATTCCACTGTCTAACACAATAACTGTTACCACACTGACCACCCCAACCCAATTCCTTTGATTGTCATTTGCCCGTTATGTTTTTATTTTAATTTATGTCTGACATACAATTGTACATTTTGCAGTATTATCTTAATATTTCTTTTTGTTTCGACTGTCTATAACAGTAAGAATTATGCTGTAAAAATGACCTATACACATCCATCGTTGTAATTTATTCTATAAATCATGCTTTTACATATCATTTTACAGGCCATATTAAACACTATGTGGCCATCTTTGAGCCACAGACTGTATGTACTGTACATGTGACTTGACAGTAAAAAAAAAAAACTGCAAAGATTTGATTAATCTGTCCATATATCAGTCTCTTTTTCTGGCTTCACTGGAATAATTAAAAAGATAATGAAAATACTTCAATTCTAATGGGTTTCAATGGGCCAGCTAATTGACTTTTAGCACCACAGGTCCATGAGGCCACAAATTATCCACACAAATGAATAATTCAGGGCTGTAAGGTTGAATACTAAAAAAAAATTTCCACCCAACCACCTGGATATTTGTTTCATATTCTAATTGTGTTCCCAGTTTGAAGAAGCTGAAAGTCTCAGATCAGTCTCTGCTGACTCCCACCTTGCCAGCTGTCGTTGCAGACGCACAGCTTCTCTCCGGTGAGGTCGCAGTAACCGTGGTCGGGGCTGCCGCAGTTGTTCCTGCAGTATGGGATGTCGCAGGCCTCTCCTTTCCAGTACTTGTCACATTCACAGTACACCCTGCTGGCTGCCGAGTTCCCTGGGGTACATTTCCCATGGCCGGAGCAGTTATTGGGACACGAGTTGATCCTGGACACAAGTGTTGATCAACAAGAGGTTTGACACACATAGAAGGCTTCGTCAGTGCTGCAAAGTAAGATATTGGACTTTTGACGAGATAAAATAGACACAAAATAATTGCCAACAGTTGGTATGTCCTATATTCAGTACTCACGAGTAAAATATTTCAAATCCCGTCAGGTTATAGGCAGCGTCGCTGAAAAAGTGTAATAGTGCATAGCCAGAAGTCGTCTCCACCTCAGGGACCGTCTCATTACCTCGAACTTCTGGCACGATAAGGCCGCTGTGGGAAAAATGCAGAATTAAAACAAAATATCAACAACACTGAGAATGTGAAGAAAAACTTATAAACAAGAGAAAAAAAATGCAAAAGAACAAAAAAATGATTCATGCTTGATGAATTTCTCACCTGAAAACAGCAACCAGAGGAGCATAGATGGAGTCTCCATCGTATACGTACATGTGGTCCCAACTGCACTCTGTGGCAAAGTGGTTGAACCTTAACCGAAGAACTGCATTTGGACTGTAAAGGGAAGAGGAAAAGAGACGGATGAACCGAAGGGGGAAAAAAAATAATTCCTAATGGAAATGTTGCCTAAATGTGAATTAGCATGCTATTAGGTTGCACTAATAGATTCAGTTTAAGTCTGATTACAATCTTTATTTCCAAATAATTCTCAGGATTCACTTTGTTTTTACAAATTAAAGCATTGATCCTCATTCTCACTGAGGTCATTGCCTAAGATCGTGAAGCAACAGTGATGCACATACAGAGTATCTTTATCTTTACACCATTAAACACATTAGGCCCTTAAAAGGGATGCTGGCAGTGTCGGCCTGTTTATATAAAATACTTACATATGGCTATTTGCTACTAGAATTGCAAAGAGGTGCAAAATGTCTGGTCAATTTCCACCAAAACTTAAACTGAGGAATTTTGGGAATGTTCAAAAATATTACTTTTTCACTGCAAATATTTTTTGGTATCAACTGGAAATCGGGAGTAATTTTAAACTACAGTATCATATCCAAACATAAGTATTAGCATCTATGCAATACTGATGCTGATATTTTAAATAATGCTAAAACTATACTACTTACAGTACATTTCCCTATGGCAAGCCCTTTTAACATTTAATAAGATATCTGAAATTCAATTGCAGATATCTGCAATTCAATTGTTACATGTAAAAATGTAATTGCAGATATCTGCAATTCAATTTTGACATGTGGCAATTCTAATTCATGATATCTACAACTCAATTGTTACATGTAACAATTGTATTACAGATATCTGCAATTGAATTACAACATGTCGAAATTGAATTCTTGATATCTGCAATTACATTTTTACATGTAACAATTGAATTGCAGATATCTGCAATTCAATTTGAATGGAAGTCAATGGCACATTGTTACATGTAAAAATGTAATTGCAGATATCTGTAATTCAGTTTCTACATGTCGAAATGACATTTTGACATGTTGAAATATATTTGTTACGTGTGAAAATGGCTTTACAGATATCTTGAATTAACATTTCAACATGTCAAAATTACATTTGAACATGTTCAAATGTAATTTCCACTAGTGAAAACTAAATTGCTACATGTCCGCCAGACTTATTAAATGTTAAAAGGGCTTGCCATACATTTCCATCCATCCATCCACTTTCTGACCAGCTTGTTCCTGTTTTTCAGGGCCGCTCAATTCCCCATTTTTTTTTCCAGTTAATTTCCATGGAACATTTCCAACTTTTGAAAATTCCCCAAGTTTTGCAACCTTAGTTAAAAGGTTGTGTGTTTTTTTTTATTGTATTATTTTGCATGGATGCTAATATTTATGTTTGGATATGATACTGTAGTTTAAAATTACATCCACTTTCTAGTTAATTCCAATAAATAATTCACATGAAAAGTTTAGAATTTTGAATATTCCCAAAATTCTAGAGCTTAGGTTCCTGTGGAAATGTTCTGCATGCTCAGTTAAACATTCATCTGTACTTACTAGCCCTCAATGAGCCAGGTGCACTTTGTTTTATACTTGTAGTTGATTGGGCCATCGGTGAGGTATCCTGAGGGTTCAGTCAGTCTGGAACAACAACAACAACAAAAAAAAAATGGGTACATCATGCAATAACACTACTTCAGGTGATCAATGTAAACAATCTCAGGACTATTTACTGCAGCGTTGATCAATAATAAATGGTAATAACCATTGATTTCTATCTGATCCTCAGCCTTTTTTGATAGCACTCAAGAGTGATGAAGCACAATGCTGTCTGCTCACGATAAACATCAACAAAAGCATTTCAACTCAAACCGCAGGGCGAGATAAAAAAAGAGCATCTCACGCCACAACTCCGAAGGCAGCGGAGTGAAAACCGCAAATGAAGCAGAAAATTGTACATTGTTTTGTTATCTGAAACGTTATCAAACACAGACATCAAATCAAATTTTTAGAAAAAAAAAAAAAAACCAAACTTCACATCCAACGGCAGAGAGAGTTATGAGCACATGCTGTGACTTGTTGCTCTGTTTAAACGATGCTGCTCTGATAAGAATGAATGTAAAACACAATCTAATCTATATTAGATCATTTCAAACTCCCTTTCTGTGCATAATTTGCAGGTTCTCCCTGATTATAATGTGGTTTCTTCCCACACTCCAAAATAAAACTAAAAACAAACATGTTTGTAAGGTTTTTTGGTGTTTATATATTAGCTGGAGAAGTGAATCAGTTTTGTGTCTTAATGTATGTGTAAGACTGTGGTTGTCTTTCTTCATGTGTTGTAAACTAACATCCTTTCCCAGGTGTATCCCAACCTGTAGTAACTAAACAAATTAATTATCATGGTTTCTGTAGCTAAAACAGATTTATTAAAACAGTCTACAGTAAAATATTAAGAAAATATGATATAAAGAAGCAACAAATCCTTGTTTTTTTCCCCCTTTTTTCTATATGTTCTCCATTTGTTCCATTTGTAACATTGTCTGTTTACTTCCTCAGTGATGGCCACAATAATAAACTGGACTAGAGCATCATTTGGTGCATTAAATTCCTAGATAGGCCCTAAATAGTGTCTTTAAAATGCAAATATGGCAACTACTTCTTATTTTAAGCTCTTGGCAACAAACATTTTCCCAATTTAATTTTCTTTATTTTTGCTGTATTTTTTATTACTATTAGTTTATTAATTATGGAGCGTGCGTGGCTCAGTAGTAGAGTGGGTCGTTCAATAACAGTGGTATGTACATGTGTTCTCTCATTGTGTGTGCGCGTGCGGCTGCTGTTGTTGTTGCTGCTGCTGCTGCTGCTGTCACGGCGGGTGTTTCCTCCTTGTCCCGTTGACGCGCTGCCGTTCGGTCACACCCGGGATAAAGAACGAGGGTTACGGGGAAAAGCTTTCATCGATGAACGAGTGAGTGCCTTCGCTGCCTTGCGCTTTTGAAACTCACTAACTTAGTTATTCTCTGGCGCCGCCATCTTTGTTTTGGTCGGACGACGTATCGGCACGCACATTTTGCGTCGATGTCATCGATTACGTCGACCCTAGTCCTTGGGCAAGACACTTTACCCAGATTGGTGGTCAGAGGGGCCATAGGCACAAAATGGCAGCCACGCTTCTGTCAGTACACCCCAGGGATTATTATTCTAAAATATACTATTGAACATTGTACGTTAGTACAATACGTTTTTTACCCATTTTGTTGAAATTTTGTTGGGATGGAGGGGCTTAAAAACTGTATTCTTCAAAGGTGGGTACAACATTAAAAAATTTGAAATCTACTATTACTACGACCATGTAAGCCCATGATATAACCAGCATGTATTGAGTTCAGAGCTGTGACGACATCCAGGAGTGATGATGAATATTTGATGCTGCAGATCGAACTTGCCACTGAAACAGCATCAACGTTTAAAAGGAAGTCCCTCACAGTATCAAGATCTGTGGTAGCCCTATGTTGTGCTACCACACAACATAGGGCTCAGTAAAAAAAAATTGATTTAATCGATTGATCAAATTTGTAGATAAAAATTATTTTTATTTTGTAAATTCCAGTTTTTTTGTTTATTTCCCACCACGTTTTTTTTTTTTTTTTTTTTTTTTTTAACTCTTTCGCGTTCTGTCCTTGTGGGTTACCGTAGCTCGATGTGAGCCAGCCTCCTCTTTGTTTACATTCGTTTACCCTTTGAGTAGGCTATATGTGCACCACAGGCATGTTTCATTTTTTTATTGTAATATTATATGTTATAAAATATGTAAGTATGTAAATATGTATCTGATTTCTTAATCAGAAAATGTAAGCTACTATGAATTTGCTTAAACCTGGGTTAAAGCTTGAAATTGTTGAATGAGAGAGCCTCATTTACTTTTTATTTTGGGATTATTCTTTGCATTTTAACTTTTGAGGACAATCACAGCAATAAAGTTGCACTTTTGACAATATATCTGACGTCTGCGGTCATTTTTAAGTGCATTGAAAAAAAAAAAAAATCAAAACTCAAATTTTTCTTTGAAAAATCTGAGATTTTTTTTAGGCAAAAATCGCCCAGCCCTATGACAACGTGATTAATGACATGTTATTTTATGGTGTTGTACTTGTTTTTGGGCGTTGCTTTAGCAGCTTTTCTCTCAGCGATGAAGGGTTACTCTCTGTCAATGTCCACAGGATCAAACCAGTCCTAAAGCCCAGACGTAGCAGCAGCAGCAGCAGCATTGGTAATTACTGTTATCAAGGTGCTTCTGTGCCACTGTGTGAGCCTCAGGTGCACTGGAAGATGCTCTAGTCAAGATAAACATGGCTGTTACCAGTACTTGACTTTCAACATTTATTCTTCTATTCACCGTCAGTGACAGAAGTTCCTCGCACATCACCTTTAACTCACAGGCCTTTAGGCGTGTTGTCATGGTACCCAGGCTGAGCTGTTCAGACACATCATTTAGTTTTAGAGGTTGCAGCATTAACAGATACATCACCTGGGTTTGGAGGGTTTTTATGTTATAAAAAAGTAAAAAATAAAACAAATAGGTCAAGTGTTAAAACGTGAAAGTACAGACTGCAGGGTTTTTCTCTGACAAAAGGAAATTACATTTTATGGTTGAAGAGGATCTAAAATCCATGACAACACAGGAGGAGCTCTGTCAATTTGTCTTCATTTTCTGCTCCGTGCTCTCAAGTAAACGCTGCACCAAACAAGAGTCTTTTTCCATTACACTTATATTGTCTTTCCCTATGAGAGAGCAAAGGCTGAATAACAGCATAAATATCACAGTGCACCTTTAGACTGAAACCCTTCCATAAAAGCAGTTAAAAACTTCCCGTTACCTGGCTTTAAAATTATTACTTTGCTGTTTTTATTCATATCTCTTGATTGCCATTATGATGGGTAATAATCTTCAAGATAATATTAAAAAATACTATTTTTCCACTTCTAGATCTATAAACCAGGGAACAAAAATAGCAACATACATAAATATTACTGATGACAACATTATCAACAATAATTAGAAATTAACATTTTCATTACTTTTTTTAACTTAAACAAATAAATTGGGAATTGTTCTCATTGATGAATAGTAATTAATTAATGAGAAAATGACAACAAAACAGAAATAAAGTAGATAAATTAAAAAAAAATACACTGAAGCTCAACAGGTTTGCTATTAACTTTTACACAAAAACTAAAAGTAAAATATAAAGTATAGTATTATTTGATTTTTTTTAAATTATTATTATTGTTGATTATTGATATTGAATTTAGACTAACTCCTCACAGCACCTTTATTACGGTATAGTGTAATTGATATATCCAAATTAGGAGGACTCGCTTTGTTTTTAAATTACAATACAAAATTTTATCAATCAATCTTTGGAAATTTAAAAATCGAGTCATAATCATCAACAATAAAAAAAAATAGCAATATATTAATTATTGATATCATATTACAACATACATTTTAGAAAACTGTATTAAAACACCCAAATCCTGTTTTATGACAAATAAATACCAATATTCTCTTAATAATACTGTATTAATCCCACAAAAGGCAATAATCAGTTAAAATAAATATCGGAAATATATTTATTTTCTGAGATTACAAGGTCAATAGTAAATTAATTCCTTATGTGAGATTGGTCTAAAAAATAAAAATAAAAAGATACAAGGAGACATTTATTTAATAGTAATTATTAGGGGTGTCCCGATCCGATATTGATATCGGTCCGATATCAGCCAGAAAACAAATATCGAATTTAATCGGACTGCATCTAAAATCTCAGATATGATTTATATTTGTTTTTTGGCTTTATTTGTTTAATATCTTGTATTTTATTTTTTTATATATTTTATTCAATCATAGAATATTATTTTTCTAAAAGGTTAATTACATGTAATCCATTGGTTTATAATTAATGAGTCGTTTTTTTTTAAATAATCAAGCATTTTCTAACATTCCACACTACAAAATAGGTCAAAGATATGTATGATTCGTGTTGTTATGGTATTGGATTAATATCGGTATCGGCCAATTCTCAAGGCTGCAATATCGGTATTGTATCGGAAGTGGAAAAAGTTGTATAGCCACAGATTTGTTTGCTTTATTGTTGTAATCTGTGTTTTAAAATTTATATTTTATACTTATTTAAATTCTAAATAAATCTGAAATTATTTATCATGAAACAGGTTGATTTATTGCTTGTGTTCATTGAAAAATACATGACAAGATGCCCTTTGAAAAAATAATCGCATATTAAATTGCAATCGAAATTCGATTATTTTCCCAAATAGTTCAGCTCTAGTTTATGTCAGGGTCAAAGCAGATCCTAACCGAGTTCTGCTGAATCTGATCAGCATGTATATAAAGAAACAAGGTCCAGGATGGTAATCTGATGTTGTGCATAGGTGTAAACACAGAGGATTGGCGTTATTGGTGCATTGGTAAACTTACTTGAACCTGCCTTGGCAGTGCTGGCACTGATCTCCTACCCATCCTCGGTCACAGACGCACGATCCGTTGATACATTTTCCGGAGAGACAGTTTTTGTCACAGACTTTAGCCGGAGAGGCGTGAGTGAACATCACAAAGTAGAACAACACATAGAGCAGCAGGTATCTGCTGACACCCTGCAGATCGTGGAGGGTGGACACCCTGGGTCCAAATAAAAACAGCTTGGACTTGGATTTTTTCCCTCCTGGATCCATATTTATGTTGTACCTCCAGGTCCACCAAGCCGAGGGAAGGACCGGGGCCTTGGGGTCTACTCTGTCTCAGAAAAAAAGAAGAAGAAGAAGAAAAAAAAAAAGAAAAAAAAGCCTCAGCTACTCAGGAGGTTCCGATTATAACAACAAAGTTCTGCATATTTCTTTGCGTGCTGTGCATACTCCAGCTAAACTCAGCCTGGATGCAAAGCTTTGGACAACAAATGCCAATTTTAGCTCAGTGTTTGTGAACAACACTGTGTGGTTAGCCGCATGCATAGATGTGGACTGGGAGGAATTTCCTTCCCCCTACCTCTTGTTGGAATAGTCTACCTAGAAATCCAAGCATGGATTAAAAAAGCTCCAGGAGCAGACACTTGGAGGAGACCTTGGTTTTGGTGTGGTTAGCCCGTGGAGCTCACTCCCCTGGCCTCTGTTCTAGCGTTACTGCATTGATTCAACACTATTCTGCCGCTCCAGCAGCCATTTTAATGCGTAAACAATCCGTTCCTGATACACACGGAGCTCCGCGTCCATGAGTCGCTATAGTTGAGCCGGACCTGGTTCCAGGAGGAACAAAGAGCTGCTAAAGCCCGGAGCCGGAGAGCAGGCTGCCGCAGTGGATGTGGGACACTGGGGCAGTGAGCGAACACTTGGTTGTTGGTCCTAGTTTCCCCCCACACAGCGACACAACTATCCCCACATGTAGTTCACGCTGAACGAGCTCTTCGGTTTTTCAATATTTACATTGTTTTTTAAAGCGCAAAAAGTCTCCGTATGTTCTCTGAAAACATCACAGAAAGCGGCTGCGGTGGCTTTTGCTAGCGCAACGACAGTAGACAGCTCCTCAGGTTGGAGAAAACTAAACACTAGCTGCGCATGCGCCCTGGGTACAGGGCACTATTTAAAGGGACAGTGTCAAAAAAAATCCTGCAAAATAAAGATGCGGCATTTAAACTACAGTGCCCGTTAGAAGTATGTATTTATATAGTGGGGCTTAAGTAGAGTTGTTACTTATGGCCAAATGAGTATGTGTTTTAAGGTTGGATGTACAAAGAGGTGTACATATTCTGTAGTGTTATAAAGGGGTTTATTTGCGGGTGCAAAGTAAAATAGCGTGTGCGATTTTCCTGGTTTAATTATATGGGACATACGCATGATAAATGTGTTTGGGTTTTTTTTTTTAAATTCATTTTAATTTCTTTTCTTTGTTTGGTGTGTTTTTCTGTAATGTATGTATTTTGGAGTCATTATGTATATTTTTGTATCTTTTTGGTGTTGTTTTGTGCATTTGTGTTGTCATTTTTGTGTATTTAGTTTTGTGTATTTTGAGTCATTTTCATATTTTTGTTGTCGTTTGGTGTATTTTTCTGTAATGTATGTTTTTGGAGTCGTTTTTTTTTTTTTTGTATCTTTCTGTTGTGTTTTTCTGCATTTTTTGTATGATTATTGTTTTTTGTTGCAATTGTAGTGTGATTCTGGAGTCATTTTTGTGTATATTTGTATCTATTTTGGTGTAGTTTTGTGCATTTCCTTTTTCATTTCCTGTATTTGTTGAATAAATATTTAGTTTTTTGTATTTTGAGTCATTTTCATATTTTTGTTGTCGTTTGGTGTATTTTTCTGTCATATATGTTTATTTTCTATGTCTATTTTCTGTGTTTTGGAGCCTTTTTGTATATTTTCGTGCATTTCTGTTGTCGTTTTGTGTACTTTTTGTATAAATATTATTTAGTTTTTTGTTTTATTTTACTCATTTAGTATATTTTTGTTATGGATAACCACCGCGCACATACTTCGTCACAGCTTGTTCAAATACGTGTGTAGAGAAATACAACGGACCTGCGGAAACTATTTGAAACTTTCAAACTTCAAACATCCAAGGTGCATCACAAATCATTGAAGATCACATGTGTCACACTCAAGTCTGGCCCTTTAGAACGGTGTTTCTCAAATTGGGGTACGCAGTGGCACTACAGGACAGGAGGGTACTTGATAGAGTGGAAATTAACAAGTGAAAGCATAAAAAATATGAGGTTTATATTGTTTATGTATAGTTAAAAATGTTAATATTCATTACAATGATGATGGAAATTATCTTGATTTGAACATTCCACTTATTTACAAAATTAGATTATTAAGTTTTGACAGAATAGTGCACAAAACTTTACATCTAAATCTTTTTAGACTTAGTTTGGTTTCAATCTACTGAATTCCAAAAATATTTTTCTGGACTAGATCTGCATTAAAATTTTGCCACTGATATATAACATATTTGTGATTAATTTTAGGCTTTAAAATCTTTCTTTTCCTCAAGATTTCTTTGGGAATCATATTACATTTTGTTTCATAGATTAAATCATCCTGTATCTGTTTTAATTTAGTCTTAGTTGAGCTTTAACCAAGCAATACGTAATAAGTCTTTTAACAGAAAATGTAAATATATTGTTTTAGTTGACAAAATTAACAGAAGTGCAACGACTAGAAAACAGCCACTAAACAAATGCCATAACCAAATTGAAAATGAATATTGACAAATTGTACTAATAAAAAACAAACAATGATTAGGGTTTCAAGAGAAAAATTAAGTACCGTACATCTTGTGGAAGCAGCAGCTTCAAGTAGCCTATTCTTAATTTAAATCTAAAAGCACTCAGTGAGCTTAGCAGAGAAAGTCTTGAGTAATTCTTCAACCTAATCCATGTAAAAGGAGCAAAGTGGGGAAAAAAGTGCTTCAGAATTTGTATTTACATCGTTACATTGTTCATTTTAGACAATTTTGGATATTTTTACCTCCTGCTGTCAAACAGGACTGAGGCTGAATAACTAAAATACTGCCACAATTATACATCTAAGCTTTTTTACTCTCATTTGTATTCAGTTAACATCAAATAAAGATTTAAATAAATAATTTAAGCGCAAAAACAAAGTTCTTGCAGAGACAGAGAGCAAACATAACCTTCTTTGAGTGAAGTTGAATCAGCATATTAATTCACCAGGGCTAAAGTAAATAGTTACAGTTCAACCTTTATTTTTATTTAATTTTTTAAGAGGATTACAAAATTATTAAAAACAGTTAGAATTCTTTATTTACACCCACACACTTTCGAAAAAAAAGTTTAAATATTTACTTTATAAAAGTAAAATTTAGATTTTATTGTTTAGTTTTTTGTTTTTTTTTTGGAGGTTTTCAGAACAACTTGAGTAAATATCTGGATATTTCTGTAGGTTACCATTCAAGCCTACAGGTGGCAGTGTTGCACAGTGATATAAAGCCTTCACTGAGTCTCATTGTGGACAATGTTTCACTAGATCAGTATTTAGCTGCTTTCATCCCATGTTACTGTGTGAACTAGCACTGGTTGTACTGGGTCAATGGATAAAATGCTGACTTGTTGGACTGCCAGGTTATTCATCCAAAGAAAAAAAGTTCTGATACAATTTAAAATAGTTGCACAAGTATAATCAACATATTTATCAGATGACTTTCTGTCTAAAATTTAACTTTGGGAGGTTGAATCAGATTCTTGAGAAATCCAACTCATGCAACGGAATTAGATACTGATACTGAAGGAAAGAGTAAAAAATGTGGTCTTTTTAGTTTATGGAAACTCAATTTCCCACCATACCTTGCAATCAAGTCATTATAGAGAGCTTTTTTGGCAATAAAGTGATTCATCTTCAGTAATAGAAAATGTGACATATTTCTTTTTAACATTTTGTCTTAAACAACAGCACATACATTTTTCATCTGTGAAAAAAAACTGATATTTATGTCAACCGATATTACATTTTCTGGCAAATATTGGCAGATAATATCAGTCTGCTGATTATATCTCACATCTCTAATATCTGACTGAGAGGTTCAGGAGGTCTTGTATCCCGTCTGCCATAAGATTGTACAATGGGTCCTGCTAATGTGCATTTTTATTTCAATCTTTTATTTATTAATGTATTTATGAGTATGTGTGTGAAATGTATGGCACACTGAAATGTTGAATTTCCCCTTCTGTAGATGAATAAAGTACATATCTATTAGAGCTGAGCGATTTTGGAAAATAATTAAATTGCGATTTTTTTCCTCAGTATTGCGATTTACAATGCTATTATTTTTTCAAGAGCCTCTTGTCATGTATTTTTCAGTGAACACAAGCAATAAATCAATCTGTTTCGTAATAAACAATTCCAGATTTATTTAAACTTTAAATAAATATAAAATATACATTTGAAAGCACAGATTACAACAATAAAGCAAACAAATCTGTGGCTTTACCTCTTCAACATATCTGACTAACTTCACGTTTCACGAAACATGTAAACGTGTAAACTGCACTTCTTAATAACACTCTGAACCTGAACCTTTGTAATTAGAAAATCACATTTTATGATATCGTGATAATATCACAAATGCGATTAATTGTTCAGCCTTAATGTAAACACACCTGAGTCAATCGTTTGTCCCATGGATTTGTGATGGAACTTTTAAACTCTTGTTGGTTCAAAGGGAAAATGTCAACATAATTATTATTAAATAAATGTATTCTTGTATCTTTTTTTTTTTTTAATTTTATACCACTCTCACATAAGGAATTATTATACTATTATACTTGTAATCTTAGAAAATAAATATATTTCCACAATTTATGTTAACTGATTATTGCCTATTGTGAGATTAATACAGTATTATCTCAAAGAGAAAAAGGGATTGATATTTATTTGTCATAAAACAGGATTTTGGTGTTTTAATAAATGTTTCTAAAATATTTACATGTTGTGATATGATATCAATAATTAACATATAGCTTTTTTGTTGATGATTATGAATTGATTTTTAGATAGATATTTCAATTACACTATACAGTAATAAAGGTGCTGTGAGGAGTTTTTCTAAATTGGATATCAATAATCAACAATAATAAATACAAAGATATCCAACCAATAAACATTAATAATCCAAAATCGAATTTTGAATTCAAATTTAATTAGAATTTAAATGATTTGGGAAATTTGTTCTTTGTCATTAAAGTAATATTTTCAGGTCATTATTTATAAAGCTAATAAAACTTGGACACATGTGGACTGCACTTCGTAAACACTCTCTGAACTTAACAGGAGAGTACAAGACAGGACAAGAAGAAAATAAATAAATAAATAAATTTAAAAAAGAAAAAAAAATTGCAGCTTTTGCGTTTGGAAAATCACATTTTATATTGCGATAATATCGCAAATGCAATTAATCGTTCAGCCTTAATATCTATCTATCTATCTATCTATCTATCTATCTATCTATCTATCTATCTATCTATCTATCCATTTAATTTTTACATTTTCAGAAACAATGTTTCCAGGTCGAACTGTGTGATTAAATGTTATTCATTTTAAAAATTATATTGTGAATTATATTGTAAATGACATTCATTTTTTGCTGTTTTGTAATTTATGAAACCTGTTGAGACATTTTTTAACGTAAGTCAACCACACATTGTTGAATCTTACGAGCCTCTGTTTATTTTCACTGGTAAGCTTGATCTCACATGACCTAAAAACAATATTATTGTGTCATGACTTACTCTCCTGCTAACATAGATGCTCACACACCCTCTGTCATGTCTGAAGCCACTGGATTTTTTTTGTTTTTTTTTTTGGTCTGATTATTTTTTTTTTATGAATTCATGGAGGTGTAGCAATGTCTGGGGGTTCAGCAGCTTTCTATGGAAATTCCCAGACATAACAGCAAGAGAAGCCTCTCAGCAGCCGATTACATGACTATACAGAGTAAAAGGGAAGTCTCTACTCGGAGAATGGAGGTAGTGTGCTTGATTATATGTGTGCACACATGGGAAAGACCCCTGAATGAAAGGGTCCGGTGCTAATATGGAGTGAGTCGGTGACCTTTGTCCTCTGATTCACAGCAGAGGAATGCTTTGTGGGATTCACTTGGCAGAACTACAGAAGTTTAGTCTCATCCACCATGATCACACCTTTGACTCAAAAAATGTAACCTTCAGATCAAATGTGCGTTTGACTCCTTTTTCAACTCCCAACACTCGCAAATTCAACAGCTACAACAACAACAGCCCAAAAAAAAGCATGAAAAAAGATGAATATTTGATGGTTCTGCCTCAAAGCTCCTGTACAACCAAAAGTCTGCTCCACAACAGGAATTCCCCTCACGACAGTCTCCTCTGCTGTAGACACGTTGAGGGGGAATGGGTGGGAGGACGCAGCCAGACCACCCTTGTTTTCAATTCATGCTGAGCCATCAAGCCTGACTCACATTCACACGTCTACCATTCATTTATAAGCTCGTCAATACACCGTAGAAGAATAAAACTGACATCATCTGCTGATCTTGGAGAAGTTTTAGCAGCCTAGACAAGATCCATATGAAATGTGCAGTTTAACAAAAATAAGAACAAGATATTATGATGAAAATTGTTGCAAAACATTCAAACAGAACTGATTAATTTTGTTAATTTGTAACAAATGAAAGAGAGATAAAAGAAACACTGTGCATGGCAACTAGACCTGATATTTTGAAAGGACCATATCAAGATTAAAGCTGCAGTATGTACGTTTATTTTTTGTTTTGTTTTTTTGCGTAATTTGGTCAAAAATCCATAATCACCTTTGTGCATATTGTAATTCAAAGTGTTCTGAGTGGACACTGGAACTCTGGACTTTCTCTTGGCGTTATATTTAGGCTTTGAAAATCCAGGAGTATGATGCTAGATTTCAGCCAATCAGAGATCTTTCTACAAACAGAGTTCTCCATCATCTGTTTTGGGTGTTACCATTGGCTACTCGACTGAAGTCAATGCGTGTTCACGTCCCATAGAAAGTAAAAGTGCAGAAGTCTCCATCGCAGCGAGTACTGTCCTCACAGCAGCGAGTGATACATGCTTTCATGTCTCTAAAACATCTCCAATAACACAAGTTAAAGTTCCTACATTTGTCACTAGTCTCTAGAAAATTTCCCTAAGAGCTGCACAGTTGTGCGCGTTTACGAGGATACCGGTAAGGGTTGATAGGTTTTTCGAAACAGGCACGATTCTACATACTGCCGCTTTAAGGTTTGCACAACGATCTTAATGTTGCTTGAAAATGCGAGGTTCTCAGAGACTTTTAAGTATTTTTGGGAACGTGTAAAACTTCTCAAAAACAGGAAACTTCTGAGTTGATAATTGGTGATTCAGGCATTTTAAACATAATCAAATAAAAGCTTTAAAACATGCCTTAATTGTGATTTAGTGTTTGCAGTGCAGTATGTTAGCCCTGAGATGAACTGGCATCTCATCTGTAACACTTTATGGGTCAAACAGATGTAGAAATGATTGATGATAAAGCTTTGCTTTTAGATGAACAATTTTTAATTAACTTTTCATGATTCAGGGATAACTTTTAGCTTTTGCTAACCTGACCTTTCACAGTTTTTATTTTTATGTTTTTAGAAATAAGGTCGACAGATGCTCTTTTTACGGGCAAAATATCAAAGCAACTATTGGAAAGTGATCAAAAATGTATCTGAATGTGGGAAAAGGAATGAAATATAAATCATCCCCATGTGTGGAGAAGACTTACATCTGTGAAACAGTGGACGAGAGAATTATTTCCATTTCAAAATACTTCCTTGTTCCTGAAGTTATTTGTATTTCCAACCCAGAACATATAGGCTGTGTCATTGACCCGCGTCACATGACTTCACTGATTTGTCACCTATTACAAACTGGGCATTTGCAGCTTTTTAAAAAAAATGGTCTGGAGTTTCTTCACTGTCATCACTTAGTCATTTTTACAGTTTATCCTACAGTGTGTGAACAGGCCCAGGAAAGTAAATGGAAATCAGAAGTTGTACTCTAATAATATGAGTGCATGTCATGTGTTTAAATCACCTAACGGACTGTGTTGTCCTTCTCTGCTTGACATTCCTCTCATTCCTCTACCAGGTTACAGCTCTCCCACGGGGGTGCTCGCTTGTTGCAGGGAACTTCTCATTTCAACTGCATGCGAGAAGAAAACTTTTTGGAGAAAGGACAAAAATCTGTGTAACTTCTTTGAGGAAAATGCATTAAGTGTATGAATAAGAAAACCTGCAATATTTGAGTGATGTCCTGAAACCAGGTCTTCTCTACCAGTGTCACACTGAGGACAACTCAAACTGACCTATTTTATCCATTTAAAATATCTGTCTAATTGTCTCTAGAAAAAAAAAAGAATTATTGATTAATCAGTAGTGCACAAAGTATAACTAATGTGTTGTAGCACTAGCAGCACCCCTAGCACCCCCACCTCCCTGGGAGGTGAGGTCATTGCACAATGTGATTTATTTTAAAGTTAACAAATTGTTATGTCATAATTTCATTTGTCATTAATCATTAATAGCCTCTGTAAAAAATAAATAAATAATAATAAAAAAAAAAACCCTCTTTATTTCAATATTTTTTTTAAGAAAGTACGGACAACCCCCGGTGGTACTTAGCGTCATAGGGGTTAGGGTATAACCCAACTTCGCAACAATTTTTAGGGTTAGGTTGAGGTTTAGTCTTAGTCACGTGACCTAAACTGGCCAATGACTGACCTATCACGTGACCTAAACTGGCCAAATAGGGGCGCTGCGTACGGATAGAACGCAAGTATATATTGATACGGCAACCGTACGATAGCCACTGCCTTTTTTTTTTTTTTTTTTTTTTAAGCTATAGGGAGCCATTGTAAAAGAGTCAAAGAGCCACATGAGGCTCCAGAGTCGCAGGTTGCAGACCACTGCACTAGGGGGTACAAGTACCCCTGGTTGGGAACCACTAAATAGTTGAAACAAAAAGTAGAAATTAAGAGTTGTTGCGAGCAGAGCTGCTGTGGATGCTGCTAATGGGAGGAGGAGGAGGAGGAGGAGGCGGCGGAAGAAGAGGACCAGCCCAGCAGATTGAGACGCAGAGAATCAACAGGGACGGGCTCACACTCGGCACTAAGTTGCCGGTCCGTCACTTGGAAACTTATCTGCCAACTTGTGGGACTAGTTGGTGTTTATGAGCGGACAGGAGAGCGGGTAGACGTCCCAGCGAATGGAGAAGGACAAAGGTAAGAGTCTGATTAATGAACGAGTCCCAGCTGCAGCGCATTGTCCAATCAGTCCCTGTTACTATTACTGCTATTGTTACTGTTAATGTTACTATTAATGTTACTGTTACTGTTAATGCATGGCATGGAGGCTTTGGAAAGGCTTCTGGTCATGCTAAAAAAATGCATGAAATTACCGGTTTGCTGTGACAGGGTGACACAATTACCACCTGTCACAGTTTATTAAATAAAACTAGGCTACTGAGTAGAGCTGGACAAAAAAAAAATGATTTAATCGATTATTATTAATTTATTTTTTCATTTACTTTTTATTTGGGGATTTTAACTATTGAGGACAATCACAGCAATAAAGTAGCACTTTTGACAATATAGCTGATGTCTGCTGTCACTTTTAGGTGCATTGAATTTTTAAAAAAAAAAAATCGAATCGAAATTTTTCTTTAAAAAAATAAGAGATTTTTTATTTTATTTTTATTTCTTATGCAAAATCGCCCAGCCCTACTACTGAGTTGTTTCTCTGAAAACACCAACATGTCCACTAAGGTCTGTGTGTGGTGTAATAGCTTTCACAGGGATGGAAATCAATAGTAACTGGTCCCACAAAATTCCTGAAATTCCTGTGACAGAGCGAGACTAATAATTCCCTATTAATTTTCATTAATGAATGAGTAGTTTTGGCCATCATGCTTGGATTGTCCTAATCAAAATGAGAGTTCCCCTTGTCAGCAGAACTAAAACTGAAAGCTAGATGTTAGGGTTTCTCAGACCACTACAAATCCCAGCCTGCTCTCACTTGTCTGGGAGGGACAACAGAAGCAGCTTGCTGGGCTGGGAACAATGGTGACTTAGTGGAACTGTAATGGAATCAGCAGAGTTTGAAAGAAAACAGTCTTGCAGCCACATTCCTGCTATCCAACTGATGAGACGGTCCAAGAGTTTTGACTCCCACTGTTTCAGGGTAAAGAGTAGAGTGTTGTAGTCCAGACCAGCTCCAACTGAGACCAGAGAGGACCAAGACAAGACCAAGTCCAAAAATAAATCATAGCATAACATACACAGGCCTCATAGATCAATAAGTCAAAGATCATTTGCTCGAAAAAAGCTGTTAAAGGTTGAAATTCTCACTCAAATATTAGTTTTCATCTCCACTGTAAACACTCTCTCATTGACATTGTTGGAAAAGTTTTGTGCATTGCATTGTGGGATGTGGAATCCCATAGATGGTTGCATAGAAGTGTTTTTCCTTCATTTTTAATGTGATTTCTTCTTGTTTCTTTGTCAGAAAAGGAGGACAGTGATTAGTTTGACAGCATTTCTGTTCTAGTTTGTTCCTGTTATTTCCCGTGATATCATCACCTTATTCTGCGAGATTTTCAGTTTTAACCCAAAAGAAATATCCGATATGGTTTTGCAGCAAATTTTAGTCCATGAAAACACCTGAAATGTTTTGGGGAATTCACGCTGATATAGTTTTTGGGGCAAACACAAGAAATCACTAAAAAAATGAAGTAAAAATACTCGGCTTTTGGCAAGCATTATAAGTATTTTTAAAAATTTTCTCCACATTTCCTTTTTTTCAGTTTTAATTAATTAAATATATTTATTATTTGTCGTTTGCCTTTACCCTGTCGTAATACAACCTTACTGGAGGGGTGGTGTATGAGACGTGTTTGTTTTATTGTGTGAGTCAGGAAAAAGCTTTCTAAAATCAAAATAAAAATGGGTGCATTTTCTCACTGGAAAGTATTACATTTTTCATTCAGCATTTATTGGAAAGCATTGGAAATTTGAAAATGGTCATTTAAAGGAAGTGGTAAAGCTGCGCCTGAAAGTGAAATGAGGTTGTGAGTGTACCATACTTTGACAGGTGTTGGAGAAAGTGAATTTAACACAGCCACAGGCAGCCATTGAGCTGGCTTTAAATGGGTAACCTGGGAATTATTCAATGAAGGTAGTGACAAGGAGAGGCTTTATTTTCTATTCTGCATCCGTTCATTCCGTTTTGAATCACCTCCAGAAAAATGGCTTAAGAGCTCACATCAGAGATTCTTACACCTTGTGCCAGAGATGGTGAGATGGCTTGTGTTTGGGTGTTGGCTCTTATTCGAATCCAATATGGTTGTTTCAGTTGATCAGTTACGAAAGAAAGAGTTTTGGCAATTGTATTATTATCCCCCCCCCCTCCTTGTCACTCAACAGCTTCTAATTTATGCTCAGGCTTGTTTTCTTTAACTTGAAGATGACGTTTGTGCTGTCGTGTTCGCTACAGCTGGGTTTCACCCAGAAAGTGATTGCATCCACTGTAATGACGCTTGTTTTCTTGCCTCTAGCGTCAGCTGTTCTCTCAAACAAGAATCTGACTGTTGCCAAAACATGTTGCAAGGACAAAATGAGAGCAGACGGACAGCTCAAAGGTCCAACCCCGTGAATATTATGATTTAAAATGAATGTGGACCACGTTAAGGTTTTTGCAGTGAGTAATATGGTAAGTTCGGATCTCTAGTACTAACTAGGGCTGGGTATCGATTCGAATTTCCCAAATCGATTCGATTCACAAGGGCCCAATTCGATATTCAGTTTGATTCACTTAAGGATATCATGCAGTACCAATTTTACTTGGATATGGAAGACATTCTCATTAAAAATAATGATGCAAATAGTAGAAACTACAGCTTTATCTTGGTGCATTAGTAAAAATATGAATATTTACATTAATAATTGAACCTCATGCAGTTACATTAATCATGTACGTTTCCTTTGAGTCTCACAAAGGTTTTGTGCTAATGTTCCAGTGGCTGCACAACAAATCTAACTGTATAATAAGAGACACAACCATAAAAATAAATAAATAATTGTAAATAAAGGCAAACATCTGGAAATTAAAACAATTCTGAATTGTCTTAAAGTGCAATAAGTGAGATTTTTGGTAAATGTAAGAAAATACCTGTGAACTGAAAACAGCAAGATGCAGAAGCTACGGATGCTACTCGCGAGAGATATCGCCGTCACGTGAGAAGTCACATGACAAACAACGAAATGGTGCATTACCACTACCTACCGATTGATCAATTCTTTTTTTTAAACCCAGCCTTAGCACTACCTAATGCCCAGGCTGTGGTAGTGGTCCAAAGCCCCTTCTTTTTGTGTTCAGCCAACTGTCCACTGCAGCGATCATGTCCATCAACATTTCTCTCACACAAAGGTGCCTTTCAATGCAGCCTGACAATGCCACGGGGTCTGGGTTTAGTGTGAATTTTGACCTGCTGTAAGCTCAGCAGAGGCAGGCTTAGATGTAGGCCGTGAGGTCCTCTGGTTCACTCGTATGTGTGTCAGAGGGATGTTCTTGCACACAGGGGAGCCAGTGGATTGCTGGCAATTCAGGAAGCCAGACTAGGCTATAAAAATGATGAAAAGAAAGGCGGTTTTCCTGCTCTGTGGCGGTGGGGTACCCTGTAGGAGCTGGGCCCTTCATGCCCTCTGGGGTCCAACCCATGTTCATTTTCAGCACTTCAAACGTGCCTATGTTTATTAGACACAGCAGCTCTGGATCGGGCTTGCATTGTGTTGGTTTCTCACCAGGTACACCTTTTGAAAAGGAGTTCACACACTTGTAATCACACACACGTGCACACTCGCTGGCCCCTGCGCTCCATGAAGCCCCTCCTGGCCACCACTTTGTTGGATTGTAAGTAGTCAGTTAAGTGCTTTTGTGCGTGACTCTGATGCAACATTGTCTATTTCTGCTTCAATTCTATTTTTTTTTTAACCAAGCATACCACTAAAATATGTAAACATAACACACACACACACCTTTGTGTTGAACATCCATTAATTTCCAAATATATGAAACCCAAGTTCAGCACAAAGTGAGAGATTGACGTGCCTCTCATAGACCACAGAATACAGGTCTCTGTTTATTATCGGCACAGTGGGATTTGTAGTTTTATGGAGGGATGGAGGTATCATGATGGAGCCTCTTCATTGACATATGCAATGCACTGCCTTGATGTGCCATTCAAGCAGATAGCTGAAACAATTTTATGGCAAGGTCATATTGTGCTCACATTATTTTGCACAGCAGTTTAACCATATCAGCAAAACACTTCTTCCAAACCAGATGCTTTATTAAAAAGGCTTGATTTGTTGTTTTGAAATAATATAATATGTGGTATATTGGAACCTTTGTGTTTTAATATAGACTAAGTTTTGCACAAAAGAAATATAGGAACTTGCCATGCTTATCGATATTACTCTTTATGTTTGACATAACAATTTGTAATATATTTATTAATCATATGTTTTGTATAAGTTGGAAATTTGATAGAACAAATTCATTAAGATGCTAAATACGCATTCATATCTGAAAATCTGTGTACTTTAATATTAGATATGAAGACATTTTGATGCGATAGCAATAACAGAGTAAATTGTGTCACTAATGGCAATTTTTCTGTCGAAATTCTCCAACACAATTTTACATAGACTTCCATTCTCGCTGGACTGCTATATATCCTGAAGTAGTTTAATGCTTCAATCTGCAAAGACTCCATAGACACAACTCTGCACTTTTTATACATCTTTTTCAGGAACATCTTTTTAAGGTTTTTCACAATTTCAATGTTCTATGTTAGAAATGTACCAACCACAATCAGTCAGCGGTTCAGCATCTATTATTAAAGACTTCCCTTTTGCCATATACAATAATTTTACTTTGTATCAGGTCATCCATAGTTTTGCTTCCTACATGCTTTTTGAACTCGTGATTACTCATGTCTTTTTGTTTCCATTGTTGTCATAATGTTCCCTACCAAAGTTACTCTAATGCAAACAACTATTAAAAGTCTATTAAATGCACACATTAGTGTCATCAGTAAACATTTACATCTGTGGACAGAGCCACTGCTTAGTCATAAAAATACCCTCGGAATCGGCCTTTCATTTGTTTGTTTACATCGCCTGCTCCTAGTGATTCTGGGGAGAGTTATGACAAGATCGATGACATCACAGTTTGATCCAAAATAGTGGGAAACCCAAATGCTGCACCTGCTCAAACCTCACTGATCAATGATCCTGGAATAGCAAAGGGTGAGAGGATTACAGGTTTACAGACACTAATTGAACAAACGTGCATGTTTTTGGGCAGTGATATGAAAACTGGGCAGAGGTCGCGAACACTACAGAATGCAAACTTTTCAAAGCTCGGGGTGCAAAATTACTGCCCGACTGATAAATCAGCACGGCCTATCAATCAGGCCGATTTTAGCTGTCATCGATTAATCAACATCCGCCAGTAGCTTTAATATTTAACTGATATCTTGATTTTTTTTTTTTTTTTTTTTTTGCTGCGTGGAGATTCTGTGGCTCTGTGCTGTCACTTACAAATCATAAGTAATGATTACAAAATGAAGTCTGGGAGATGTGCGTGACAAGTTCATTGTTTACAGTTGCATTTTGCTTTCTTCATTTTTCTATGTTTTCTGTTTGAAATTTGAGAAACTTTATTTTTTAATCTTTTTTTACTTTGTATTCCAGAAACACAATTTGCACAAGCTAGCTTTTTTCTTATTTCACAGTGTTTATTAATTAAAATTCCTTATATCCTGGTTATATCAAGGTTCTTATTTCATATATCGGCTCTTGAGTGATATATGGGTTATCAGCAGATACATTGGATACCGGCTTTTTAAAACTCCCAGTATTGGTATTGGAGCTAAAAAACCCCTAATCAGTTGGGCTTTAGTGCAAACCCACGATCTTCTAGCTGTGAGGCAGTATTGCACATCCCAGCCACGCTGCAGCCATTATTCTTATTACGTATATGCCTTTGTCCAGACTAAGGTCAAAAAGCTCTGTAGTCAACCAAGGAAATGGTTGGTCGACCAAGTCTATGGCAGTAGCGATTAGTCGACCAAAAAAAAACAAAAAACGGAGAATGAATGAGTAGGTGACGAGGAGAAAGAAAAAGACAGACAAATATTTTGACCTACAGATCCGACAGACATTAGGTATTTATATCCGTGCCCAACCTGAAACGACAATTAAAAAGGTTTTTTTTCCTCATACAAATGACGTATTTGCGTTTGTTTTAGTGGTAAGCCTGCTTTTATTAACTCATTCAGTGCCAGTCATTTTTAGAATTTCTACCCCCCTCAGTGCCAGCTGTTTTTGAGCATTTTGATTGATTTTTAAAGACCCACAGAATATTTTCTACTATGACTATCTGAAATCTGACACCAGATTCTAAAAGACTGAAGCCTCCACTTTCATCAAAAAAAAAAAAAAGAATTTGTTTCTGGCTCGTTTCGTTCTTTTGTAATCAGCCGTTGAATAGAGCAAGTTTTACACAAATCTTCAGTTTCAGAGCAAAAATCTGAGAAAAAAAGCCCGTTTCTAAAAAAAAAAAAAAAACCCTGTCAGTGACTTTAAAGCTATTTTTTGCTTTAGTGACAACTCTAACATCTGAACATTGTTTCCTTATATAAAACAAAAAAAACCCTACTGAGACCAAGCTTTTGATGGCAAAATTATTATTATTATGCTATCTGGGTCAGAGTTGAATGGATTTCTTACTGTATTTTGGCGTTCATCCAAGTTTCTCTCCCGTCAGTCTGCACACACAACTTCCTCTTCCTCCCGGACATGCAGAGTGTCACTGCGTTCCCCGTTTTTATTTATCGTTTTATCTTACCATCGCCACACTATCCATGAGTTCCACACATGCTCTGGTCGAGTGTGCGCTGCTGTGAACGTCAACTCTCGTATGTAGCGCCATTTTCTGTCTCTTAAACACCTTTCCTCCTCTCCCTCTTAGCTCTGCTGAGCACGGATGATCTCTCATCCAAGGTGCGCTGCTACCTCCTACGTGTCACCTATTTTGAACCCCCCCCTCCTCCCGACACGCAGCGATGACCCGTTTGGCCCTGTTATTTAATGGTTTTATCTCAGCATCGCAACATTATCAATAATCTACTCATGTCCATACATGTTTTGTGTTAGTCTGTGGAGCTGTGAGCTGCTGGATAGGTCACAATATCACTCTGTAGCGCCATAATTTCACTCGTTCCTGCTTCTTCTTCCTTTGCTGGGTAGCATCAGTGGTTAATCTCTCATCTAAAGGTGTTCTGCTGTCATCTTCAGGGCACAATTTGTCACTACAACACCCTACAGCTTAGATATTGATGAGGGACCTCTGCCAGGATGTTTTCCAGTGATCCCCGTGAAAAAACGCAAATGACGAGTTATCGCGTCAATGGCACTGAGTTAATAAACAACTGTTAATGTCAACATCAGATCAGCGCACGGGGAAACAAATGCACGTCAAACACAGGTGCGCAGTGCACGCAGCGGCGTCAGAAACAGCAGTGGATCTATTTACATAATCCACGTATAAAGTATAAGGATAATCCATGTTCCTGTCCAGAAAAAGGATTGATTCAATAGTGGATGCTTGTGCTTCAAGCCTGTCTTAATTCGTTCCCTGTCTGCTCTGCACAACTTTTATTTATTTTTTTTGCATCCAGCATTCACTTACACAGCTGTTGCTGGACATACAATCATGTTTAGGCATTATATAAATTATATTAGATATTTAATCCTTATCACCTACTGTATATAAGTGCATTTTTTTTTTTTTTTTAAACGGTATTGAAACTGACAACATTGCTTTAGTCAACTAAACGACCAAAGTTGGCAGTAATGAGTACGCATTTTGTCTTTTTGATGTGATTTGATTGAAGTTCAAATATGCATTACAGAAAAACAAACTTGATAAGGCTGTTTAACATGTTGGAAATTCTTTGTTTTCTTCCTATTGTCTAAATGTTGCCATCAGTTTTTTGCTGCTTGCTGGATGTTTTTTAAAGTGGACTTGAATCTCTCAGTTCTCTCAGGGTGATCTCAGCTAGTGCAGAGACTGAGGCTTAATGCTTTTACTGGCTGGTGTGTGAGAAATTTTGAGGGGGGTCATATAAAAACCACATTCCAGTGGTTGTCAAACACAACAGCCAACGAAGACAGAAAACTATAAACGCTGGTGACCTGAATGTACGTTGAGAAGTGTTGTGTAATGCTGTTTAGTTGGCATTGTGAGAAATAAATTAGTTATGTACTTATTTATGTAGAATAACAATGGACAGTATCTGTACTTTATCTTATGATTTAGTGATATACTGATAACCTCGTGGAGCCTAAACCATCCAAAAGTCTTTTACCCTAAAAAAAAAAAAATAATCCATGATTGAAAAGACATTCATAAATGTGGTCACTCTATAGATGTCTAAGAAAAATACTATATCCTGCATTGGATGCATAAACTGGAATTGTTTCATTAGCTCTATTGTTTGTTTCATTTTGTCTGACTTCTGCTTTTGAGCACTCCTCTTTGTTTATTACGTGGCACAAGTGGCCACAAAGACGTCACGCATTGACACTATCACATGGTGAAACATAATCAATGGCAAGTTTGATCGTTCAGTCAGACACAGCAAATTCCTTATTATCTGCCACTCTCACCATGAACAAGGTCAGGATGAAACACATTCAAATGTGGCTTCCCAGGTTTTAGTTAATAAAACTGGGTAAAAGGTGAGTATAATTCACGTGTCCTCTTAGTTTTTGTCCGTTTTTAAAGTCTAAAGAAGCAGAATAATCTACAGTTGGCTGTGGTGTGAAATGTTTCCTATACAGTTGCGTTCAGTCATCACTTCCAGTTTTTTAGCTTCACTTCTGAGGTTGAGATTTGGCTCCAAATGTTAGTTTTAAGGTAGAGTGGAAAATAGCAGGGTCATCTGCCTATTAATAAATATCTTTAGATTAGAATTATAAGTTGAATATATTGCTTAACCTACAATATATGATTTTCATAGATGTATCTATGTTGATAACGGACTATTTTCTGTGTCAACTACTCTGTCTTCTTACCAACTTGTTGACTAGTTTCTAACAAATTTAAAGCTTAAAGAGCGTATTTCATTTTAACCATCGGTAAACATCCAGTGCATACCAAAGTTAGGAGAAATACTACCGAGATGTTCACACTTTGAGACAGACGAGCAGCTTAACACTGCAGAACATTACAGTATCTCCTTAGTGATGAATCAAAGTAACGTACACTGGAAAAACTACCAATGACCACTGGAATCAATATTTAGCATTACCAAGCATTTATTTAGTTTAAAGCACTGAACAACAAACATTTGGACCAAAACAGTCCAACAGGCAATAGCAACAAAATCAATCATCACGTCAAACAATGACAAATCACTATACAAAAAGCAACAAAATTTGCATTATTCAAATTCAAACTCTCAAAAAATTATTTTCAGGCCTCACATTTTAAAATGTTCCTGTTGTGGGTGTGTTTTTCATATGTTGTTTTAGATATATATCACACACAGACTAGGTTTATTACGTCAGTAGAAAACAAAAACATTTGGTTAGTGTTTTGGCACTCGACTAGAATGCTGTTGATATATACACATTCTTAGCATCTATAATGTTCAAATGGTGCTGTTGACCTATTTTGGTAGATGGGGTTTGTATGTTTTTAACATACTGTATGTTTGGATTTGCTGTGTTGTCTGGTTTGTACCAAATTCCAAAAACATGCATGTTAGAATTATTTAAGTCTCTCAGATGACTGTAGGAGTGAAAAGCCATTTGGAAGAGTTGTAAAAATCGCAAAACCAAAACAAAGTCCAATTCCAAATACTTTTTCCCAGTTTGCCAGGATTGAGCTGTTCAGGGGCAAACAATAAGTTTCCATTGCCATGTTGTTTTGTGCAACTGGGCATATTATTACTCAGCAGCCTTGATTGAATAAGTTGCACAATTCAGCAAGAAAATCTGTTGATGTTTGAAAAGACTGAGTGACCACATTGACACATACTGTATGTTACCAAAATTACTCAGCTTATTGTTTGAAAAGCTTTGTAAGTATTTCATTGGAATTTGAAAAGCAAACACATTGGACTCTATTTCCAACATCTGCACCACATCCCGAACTGCAACTATGATTGAAAGGATGAAGAGACGTCACCCCAACAGCAGCTCCAAGCTTAACTAGCAGGACTTAGACTTACACTGCTGCTGCTTTTATTGCATCAGTTTTTCAAAGCAATAAATCAATTCCATATTTTATAGTGTGTCTTTGAAAGCCAAAAATGCTTCAATATTTGCACTCATTTTGTATCATGCAAAATAAGATAATACAAGGAGCATGAGGTTGAGATACTTGGTAGGGTTGAGGGAGAAGATGTGGTGGAACACAAGTGTTCTGTGACACAGTATGGACAAAAAACCAACCATGTTTTTCTAGAAAGACATATGAAAAGCAATGTAAATGTTTTCTCTTTGTTAATGGAGTTAAAAATTACAAAATTAGCTAGATAAGATGGAGTCTTCCATTGCTTAAGGTCTGTTTTTGATTAAAAGTTTGCCAAAATCTGTATCACACTTTTGTTGCAATCCTGCTCGAAAGTAAAAATAAAGACAAGATTGTGGATCCACAAACTCTTCAGCAAGATGTTCCTTCTTTTAGCAGGAGCATGAGCAGTAACAAAGCTGTTATGCAGGCGTGCAGCAAGACAATGATCCAAAACATATTGGCAGTGTTACTAAGGAGTGGCTCAAGAAGAGGTCAGTTCAGGTTAAATAGTTGCTTAGCCAGAGTCAAGAACTTGATCCTGGAGAAATGGTAATGGATGGAATAGAAGCTTGGAGTGGTTAAGGTAAAATCTTTGGACTTGGAGGTAGGGCTGGGCGATATATCGAATATACTCGATATATCGCAGCTTGTAGTCTGTGCGGTGTTGAAAATGACCATACCGTTAAACTCGCGGACTTTTTTTTTTTTTTTTTTTTTTTTTAAATATCTTAGTGGCATTATGCACAAAAGGTGCACTTAAATTTAGTGTTGTTTTGAAATGTCATCTTAATGACAACATGCACAAAAGGGCACTATTTGTTTTAAAATATTGTAGTGTCATTATGTACAAAAAGTGCACTTTAATTTTGTGTTTTGAAATGCCATGTGAGTTGCATCCTGCACTAATGTCTTGTTTTGAAATGTCTCTGTGACAATTTTGCACAGAACGTGTTGACAATTTTATGTTTGAGCCACTCACTGTTTAATAAATACAGTTATGTCAACTTTGACTTAGTTGTGATATCCCCTTTTTTGCATGAAAGTTTAAAATTGGCATATATTAATGCAGTATGATCAAGAATGTTTTAATGTAGACATAGAATCATCATACTGGTGTGATTTTGTGCATCAAAGTGTTAATTCAAGGGTAATGCAAAATATCGAGATATATATCGTGTATCGTGACATGGCCTAAAAATATCGCGGTATTTATAAAAGGCCATATCGCCCAGCCCTACTTGGAGGATTGAGGAAGTATCTAAAAAGAAGAGTGAGTCAGTGGGCAAGGCAGCTGATTACCTGCAAGATATGTTCAGTTTGAGGTTGTCGGCAAGAATTTCTTTACCAGATACATTTTCAAATGGATCAGTTTCAAATAGAATATTTTTCTTCATTTAAAAGAGATGGTGTATTTTTCATTCATGATCAAATATGGTATTAAATGTTGATGAATATCTCAATCACACTTTTTGGTCTCTGGTTTGTTTTTTAAAGTTTTGAGCCTCTGCCAATCCCAATTGTTTTCCTAATTAAGTACCAACTTTCTTCTTTTTTTGTTGGTTAAAAGAGCTTCAAAATGCTTTACTGTGATTTGATTATAGACCAAAAAAAATCACATACAGTGTGTGCTGTAGATATATAATTACTTGCAGGGCTTTAAATTAACACCCGCCAATTGCGGGTAAAAATGTACTTTGGCGGGTAACATTGTAGAGTTTCTAGCCATTTTGGCTGGTGAAGAATGAAACGAATACCACTGCGTCTGTTTGAATCGGCAGGCTGCAGAAACGATGCAAGTCATTGTTGCCAGATTGGGCTGTTTTCCGCCAAGAAATTTGAGGGTTTTTGAGTGTGTTTAGATTTTAAAACGTAATGTATATCTGGCAACACTGCTGGTTGGACTAATCCTACATTTCCCATGAACACTATGTTGTGACGTGTCATACAACAATTGGCGTTGGCGTGATTGTTATGGTTTGGTATCGGAGAAGACAAATGGAACGGCGCCAAACAAACAATAGGAGCTGAAATTAAGTTTTAAAATTAGTTAGGAAAAAACAAACAAACGTGGAGATATTTATCAGGTGTTGAAAAACCTGAACTGCAAAAAAGGAAGGCTGCTGCCGACACGGGGGAAAATGAAGATGGAGGAGGATGTGAAATGAAGAAATTGAGGAGTTTTATTACTAAATGGATGTCGGGTTGTGAGTGGCTGGTATTCGATCATTTGTTCACCTTTAAAATGTGTACTATACAGTTTGTGGGGAGTGGGATTTGTTTACATTTGAAAAGCATGTATGTCAGTAAAACTAGTATTTTTTCTAACTTCAAACAGTGTTCCAGGGATCCAATTTTCATCTGAGTTAAGTTTGTTTATTAAGTTATGAGAATATACTTCATAAAAGGTTCACTTCTCCGACACATACCCAAAATTCCATATTGCACCTTTTAGGCATTATATATATATATATATATATATATATATATATATATATATATATATATATATATATATATATATATATATATATATATATATATTTTATTTGCTAAATAAAACAAACCCACTATTACCCACTATTTCATTGAGCAGCCCTACTCAAACATGGAAGCAGACTTTGAACATGTTCAAAAATAGTATAGGTTTTTTTGTTTTGCATTGATTGTATTTCTCATGTCACTAGATTTCCACTCCGATGGTCCCTCAGATTCCTTGTGTATAATATGTGGAGACTGATGTCTCTCACTGAATGTGCTGTGGGCATGGGGCCAACGCATAGTCTGCTACAGACTGCTTTGACCTGTCAGCTGACTCAGTTTCCCAGGGTCCCTCCATCCCAAAGGCCATCAAAGTCAATCTCTGCAAACATACAAGGAGGAGAAGTCAGGAAAATGTTTAGTTTTCTCAGAAACTGTCTGACATAAGCAGCAGAATCACATTTATAAATCTAGTTTTGTCATTTCCATCACAGCAGCTATTTCAGGACAGGGTGAATTAAATTTCTAGAAGAATTTAGATTATATTAGATTTAATATTCTGTCTGCCCCTGTTTGTGGTGAAAGTTTGTTGAGCTTAGGTTGACTTGACTTCAACATGAGATCTCCTTATGTTGCAAATTAACATTCTGCTTCCTTTTCCTCTGTGTTTACTTTGATGCGAGATACAGTAGTTGCATTGCGGAGGGAGGAGAGAGAGAATTTGAGCACCAATCCTCAAGCCTCACTTGGTGATCAGTTTGCCATTTTTAATAATGAAGTTTCCTTTTCTTGCCAGAGTTATTAACCTCTCTTTTTACAAGGCCAGTGTTCAGATCAGTGTGTACTTGTTCTGTCAGAGCGTGCATGTTTTCATTTCCACTTTTCAATTATGTTTATGTGAGAAGTCTCCATGCACCATGATAGTAAAATATTCTGTTTATTACTGATCTATAGTTGGATCTGTCTTTATGCTCATTAAAGTGTGTAGTAGAGTCGAACATTCTACCAATTCTGCACCAAACAGGATCAGGCAAGCAGAAATAAATAGTGTGAAATGGCCATTGATTGAACGAAAGCTTTTCTTTTTAACTGCTTGCTATTGTTTTTATGCTATTCTGCTATTACCTGCTGTGCTTTCTTCAGTGTGCTCTGCCTAGCATCATTAGTACGACGAAGCAAGTTCAAGTTTTGTCTTTTTTGTTCACCATTGACAGCAAGGAAAAAGCAGTTTTACATTTTAATACAGAGGAAACTCTTAGCAATACATTTCTTTATGCTATACACAGTTTCACAGTCTACAAACCATCATCTTTCATTAATAGTGATAAGGCTGGGATGAAAAATTGTGCGACAAGATATTGAAACGTCACAAGATGGTCTAATATCTGGACTGTGTTAAAAAAAACTTGCTATGCACAGGAATTCTATTTAGGAGAATGTCACAATGATGACATGATTTGGTTTTAATCTTACACTGGCATTTATTGTCAGTCTCTGTTTTTGCGTTTATTTACAGAGTGGCACTTGGAAAAAAGAAGCACCAAATACAAAAAAAATTTCCTCTTTTGTTACAGGTTTTGCCTTAAATCTTTGAAATGTATTTATTAGAAGATATGTGCATAAAATATGGGACTACTACAGTTTTAGGGCCTGTGCTTCGCCCATCTTAAAATCATGTGATTGGTTGCTGTCACATGACCCCACTGCCTGTAAACATCCCATTGTTTTTTGTTGGAATCAAGCATTTAGCCAGATTTTTTGATCAATTTGCAAACTTGTGCTGCTTTTGGTTGCTCTAAATAATCAGTAAAAGATGCTGATGTAACCCTCTTTTGTTGACTGAAAGAGGATTAAAAACAGTTGTGACCTGAAAAAAATCAGTGACAGCAGGAGGCGACAGTTCCAACTCTGCGGTTTTGTATTAGACGATAAAGCAGAGAAGAAGAGCTCTCCTAATGGACGTTTACTCTCCCTTAAACAGTACGCTGCTGATGCTCTGGTGGCTTATGTTAGCGAGTAATCACGGACTATTAAAGACACAAACCCTGAGGATGGAAGTCATTTTAGGTGGGATTCCTTCCAACAGGCCATGATTTACTCGCTAACTAGTTATCCCATATACCATTAGAGTAATGTTTAAGTTTCAGCCCACGTTCCTTGCTACTACAGTGTGTATAATTGTTGACATTAATGTGATGAACACCAGCCTCTTTACTCCTACTGATACCTGCCCCACCTCATTCTTTAATAAACTCTTTCTTCTTCATCCCCCACAGTCTGTTTTCTCTATGAAGTGCTCACACACTGAGAGCCACTGTTGCAAGAGGCCCATTCATGAGCCAGAGAGACAGTGAGGGCCAAAACAAAGAGCTCTACACACTGCTGTGAGCTCAGTGCTGACCTCTGAAGGATGTGTGTGGGCTGCTCCCAGACACAGTGACCCGGCTTACTTCGGCACCAGGCTCCTCCCCCCTCTGAACGTGAAATTTTAGTTACTAAACTCCCCAATGCAACCTCCTACAGGCCTGCAGCTTTTAATGGAAACTAGATGAGAGAAATTAACATGTGGCGCTGATTCTGGCTGTTTATCGCCTGTTGCCAGTGAAAAACCTCTGAGGAGTCTCTCCCATGTAAAATGTTGGCTCGGAGGGTTTTAAAAACAAGCAAAGTACTAAAAAGCAAACCGAAATCAGCAGAGCATATGTTTCCAGCAACTACTGGTGTACAATATATATTGATACAAGTGTTTTTATGCTGACTTCAGTGTCTGTCTTTTTACAACACATGTTTTCTTTCCTTTTTTAAAATAAATTCATTGCTTTACTTCCAGTGCTGGACCAGCTCCTGGTTGAGCTCCATCGTCTCCTGCTCATCTTGGACAAGGAGACCCTGAGTGGGAACGCGACCATCCAGAAGGGTTTGCTGTCTGATCTGCTCCAGTCCTACAGATCATCAAATGGTAAGAGGAAACAGAAAAACAGTGATGTGTCCCTTCATAGCACAATAGAACAAAGGAACCAGCGAAATATATACAATTACAACAGACACACAAAATTACAACATAAATAAATACACAAAATTTGCACAGTTTGATTAAAATTACACAAAAATAAGTCTTATAAAATGGGAAAATTACCCAAATTACAAGTAACAAAAATAGAAATACACAGAATTAACCAAGACGTACATGGTATGATTACAAATACACAAAAATAACACAGCGTTTTACAAAATGACAACAAAAATACACTGATTTACTCCAAAAAGACAACTATCAAAATAGAAATGTATATGTAACCCCAACAGAAAGAAACAAATTAGACTCCAATAACCAAAAAAACTACAACAAAGACACACAAACTTTGTTCTTTGCTTAGATTGGTCATTATTCTAAATTCTGGTGTGAATGAAGCTATTATTTTATTTAAAACAATATTAATATTGATAATGCATTAACCATATAGGTCTTTGCTTCTTCTATATTATTACAGCAAGGTAAAGCTTCACACACGCATCACATTCACATCCCATTACTAATTCAGAGGGTTTTATGAATAGTCAATGCAGCCATTAGTTAGAGTTGTGATAATGGCACATGTTGACCTTTTCTCCAAAAGAGCATTATTGAGGTTAGGAACTGATGTTGGACAAAAAAGACCAGGCTCATGACATCTACATGCTTTTAAAGTTGATGATTCCACACACCTGTTGTTGGAAAAGTAATTGCAACACCTGAAATCATTTAACAAACATCCCAATACATTTGGCAATGTTAAAAATCCAGGCATTTTTTTTTAGCATTTAAAACCTGCACTGCACAACCAATGTACAGCCTCACAGATTGCTTTTTTTGTTTTGCAGATTACATCACATTTTCAACAGCTAAAGGTTGACCACATGTTTGTGTTCGTCCAAATGTTGTTTGGACTAACCGGCACTTTATGTGGTCTGTCTTTATGCAAAGCACCTTATGTAACTTGTGGTCATTCTCTGTATTTCACTATGATATTACTCAGTCAATAGCTTTGGTCTGTGAGATCCCACAAAGAAACCCACTCTGCAATTATATTGCAAGTTAAAAGTCTGGCCTGTAATATTTTTATGCTATTTTCTCCATTAAGATAGCTGTAGAAAAAAAACATTGTGGTAATTTCATTAGAATTGGTTATTGTTACACTTTATCATTTGTTTACTCTCATTTGTCTTGCATGTATATGAAAGATAAGGAAAACTGGTTCTTTCTTGATTCTTGCCTGGTGCAATATCTGATAAAGAAACCCCCAAACCACTTATTTATATATTTTTTCACAGGCTTTGACAATCACACAGTACAGTAGGCTGTAGTAAATTGTTGCCGTCTGGAAATCAGTCAGTTTGTGTGGGAAACTTTGCTGCACTGAGTCTAATTCAGGCCTCAATTCCTGTGTGTGTGTGTGTGATCATTTAGGATAATGACAGACACAAAGACACATTAGATTATTCATAATAATAATATGATAAAGCCATTGTTCAGATAACCTGAGTGATTGTAGTCCTTTCCATTTTGTTTCTAATGAGGATCCTTTTCTTTCACACACTACAATTCACTGACACACACAGACGGTCGTGTTTTTCCATGTTCAGGTCCTGGACTTGTTTCTCCATACTTCCTCCTCTGGCTCCAAGCTGTATCATTTTTCCAAAGCAGCATTTATCCTCTGGGAATGCTCACTTCCTTTGAGCAGCAGTTTATAAATAGCATTAACTCAATTCCCCCCAAAAAAATCTGTTTTCACTGTGCAAGCAAAATATCGTTTTTATTCTTCTGCTGATGTTTGCTTTTCACTTCTTGGTATCAATTTCAAAGGAGATTTCTACCGAGCGCTTCCCCTGGTTGGAGTTTTGTTTGATTTTAATCTACGGGTTTGAACTTAGTCAGCCAAAATATTTAATTCATCAAGCTTTCTGAAAATGTAACGCCCAAACAAATTCCTAGAACTTGTTACAGTAACCAGGTGGCGTCATCTGCACTATTGTGACCTTAAACTTTTAATGTTCCCGAAAGGCATTTGTTATGATCAACCTTTTTTTTTTTTTTAACTAAAGCTGCTGACCAGTACCAGTGTAGCATCTAAAATGATAGCAAGGGAAAAGTTCCTTAGCATGAAATGTGATTCTGTTTCATGGATGCTTGGGCTTATTCAAGAAGTTGCCGCAGCAACTTGCTCCTAAGACTGGTCAATGTTTCATGCTGGTTGCTCTTCCTGCTGCAACTAGGAATCAAATCCATTAATAAACATTTAATTTCACTTTAATCTTATACCTCCAATGAAAGAGGCTTAACTCCTTATTTTACTGTCTTTTACCATGATGTTGATCTATAACATAAACATAGGAGACTCATAAAATGGAGACATTGACATTTATTTTCCTCCGTGGACGCTTGATTTTCATGTAAAAAAAAAAATGCTATAACAAATCTGTTAGAAGAGTCACTTCTACACAGCGTTTAACGTGACATAACACAGCACACGTTTTGCAGTTTCCGGTGAACATCCGCACCTACGGGATCACCTCATTTATTCACACACACATGCATGTCATCTCCTGATTGCACGTCACATGACCAGCGCGTCCACAGCGGCCGCCAATGACAACATTAAACACAAATATTCAGGGGCATAATAATAATAACAGAAATGAGAGCATATCTCAACACCCCCACTTGCTCACATTTAGAAAATCATTTCTCTTTTTTTTTTTCATACATGTTTAGGCGCTCACACTGTAATAGTTCATATACCAAACATAAACAACTCAAATGTCATTAGCTTCAGCTTTGTAGCTGGTTTAGTTAGGACATCTGCAACCATTTCATTGGTTGGACAGTACTTCAAGTTCATCTGGTCACCATTCAACATAGATCTTATAAAGTGATATTTAATATCCACATGTTTACATCGCTGTCTGTGTACAGGGTTTTCAGCTAAGGCTATAGCTCCCTGATTGTCCTCATAGATAATGCACCTGTATGTTTCACCATCAAAACAGTTCAACAGCTGTTGTAAATACAGGCACTCTTGCATAGTCGCAGCTAAAGCCATATACTCTGCCTCACAGGTGGATAGTGCGACTGTCGGCTGTCGTTTGGTTTTCCATGAGACTAATGGACCATTTCTGTTTAAACTGATACAGTAACCTGTGGTGCTTTTTCGATCACTAACATCAGCGGCCCAATTAGCATCACTGTAAGCATGGATTATGGTCTTATCTTTGCATTTTCTAAAACAAAGTTCTTTGTTTTGAGTACCTTTTAAATACCTTAAAGCATGCTTGACAGTCGTCCATTGTTCAGTAGTTGGTCTAGAAAAATACTGAGACAGTCTGCTTACTACAAAGCTCAGGTCTGGCCTTGTACAGGTTGCCAAGTATATTAAGCTCCCAACTACCTCTCTGTATTTCTTCACATCATCCATTAGTTCAGCATCATCACTGTAGTCAAGTTTTTGTTCACAAGGGGTAGCTCTAGACTTACAGTTTATCATGTCAAATCTCTCCAGAATTTTCTGTACATATTTGCATTGCGACATTTTGACACAATCAGCAGTTTGCTCAAAGTCAATACCGAGAAAATGTGTCTGTTTACCTAGGTCTTTCATTCTAAATTTGGACTTAAGCATTTCTTTTACACGATTCAATACATCATTATTACTGGCGGCAATAATCAAATCATCTACCCATATGATTATGTGAATTTTTTCTTCGTCAGTAACTTTGCTATACACACAATGATCAGCTGGATTTTGTGCAAACTGCATTTCACATAAATAATCATGCAACATTTTGTTCCAGTTGCGCCCCGACTGTTTTAGTCCATACAGGGATTTCTCCAGTTTACACACTAGTTTGTCACCTTCCTTAGATTTGATTTCATAACCCTCAGGCTGTTCAATGTAGAGCTCACATTCGATTGGCGCATGTAAATAGGCTGTCTTTACATCCATCTGGTGGACAATCAGATTGTCCTGTGCTGCTTTCTGTGCCAACACCCTGATACTGGTCATGCTCGCTGTAGGAGAGAAAGTCTCTTCATAGTTCACACCTCTCTTTTGACTGAAACCTTTGGCGACATATCGGGCTTTGAATTTGTCTGATCCGTCATTATTCTTTTTCATTGCATAGACCCATTTACCCCCCACTACATCTTTGCCCTCAGGTAGAGTGGTTAGGGTATATGTCACATTGTCTTTTAATGACTGCATTTCCTCCTCCATAGCATCAGCCCATTCTTTGGCTTTTACTGAGGTCACTGCCTCTTTATATGTTTGAGGCACATTACATATTAGTCTGTAACAATAGTCAATGTTGGTTATGTCATCTTCAAAACCACAAACATAGTCACCATAATATTCTGGCTTTTTTCTCTCCCTATCAGGATATCGCCTTTCTGCAGATCTGTCTTTATTTTCAACTGTCTCCTCACTTTCAACTTTCACTGATTTAGTCTCACCCTCTTCTGTCTCACTTTGTGTAAAAACTTCTTGGTCTTCAGTTATTTCTATGCTAACTGGTGGGGTTTTCACAGATTGGCTTTTATTTTGGATCACAAAATCATCATCCTCAGCATCCAGCTTTTCACTGTTTACTCTAGATACAAATTCCACAAGTCTATGTTTTTGTATTTTGTTTCTGCTGGGATAGTACACCATGTAGGCAGGACTATTTTTGTCATATCCTACAAAAATGCCTTTCTCACATCTAGAGTCCAACTTTGCTTTGTAATGTTTGTAAGCATAACAGACCTGTCCAAATTTCTGCATTCTGGCAATATTTGGCTGTCTGCCCTTTAACATGTAGTAAGGAGTCTGTTTAGTGCGGTTGTTAAAGCACCTATTCCTCACCACAGCAGCTGTCTGGACAGCATAGGTCCATAACATCTTTGGTAGTCCACTCTCTATGAGCATACACCTGGCCATTTCAAATAAAGTTCTCCAGTTGCGTTCAGCAGTACCATTTTGGTGTGGAGAATATGGGGCTGAGGTTTCTTGCCTAATACCACTTCTGCTCATTAATGCTTGGTACTCTCTTCCTGTGTACTCCGTACCATTGTCAGATCTCATGCATTTTATTTTGCCATAAGGGGCTGTATCAGCTATAAACTTCTCAGTAGCTCGCACTGTGTCACTTTTATTCTTCAAAAAGTATACAAACACTGCACTCGAGAAGTCATCTGTGAAGGATAGTGCATACCTGTGACCATCTTTGGACACTGGATCTATAGGACCAGCTAAGTCTGTGTGCACCATGTCCAGAGGTGCTTTAGCCCTCATATCTGGCTCTCTGCTTCTAGATTGAACAAACTTCCCCTGAGTACATACTTCACACTGTGGGGCAGGTTTACTTCCTTCATTCCTAATGTCCATTCCATTTACAACATCTCTTAACTTCATTATATCTCCATAATTGCAATGGCCTAGAATTTCATGCCAACTCTGTAAATCAAGGCTTTTCTTACAGTAGTCATTGCAGTCATTTTCTGATGTGTGGAGATAGTAAAGTTTGTTGTGTACGTGTATGGGGAATTTTGTACCGTCTTTATGAAGTAGAACATTCTTCTTCTCACTGAAGATCACTGTGGCTCCGCTGGAGGTGGAAGCTTTCACCGAGAAGATATCCTGGGGATATGATGGGATGTACAGGGCGTTCCTGAGCGTCGTTCGGAAACGCCGTCCCTCGCTGTCGAGTAGCCACACCTCCGCGTCACCTCTGCGCTTAGCGACTCCGTTACTCCTGGAACCGTCAGCCAACTCAACGCTGTGCGTCCCGGCCTGGAATCTGCCGTCAAAACGCTTGAACTTTGCGATGTCTGTGATGATATGTGACGTTGCACCCGCATCCACCATCAGACCTTTCCTCTTGTTATCCGGCACCCGCACCTCCGCGTCGTTCACTTGGAATGCGTATTCCGTTTCCGTCTCCTCGGACGCTCTCCGTGCGTTATCCCGCTGCCTTGTCCGTCTGCAGCTAGCATTGTTGTGTGTGTTACTTTTGCAATGGTTGCACCACTGTTTGCGCAGACAGGCTCTGGCTATGTGACCTCTGCTACCGCATTTGTAACACACAATGTCTGTATTGCCACTGTACTTTGCTCCCTCGGGCGCACGCCTTGTGCCAAACTGCGCTCCTGCCTTCATGACATTATCATCTGATGCAGTTGCGCGCATGTTTTCAACATCCTCATAACTTCGGAGCTTTGTCTTAAATGCAGCAAAAGTCATTTTATCGTCACTCTGAGACACATGTATGGCAAATGGCTTAAATGTCTCTGGCAGCCCTTTCAAAACCATTGCGATCAATAGTCCGTCACTGAGCGTCTCTCCTGCGCTTCTCAAAGCAGTAATCGCAGTCTCTGCTCTGATTACATATTCAGTGACATTCTCAGTGGGCGACTTTTGCAGTGAGGTCAACTCGGTGTATAAGTTAATAACTCTGGGCTTGCCTGTACCAGCATAGTATTGCCGGAGAATCTTTAGCGCCTCACGTCCGTCGTTCCCGGCATCTCGCATCACCAACGACAGGCTCTTATCATCCAGAAACTGAATGAGCTCCGCGTAGGCCTCTGCATTTTTCTCGTCATCCTCGTCATCATCTGGAGCGGCATCCTTTAAAATAGTGTCCTTTAATCCTTGCAGACAAAGGTGGCCCAAAAACTTAGTCTCCCATAGCTCATATTTTTTCTCGTCACCATCAAAAACGAGTCTCGCCCAGCGGCTGCTCGGCACCGCGTCTCTGTCTCTTTTACTCATGTTGAAGGCTGATTACTCCAACTCGCCGCTCAGGTGCACACAGTGAACGTTGCGACCTTCACCCGGCAGGTTCATCAAACTGTGCGTTATGGATCTGGGCCCATAACCTGTTAGAAGAGTCACTTCTACACAGCGTTTAACGTGACATAACACAGCACACGTTTTGCAGTTTCCGGTGAACATCCGCACCTACGGGATCACCTCATTTATTCACACACACATGCATGTCATCTCCTGATTGCACGTCACATGACCAGCGCGTCCACAGCGGCCGCCAATGACAACATTAAACACAAATATTCAGGGGCATAATAATAATAACAGAAATGAGAGCATATCTCAACAAAATCGTCTCTGTACAATGCTGTATGACCCTTAAAACTTCAATAAATGCGCCGACATTAATTTGTCCGAACACAGAAGTTTAGTGAATGTTGGCTACTGTAATGACTGGGTCGATGATCACCACCTTCACAGGAGAGCTACACCATGAAACTGGGCATTATATTGTGATTCAAGATATATCGAGTTTTCTATTTTGGCGATATAGAAAATGACAATATCGCCTATAACGAGATATACCCTTTTTATTTTACTTGTTTTTTTGTATACAATCACACAGTAGAAATCACATACAAGTACTTGATATTATTCAGAGTACAGTCAAATAGTGTCAAACTATTTATCCATTTTTCTGATATATATATATATATAAATATAAGTTATTTTGTATCAAAATACTCATTTTAGGAATCGTTGCTTTCGTTACAACAGCATGAAAAGCACAGTTAGATGGATTACTGACTGTGTCTTTACTCAGACCTGCCCCTAAATAAGCCACACTACAGAACTTACTCACACGTGTTGTCCGTTTTTGGAGAAACAGACCAAAGTGTCACATATTGTTCAGCTTTTTGTTAATAAATGAGCCTGTGTGGCATTTTCCATTAGCAAATTTAACCCGAAATTGTCTTTCTGGTAAGACTTTGAGTTTAAAATATCCAGACTTATATCCTATATTGCCATTTTGAGAAAAAAATATTGAGATATGAGTTTTGGTCCATATTACCCAGCCCTACTACACCACTTTAAAAAACTGTCAAGAAGAACAAATGCTTGTTGTTGTTTCACTAAGCATCAATAGCATGTATATGATACAGCCTCAAAAAAAGGAATTCAAATTAAATTAGAAGAGAACTAAATAAATATTTTGAAAGTATCGCTAAGCTTTAAAGTACAATAATTCTGCTCTCTTTGTAAATGTCTTTCACCTTTGATCAGTCTTTGCTCTGTTTTTTAAACTAAAGCATCAAGGTTTGCTGCTAAATATTCAAAAGTCTACAGTTGGTTTTTGTGTATGTTTTCTGTAACATTCTTATTAAAGTTGAATTAACAGTACAATGTAACATGTTTCTGTTTCTACCCACAGGCCCTGATGAGGAATATATTTACATGAACAAAGTCATCGTCACTGATAAAGGTTAGCATTGAAATAATCTATTTTCGCACTTTTCTTTGTTTTAGTTCATTTTCTTGGTTTTGGATTGTTGCCTAAACCTGTTTAAATGGACAGTTTAATTTGTTTTGCATAAATGTTAGACATTTATTAAAGAGCTTTTTTGTGCCCTAGATGATGCATCAGATGTCCTGGTCAATGGAAGAGCATCAAAGCATGTACCAGTCCCACAGAAGAGTCTCCCTGACCTGCCGCCCCACAGGACGGTAAGTTATCTTTTTTTAGATAAAGGATTTACTTGAATACTTCCCTTTGTGACGAGTGCCATTAGTATATTAAAAGTCAGGATAAGTTCTGATTCATATAAAGTAAATGGGAAGTCATGTTTTGCAAAACGCTGAATGAGCCCAAAGACAAAATCCAAGTGGAAATGTGTCATCACCATCTATAAATCGTTTCACAAACCAAATGGAAACAGCTTTTATTATCCCAAAACAAATGCAGCATGTTGCAATCCAAGCATAATTACTTCCCACAATCCCAAGAGTTGTAACCCCGGGGCTGAATGAGATGTATTCTCGTAGAGAAACAACAAAACCAGCATTATTGGAGTCATCTGTAGTGAATGCTTATGGCTGTGTGTGAAACCTGAGGTGTGTTTCACGATGATTGGGAAAACTGGTGCTCGCTGCATTGGCTCAGTGTGACTTCAGGAAAAAGGACGTGAATGAGGGCTTTAGCACATCCTGTCACTGCCTTTGAACCTTGTGCTAAGTCATGCACTCACAGTGGACTTCCCTCATAAACTACTGTTACAGCTGTTTCTAATCAGAACAACTGCACATGCTCAGTGTGTGACGCCATAGAATAAACAGACAATGTGGGTCATTTTTAGCACAGAAAAATCATATTCAGGGGGAAAAACATCTATTAAATGCCCTAAGATGTGTCCGGCTCAGGTATTTTCTTCTTCTCTTGCTGCCTCGAGCTGTGGTATAACTGGTCCTGCCTTGGGCAGCCTCAGCAAACAGGTCCACAGGGAGCCACTCTTTGGAAACCCCTTCATCTGCCTGCGGGGCTTCCATCCATCTCTAGTGATGGTGTATTCAAGTGTTAACATGTGCTTCACTGTGAAGACAGAGTCCCCTCTTATCATGGAGGTGAAGAGTGCCCCCTTACTGTTGATGTATTGTCCTGGCATGGCCGTCCACTGGCCTGTTGTGATGTTATAGCAGTCTATTAGACACCTCAGGAAGTCATCACTGGGACCGTTGCGCATCACGTACAGATTGTCTCTATGAGCTACCATACAGTGGCCATAACTCTGAGGTCGGATCATTGTGGTAGCAAGCGTCCACTCATCTTTTGCTGGAATGTACTCGTAGATGTCCGTAGTGTCCGGTGGCTTCCAGAAGCAAACAAAAATCCGTCGACGAGCGACCGCGCAGGCTGCAGACGCCACCGGCCTTGGTGTGTTTTGTATGAATGTCCATTCTCCTGTAGCTGCATCATAGCTCTCTGCTGTGGAAGTAGTTTTCTTCTGGAACTCTCCACCAATAGCATAGAGTCGTCCCTCATGTCCAAGCAAGGTGAAGTCATACCTTGGCTGTTGGGGACCTGGAAGCGTAGTCCAAACTCCTGATTCTGGGTTGTAGCAGAAGCTGCAATCCACTGTTTCTTTACCATAGCCATAAACGCCACCTACGATATACAACCTATTGTCAAGTACGGTCACACCAGCCATGGAGGTGCTACACAGAGTCGGGAGGCTTGTCAGAATCTTCCACTCCTCTGCTGCTTCATCAAGATAGCAGACAACTCTAAACGAGTCCCGCAGATGCTCCACTGAGGGCGAATGGGTGCCTAAAGCAATGTAAGAAGTAGGAGATAATGCTTGAGAGTATTTGATCAGCTCTTCAGGTAACATTCTTTCTGCTTCTACTTTGAGGTCAACATTAGCATCACAAAGAAAAAGGGCAGCATTGTGAAACAGAGTGTGAAGCCCAAATACAGAGGCTGCGTGGTACAGAAAGAGGCAGTTATCAGAGTCTATGATATCACAGAGATGCTGCACCAGGCATCCAACCTGCAGAAAAGCTGCACACTCTACACAGTCCATTAACTCCTCTGGGTCACTGACGGTGGGAGTCTCTCCCCTGCAGACTGCGAGGGCAATAAGAAAACCTTGAGCATGAACACCTCCTCTCAGGTACACCTCAGCCTGCTCACTCTCCTTCATCCCAGAATGGAACAGGGCACGGAAATAGTCACTGTACTCAACAAGTAATTGCCGCTCCACGGTGAAGCAGGACCCCTCCACCCTCACTTTCACCAAGCCTTCATAGTGCTCCCTGTACTCCAGGTCAAGGCTTGCATTCTCTACTTGAAGACGTTCAGGCACTTCCATAATTTTACCAAACAGGACCTCGGTTTCTTCAAAAGCAGACTGAGTGATCACTCAGCCATTTTCCCCCTGAAGTGTCTGCTAAATAAGTTTGTCAGTTCCATTGCGTCCTGTCTGTGTGGTCTGTAAATAGTCGGGCTATAGATAGCAGCCGGGCCACTCGCAAGCGTCAGGCAGGAAAAGGAAAACTGTTGACATGAAATGCAACTAGTCATTATCTTCACCGCAGCACAATCACCGAGCATGTGTTTTTATGGAAATGTCATGGTTGTTCATTGAAATCACCACTAACTGTATTTTTCTTAATGCAGTGTTATTTCTCTAATTAATGTATCTAACCTAGTTAAGTGTAAAGGAAAATAATGAGAATAAAAAGGTGAAATACAGGTGCTACTGTTTTCACACAAGCTTTTTCTCCTATTAAATTTCTTCGTTGGAACCCAAACTAAGAGATGAGAAGAGGAGCTGTTGTTGGACTTTTTGATCATTACTGTCTTTTCTGGGCTGAGCTCCCAGCAGGCCTTTAGATACGGTGGGTGGAAGCGATTGGGTCTGTTTTTGCTGTGCTGGATTCTTGGCATGGGTGTGAGGGATTTTCCATGTTCGTTTTCTAGGGCTCCTTTTCCCACTCTTTGCTCAAAGCCCCAACACCACACCCTTTCTAACCCCCCTCCTCTCCCAGCTTTGTTATTTATGCTCTGACTCCTCGATCCATTCCTTTTACTCCGTGTTACTGGGGTGAAGACTTGTGTGAGAAAGTCCAAAGACGGACTCAGTCTGATGAGAAAACAGACAATCAGGCCCATTATGTCGGGTACATTGTTATGGAAGTAAGAGTTCTGTAACGATGAGTTTAAAATTAATACACAAATGAAGAAGAGGGAGGGTAAGTGATGTGAGGGAGTTGCTGCTGCCCTAAAGATTCAGTTGTTCATCCAAATTAGATGCATGTTACTTCCAATTCTGTTGAAATTTGATAATATTTTCATTGATTTATTTCTATGAATGGCAGGAGTGTGTAGAAGAACTCCTATTCTAAATAAAATCTAATGTTAAATACACATCTGGATTATGGTTTGACCCATCAGATGTTGAGACCCAACACGTCTACTGACAAGTTCTTTGAATATTTGAGTTACCTCAATTTTTTTTGTTTAGTTAGATATTTTAAAGACATATATACTTTACAGAAATATTGTCCTGCAACATTTGCTCAAAATAACATCATTTAGATAAAAATGTGTCATTGGATTACTTATGCATGACGTGGTTAAAGCATTATCAGATCCTTAATGTGTAACCGATGTGATCCTCCTATATCTATGTGAATCCTTCTCTGGGTTCACTGACATGCAATCTAATTACAGCAAACAAATCCGTGTCAGAGAGACCAAGACATGACAACAGTTATTATGACAGCGTATCGCATCTGCATTGCATTGTGGGTTTGTTCACTTAAGTGATTTGGTCAGAGAAAGCACACGGAAAGGGAATTCCCTGTTTACTGATGCACATAGTTAAAGTGTCTCTGACTGACAGCACACACCAGAGATGGAGGATAAAGGATCTAAGTCTGCGACCACAAAACACAGTTTTACAAAAACCCTTTTCGGCCCAATTAGTTCCTTGTCTTCGCAAATAAAAGCTCGTATTAGATTTTGGGTTAGAACTGTCGGTTGTGTTTATTACTTAAGAGAAAATAAGGAGGTTAGCCAGAATTTGCTGAATCTGACTTTCTGTAAATGACTTAGGATTGCAGATACTAAGTAGAGACTAAAGTGGTTTAAGAAGGCTCACTACAATTCTCTTATGCTTGGATTTTCTACACCAGAATGTTTTATTTTTTATTTTTATTTATTCAGTTTATTTTCAACATGGTTACATTCACTTTCACATTTACAATTTTTTTTTTTTTTTTTTTTTGTACATGCCGAAAAAGGAGACGAGAGAAGCAGTTTGCTTATCCAAGTCCCGTCCCGTTTTGAACACAGGAAATTTACATCTAAGCTTGTCTCTCTGGTCAAACATTCTTAGGTTGTTCTGAACACAATATCATTTCATTTTTATTTTTTTTTTTAAATGTTAAAATGTTTCAGTCATTTAATGCTTTTTACTGGCCAATGATGAAGGATAATCATCATCAGTCAGTTTGCCTGATTATGAATATAGGATTAGATCTCTACTGCTAGTTCTGCTCTTATGTCATTTTATCGCTAACACTGAACTTCCCATCTTCCTCCCATCTTCTGGCTCCCACTGGCTGTGTGCTGGCTTGAGGCTTGTGGCCACAGGATGCAGGGATAAAGAGTGTTTTTGTTGCTTCAGCAGAGAGTATGAGTCAGACTGTGAACTTTGAATCTCTGAAAAACATGTAGTGAATGAAGTAATCCCACCCCCGACCTAATAAGAAACCACCTGCTGTTAAGCTAACAGGGTGTTTATCAGAGAACGGATCAGACAGAGGGTTTACATTTATAGATTGGAGGCTTACCCATAAGGTCCGTCCCATTACAAACCTCTGCTGCTTAAAATACTAAAGACACTGATGTGCATTGATTGATTGGTCAAGCGATGATCCAATCATAACCATCGATCAACATCATCAGTGAAACACAGCACAAGAATTTTGTCTTTTTGTTAAAACAATGATTTTCATTTTAATTTCTGAAACATTCAGCAAAAGAATTACCAATACAGGAAAAAACACACTTGGTATTGTTTTCTAGCTTCAGATGAATTTTAACTGATTGTGTTTTAAATGGGTATAAAATATTGTCTTTAATCAATCAAAGACCTCTGAATTGAATCAAAACTTTGGCAGATATTGCAATATCAGCAAATATTGTACTATTGGCCAAAACATCAATATATCATACGTCATAAAACTGGTGATCTACACCCTACCTCAAACCCATTCTACCTTCAACAAGTGGCTGAGAATATGACTGTGGTGCAATGACTGTGTGATGATTTTCTAAAGAAATAAGGCTTTTTAAATTTTGGAACAAGTAGCACCAGGATGCTCTTTGACAGGAATGAATAGTAGCCTTATAGAGGTTTATGTACATCATTGAAGAAATGAGACTGTCTACATATGCAGTCAGGTTGTCATGAGAAAACCACTAACTTTAGATGTTGTAATGGCGTAAAAAAATAAAATAAAAATGTAACAATTTAAGTTGTCCTCTAAATCCATGCCAGGCAGCCCCTTAGGAGATTTGAAATGACTTTCAAATGTGTATTCGTCTTTCCTTTGAAATATTTGTATCTATTTGTTAAACTTTTTGTGTCAATTTAAAGTACAGGCATTATGGAATTACTTGAAAATATAAATATAAAACTAGAAAAAGACATTTAAAAAAGATGCTTATTTAAAAAAACGGACGCCAAGCTTGCAATCAGAGAGTTGCCGGTTCAAGTCTCACCCGGGCCAACACTGTGGGATCTTGAGTACGTCCCTTAACCCCCAACTGCTCCTCAGGGATGGGTCAAATGCAGAGAACAAATATTGTGTATGTACCTGTATGGACTGTATATGAGTTAGAGTAAATAAAAAATAAAGTTGTAATGTACAGTATATTGTACCAGTTGCGTCCAGTGTCAGTTTGGATATAAAACTTATATTAGATGATTGACTTTAACCGACCTCAATATTCAGTCAATCGACACACTGTCTTAAATGTTATGGTTATTTACTCTATAAATTTAGGGGCAATTTTCAGGGGCTTGAATATACATTTGTTGAATATGATACAGTATAATTGGTGTCGGAGAGAAAGGCAAAACAAAGAAAAAAAGTTCCTTGTAATTCCCCACAGCCCACCTCACTCTCAGACTTTGAGTTTGCACTTTCAGCCAGACTATGACTGTGTCTCTTCACACGCTGGAAGTGAAGAGACACACACACACACACACACACACACACACACAAACCATGAGCTCAGGACTTCAATAGTACAAGATTGGTTACACCACACATGTTCACTTGCTGGAGGATGTTTATTAATGTGTATGAGTGTAAATGATGAATACGTACAAACCTTTACTGTACTCTGTTTCTGCTGCCTCCCTTTCCCTTGTTTTGCTCTCATCTCTCAGGGTGTGGTGTGTGCAGAGCCATTCCCTCTGCCTGCAGTCCCTTCTCCAGCCTGCGTAAACACAGACAGTTACTACGAGGAGGCTCAGCCTTATGAGGAAACTGTTAATGGTAAGAACTCAGGTCACATGTTATGTTCTCCTCTCCACTGACCCAACAAAAGAAAGAACGCTGCAGTCAATTAGTTTTAATAACCTTCTGGATGTGATTGGTTATATGTAAAATCACCCTGGATCAATTTAAGCCCAATCTTACATGAATACTGCTAAACATCCATTCTACACTATCTGAAATTGGTGTTTGTTTCACTTTTTGGAGAATGAGCTATCACTGTGTTAACACTGTGTGAGGAAGTGGTTTCATGCTCCATCTAAACCATAATTATCAAGCACTGAGAAAGCAAGAGGCATTTCTATAACAGGCTCTACCTCTGTGATAGTACAGTAGGATGTTTGCATGCTAGGATCCTAAACTAAATGACTTTTATGTCCTGTGGGATAAAAAATTTACCTGTGGGATAATTTTTGATCAATAGCATGTGAACCATTGTGTTGTAAACAAACGACAATATTTAAAGCTGCTAGAGACGATTCATTTTATCCAATAAAGACAGTGTCGGCCTCATGGATCAATAAATTGAAGATCATTTGCTTGAAAAATAGATGTAACATGTTGAAATTGACACTCAAAAATGTATTTTCATGTGCACTGTAAACACTCCTGACATTGTCAGAAAGTTTTGTGTATTGCATTATGAGATGTGGAGTCCTGTAAACAGATGCATAGAAGTGTCTTACTGTGATTTTTTGTTTCTTCGCGAGGCAAAGAGGACATTGATTTCCTTGACACCATTTTTGTTCTAGTTTGTTCCCGGTATTCCATGATTCAATGTCGCCTGGATTCAGGTCGTTTCATGTAAGCCCCAAAATAAACATCTGCCATTGTTTTTTGCCACAACTTTCAGTCTGTGAAAAAATTAAACACCACAAATGTGTTGGGAAGGCACTTTCTTTGGCGGAGTTTCAGGGGAAAACAGAAGAAATCACAGTAAGAATTAAGTAAAAAAAAACTTCCATGCTTCCGTCTACGGGACTCCACATCCCACAATGCAATGCACATAACTTGCACAAAACTGTTTACATTAGAGATGAGAATAAACTTTCAAATGGCAATTCCAGCCTTTTACATCTATTTTCCAAGCAAATGAGCTTCATTTTACTGATCTATGAAGCCTACACTATATCTTTGTCAGCTTTAGGAGGAGTTACCGTGGAGCAAAAGGAGTATATGAATGTTTTTTCCTTACACTTTTAAGTCTTTTTTTCACTCCCCTTTATTGCTGTTTTGTCTTTCATCCTTTCTCCTGCTCCCTCTTCTCTCTCATGCTCTGCAGATGTGGATAAGTTTGCCAGGATGGGAGCGCGTTGCTCTGACAGTACAGTCTATGCCGTTATCACCAGGGGTAGTTTGGCCTTGTGTGTGTGTGTGTGTCTGTGTGAGGCACGGCTTGGATCATTCATAGCATGAAGAAAAATGTGAACCAAGAGTGCCTTAGCATCCAGCATGTCTTCAGTGTCCTCCTTTGTTTCCACGTCCTCCAGAAAATCTATTTCAATCCACCAGTTGTCATGGTTGATCTCTGATCTTTGTCCCTAGACGACGGAGAAGCCGTAAGCAGCTCGTACGAGTCCTACGATGAGGAAGAAGTGAGCAGAGGAAAGTCTCCATCAGCACAGCATCAATGGCCCTCAGCAGAGGCATCCATCGAGCTAATGAAGGACGCTCGCATCTGTGCCTTCCTGTGGAGGAAGAAGTGGCTCGGCCAGTGGGGCAAGCAACTGTGTGTTATCAAAGATCATCGCCTGCTGGTGGGTAAACAAACAGTCTTATTATCCTTGTTGCGTTTCACCATCATCGAGGATTTCTAAAAATTTAAGACCTGCAAGGAATTATCAGTTGTAAATCTAACCTGTGTTTTTCTTTCAGTGTTATAAGAGCTCAAAGGAGCAGACGCCACTGCTGGATGTGAGTTTGCTTGGTTGCACTGTGGTTTATAAAGAGAAGCTGCTGAAAAGGAAAGAGCACAAGCTGAAAATCATTCCCTTTGGAGGGGAAGCCATCGTGCTGGGCCTGCAGAGCAAAGAACAAACCGAGCAATGGCTGAAGGTTGGTGTGTTCCAAGGTGCTTTTCAAAAAGTTATTTTTTTTCTAATTCCTAAATAAATACAAATGAATTGTTATCCTGGATTGGTGAGTAGGTCATTCAAGAAATCAGCCCGAGGCCAGCGGAAAGCTGCGAGCCCCATCAATTCGTCTCTGACTCCCCAAGGCTCATTTGTACTAAGGTACGCACATATCCACTATTTCATTAGTCGACTTTCTAAGGTATGCATATGTTTCCCTGCTGCGGAAATGACTAAAAGTTGAAATGAACCCACAGGGAGAGCTGAGCGAGAGAAACTGTGGTGCTTCAGAGAGCGGCAGCAGCACAGACAGCCACACAGAAACTTCAGAAATCAAAGATGGTGAGTGTGACTTTGTCGAGTTCTGCAGCTCAGAATTGAAACGCCATCACATTTTCACACAAAGTAGAAGTTTTAATTTCAAAGTCATGCCTCCGTTTCTGTTCCTCTCCCGTTCAATAGTGAAGAAAAAGTACGGCGCTGGTTTGAAGTTCAGCAACCTCATGAACATTGGGAAGAAAAAAAACTGCACGCTGGAGAGTCCGGAAAAATGTGTCGACACCTCAGGTGAGTGAAAGTAGAGTCGGTGGGTCACTTAGGGTAACGGAGAATTCCTCCTGTAGAGATTTCTAGTTACAAAAGTCTTTGGAATATTAATGTAGAGCTTTATTAGTGTTAAAGGTTTTCAAACATCATTTTCAACCCAAATTAAACATGAGAAACAGGGTTGGGGTCAAATATATTTTTCAGTTACAATTACGTTTTCAATTACCCATGTTCAACTACAATTCAATTACAATTACATTTTTTACAATTACAAATAAATAACTTTTTTTTTTTTCTCCCCTCAGTTACATTTACATTTTACATTTAGTCTCAATTACTAAAGTGCAATTTCAACTAATCACAATTACTGAGCCTGGAATAAAAAACCCTAATAAAAGATAATCATCTCTTATGATAATGGGTCCTAACTCAGCTGTAAAATACACTAAAAACCAAATATTTTTCATCTATCGGTAAATATCTTTCCTATCTCCTGGTTACCTAGTTTGGCTTATTATTCAATTAAAATATAGGTATTAATATTTCTGGTGTTGACATCTGAGCCTTTTTTGTGTCAGTTTACCCCTACAGATTAATTAGATTATTTTTAAATGGTAAAATGTGGGAAAACTTGATATGAAACATATTTTAATAATTGTTAACTACATGTGTTGAACTGTACATAGAACGTAAAATGGTTCCCTAGTTTAGCGTTGAATTATAATTGTCAATTTAATTCATCAAATTGTCATGGCAATTACAATTACAATGTAAATTATCTTAATTGCAATTTAATTACGTCAGCAACAGATTTATAAAATTACAGATACAATTATAATTACACCATAATTGTAAATAATCAATTATGCAATTACATTTATGATCAACCCGGGACCCCAACCCTGATGAGAAATATTCACTGAATGAAAATGCACTGTTCTTTAAATTTTCCTTGTGATGTTATCCGAGCCTTTTTTTCTGGTTGCCCTCCTCAGTTTGAAAACCCTAGTGTTTAGCACTAGCAGTGTTACTAGCAGTGTTTTCCTTGGTTTTCTGGCAGGTTACCTTAACGTGCTGGTGAACAGTCAGTGGAGAACCTGCTGGTGTCTCATAAAGAACGGACAGCTGTGGTTCTACCAGGACAAAGGCAAGAACAAAGTGAGCCAGCCAGCTGTGAAACTGGAGGGCTGCAGTGTGGCACCTGACCCGAACCCAGAACGCCTCTACTCATTCAGGATCGACATGGAGGGCACTCAGCTGGCCACCCTGGAGGTACAAAACCACTTTGAACTTCACTATGGAACTCATACTGGACTGGATACTTTGAAATAGTTTCTCTAGTCATATTGTGCTCTTCAACCTGCTTTAAAAAACTATTTTCAACGCAGTAGTCAAGAAGTGTGTCTATTGAGTGGAAAATTGTTTATTGAAAACCTACTGAACTATGTTGCACGTATTATGCCTATGCTTTATATTGACTTTAGTTAAAGGTATTGTGGAGGATGTTGATATGGCTTCAAAATCCAGGTGGATCATCAAGACTATTGGTCCTCCTAATTATCACTCATTATCTGGTGATAGCTTTACGTACGTGCTCGTCCCTAGCTAGTTCTTGCTTGCTGCGCATGCGCACTTTCAAGTGTTTAAAAGAGGGCGAATCACTAACTTGGAAAACAAACTCGGAAGAGGATCATAGTGGTATGCTTTCGATTCAAATTTGACAATAATCGACCTAGTCGTTATTAGCAGAGAAGTTTATCCTTATGTAAGCTATGATTAGCGTTGCGAGCCCTAGCACAAGTCACGCAGCGGGCTCGTGCACGCTCTCACACATGTAATAGGCGTTCCCTCTTTGGAGCAGATGGAGTGTTGCGCATGTGCATTTTTTTTAATAAGTGGAGAGGGCGTTTCTTTTCTAAACTTCGGGAAAATCCTCCTCTATACCTTTAATATTGTGTTGTTCTGACTTCTGTAATACAAGAAGAGATTTATTTGACAGAAGAGGCAGAGCAAGCGTTTTAAAAAGTAGCACATACTGCGTCAGCATTACTCAACAAGATAATTAAAAGCTGAGATACTTTTCAGCTCACTAACATGTCGTCATACGACCCCTCTGTATGTGTGTGTGTGTGTCGGGGTTTTCTGGGCCGAGGGTTACACCCTGTTCATTAGTCTTGCAGTACCACCCAGCTGCAGAGAGCATGTGGTCATAGCTTCAGGAATTCAGAGGGTTTTGTGCCTCAAACACAGACGGGCGATAATATTTTTACTTGCTTTAATTTCATTAGCAAAATAAAAACAGCTTCATTAACTCAAACGAAGCAATGAATACAAAAGTTCCATCGACCAAGAATGAGGGAAATAGGTTAGAAATTAACAGATGACATAACTTTAGTGGGATAACTTGAGCAGAACAAAGGGAATCGCGTTGAACAAACTTTGCCATCATCTCTTCTACCAGCAGGCCCAACAGAGGGCGCTACAGAGCTCCACCAAAACACCCAAAGCTTGCAATACATTAAATCATAAAATTTTGTCTGAAGCATCAATTCTGTATGAATTTAATCAACGTATAAACAAAATGCATTTTTTGACATGAATTATTGCAACAGGCCTATCAAACCCTAAATGACTAATTTCTTTAATTCCATGATGTAGTGGACTCTCTCCTATGTGATCTGCAGGCTAAGACTTCAGCAGACATGGGTCACTGGCTGGGCCTCCTGCTGTCACTGACGGGAACCAAGACCGACCCCGAGGAGCTGACGTACGACTACGTCAACGCTGATCGAATTTCCTGCATCGTGAACGCTGCAAAAACCTCCTTTTAGTGAGTTGTTCTAACCCTAATGTTAGTTTGTTAGAACAAAATCACAGATACATCAACAAACATCTACAGCAGTTTTTTCTAAACTCTATCTGCTGCAGAAAAAAGTTGAGCTAAAATAAACTGTAATGCAACAGAACAAATCACCTTGACTGTAGGACTAATAAAAGGCTTTGTTTGGCTGCAGTGTTGGATGTGATCCACTAATCTAGTCAACCACAAGTGAACACAAAGCCACCACATAAAGGCTGTGAATGTTTGTAAAACACCAACATTTCAAAAAGCCTGCCTCAACCACAAATCCAGAACGTCCACAACCACAAAATGTATGTTTTAATAAGTGGAACAACTAAACCTGTCTGTTAACCTACAGAGGAAAGCACTTGGTAGAAAGTAACAAGGGATTTTATATTTGTCACAGCAAATGTAACTTTATCAGCCTTGTTCCAGACGCCCATGCTACAAACTAGAATATAATAATAAATATGAATAACTGCTCATGTTAAGGACGGGGACAAATTCCTGACTCTTGCTTGTATCGCTTTAAACCACGTGTCAAACTCATGGCCCGAGGGAGCATCCAATTCGGCCTGCAGGAGAAAGTAAAAATGACAGAAAAGATGTGAATCATTGTGTAAATGAAACAACAATTTTTGCAGGGGATCAGTTTTTCCTGTTCTTTAAAATTCATGATTGCAGTCATTTTCAATGTTAAACTGTTGAAAAACACTCAAAATCCTTATGAAATTCTTTGATTTTCATAAAATTATTACATAATGTGTGTTTTTGTATTTGTATGGTTTATATGGATCCGGAGTATGAAATAAAGGTATAAAAAAAAATCATTTCACTTTATTTAATAGAAAATGGACACAAAAACTAGGAAATGTAAAGTAAAGGTCCTGTTGGGACTGATATCTATCTTTTATTGCTTGTGTATTGTTGGTTTCTTACATATTTAGTATTTCATGTATACGTAGAAGTGCAAACTTGGGCACAATTATGTTGAAATTACTCATTTTGATGCATAAAATCTGTGTGTGTGTGTGTGTAGCTTGATGCAGAGGAGGTATTCAGAGCCAAACGCCTACATAGAAACGCCACCATCTATTCCTCATAACTCTGAAGAACTGTACGATGACGTAGCATCTATAGCTGACCCAGAAGTAAGATGTCCACCATTCTTTCTTGTTGCATGTTTCACTTGTATTTATATTTATACACACTACTCCTTCCCTTTTAATAACCCACAGGATGCTGAAGAGAGCAGTATTCCCGACTGTGAGGACAACAACGTCCAGAAGCAAGCTGAAACATGTTTGCAACATCCCACAGACCCAGGAAGCACAGAAGAAGAAATTGAAAACAGGATTTACTTGGACCTGGTCCCTGTGCGCTCCTTCCTCCACACATCCTGTGGGACTAAAGAAAGTGGCAAACATCCTCCCAGCCCTGCAGACCAACCTAAAAACTCTGCTTGTCCAAATGAATCGGTAGAGTACAATAATATCTTTATTTTGGAACAGCTCTTTCACAGTAAAAGTGAGATAAAGGATTTGTTTGACAAGTATGTTACAAAAAGGAGGTTTGTGAGGAAATGGGGGTTCCCAACATCAATCAACATGGTTCATTCTGTGAAAGTCATGAAGGTGCACCCCAAATTAGAAAAGATCTGATGAAAGATTTTCATCATACACTAACTCTAAAACCAAAAGTTTGACCTGATGTTGGTGCTGCAGGAAAGGTCAAATCATTACCACAACCAATAGGGTTCATATTCTTGTGGTAATTAATGTTGACAGTAAACTTAAGAAGTTTCGGATGAAAACTATTCAAGATACATTCATTCAAATTTAAAAGTTTGGCCTGATGGTGGTGCTAGCGAACAGGTCAAGGTTTCATTATCAAGGGGTTATTTGTTTGCCTGACAAACTTTTTCTGAAAATCCTTTTCTGGAAGCAAATATCTCTGGGGTCAGATTAACCCCAAGGGTAAATAAAATGTGTAATATGAGGGTTAAATATTCAAAAGTAACCTTTTATGTTCTACTGTGTTCTTTTTCCTCAGATTATTACAACTTCTTGTATAGAACTAGAGTCACCAGCAGCAGCAGTAGAGGAGTTAACTTTGTTCCCTGCAAGTGACAAACAAGAAGAATCACAGCCGATGTACCCGCAAAATCAGCCCGACTCCCCCTCCTCACAGAGCCAGGAGAGCCCCAGGAGAAGTAACGTAACGATCCCACAGGCCTTCAGCTGCTCTAAGGGACAACCCCACAGCCCAGTGCCAGCACGCACTAAAGCACACACTATAGGTGAGGCACAACCAGAGGGGAAGTAACTGATTAGTACTTACTGTATGTTACTGTAATTCAGTTGGTTTTATGGATACTTGTACTTTTGAGTATATTTCTAAATCAGTCTTTTTTTTTTTTTTTTTTTTTTTTTTTCACCTTGTCTGCACATGCTGTTGAAGGTTAACACTACAAGAAGTGCAATCTTTTAACAGCAATGCATATTTTATTATTGCAATTAAATAAATTAATTTATTTCATTGCATAATTGTGACCATCACCAGCCCTCCCTAGGGAAGGGTAAATACTTTATTAAAGGGAGGATGTAAAAAAGAGAGGGCAGTGTTACACCAGGGTGAGGGGGGTGGGGGGGGGAGTTAACAGGGAGGAGGGATACAAGATAGGAAAACGAATGGGTGGGGAATAGTCAATAAGTTTCAAGTGATGTGATGTGAAATTGTGGTTGTGTATATTGTGCTTATTGTTGTGTTATCAAGCCAGTCTGGTGACCAGTGTGCGGCTTAGGAATAATGGTGGTGGCTGTGAGCAGAGGAGGAAGTGAGTGGAAGTTACATAAAACAGGTATTTGGGAACAACGTGTCTATGGTTGAGCCCAGTATGAGTGTTATCCCACAGCCCGAGGCCAGTGCGTCCATGACAAATGTGATTCCAAGAGCCGCTACTGCAAAACCCATGAGCCGCCCCCGGGCCCGAAGAAGCAGTCGGGCCAGCAGAAAGAGCGAGAGATCTAGGGGCCCCCGGCGACCACCCCACGGCCAAGCAGTCCCCCGAACGCCCCCAAGGTCCCAAGCCGAGAGGCTGCCATTGCCCCCCCCATACACACCCGAAAAGCCCCCAAGGAGCCAAGGACCCAGCACACCACGCCACCAACTCCAACCCCCAACCCCCAGGCAACCCCAGGGACCAGGACCCCCCCAAGGGCAAGCCCCCGGGCCAAGCCCCCCGGGACGCGCCCCCCACCCCAGCCCAGGTCCCGGCCACAGCCCAGCAGGACCGCACAGCCCCAGACGGCACAAGGCCAGCAGCCCAGGGCCCGCCGCCCCCCGGACAGCGCAAGCCACGGGGCAGCGCCCCCCGCCGGCCCGCGAGCAACCGGCGACCCCCACCGCGGGGACGGAGGCACCCCAACGGCACACATCCAGCGCGGGACAGCAGCCCCCAGCCAAAGATGCCCCGGACCCACCCACCAGTCCGCAGATGGCAGGACATACCCACCAGGCGGCCGAAAGCAACCTCAACCACCGGAACAGCTAACGCCGCCCCCCCAGTAAACAGCATCATCCCGAGGCGCCAAACAACCCTGCCCCAACCCCGGTGAGGACACCAGCACCCCCCCAGCACACCCACCCCCCAAACCGGCGAGGCAGGCCGCCCCGGGCCCACACACCGCGGGGCCCGCCCCCAAGGCCACCAGGAGACAAAGCAAGCACCAAGCCACACCCAAGGGGGAGAGGCACCCCCGCGCCCCACCCGGCCGACACAGCCCGGAAAGACCCCGCAAGGAGAGACCCCGGCAAAGCCCCCCCGAGACCCACCGCCACGCCCGACCGCACCATCTTGATGTACTTTTACTCTATGCAGTGGCCCAGCCACCAACAGAGGGGCCAGGCCCCCACCGGAGAGGCCCAAATATGTGTACCAACCCACCACCCTGTTATGGTGCCTCTCCATTCCCCAATGGAGAGGCACTTCCCAATCCCCTGTGTGAATGTGTGTGTTTGGTGAATGTATGGGGTGTAATTAAAAGAAGGGGGATGGAGGGGAGCGGTGCTCCCCCTCCAGCCTCTGTGGATTTATGTGTATGTGGTGTAATAGGCCGGAGGGTGGCATGTTGAGATGCGATTAAAATTGGAGGGATTAGTAGGGCAACTAGAGGTGGGAGGGCCGCCCCCACGCCACTACATAGTAACACAGGTGGCGGCCCCCTCCACCCCCAGCCCCCCAAGGGTTGGGTATCGGTGTGTGGTGCATTTTGTGAGTGAGCCAGACCAGCTGGGAGTGGGGTGAAGTGAACATGTAGGAGGCCTGTCCAGTGTGAGCCGGGCCCGTCCGCGTGGCGGGCGCAGACGGGCAAGTGGCACTGCGGGCCCCGGAACAGCACAGTCGGAGACCCCCCCCCCCCACGGCACCCCCCAGACCGCGCCGGCCCCGCGGAGCACGGCGACACCCCCCACCCCCGGGCACAGCCAGGCACCAACCCCATCCCCCGGCGCCCCAGGGGGCCCCAGCCCACCCGGCGCCACGATACAACACTCTCCACCGGGAGGCGGCCCCGGCCCCCCCGACGAGAGAGGACGCCATCCACCGCCAAGCAGGGCCATCCCGCCAGCCACGGACCGGCAAGCCAGAGTACCGAAGCACCCCCAGCCCGGAACCGCCCCCCCCACACCAACGGCGCCAATAGAGCCCCCCCCCCCCCCCCCCCCCCCCACGGAGGCAATCCCCGACGACCCACGCACCGGCACGAGACACCCCCCCCGACGCCAGCACACCCCGAACAACAGCGGGCCCAAGGCCACCAGCCCCGCCCCGCCCAAGGCTGCGCAGCGCCGCCACGAGCCGCGGCCGGTCCCCGGGCAGATGGCCGGAGAGCACCTCCCCGGACACGTAGCCCAAGGATCCGCCCCCGGGGCACCCCCGCCCCGGAATCGCGCCCACGGCGCCCGGTGCACCCAGCCAGCAGACCAGCCAAATCAGTCTTTTTTTTATTCTACTTAAGTACGTTTTAAAAGAAATTACATTTCTACACCCAACTGGTAGTGAGTAAATACATTTTTATTTGCGATTACTTATTTATTTCTGTTTCATGGTCTCATTGAACATAATCTATATGTTTTTAGTCTGCGCCATTTCTGATCAACGCCACTGACTCTTGCTTGAGTACAATTTAAATCAAATAACATTACTTCTACTTGAGTAGGTATCGGTACTTTTTAAGTGACACAAGCACCATCACAATCACAACCATGTCTCTGCACTTGTGCACTACTTCAGCGCCCTCTAGTGACCATTCAGTTATTTTACAAAATATTGGCTTTTAATAACTATGATTTCATCCTATTTGCCTTTATTCACAGGGTCTCCAGGCTCAGTCGAGGTGAAATTGGGTAAAAACCGCACAGAGGCCGACATGCGGCGCTACATCGATGAGCTCCAACATCTGGAGAAAGAGCGAGAGGAGGTGAGGAGCAGTTTGGGGAAGCTGAAAAAAGAGCGGAAGGAAACCAAAGAGGAGCTTAGTGCCTGCCAAGGTACATGCACCTTTGCACAGCCGCTGTTTGAAAGCCTGCACTGAGGAGTGAGAGTGACAGCAGTGATGATAATGTGCACAGATCCACAGCAGCAGCTCACCTTGGAGGCCTGTCTGAAGCAGAAGGAGGAAGCGTGTCGGGAAGCAGAGAACCACAGGGTGGAAGTGGAGCTGCAGTTAGTGGAAGTGAAGGAGAGTTTAAAGAAAGTGGAAGCAGGGCCTTTCACACTGGGAACCACGCTGGACAGCAGCCTCCAGGACCCTCCCTCAGTGAGTGCTCAGATGATTCTGCTTTACAAGAAAAAACAGACATAAGCCTCAGCAAACAATCAGTGTTGGGGTCAATTACACTTTAATTATCCATGTTCAATTACAATTGAATTACGATTGCAGTGATCGACATTTTTCCCAATTCCGATGATTTTTTTTTTAATCCATTTATCCAATTACATTCTCAATTACTAAAGTTAAATTACAATCAATCACAAATTCTGTTCCTAAATGACCCCCGTGAAACATGTTTACTCGTGTTAGCATCTCTTTCAACTGGTCAGTTTTGATCACGGTTGGGGTCAATTGTATTCGCAGAATTGAAATTGTTATAGTAATTGGGTTCAGAAAATTGAGATCGTAATTGGTATAACAATTCTACAAAAACTGTCAATTCTAATTTATTTAAACATAAAACATGTCAATTAGTATTTTAAAGCTGATTTAAGTCATGTAGCAAAACCAATCAGTTATAAGAGATGTTAACACTTGAGGAAAAATGTTTTATTGGGGTTGTTAAGGCACAGTATTTGTGATTAATTGTAATTGAGAATGTAATAACCCTTGCCTTATATCAGCTTTAAAATACACAAATAAAAAATTAAATACATGTGTATTACCCATAGAATTGTAACATGGTTTTGCATTTAATTTAATTCTAGTTTTGAGATACCAATTACAATAACAGCAACAGGCATTTTCAATTACAATTATAATTGACCCCAATCCTGCTAACAATCAACCATCTATGTCCCTAAATGTAACTCTCAGGTTAAAGCAACATCTACGACCACACCCCAAGGTTCATCTTCATCGTCATGCCAACCCCTTAACTGCAGCTCATGTGCAGAAGCAGCTTCTCCAGTGAACTCTGCCTCAGCTTTAAAAAACAGACCTGCCTCCGTCATGACTACAAAAGGAACCGTGTTGCAGAAAGCTAAAGTGAGATTCCACATTTGAAGTCAACACACCTGAGAAATACAGTGTAAATGATTATTTCCTGTTTTTCCTCTTTCTAGGAATGGGAAAAGAAGTCCAGCACATAAGACAGAAAGTTAACTTTTGTTTGTCCTCCACGTCCTGCTATAGCACAGAACAAAGCAGGTAGTAGTTAAAGCCTCCTGCATCCTCATCACCATGACTACAAGGACTGAGTCCGTGAGAGACACGCCCCCTCATTACAATCACTGGATGACCGTTTAGTGGCTTTTTTCTCCAACAGGAACAATTGAAAGCATCTTTTTTTTTTTTAACAAATCTACAAAAATGCACACAGAATGTTTCAACACTGCAATGAAATATTTAAACCACTGAGACCAAAAGTCTACCCTGTTCACATAAACGGCCATGTAGATTGTAGCTTGGTTCATATATGCTGGTAGCCAAGATGTAAATATATTTCCACTATTATTCAGCCTAGTGTTGGCTTGTACTGCTAGCTAAAATATGCACTTTTTATTCAAATAAAAATGTACTGACAAAGCCAGAGTGTGTCCCCTTGGTTTAAGATTAATGTTGGTTCTTTATTAAATAGCTCCTGAATATTTAATAACAATAAAGTTTGTCACACAAAGTACATTTGTTTCCACTGGTAAATGTGTCTTTTTCTGTAAAATAATAAACCTTTAAATAAATGAAAGGGTCTTTGGTTTATCAGTAAGAAACAAACAGGGAAAAAAAGCTATAAAATGACATAAAATAAAGCTTATGTATGATTTGATCACTGAGGAAAGTTAAAGCAATGCACTATAAACATAAATCACAGATTTACACAATAAGAAAAGTTTACAGCACAGTGACGCATCAACAAAAACACACAAGGAAAAAACATTAAAGGCATGTGTTGAAATGAGTGCATTAAAAAAAAAAAAAAAAAGTATAATTCCCTTTTCATCACTAAGACAGCTTTGTGTTACTGTGAGTCAGACGACATGTCGCCGGCGGTGAAGTTTGTAGCGATGTAGGAGCTTTGCATGGCTTTTCCTCTGACTTTTCTTCCTCAGAGCAGCAGGTCTTGGTCGATCACCTCTGGAGGAAACCCGACTGCTTTCTGCAAATGAATCACACAGTAAATCAGGAATCGCTGCTGGTAAAACACATTTTTCATAAAAATGCCCCTGACTTGTTTCACAGTGCGGCCCTTCGTGGCCTTGACATTGGCAGCGAAAACTTCCTCCTGAAAGGACGCAGACTCCATCATTCATGCATGGGTTTGGCCTGCACAGATTAACAGGTTTCTTCACCTCTGAAACACAAAAGAAAACCAACAAGTGTGTTAGAAACGGTCACTGCACGCACGGACAACAAAACAAAGCTTTTGAGTGTCAGTAAGCAGTACCAAGTTGTGGAACAGTTAACAGTGAGTGTGGAAATAAATTAAAGCAATTAAAATATGAATACATAAAATGTAAAATGTTAAAGGGAAAACATTATAAATAGGTGTGTATATATTTACATAAATTGTATAATTATATGGATACATATCAGTTATGTCTCCTTTTATAGTTTAAATAGGTGTATAAGTAGATTCACGTATAGAAATATAGTATAGTACTAGATATTATGAAGGGTAGGATCCTATATGTTTATACTTCCTACTCTTCAAACGTGCAGGATTTTTTTAACCATTTAATCTCTCTTTGCTTTGTTTGATGTTTTAATTATTATTTTTTCATAATGGTAAATACACTGCTGTTGGGTTAATGTTCAAAATAAAAATGTAATCAAATCAAAAATCTCTAAATCCAGACCATTCTTTCTCCTAAAGGCTGGGATATCAAAGTGTTAATTGCTTCTCGTGACCCCATGTATACTACACAATGCACAATTTAGCAGAGACTCGGCCGATCCCAAAAATCACACAGTGTATGCCCGCCTTTAGTGTAAAAACATTGTTATAAAAGCTGCAGTGAGGTATTTTTGCATTGGTACCTGAACACAACATCTGCACCAGCACATCCTCGTGGTATTTCAGATCCTCGTACGACGGCACTGAGATCATACGTTCCTCCGATGCAGAGATCTGCATCAGCCGCTGCCTCTGTACATCTCCGATACCGACAACAAACACAGAGACGCCGTTATCTCTCATTTTCTGAGCAGGCACCGCTGCATCGTCTCCACCTGAGCCGTCCGTCACCACCACCACCGCCTTATTGACTCCAGGTCGAGCGCCTTTGGCCACAGTGAGGACGTTGGAGTGGATGTGAAGTAACGCTGTGCCCGTTGAAGCCACGCCCCCCATGTAGTTAGCCTCTCCTACAGCCTGGAGGATGGCTGACCCAGTGTCGTGTGTGTCCAGGCTGAAGACGGTGGCCGCTCTCCGGCCGTAGGTGACGAGGGCCACCTGGGCCACGTCTCGGTTGATGTCAAACTGGACTGTGAGGCTTCGCACAAAGTTCTGGAGGGTGGCAAAGTTATCAACGCTGACTCCACCTGATGCATCTAGAGCAAACACCAGGTCTACAGCTTGACCCAGACAACCTGAAATACATTCAAGACAACTGCTTAGAACATGTGTCAAACTCAAGGCCCAGGAGCCAAAACCGGGCATTTAGAGCATCCAATTCAGCCCACAGGAAAAAGCAAAAAAGACGGAAAACATTCATCATTGTGTAAATTACCAAAAACTTTCTTAAATTACATTACATTTTTTTTTAATTGCAAATTGTAGAAATGTTTTTTTTTTAACTGGTAATTTCCTTACAAACAATTCCCCTAAAGATTACACAAAAGATGTTCACAATTGTGCAATATAAAAAATGCATTATTTACCTTTTTTCAAGACTAAACCATGCATTACTGTCAACAAAAAAATTGCACTACATGTGGCGTTAACCTTTGACATGATAAATTAGAGATAATGTAATAAATACATGTATTTTGTTATTTTTCATTATTTATTTTGGGTTTTTCCATTTATTTTTCATGGATTGATAGTAAATACATTTTAAAACTTGGACAAAAATATAATTTACACCTGGATCAGCAAACTAAGGCACAATAATGTGGAAATCGTTTTTTTCCGCCACCTAACATCTGCAGCCCCCTAGATATCAAACTGATCAGTATTTGGCCCCTGAGTAAGAATGTGTTGGAGTCCCTGGAATTCAAAACACAAAGAGAAATCTCACTGCTTTAAAACCATATTGAAAATCTCAGAAGCATCAATAAAAACAGAGAAAGAGAGATATTTGACGTCATGTTACCTTGTGTATCCACACTGCAGATCTTTGCCTTGAGCTCAGGAATCTTGGCTGTGAGTTTGTCAGGTAATGCGTACGTGAGGGTCCTCTGGGGATTTCCTGTGATATTATTCAGCTGCTCTCTCAAGCGTTCCGGTCCCACTCCTATCAGGAAGATCTCCCGATCCCGTGCATATTTGGACGGCTCCACCACCTCATCCAGAGATGGAGTAGCCGTCAGCAGTACCACCACTCGGGGCAGGTCATCGGTTACGTCAGCATAGACCGGCGCGCTCACAAAGCCGTTACGTGTGACGTAGCGAAGTGCCTGACCCGTCCGTGTCTCGCCGCCCACCGGCTTAAGAGCATCCACAGCCTTAAGGAGATCCTTAAGGTTTCCTTTCAATTTACCAACTGGGGCCTCAACATGCGTGTCTGCGCCGTACACGGCCACGCCCACTTTACTGGGACTGTTGGAGCCGATCACAGTCTGCACAAAGCGCTTCAGGACGGACTTGAGTCGCAGAAAGCCTTCCAAGGTGATCGTGGAGGAACCTTCCAGAAGAAAGAGCAGGTCTACAGCGCAGTCCAATGAGAGAGCAGGAGCTGGTGAAGGATGAAAAGGGTTAGATTGCATGTGCTCATAAGGACAGTGTGAATAGCTAGAAATGTTGGGGCACACATTTTATTTTGTTTTCATTATTTCACTCCTTTATTACAATAGACAAAACTTTTATTTTCTACCTTTTGTTATTATATTTTCTATGCATGTTACAAGTTTGACAAACTAAGTCCCACGTGTCAAACACATGGCTCAGGGGACAAATCTGGCCCTATAGAGCATCCAATTTGGCCCACAGCAGCAAGCAAAAAAAGTCTCAGAAACCATGATTCATTGTGTAAATTTTCAACTAATAAAATTGTAGATATCGACAAATTAATACACAAACTAAATTCAACTTTACAGGGGTCACATTTTACATGATGGCAGCCTTTTTAATCTTAAATTATTACGATTCTGCATTTTTTTTCAAATTATTCCACAAACTTTCCCAAAATTAAAATACTGATATTGATTAAAATACTAATTTCCCCACCTAAAATCTGTGGCCCACTTCAGATAAACTGCTCCTTATTTTGTCCCTGAACTAAAATCAGTTTGACAGCCCTGAACTACATCATGATGTAGATTAAAAAACACAAAGTGCTGAAGTTAACTTGTATCTTTTTTTTTCTCTCAGGAATAACTAGGACGTGTGACAGCTCACTGACCACAGTGGGGGTCTCCTCCGTACCCAGGTGGGCAGACACAGTGGTAGCCCTCTGCACCTTCTGACACACATGTTCCACCGTTCAGACATGGCTGAGTGTCACAAGGATCTGTGAACGAATCAGGTCGAGGCACAGAGTGAGGAACTAGGAAACAGAAACCCCTACGTTATGCTAGGTTTAATGAAGGTTGTTGTTACCAGGGCAGAGAGTCCTGTGACAGACCGTCGGGTGTCTCCTGTAAACCTTTTTGTACCTTCAAAACAGAAATGAGTCCTTCACTATTGAATAAAATATCAACACATGGGTTACACACACAATAGAACAATATACTGTAAACCTTATCAAGAACCTAATTTACTTAAACTACTAAATGGTTTAATTGTGTGAACATTTAAATCCTAACTTAAGTTCAAAACCAGCACAAGAATGGATTCATAAATGGGCTTTTCTTGTCATTTAAGTTGGTAAATAAGTAAAAAAAAAAAAAGAGGTGCAAACAAGTAATATAATAAGTCAACAATTTTTTTTTTTTGGGAAAAAAACTAGAAAATACTGGACTATTTTCCTTTTATTTTTCATTGTCAAAAGAATTCCTTGATCAACTATTCAAAACAATGCAATTTAACTAAAAATAAATCTTGAATTAAATAAATAAAGGAATAATACAAATGAAAATGAAGCATATTAATTTAAATTCTGGCTCTATAATAAACAATGCAAAACTGCATAATAGTTATTTTTCTTTTTAAAAGTGCAACTGAAAATGTATTTTGTGCCTTAACAATTGGACTTTAAAAAAAAAAGAAAAAAAAAAAAAATTGTGATTGCAATGATTTACGTCATATTTGTTTGGACCAGCAGAGGGCGCTGGTAATACAGTGGTCGGTTGGCATGCAGATATCTTGCAGTGAAGAAGAGAAGCTATGTTAGCAGACAGAGCTAATAGATAAACGTGACTTTTACAGATATTCAAGTAATATTACAGATTTTCTTTCAGTGCTAAAGGGGTAATGAATCATTTATTAACATATTTAAGCGTAGAAGGCAGCCAGAAAAAAACTATTAGCAGACTCCGCCCGCCGCCTACACTTGTGGATAGGATGTGGAAGTACTGCGATTCAATTTTCAGAAAATCGATATCAACCGTGATACCTATGAATCGATTTTTAACTGCCTTACGATTAATCGTTACATCCCTACTGGTTATTATTTTGTCACTTGCTAACGCTACATCTTCTATTATATTTGCTGAAGTGGTAATATTATTTTTAATGTTTATGCATGAATGCTTTCTATGGATGCTTCCATGCACACTAACCTGTAGTAGGGGCACAGAGATGTGTAGGGGGAATAGCCTTTGGCTCCTTTCCAACACATGAAATTCCCATGCAGCTCTTTAACCGTCTCCAGTGTCTTCCTCTCACATGGGAATGACTCCACCTGACACCCTGAAGGGGTGAGACAGTGAGAAGCATGAGGTTTTTTTTTTTGGGTGGTCCATATAAATGTGGGTGTGAAAGGGACCACGAACTTGCTGGTGCAGAGCTGCAGATGGAGAATGTGCTGAGGGTGGTGAGCAGACCATTGACAGCATCGTAGAAATGCTCAGCAAAAAAGACGTGGCTCTCCATTGGCTCACTGGCCAAAACCTGTAGCTCCTCCCACCTAAAAACATAAAACAGAGCAGAGTCTCTTTGGAAACATTGTGAATGGATAAATTGTGGATGGTGATTATGATGATCCATACTTTGGGTAGCGCAGGCCTACAGCGAACAGGACCACTCCTGCCTCTTTGAGCTGTGCAGCAGCATGGAGCACGTTTCCCTGTGACCTCCCGTCTGACAGAAGGATGGCGATGCGCGCCACGCTGGAGGAGTTACGGCCGCCCGGAAAACCTTTCCTCAGGACGTATTTTAAAGCCAGGCCGGTTTGGGTGCTTCCTCCTCTGAGAGGGCAGTTTGGAAAAAGAGTTTTAAATACATGAAACACATTCGGTAACACTTTACTTGAAGCTGTCATTAAGTGTTGTTTGTTAGATCCTTCCACATACTGTAACCCCAAAAACACCAACATACAGTAGCTCCAAAGGTGTCATAATTTAACTTAATGACAGCATACATGACACTTTATTCATGTTAATAACAGAAAATGACAGCATGTCAGCCTTACGTAATATAATTTCAAATAAAGTGTGACCACACATTCTTTAATAAGCAAATCTACTTTTCTATTCCTCTAGTTATGATTGGTTAATATTTAACTCATTGCTGGGGAAGTTTCTTTCTAGTGGGATAAGGTAATACTTTAAATGCAGGTTATCGTTGTTGCATTTACTTTCTCACGCGTGTTTTCCTTCTATTAATTAAAGCACCTTTAAAGTGAATTCACTTATATGTACTATAATTCTAGCATTCAATAATTCACTCTGCTTGTGCCATGAAAGCATCAGAAAATGGAATGAGCACCATCACAAACCTGTAGGAGACTTTCTTCATGTGCTTCTTCAAATCTTCTTTGTTGGTGTACGAGTCCAAGGAAAACTCCAGACGAGGAGTTGAGCCAAACTGAAGGAAACCAACTCGCACCTGCACATGACCAATGACTTAATAAAAGCAAAGGGGCAATAAAAGAACAGAAGTAATAAGTCCCACCTTGTCTGGAGCGATGTCCAGTGCTTGACAGAGTTTGATGGCGTAATGTTTGGACCTTTCAAAGCTGCCTTTGCCCACACTGTAGGATCCATCCATCAGAAAGAAGATATCCATGGCTGCTGAGCACTGCATCACTTTCAATACACACAAACACACACAGTTATACAGGGCCGGCTCTGGGCATAGGCAAACCAGGCGACCTGGTTGGAGGGGTGCAAAAATTTAATTCTTAAAGTGAAATATGAAAAAAATTTAAATAAATAAAAAATACGAATAATACATTTCGACCCATCCTTCACATTTACTTGACACGTTTTCTTTTAAATAAATGATAAAAAGAACAAAAAAGCTCAATATGAAAAAAATCTTTGTGCTGACTCGCCAAAGTCTACTATCGCCTGGAGCATCACATTACCCAGAGCCGTCACTGGTTATACACTTAAATATACTGAAGGTGTCATCATAAAAAAGTACTATACTATACTCTATACCAGTGGTTCCCAACCTTTCTTGTCTTGTGTACCCCTTGAGCCTTTTTGTCATACCATGTACCCCCTCACTCCTACATGTTCATGATTCTCCAAAAGTAGAACATAACACAATTGAATATTCAATGCAAGTAATTTTATTTCATCTTCATAAATTGAACAATTAACATTCAGGCATTATTTTCTTCAAATTAAACATAAAATTTTGTCGCCTTCAAGGCAAAAAAAATGATGAATATAAGAAATAATATAATAAACGTTTGTATTATTAATAGTGCATTATTAATACTAATATATTAAGATTATATTGTTATCACAAAAGGAGCTTCTTTGAATATGTCCCCTTTAAACAGGCATTTACAATTTAAAAACAATTCATAGCGCACACATTTTAATGACGGACTTATGAAATGACTGAGAATATTTTTTTATTATCTTGGAAATAAATTCCTAATTTTTCCATGTACCCCCTGCAATGTGCTCACGTACCCCTAGGGGTACGCATACCCCTGGTTGGGAAACACTGCTCTATACCAGTGGTTCTCAACTGGTCTTACAATTCAACCAATCAAATTTAATCTTAATAATCCATAGAATATTTTTTTTTTTTTTTTAAACATGAATCTATATATTTGCCTGTGCAACAGGCCTGTCAAAAGAAAAGTTTATTTCAAAATAAAAGACAAGTCCAACCCAACCTGAGAGACTTTAAATATTTATTTTTGACCAGCTGTCTGCCACCCACCCAGTACAGGTCCGCGACCCACTTTTGGATCCCGACCCACCAGTTGAGAATCACTGCTCTATACTATACTCCTGCACTGTTGCTGCTCATCATGCTACAAACGTCTCACAAATAAATACAAACACATACTACAGTATCAGCTCAAGGGAAAGATGATTCCAGCCAAAAGGAGTTTTTTGTTCAATAATAAGCCATGCCAGTTTAAAGTGGGATGTTGACAATGTCTTGCATACTTGTTGCTAAAATCTAAAATTCTTGAATCTTTTACAGCATCCTAACTACATGAAGGATTAGAAATAATACTCACTTTCTCCTGCCGCGTTGATCTTTATGATGTTCTCATGAGTGGTTTGGATTTCCTGCACTGGTGTGCCCTGTTGAACTGGGAGAGAATGAAACAGAGGTCAACAAATGTTTCCACAGAGAAGCTGAAAAACAAGTAAACAGAGTTGGAAGGTCTATATTATTGGTAAAAAACTTTATAAATGTACAAATTAGAAATCTTTGACACAGCAGTGTTAAATACAAAACCCAAATATTAAAAAAAGAGGTATTGATTTAGTATCATTTGACAGCTGGATATTTATTGTCAAAGAGAGCAGAAATATTTACTTGACCCACGCTGCAGTAAATAAGTGAGTCATTAAAGCTAATGTGAGTCGACATGTGATTCCTACCAGCCTGGCACGTTGTCCCCAATAACCCCAACAGGTCACTGAGGCATTTATCAGGCAGAGGGCTTGAAGCACTTGAATGATTTTACACAATAAAACAAAAAAAAACAACAACCTCCATCTCTACACAAAACAGATTCCCCCTCTGAATGGCACCATGTGTCTCTTTAATGAGAGCACAGCTTGTTCGTTCCCATTAGCAGCACAGTGATGTCTCAGCCTGTCTGACTCACATTCATTCTCCATTGATGCAAAACCATTTTCACAGACAGCGTGAAAATAAAATCCTGTCAAAATGAAAACACACAGGCTAAAATATAAACACAACTAATAGGAATCACATTATTTCTGACCAGTGCACATGCATTTAGCTGAACATCTATCACCTTTTGGTCTTCTTAAGACAATTAAATTGTACAAACATACAATTTTAAAATTAAAAGGTATTTTTCTGTGCAATACACAAACCAGTGGTTGAATAATGAGACCCTTTTACGACTCTTTCATCTGTCTCTAATCTCATCATTCAAGCCTGAAAATCCTCCAGACATTAAAAGGTTTTGGGGCTCGGCCGACAGTTTTCTTCTGCTCAGAAGTGAACAAAAAGTGTGTTTGTTCAGCCTGGGCCTCAATACACAGCATTGATTTGAAAAAATTAATAAAAAATTGTAGCAAGTATTTTAGGAGCAAGTTGACATACAATTTTAATTTAAATACATATTATCAATAACCAAAATCCCATACTCAGATAAAAATGTCATTAGTGGCCCTGTCTGTGCTGGATTACTTACATATTACATCCTACAACATGTCATCTGTGCTGGAAAGGGAGGGTGTGTAACAGTCTGTTTTTCTCAAAGTTCAAAGGCTTAAAATTGGTCAGTAATAAATAGTTCAAGTGCTAAAGCTGTCATTTTTAAAAACAGTGCAAAAATGGCCTCGCTTTACAACTTCTGCCGCTTCCCTCCAGCAAAATACCAACACGTGAGTCCAACTGAGGATTCGCTATTAAAACCATTGCCTTACCTGGAAACAAACAATATTTTGTGCATAAAAGACAGAAAATCACTTTAAATAAAACAATCAACAATCATCAGCAGTAATAATCAACCAACCTTGAAGAAGAAGCAGTGTTATTAGGAATGGGAGGCAGATGTCAGGGTGCATGTCGGGACACCTGGAATTATATGGAAAGAAAAGACAGTAAGTGCCAAAAAGCTTGTGTTAACATTAACAACAAATTGTGTGGTAAAATACATACTGCAGCATTACCTGTATATGTATTATTTATCAGTGCATTTGTGTTTTCACATGGAAAAAGGACAAACAGACTATACACACATTCAAACCATTAGACAATTCAAAAACTTAAAATACTTTTGAATGGTTAAATAAAAACCCTGTAGCTAAAGCAATCCACAACATTCTCATTAACTTGCAAATCTACAACAGATGGATAAGTATGTGGAGTTCAAATCAAGCCCAAACCTCTCACACACACACAAAACCGGTTTCATTCGCGCGCAATGATTCAGAAACAAACATCATTCACAAACTAATGCATTTTGCTTTGCAAATAAGAAACATACCTATCAAACAAATACATCATGTTTTGCCCATACAAATAAACATTACAAAAAAATACTTTAAGTACAAAAATAAAATACAAATCACAATAATCTACATTGCTCATTGTTACACACACAATATAAAAAAAGGCAGATAATCTGGCAACTGACGGCCTGTGGCCCACATGCATCTCTCAGTCTCATTTTATGAGGCTCTCTAGGTAAACGCGATAAACAATCCAAAAAACACACAAAATTAATCATAAAACATAAATACAACAAATGCACACAAAATTACAGAAAAATACACCCAAAACAAACAAAATGACAACAAAAGCATTCATTTAAAAAAAAGAAGGAAAAAAACAAGATATCCAAAACAACAAAAACACACAATGAATCCAAATACACAAAACAAAATGCAAAGAAAATTAGAGGGTATAATATACAAAATGACAACAAAAACACACAAAAACCCATTGTTCTTTCCTATATTAAGGATTACATTTATGTGGCCCCGCTGTAATAGAAGTTGCCCATCACTGCTCTAGCAGGTAATGATATGATTTCAACATGATATCCTACCTGTGTATTTGCGTGCTGAGGCAGGAATAAGAACTTAGTGCCCAAGAAACCCTATGTGTAGGTAAAGCTGTGTTTATCTTAAGACAAGAGATAAACTGTGTGGGATGGAATCTTTTTTTTCTTCTAGGATTGAGGATAAAGATCTGCAGCGGCTGTCTGAGGAACCATGGGCTGATAAATATCACCAGTGCTCACTGATGCTCTATTTGTGCACTCACTGATAAGTCCTGGCGACAAGATATTTCATTACTGCCAGGGAGTGCAGCATGCTTGTAAAAGAGAGCAAGCCAAGCATGTCTGCACAGTGCACACACCTGTCCTAAAATTGGCTGCTGCTTCACAAGCATTCCTCTTGTATCCTTCACCCTCCATCAGGTTGCTGCTCTGCCTCTCCTGCCTTTTCACATTATCAACTGACTGGCACAGAGCCTTCTCTGCACCAACTTTAGAATGAGAAAACCCAAAGTTTTCTGCTTGCACACTACAGAACTTTAAGATCGTCAGTGTAAAAAAAAAAAAACAAAACACAAAATTCACAAACAAAACTAAATGGATTAAAGGTGTTGTGTGTTTGAATGCTTCCTGGGAGTTAAAAGTGCTTCAACAGTGTAATCTGTTATTAGTAAGGAATGCTAGTAAGTTTTTGGACCAACTTCTTACATAAGAGATTTCCTAACCTGTACTTTAAAGAAGGTCTGAACAGTTTTTATTCCCTCCCAGTGAGTCACCTCAAATAGCCCTTTTTTTTTTTTTTCAAACAGGATAACCCATGGAAACTGTTTAAGAGGTAGCACAAAACTTTTCCTGATGTACACAATAATGTAAATTTAACAATTACAAGCGTCAAACTCATCCGATTGTGTGACTTTGGGAGATACTGTAATATCTCAGATACTATAATAAATACAGCTGTCATCTTTAGTTGAGGAAATCAGAAAATAAATAAATTATCTGTACAAAAGTAACATATCCGAAACACCACTAGCAAACCATATTTATTAAAACAATGGTAACGTTGGACGGATAAGGCTACAATACTTAGTGATGACTGACAATTTTCGAATGCAAGAAGTGCATTTTTCTTTTTACTCACCTTCTACTGAAGTGCGCTGACAACACCTGGACACTTTTAAACATGTCAGCAGAGGCTTGACGTGACTGGTCAAAAACAGAGCACAACACATTTAGGTTTGTAAGCTGAAATTGGAGCATTGATTGGGTCATAATGGGCAAGCATACACACAAAGAGAGTTTTATCTATAGTTGCCCTAGGAAATCAATCATCATAAAATTACCTCTTTATCCTTGTTTAAAAAAAGGTTATCATTACATTTTCCTACCTTTTTGGGTAAACTCAATAAAAAAGTGCATCCCCCTGCACTTCCAAAACCACTGCTGATCAAAATAAGCCTCCACCTTTGTCCAGTATCCTGTAATTGGACGTGCAACCTCCAGTAAGTAGTCCCTCATGAATGTGTGAATGCTAGGTCTGAAGAGCCTGTTTACTTGAGAGAATCCCAGCAACGACCCCTCCCACTCTCCACGTCCACCCTCTGGGCTCTAATTTGCGCTTCATCTCAGGTGGAGCACAAAGAGCATAAAACTCTCAGCGCTTTAACATTAAAATAGACAAAGTTCAAAAGTTTACTACAGCCTCTTCAGCTTTACATTGATAATTGTCCAAAGACCAAACGTAGGCATATGCGCGTAGGAACATTTTATGTGCAACTTAACACAGAAAACCAGGTCGAACATATAAAACAGAGGAATTCAGACCAGTACAGCACGTGGAATGCATGTATTTAAATCAACAGTTTTGGGCAAACTTTTAGCTGACAGATTTTTTTTTTAAATTTTTTTTTCCAAATTTCTCCAGAAATAGTAAAACTTCTTAAGCGTCTGGGTTTTAACTTGATATAAAAACATAAAATCAATCAAAGAAGTGTGCTGTCAGTGAAAAAGATACAAATTTAAACTCTGAAAAATGCTGTTAGGAAGAACAAATCCAACTGTGTGGGGCATTTAGTAAAGCTAAACATTATTTGTGTTTCCAAGAAGCTGCTTGATGAGGGAAATGTGCAGGTTCATCAGCTGTTCCAAACTCTCCATCTACAGAACACAAAATACAGAGGAGGAAAAATACAAGTATTAAACAAAAATAAAATATTTTCATGTCTTTGTTCTAAGATTGATCAGAAGGATTCGTATTTCCAAGAAGCAAACACAAGTTTCCTTACTTTCCTTACATAGAACATATGTAGCACAAACAATGAATATAAACAAACATTCCATCTAAATAACTTTTCCCACCTTCTTCTTTAGACTATGACAGCAGCAGCCAGTAGTCTGAGGATCTGTAAAATATAAAGAACTCATCAAATGTCATGGTACTTTAAGTCAGCAAAAATAGATATAAATGAGGAAACTCCTTTAAAAAGAAATATAGCCTTTGCTCTAAATAATACGTACCAATTACATTCCCAGTTGGATTTGAAACACTTGGGGATGGTACTTCCATTTCAGTCTTCTTCATTGGGCCTAAAAGCAAAAAGAAGCAGATATCAGTTTTTGGGATGTGTTCAGTCAAGCTGTAAAATTATATAAAGTATTTTCCAGGCTATAAAGCGCACCGCTATATGGGCCGCATTCCAATAATTTAGAAAAATACACATAAAAACCACAGCATAAAATAGGTTGTTGTCTGATGAGGGTGCCCTTCAGACAACTCAGCCAATCAGAACAGGCAGGTAGGCGGCCTGCTGTACACGTTAGATTTAACAGAGTTCCGTGTTTCAACCAGTTTTAACTGATGAGTTTCCTTCTACACATAAACTCATCTCCTCACTGCCCAGCATCTGCATATCAGTCCATTTACAACTTTTTATGGTCTGTTTTTAATAGATCCAGACTGATACACAACTCCCTCTCTTCTTTCTGTGAACTACCGCAGAGCGATTACGCCGAGTTCGGACTCTTTAGTCAGAATATGGACACAACCACTTCTGAACAAACTAAACATGGTAATTTGGCAATGTTATGTTGTTAATCGTTTCCTTTTCTCTGGTCTATAATGTGCTACTTTTACTGTAGATGGAGCAGAGATCAGAACACCCTGAATAGTGCATCTCTGCTCCGTCTCCCCATCCTCCTTACGTAAGCTTCCCCATCTCCGGACACCACCCAGCACTGATCGGGTTGCCCGTCCGCCCGACTCCGCCAGGGAGTGGGGGGGAGCGCCACCGACGCAGCGGGGAGTGGAGGGTGGCGGCTGCTCATCCAGCCCCGCATCCCAGCCCTCAGAGCACCGATCACTCCTGAACAAGACTAACGCGGTGATTTAACAACTTCAAGCAGTTTGTTTTTTTCTATTACAAACTGGCTGACTTTTACTGTTTTACTTGTCTTTTCCATGATGAGGGAGTGTGCATCATGACAAAATAACTGATCAATATAAATGGGAGCGCAAACTATTTAATGTGAACAGTGTTATTAGTCCACCTGGTCTAATGTGACAGAGTTCAATCTTTTTCCATCGTAAAGCTTGAAAACTGGAAAAATCCAAAAATTAGCCGCGTCACTGTTTAGGCTGCAGGGTTCAAAGCGTGCGGAAAAAACTAGTGGCTTACAGACCAGAAATCACAGTATTTGCTGCAATCGTGAAGCAGCTCAGAGTCCAGGAAGCTCCACCCTTTACCACAGAAAATCTATTCAAGATTTCTGACCTGACCAACTATTGACTGCTGCTGCTTGAGTATTCCTCTGCTGAAGAGTGTGAGAAGATGGCTCAGAGGGTTGGCTTGGCTTTGTGAAACCATCTGTAGTATTTTCCAGTCCAGTGAGGGTGTTGGGTATTGAATTGGGTTGAGGACGATCAGGTGAAGTTGTTGCTTTGATAGATGTGCTGCTGACGGGTTTGTCACTTTTCTGGGTGGCATCAAGGTGAGGGTTACTCTTAATATGTGCATGTGATGCATCACCAGTAACACCAGAGACTTGTGGGCCTCCACTCTCAGCAGGCAGAGCGAGTGAGAGCACATTAGCTCTGCCATCAAAGGACTGCACGGTGGTGAGGACGCCACTCATCAACATCTGTTGCACATCATCTGGCCTTTCAGTTGGAAAGCCTTCCTTACCTATTACAAAAAAAAAAAGAGGGGGCAGAGCGGAATATGAGGGGCACAAAAAGTTAAGACCACATTACATAAAAAGTTACTTATGGTGAAGCTTGAAATAATCATGAACCTCACAACTGTACCAGAAAGGGTGCAACGACAGATCTGAAAAGGGAGCTTCAGCAGGTGCACAGGGATGGGCATTACTCTGGTGAGTGGCACCGTATCACGGTTCCCATAGTCAGCGTAGACGACACTAACATTATTTTCGCCAGCTTCCAAAACCACTGCACGATACCAGTTGTTGTCTGCATTAGAAAGAAAGAAAAAAAAAAAAAAAAAAAAACAGGAGCTTACAAACTGCTCAGAATTATACATCTTTATTGAATAGGTTAAAAGTATAAAAAAAACTGAATTGTTTGAAGGAAAACTTCATAAAGACAGACCCTGTTGTTAGGGTTATGGAATGTGTGCCAGGCTGTAGTCGTCTCTGTGAGTACTGTGTTTAAAGAAGCTCCTCTGCTCGTTTATGCAAACACACTGTAATTACATCCACCAGTAGACATTAAATTATCAGCTTTGGCCTGAATGGGCCTCATACAGCCAACAAACACTAGTGAAGAGATAAAATACAGAGACAAATTGTTTGAAAACAGCTGTATGAGACCGCTTAAGGATTATTAAATCAAATGGTCTCATGAGTCTTACTTAAGATATTTGTCTCCCTTTACTACCACTGAACATAAACATTAAGCCATTTTTAAAATGAGGAAGTCACAAGAGCCACTATAAGTGTTAAGTTAGGGATGAATATTTCTATGACCTATAACCAACGCTCATTAACCAATAACCGTTAATTGGGCCTCAGATTCTCAATTAAAAAATGTCCTCCATTCCATTTTATTGTAAAGAAGGATGCACTTCTTACTTTTCTCTAATGATCAAACGTGTTGAGAGTTTGCTTGTGATTTTAATTATGTGCATTGTTTTGCCTTGTTTGGTTAATATTTCATTCACTTAAATCATAATTTAACCCATGTGTTTTAGAAGTAGATTGATTCTGTATGTTTTACTCACCAGAAAACTGGGCACAACAAGCAGCGCCAGGGGTAGGTCTGTTTGTTGTGGCAGATGATAGAAATCTATGATTGTTGGTACAATAGGCAGCCAGGGCCATCATTACTTGTTTAAGCGGTTCTTCATTAGCTTCAACACAAAAATTAAGTCCGATAGCTGTGACATTCTGGTCATGTCAGTGTAAGACAATCAAATTAAATAGTTAACATAACTTACCTGGATTGACACAAGACAGGTAAAAGAGGGACGGGTTAACAAAACCAACAACAAATGGTTTGAAGGTCTCATTGAGAGGCAGCTCTACAGTCTTCCAGTCAACTGAGAAAGAAGGGCCTGAAATTATAGAACATTTTACCCGTCGCTCATAGAATCTTCAAAACAGAATTTTCTAATGAATTTGAAGCAAACCTGGGCATGAAGCAGCATTTTGTTCTTGAGTTGGCCTCTCGTTGGATGGGACCCCAGCTTGGAGGGTCTGAATATGGGACTTGGGTTCTGTGCACTCAACTGTTTCCGCTGCTGGGGATGGATTATCTTGCATCTCTTTGGCCATTAAACCAATATCCTTAGCCAGCTTCTCAGACAGGAGAGCAGCTGCCACATTCTGCTCCTTGTTTACTAGCTCAACACCGTAACCTTCCTCATTGATGGAAATCACACGAGCTGAGAGCTGGCAACCATTAACCTGAGACTGGAACCTGAGCCTGGCTTCACTGCTCCACTCTGATCCCTGATGCTCCACTCCTAAGACAAAATACATATATTATTAACCCAATTATAAGATACTCAATTACCTTCATATATGTCTATAGAACAATTCACACAAAGTAATTGGAACTACAAAAACATATAATATTGGTTTCTATAGTTAGTTTTACTTTAAGTTTGTTCACATAATAATAATGCATTGGATTTTATATCGCGCTGTATCATAAACACTCAAAGCGCTTCGAAGGAATTAAGGCATTATTCTTTCACTCCACACTTAGTGGTGGTAAGCTACTATTATAGTTACAACTGCCCTGGGGCAGACTGACAGAAGCGAAGCTACCATAGTGCAGCATCTGCCCCTCCGATCACCACCAACACTCACTCACAACATTCATACTAGACAATGTGGGTGAAGTGTCTTGCCCAAGGACACCAATAAGGGACTGTCCCCCACTGTAGCTCCTGGAAGTCTCAGTGATCTCCCATCCAACTACTAACCAGGACCAGACCTGCTTAGCTTCATGATCTAGCGATGTCGGGCAAGGACAGGCTTGTATGGCCGCATGTATCTTCCCCATTCACAATTAAATCTACCTGCAAGCCAGCAGCGAATGGCCTGGAAAGGCAACTTTAGGAGTTTTGGCGTAATAGACCGAAGGCAGCTGCTTTCAATCGTTACAGAGTGACCGTAGTCAACGAGGCTCACAGAGACTTTGTCCTCCAACAGTGACTGAACCATAGCTCGATAACAACTTCCATCACCTGGTAAGCAGAGGGCACATGAACACCAGTTTGTATTAAATTGACACTTTGATTTAGTTTGAGATATAGAAAAAGCATGACACAACTTTCACATTATCTTTAGGTCTGTTGCTTAACCTTACAGTGCTCAGAATTGTAATAACTCCAAAGAGCAATTCAACTTAATGGACAGTGTGTGTATATATATATATATATATATATATATATTACACATACATTAATTTGTACCTGGAAAAATGGCACAACAGGGTTCTCCAACCTTGGGCACAAAGGGAGAGGGATCAGCCTCACAATGCAGCTTCAACTGAGCAGCCAACTCGGTGCGTTTTTTCTCATCTGAGACAAAATACATATATTATTAAATTCAACAGGCAAGTCGACACATTTGTTACCAATGCCACTGAAAAGAAATCTGCAGTGTGGACAATAAGCTAATACTATAAAAGAGGAATCTGAATTAAAATATTAAAAATGTCAAAAACTTAAAACCATGGGTGTCAATGAGTTAGCGTATTGTTAAGGCATCTACTTTGTCAGTTGTGTCTTCTGCAAATATCGAAAAATACACACCTAAGTGAATCATACCTGTTGGATTGCTGATGCAGCAGTAAAACTCTTTTGGGCTTTCCACAAAAACAGTCTGTAGCACCACCGTCTGGTTGTCAAGAGGAAGCTCAACCTTGGGCCACACTAGAAGCTCCTGTGCTGGAACTACAACATGCAGAAAAAAATAATCTTGAACAGCTGCCAGTGACTCTTTGACAAAACAAATAAAAACTTTTATTAAATAAAATCTTAGTGTATTCTTCATAAATCAATTAAATGAAGATGATTTAATTAAAAAAAAAAGAAAAAAGAAAAAGGTTAAAAAAAGCCAGTTGAAAGTTTGTTTTCATCTTTAAGTGTTTATACTTTATCAGTGTCCTTTGTCTGGTGGAGAAACAAATCACACTAAGAGATAAGTAAAAACCTTGCATTCGTTTACAAACATCACATCCCACGATGCAATGCATGAAAATTTTAACTTTTTTTTCTTTGTTTTCTTGAGTAAACAATTACTGATTCATTGATCTACAAGGAATACACTATAATTTGACTTAATATGTAGTTTATACGGGTATCAGTTTTAATATTTCACTATTTGCACTAGGGACAATTGATCAAGGCCCTTAACCTAAACTGCTCCCCGAGTGCTAAACTGTGGCATATAAATCGTATTTATCACATTATCAGATATGGATTAAATGGCATATCACAAACTAATCCTAAAAACTCTGCTCACAAAACATTTATCATCTTGGTTTTCTTTGTTTTCCTTATTCAAACAATTTATAGAAGCTTGTATGAAGATTGCAGTAGGATAAGAGGTTTAAACTACAAATATAATCCCAGTTAATGGTAATCTCAGTGAGATCAATTGACACTTGCCATTATGCTTTTCTGGAGTTGTAGTCGTCTCTTTACCACGTTGGTCACTTTGGGTATGAACAATAGCAGGAGCAGCATAACCGGCTGAGATCAACAACTCTGCTACATCAGCCTGTGGATCACTGGACTCATCGACCATCATGACTAAGGCCTTTCCCTCGTCTTCTCCCTGGATCTTGATGAGCAGTATTCTATTAGATACTCTTTGCTGCATCGCCAAAAGACAGTCATTTGTCCAAGTTTGTCCAAAAGGCTGTACCCCTGAATACAAACAAGATGCTTGCAATTATATACACTCACTCTGTTGTCTTGAGGTCCTCTTTTATCATTGTTTTTTTCTATTTTGAGGCCTTATGGGTAGAGCACAAACTCAAAGCTAGTGGTAGTAATACCTGCTAAACCACATGGCATAGCCTGCGCTGGAAGGGCAAGCAATGAAGAGGTGATGGGAAACAAATATCCTAGATCCACCTCCTCCGAGTTTCCAAAATCAATGTAGCCGACACAGACACGATCCTTAGATGAATAGGCCAAAACCTTTGCCCTGTACCACTGCTTGTCCTCTGGAAAAATAAAGTTCAGAGAACATGCCCATCAGTAGTGTTTGATTAGAACATTTACTAAGTCAAATGCATTTCATTGAACTGATTTAAAAAAAATGTTTAACAAAATTTCAAGTAATCTAACAGCTTTGAAACTTGATTTGGTAATATACAAAGCTGCAAATACACAGTGTTTCTTTCATGAAAAGTTACACTCATTGACAATAATGTACCTGTAAACTGAGCACAGCACACGGTGCCAGGAGCTGGTCTGAAGTTCTGTGGAGCAGCAACATGACTGCAGTGCTCTCTTAATTTCAACTGCAAATCCTGAATCAAACCTACATGAAAAAAATTGTTTCAGTCGGTTTTAAAAAATAATGATGGGGTTGTTAAGGTTAAATCACATTCACAATAACAAATAATACTTACCAGCGTTCTTGACCTTCTGTACTATGAAATTATTGGGCGAGTCAAAGTGGGTGACAACAACAGATAAGTGATCACCAACTGTTTGAGTCAGCGGCTCTGGAGGTTGGGCCCAGTTGTTGTCATCTTTCCCATTAGAAAGGGATCTGAAATTTTCCAAGGCTGCATTCATGATGGCATCTGGACAAAGGTTTAACAGAAATAAATGCCCATACATTTGAATGGAAATAGTGAAAAATAAAACAAAAACCTGATATTGGCATAATGCACTATTCATGGTTTGAACTGTCTCAGAAAAAGAGGATGTATGAGTCTAACACCGGATTACAGTTGTCACGATACCAAAATGAGTAACCACGACACTATACCAGACAAAGTATCACGGTTCCATGTAATATCGCGATACTGAAGCCTTTTTTCATTATTATTATGAACTGCAATGTATTTATACAAGTCCGAAATACTTTATTACTTGTAGTGTTGTTTGGTGCATGATAAGTACATGAACAGCACAAAAAAAACTAATAAATGAAGTTAGAATTTATATGGTTGAAATTAAAAAAATAATTATTCAGTTTCCTTTGCACATCAATGTATGTTTAACTAATAAATAATCAACTTAGGATAACAAATCCACTGTCAAAAAAAAAAAAAAAAAGAAATTGACTATAATGCTTTTTCTCCAACATAAACCATAGAGGACAAAATACAATAAACAGGAACTGATTCATTGAGGAAATTAAATTTGTATGCATTTTCTGGATGACGGCACTGGTGTTTTATGGGATTGGATGTGATCCCTCCTTTGTATGTATATAATTTGTAAACATTGCTTGTACATTGTTAATATCTCTGCAAATAAAATAAATACATGGGAAAAAAAAAAGATCGCTGAAAAGGAGCAAGCAGGTAGGAAAATGGATAAAAATACAATCTGCCTTAAACTAGAGTTTATAAGTATTTAATTTTAGAAGTCAACCAGATGTTTTATTATGCGTCTGTGCACTACTTCCTATGCTTATTTTTACTGAAATTATGTGCTGTGCTTCGTCAAAAATAAGAGGACAGTATCACATAGCCGTGATGCACTATATACGCTGGCTGTAGAAATTGACATTAAACAGGATGGAAACGTATCAGCTCTGCACCGTTACGCATCCAGTGGAAATTGAGGGTAACACTTGTAAAATGTACCTATGCCCTGCTGGCTCTGTGTGGCAGTGTCAGTCACTTGCTGTGCATAGCCATGGTCAAGCAGATATGTGCTCAGCTGCTTTCCTAAAAACAGCAAAAAAGTTGTTATTCACTTGGCTTTACACAAAAATTCACACAATCTTCTTAAAAGTCCATAGAACCCACCCATGGAAAGCAGAATATCCACAGCATATACGTGCCCATTCTCCTGTTGGTCCATTATCTTAACAGTCACAGGCGTACGGCCCAGCATTTGACTCAATGTGATACAGCACTCTCCTGACCATGTCTCAGCCATCGGCACCACCCTGGCAGTGCAGCACTGCATTACCTAAAGTAAACAAAAAACAATGCTAACATAAGACAAGAAACCATGCAATTTTTGTTTTTAATTTCAAAGTGAATTCTAAGAAATGATCGGAATTACCACAAAAATAAAACTTTAAAAACTCATTAAGGGCTTCCAATTCTCAGGAAGAGGTTAAAGCAATAAAACAAGTCAAATGACAGGGATTAAGGCTTAAACATTCTCGGACGGACACCCACAAAACAGCGTCCGTACGAAGTCCGCCAGGCCAGTTAAATGCAAAGCTCAGTTTTTACGACCGCGCTGACTTCTCCGCGTAGTTTGTGTCACACAAAACACTGCCCGGCATTGTATCGACCCGCGTTAAATGCAACACCGACCTGCATTTCACCCGCCTGGTGAAACAAAGCAGGAGAGATGAACACAATCTTAGAGGAGAGACTGGCTGACAAGCTACTATAGTAGCAACACCTTTAAAACACATCCCAGGAGTACAAGGACTACAGAGAACCGCTAAGAATCATGGGACATGTAGGATTTTAATGCAAACTACTACATAGTGGTGCACCCAAGCATGTAAGCTCTGAGGAGAGCGTACAGTCCGCGTAGAGGCTGTTGTGCACGGGGTCTGCCTGAGTATGTTTGAGCTTTTAGATTTCTGGACTTGGTGCCTTAACACTATTTAAAATGTACTTTCTAGTATGCATAAACAAAATGCTTTACAATTTATACTCACACATGGACCAAGTTTTAGAATATTGGCAGCCAGAGGTCTGATCCTGTTCACAGGAACATCCTCCTCATTGCCAAAGTCAATGTATAGGATTTTAGCAATTTTCTTTTCAGGAGAAAAAATCTGTACAAGGCCACGATACCACTTCTACAGAACAAAACAAATGGCAAAGTCAAAAAAGAAAATGACCTCTTAACTAGGGTTAGATAATTCATTGGATAGGTGTCCACTCACCAGGTCCAAGGAAAACCTAACTGCGCAAACCTCACCAACACGTGGTTCATGGTTGGTTTCTGAGGAGCCGCTGTAGGTTTTCTGGAGCTCAGCACTGATGTTTTGTAGAGCTTGGGAAATGTCAGGACTTTGAGGAAGAAAGAAAAACCTACCAGGATTGTAGAACTCCACCACAGTACCCTAACAACAACACATTTAACAGACAAAATATTAGGGCCAACGCATCTGCAATGCAAAACTTTGAAAAGTCAACCGGGCTTCACCTGGATCTCTGCTCCTTTAACATTGACAGAAGCAGGCAAATCTTTCATGGTTACTCTCTCAATGGTTGCATCAACATTCTTTAAGAAATAAAAAAAATGATTTTCAACATTGAGGTTGGTAGTTGAAATTAAATCAACACATTATTGATTAGCATTGAAGATTAAAAAAAAAAAAAAAAAAAAAAAAAATGAAATACCTTTTGTCTCACAAGGCTGGCCATGTCCTCCACAACCAGGGCAGCTTTATTCCTGTTTGGAAAAGCTTCTAGTGAGAGCTCCCTTTAGATGACAGACATGATGTGTGATAGGACGAGAATTATTAACCTCATAACAACCACTTAACTCAGAGAATGTGTCCTATTTATATAAAGACAATTATGATAAGTAAAAAAAAAAAAAATGTTGCGCCTACATTGTTGCCTCCATGTTATTAGGATTACACAAGTGTCTGTGTGCTTTCCAATCTTCTGACTGACACTTCACAGAGCAGTAAACTACTTTCATGCATCTGTTACACTTAAAATCTCCTGTAAAGGAACAAACACCAGTGAGTTAAACTTCAGGGAGTACAGACATAAAAAGGACCCAGCATCAAAGTATTCAGCCTGATCAAACAAACAGTTGATTTATTTTAATCTTTTTGGTTTAGACAAATAAACGGTACATTGAGTATGAACACACCTTTACTACAAAAAATTAACATACTCAATTGCACACAATGTATATTACCTTGCCTTGCACAAAAGTTACACAAGTGTACAGTCAGTGCTTGGAGAGCAGCGCCGGACATCTGCGAATCAACAGAAAACTGACACTGAGAAAGAGTTTTTATGAAAAAGTACATCTGTCACCACAAGAACAAAATTGTTACACACCGCTAATGCATCCCTGTTAGCTAGTAAAGCCACAGAACCTGTAAAACAAAGACAAGATCACAGGGCAAAATTAAGACTGTAGTTACTAAGACAGGGAAAGCTAGAAAAATGTTGAATTGGAGTGTATGACATTATAGAATTAAAAAAAGGGTAATGCTGGACTCCATAAATACAACATTAACAATGAATGACATTATCACATGAATAATTTTGGTGGGTCTTTGGCACACGTGGGCAGCTGGTGGCAGCATGCAGCGTTTTGCTTAGTTTTGTGTGGCCCCCAAAGTAAACACACAAAATGACTTGCAAAAATTGTAAATACAACGTTACAGAAAGAAAAACAAATACAAAAAATGACTACAAAAACACACAACAGTAAAAACACAAAAAAAGACAAAGAATGAGGGGTAATAAAAAGATATAAGGTTTAAAACGTAAAATATATATATTTATAACATAAAGTTGCCAAATCACCACATTAGGTTTGTGCTGGAGCAATCGCGTTTCAGGACTCATTCTGATGCAGTGCACGATAAAAAGAACAGATGGACAGAGAGCACAGCTTCCAAGCAGCAGACCGGTAACAGTAAAATCTGCTCATAAAAAGCTGTAAATAGGCTGATATTCAAATATGGGGAATTGTGAAGTAGCACATAGAAAGACCAGGAAGAGCTATCCTTTACCAGAAAAGAAAACAAGTTCTGACATCTATGTAACAAGATTTCTGACCTGACCAACTATTGACTGCTGCTGCTGCTTGAGTATTCCTCTGCTGAAGAGTCTGAAAAGATGGCTCAGAGGGTTGGCTTGGCTTTGTGAAACCATCTATGTTATTTTCCAGTCCAGTGAGGGTGTTGGGTATTGAATTGGGTTGAGGACGATCAGGTGAAGTTGTTACTTTGATAGATGTGCTGCTGACGGGTTTGTCATTTTTCTGGGTGGAATCAAGTTGAGGGTTACTCTTAGGATGTGCATGTGATGCATCACCAGTAACAGCAGAGACTTGTGGGCCTCCACTCTCAGCAGGCACAGCAAGCGAGAGCACATTAGCTCTGCCATCAAAGGACTGCACGGTGGTGAGGACGCCACTCATCAACATCTGTTGCACATCATCTGGCCTTTCAGTTGGAAAGCCTTCCTTATCTATTACAAAAAAAGAAGGGGCAGAGCAGAATATGAAGGGCACAAAAAGTTAAGACCACATTAAATATAAAGTTTGTTATGGTGAAGCTTGAAATAATCATGAACCTCACAGCGTACCAGAAAGGGTGCAACGACAGATCTGAAAAGGGAGCTTCAGCAGGTGCACAGGGATGGGCATTACTCTGGTGAGTGGCACCGTCTCACGGTTCCCATAGTCAGCATAGACGACACTAACATTATTTTCAACAGTTTTCAAAACCACTGCACGATACCAGTTATTGTCTGCTAGAACATAAAACAAACAAGGAACTCACTGCTCAGATATATACATCGATATTCAATAGGTAAAAAGTATAGTTTTGAGAAGTATACATTTTTAGAATGAGGAAGTCACAAAAGAGCCACTATAAGCAAGCTTTAACAGTACAGAACTAACAAGTACCATAAGTTACTCTTGTACATGTTTCCCTTCCCACTATATTAGAAAGTCTACTCCTCTCTTTTCTCACTGCTGAGTTATAAGAGCACACATGACTCCTTAACAAGATTTAATGTATGTGCATTCCTGCAAAGTGTGTGTGAGCAGAAGAACACAAAGTTTCAGAGAGCGAGCATTGAGTAATATCGTAATATCAAAAGAATCAAACTTACCTGGATCAGTGATCTGATCATGGTACCATAAGGATGACTTTAAAAGCTTGGAAGAAATTTCTATCCCAATTAATAACTAATGATCAAACATGTTTGGAATTTGGTTGTTATTTTAATTACATGCATTGTTTTGCCTTTTTTTGTTTATGCTTCACTTAAATTACAATTGAAATGTTGACATGTTACACAAACACCATTTACATTACTTTTAAATTGGATAGGTCTATTATTACAAGTGAGTAGATTGTGAATCGAAAACATGTTTCTATACCTGATTAAGTCAATTCCGTATGTTTTACTCACCAGAAAACTGGGCACAACAAGCAGCGCCAGGGGTAGGTCTGTTTGTTGTGGCAGATGATAGAAATCTATGATTGTTGGTACAATAGGCAGCCAGGGCCATCATTACTTGTTTAAGCGGTTCTTCATTAGCTTCAACACAAAAATTAAGTCCGATAGCTGTGATATTCTGGTCATGTCAGTGTAAGACAATCAAATTAAATAGTTAACATAACTTACCTGGACTGACACAAGCCAGGTAAAAGAGGGACGGGTTAACAAAACCAACAACAAATGGTTTGAAGGTCTCATTGAGAGGCAGCTCTACAGTCTTCCAGTCAACTGAGAAAGAAGGGCCTGAAATTATAGAACATTTTACCCGTCGCTCATAGAATCATCATAACAGAAGTTTCTAATTGAGTTGAAGCAAACCTGTGCATGAAGCAGCATTTTGTTCTTGAGTTGGCCTCTCGTTGGATGTGACCCCAGCTTGGAGGATCTGAATATGGGACTTGGGTTCTGTGCACACTACTCTTTCAGCTGATGGGGATGGTTTACCTTGCATCTCTTTGGCCATTCCACCAATATCCTTAGCCAGCTTCTCAGACATGAGAGCAGCTGCCACATTCTGCTCCTTGTTTTCTAGCTCAACACCATAACCTTCCTCATTGATGGAAATCACACGAGCTGGGAGCTGGCAACCACTAACCCGAGACTGGAACCTGAGATTGGCTTCACTGCTCCACTCTGATCCCTGATACTCCACTCCTAAACCCAATCATAAGAAGATACTCAATTACCTCGATGAGTCTATAGAACAATTCCTAAAAAGTGATTGGAACTACAAAGACATCTATTATTTTTATACACATTTTAACACCCTACCCACTTAATCTCTCATCCTTTAAAACAAAAGTTACAAATCTAACTACGGCCAGAGGCAGTGCTTAAAGCACTGAATGTTCCCTTCGCGCATGAGCAGTTCCAGTATGCATACCAACAATGTCACAAGTGACCACTGGGTGACCCAAGATAGGTAATAAGTTTCAGTGTCACCCGAGGTTCGTTTTCTACAGAATCTTCTTGGGGAAACACAAGGATTCTGAGTGACGTGACGCTCTGGCAGTCATTCGGGATTCATAAAATCATAGTTACATTCCTAACTTTTGTTCTATTTCATCTCTGCTGACCGCCAGAGGCGGTGCTTAAAGCGCTGAATGTCACGAGGAATCCTAGACACCAACCTTACTGAGAAGCCTCCAAACATTGAAGGACCACGCCCAGTGGATGAGTAGCGTCATCCACATTGCATAACCTGGAGAATGTGCATGGCGTCATCCACGAGGCAGCAGCACATATTTCCTCCTGGGGCATTGCCTTAAGGACAGCCCAAGATGTAGACACACTCCTGGTAGAATGACAACGTACACCCGATGGTATAGGGCTGCTTGACACCTGATACGAATGGTGAATAGTATCTACAATCCAGTGAGATAAGCGCTGCTTGGAGAGAGCGGAGCCTTTGTTGGGACTCTCATAACAAACAAAAAGCTGTGCAGAGGTACAAGTGGCTGCAGTGCTTTCAATATAAGATGTCAGGGCCGTGACTGGACCCAAGAGCTTTGATCTGTTCCCTCCTTCTCCCGATGGGGGATCATATCATTCAAGCCTTATATGCTGATTAAAATTTTAACTGGACAGCACCTTAGGAATAATAGCAGTGTTCGGCCGTAACGTGACACATGCATGCAACTCACCGACACGGTTTTACGCAACACCCATTGTGACTCCGCCTGTGCCAGGGGCTCAAAGGAAGGCTGACAAGCTATTCAGCACTCAGCAGGTCCCATGCAAGGGCTCATGGAGCTCTCGGGGGTGAACTCTCAGAGCCCCCTTGAGAAACAAAGCCACAAGGTTGTGCCCCTCCCCACTGTGCCATTGCTGATTTGTTTGCATTTTTTTGAACAACGCATCAGGCTGCGGTGAAGTAGCAGAGGGTTATATGTAGCTACAGCGTCAAAGTGACAAAGAATTCACATTGTAAAGTGAATTTCTCATTGTTTTCACTTCGTTTCAAGAACACATTGACCGTAGTGTTAGCGTGCATCATCACAACATCCTGTTTCGCCCGAGTTGTTTTGCTGACTAATCCTAAAAACTGTGTTTACAAAACATTTATCATCTTATATATTTTTTTTTCTTCTTTGTTTCACTTATGCTAAGTAAATTTAGAAGCTTGCGGTAGGATAAGACAGGTTTAAAGTACAAACATATTCCCAGTTAATGGTGATCTCAGTGAGATCAATGACACTTACCATTATGCTTTTCTGGAGTTGTCGTCATCTCTTTACCACGTTGGTCACTTTGGGTATGAGCAATAGCAGGAGCAGCATAACCGGCTGAGATCAACAACTCTGCTACATCGGCATGCGGATCACTGGCCTCATCGACCATCACGACTAAGGCCTGTCCCTTTTCTTCTCCCTGGATCTTGATGTGCAGTATTCTATTAGATACTCTTTGCTGCATCGCCAAAAGACAGTCATTTGTCCAAGTTTCTCCAAAAGGCTGCACCCCTGAATACAAACAGGATGTTTGATATAAGGGCACATTAAGACAACACAGTGAATATTTAATTGCAATATTTTATTTTAGGCCTCATGGGTAGAGCACAGATTCAAAGCTAGTGGTAGTAATACCTGCTAAACCACATGGCATAGCCTGCGCTGGAAGGGCGAGCAATGAAGAGGTGATGGGAAACAAATATCCTAGATCCACCTCCTCCGAGTTTCCAAAATCAATGTAGCCAACACAGACACGATCCTTAGATGAATAGGCCAAAACCTTTGCCCTGTACCACTGCTTGTCCTCTGAAAAATAATATTTAGAGAACATGCCCGATAAGACAAATGCATTTTATTGAATGTATTTAGAAAATAATGTTTAACCAATTCCATTAATCTAAGAGCTTTGTGTATTTGGAGCTTAATGTTTTACCAAATCTTGGAAAACTTTCAGCGTGTTTCTTGCATGAAGAGTTACACTCAGATGCTAATTAACATGGACATAAATGTACCTGTAAACTGAGCACAGCACACGGTGCCAGGAGCTGGTCTGAAGTTCTGTGGAGCAGCAACATGACTGCAGTGCTCTCTTAACCTCAACTGCAAATCCTGAATCACACCTACATGAAAACAATTGTTTCAGTTGGGGTTAAGATTAAGCTTTAATCACATTCATGACAACTTACCAGCATTCTTGATCTTCTGTACTATGAAATTATTGGGCGAGTGGAAGTGGGTGACAACAACAGATAAGTGATCACCAACTGTTTGAGTCAGCGGCTCTGGAGGTTGGGCCCAGTTGTTGTCATCTTTCCCATTAGAAAGGGATCTGAAATTTTCCAAGGCTGCATTCATGATGGCATCTGGACAAAGGTTTAACAGAAATAAATGCCCATACATTTGAATGGAAATAGTTTTTTAAACATGCAATACTAAAACAGTTTTGTACTGTGCAAAACCACAAAGGAAAAAATGAGGTTGACAAAATGAAAAATTCATAATTGTCTCGAAAAAGATAGATCTATAATCATTCCAAAAAACACACACACAAAAACAACCATTCTCTAATGTAGCAGACTAACACATGTCAAATGTACCTATGCCCTGCTGGCTCTGTGTGGCAGTGTTAGTTACTTGCTGTGCATAGCCATGGTCAAGCAGATATGTACTCAAAGGCATTCCTAAAAAGAAGAAAAGAGTTGTTGTTTACCTAGATTTATACAAATATTCATGTGGTAATCTTTTTGAATGAAGATAACAAAACCCACCCATGGAAAGCAGGATATCCACAGCATACACATGCTCATTCTCCTGTTGGTCCATCATCTTAACAGTCACAGGTTTCCGACCCAGCATTTGACTCACTGCGATACAGCCCTCTCCTGACCATGTCTCAGCCATCGGCATCACCCTGGCAGTGTAGCACTCCATTACCTAAAGTAATCAAAAAACAATGTTAACCTAAGACAAGAAACCATGCTTTTTCTTTTCCAATTTTCAAATGAATTCTAAGAAACGATCGGAACAGAGCCAGACCGATTCAGGATTGTTGGCGCAGATGCCAACGGACATAAAAAACTGATCAATCGGCCAATAAATAAGAAATCGGGTGATATATGAAAGAAGAACATTGATATAAACACAAGAAATGTCCTGATACAACTTTTTAATTTCCGATATGATACCAATATTGTAGCCTTGAGTATCGGCCGATACCAATATTGATCCGATATCAGCATGAATCATACATGCTTATTTGTTTTTTCTCTCTTTTCTTTAATAAAAAAAATATATAATTACTTATTTTGTAGTGTGGAATGTTAGAAAAAGCTTGATCAAGTGATGTTACTAAAACAAAGAATAATAGTCAGCAACAGTAGGCATGAGAAAAACTGACTTATTTACTATTAATTAATTGTTTACAAAATAGCTACAGTAATCTACAATTGAATAAAATAAATAAAAAATGAACTGAAAAAATAAATAAATAAAAATTGGAAAATCTAGAAATTTGAATCAAATATCCGTTTTCAGGCTAATATCGGATCGATATCGGTTGGGGACACCCCTAATAAACACACAGTTTCACCACAGCATGTGATCAGTGGCTTAAGTAGCCATACGTTTTACTTTAATGTGCAACTGATTGACCAAAGCCAATAACAAAAACATGTGAACGAGGTGTGAATAGTTAAAGAAAGCCGGTATATTAATAAGTGGCATTGAATAATCTCCCTGTACCCGAAACCCAATTGGTCTAATGATTAATCGGTTTGGCTCTTGAACAGAAAACATTAAACTGTAAAGAAACATTAAGGGCTTAATATACCCCTTGATTCTCAGGAGGTGTTTAAAGTAATAAAACATTTCTAAGGAGAAGGGGTAGACTTCTGGACTATTCAGAATGTACTTTCTAGTATGCATGAATAAAATGGTTTACAATTTGTACTCACACATGGACCTAGTTTGGGAATATTGGCAGCCAGAGGTCTGATCCTGTTCACAGGAACATCCTCCTCATTGCCAAAGTCAATGTATAGGATTTTAGCAATCTTCTTTTCAGGAGAAAAAATCTGTACGAGGCCACGATACCACTTCTACAGGACAAAACAAATGGCAAAATCAAAAAAGAAAATGACCTCTTAACTAGTGTATGATAATTCATTGGATAGGTGTCCACTCACCAGGTCCAAGGAAAACCTAACTGCGCAAACCTCACCAACACGTGGTTCATGGTTGGTTTCAGAGGAGCCGCTGTAGGTTTTCTGGAGCTCAGCACTGATGTTTTGTAGAGCTTGGGAAATGTCAGGACTTTGAGGAAGAAAGAAAAACCTTCCAGGATTGTAGAACTCCACCACAGTACCCTAACAACACATTTAACAGACAAAATATTAGGGCCAACGCATCTGCAATGCAAAACTTTGAGAAGTCAACCGGGCTTCACCTGGATCTCTGCTCCTTTAACATTGACAGAAGCAGGCAAATCTTTCATGATTATTCTCTCAATGGATGCATCACCATTCTTTAGGGAAAAAAAAAATAAAAAATTTCGGCATTGTGGTTCAAATTTAAGCAACACATTATTGATTACATTAGAAGATTAAAAAAAAAAAAGAAATACCTTTTGTCTCACAAGGCTGGCCATGTCCTCCACAACCAGGGCAGTTTTATTCCTGTTTGGAAAAGCTTCTTGTGAGCCCTCCCTTTAGATGACAGACAGGATGTGTGATAGGACGAGAATTATTAACCCCAAAACAACCACTTAACTCAGAGAATGTGTCATATTTGTATAAAGACAATTATGATAATTTAAAAAAAAAAAAAAAACTGTAGTGCCTACATTATTGTCTCCAGGTTATTAGGATTACATAAGTGTCTGTGTGCTTTCCAATCTTCTGACTGACACTTCACAGAGCAGTAAACTACTTTCATGCATCTGTTACACTTAAAATCTCCTGTAAAAGAACAAACACCAGTGAGTTAAACTTCAGGGAGTAGACATAAAAAGAACCCAAACACAGTTGATATAATTGACTTAATATCAGCAAATAATTGAGGTTACTAATAAATCTTTATGCCAAATTCAAACATTTGAAACAGAATTACATTGGTGAGTATCAAAAAACTAATAAGGTAATTAAGAGGGTTTCTGTTGAGTCCCAACATTTAAAGCCTTTTTTGGTTCATATTAAGATTGTAAGTTAATTTGCATGCTTGTGTAGGACCTCAGATTTTCTGTGACAGTGGAAAACAGACGCAAAAAACGTGATTCTCGTTTGAAAACTCAAAACTGAAAAGCAATCCGACCATTTTCTGCTTTTATTCTTCTCTTTATTTAAAATTGTGCACCAACATGGCATGTAAATGCCTCACACGCATGTTTTGGAACAATATCACACTATTATAAGCTATTTTTCACTAGAAAATTGGTGATAAAATTTTAGAAAGAATGAAAAAGGTACAAATGTCAAATTCTGCCAATAATCCTGTTCAAAATATTGCGCTACATGTTAAGCTACAAGTAGTGATTGTGTTATCTTTTGATTAAAAATGCATGCAGAGCTTTATCAGAGTATATCCTGAAATGGAATTTGGGATGTTTTAAAATAGAAAATCCAAGGCCCTACTCGTTATTGTCTCAAACCCCACCGTGGGGAATGGATGGATTTATTTTAATCTTTTTGGGTCAAATAAATAAACGGTACAATGAGTATGAACAGACATTTACTACAAAAACTGAACATACTCAATTTGGCACAATGTATATTACCTTGCTTTGCACAAAAGTTACAGAAGTGTACGGTCAGTGCTGGTAGAGCAGCTCCGGACATCTGCGAATCAACAGAAAACTCACACTGAGAAAAAGGTTTTGTGAAAATGTACATCTGTCACAAGAAAACCACAAGAGAAAAAATGTTACACACCGCTAATGCATCCCTGTTAGCTGGTAAAGCCATAGAACCTGTAAAAAAGGAGCACAGGTAATGCCAGACTGCATGAATACAACAGGGTTTTCGCCAGCGCTGTTGAGTGTAGGGACCCCCCGACATTGTAATTTTGCTTCCCTACAGAGTGATGTCGCCCCCTACGCTCATTTTTCATAAGCTTTAAGGGGATTTTCTGTTGTTTTTTTCCTTTTTTAAATCGGTACCTCTTAATAATTGCTGCACACTTGGACACGAGGGGACTTCCAGGCGTGTACAAGTTGTTTTAACTCTTTTTAATCTGCATAATTGAGATAAAAACCACACATCAGCTGCAGACAATTTGCTGGGACTTGGTAGGCTCTTTTTTTGGCTGGATTAAAGCTCTACCTTCCAATATAAACAGTGTGCTTCATAATCTGAACAAAGACAATCAACAAATAGAATAATAGAAAAATATAAAATTAATGTGTGGTGTGTGGGGGCGTGTCCGTAACAGTCCCAATATTAATGTGGGTATAATATATATATATATAATAATAGGTTTCTTAAAACTTTTTTGACTAAGGTACCCCTGTTGTCCAATTTCTGAATCAAACTAGGGCTGGGCGAGATATAGAGTTTCAAAATATAATGGTGTAATGTGTGTGAACGCGCGCTGTGGAGATCCAGAGGTCTCTGCGGGTCGATAACGTTATAAACAGGACTCAAAACAACTTGTTACCGTCACACTGCACGTTTATTGTAAGCAGGGGAAGATCAAACACTTCTATGTCGTTTCAGACGGGACGGTAACAAAAAATACCTCCGTCCATGCGCTCAGTACAACCCAGGAAAAAGGCAGATCTGACTCAACTCTGACCTTAAGTTACCATGGCTTCCTTAATGGGACAGTCCTCAGAAGGCCATCATTACAGCGTGCGCATGTACGTGTGTTAGTAGTGTTAACTGTTATAATACTTTGGATAATAGTATCTGATAAATTCACAATTGTCAGTAATAATAAAAAAATAATAGGTAATTGTAATAATTGAAAAAAAAAAACTGTACAGCACTTTGGTCAGCTGAAGTTGTTTTTAAAATGTGCACAAATGCACGCAGTTTGTTTTATAAATGATGATATTGTTCTCTACACTTATGTTAATAAATGTCCTTGTGTGACATTTGGCATGTGGCTTTAACTGACTTACCTAAAATATTGTAAAATAATGGTTTCATGGTTACTTAAATGTATGTTTTTTTTTTTTTAGATTTACTATAGGGTTTGCCTCTGAAAAAAGAAACTAACAAGTATGCTATGCTATAATAGTTAACCCCAATTACATCACAGAGAAAACATCAATATATATTGAGTACAGTAGTCCCTTGTTTATCACGGGGGTTACGTTCTAAAAATAACCCGCAATAGGCGAAATCCGCTAAGTAGTCAGCTATATTTTTTACAATTATTATACATGTATTAAGGAGGTAAAACCCCTCACCACACACTTTACTCAGACAGGAATGAACATTTCTCTCTTATTTAAAGATTTTAAAACATAAACCTGTTTTCATAGATAAAGCACTTTAGAGTCACACTGCTAGTGATCAGACATTGATGCCAAACACAATCAGAGTCTTTGTTGACGATGACGTCACGTCAACACGGACACCGGTCTGTTCACCCATTCAACCATGGAGTAGAAGCTGTGTGTGACCACCTGGAGCTGTATGACACGGCCTTTATAACCGGGAGCGGACTAGAAAGGATTTGGCATGGAGGAGAATCAGCGAGGAGGTGTTAGTAGCAGGTAGAAGTTCTCTCTGTAGCGCTGAGCTAGGATAGCATTAGCCGCTAATCACATCAGCCTTTTTCACTGGTGGTTCATGCTTATGAGGGGAGAAAAAGGAGCGCAGCTCCTCGCTTCAGCAGGCAGTAAAACTCACCCGAGTTGGATGTGTCGCTGGTGGGTGAACGCAGCACTAGCCAATCAGGACACAGAACACAATGCGCGTTCATACGCTGTAAAAAAATGCATCTAAAAATGCACTGTAAAAAAATCCGCGAAATACCGCGGCCATGAAAGGTGAACCGTGTTACAGCGAGGGACTACTGTATTGCCATTCTGGTTTGATTGTCAAAGCATCATCTCAAGGCAAGGGCAAAACATCAAGATATAGCTTGAAAATATCGAGATGTTATAAAAAGGCCATATCACCCAGCTCTAAATGCTAGTCATACTTCGGCTGTTATTTTGGTGAAAGTAACTCAAAAGTAACTCACAAGTAGTGCAACGCATTACAATTCAGAGACGTAATATTGTAAAGTAACTAATTACTTTTAAATGACAGTAACTACTAATATGTAATATATTGCATTTAGAAAATAACTTGCCCAACACTGCCCCTTTTGTCCAGCCTCAACATTTTGCTCAGAATACTATTTAAAAAAACAAAAAAAGAAAAAGGATGGAACAATTGAGTGTCAAGTATAGATTTATTTTTGGGGGGATTTGCTGCACTCTTCCAGCAAAAGAACTATGTTACGAAACAAGATTCTGAGCGTAATCCGATAATTTAATGATTTTATAACTCTACTAACTAATGTATATTGAGTTACATAACATTTTTCATACATTTTAACTGGCTATTTAACACATTAAACATAGCTTCTCTCCACAACTTGGGGGATAGTAATGTTTAGGCCTTGTCTGATCGCACTCTGGGAGAAGGCAGGGTTTTGAAACTCTGTAACTGGTTATATCATTGTGGAAGTAGCTCCTTGGCCAGAAATGAGATTGACCATTATATTTTCAGTTCATGATTATAATTATTAACTAAAAGTACACATTTGAAAATTCACATGTTTTTCAATGCCTTTTATTTGTCCACTTTCTCTCGAGTGCCCTCTGTGGTGCCATCGCGTACCCCTTTGAGCATACATACCCCCATTTGAGAAACACTGCTTTAAAGGGCCAGAATTAGACACGTGCTAAATGTTTGCCTTTTGACATTACTGTTCGTAAAGTGACAAACAATCCATCTCCACTGGTTTACCGTTCCCCAGCTGGCCTATGTTGGGTCGTGCGGGCCCAGCTCCGGCCTCATTAGCGGGTCCTGGTAGCAGCGCCACACCTGCAGCCCCGGGCCTGGATGTGGGCCTCCTCAAAGGCAAGTTGGGTTGAGCCCAGTTGGACGAAAACATTCTCTCCATTTAACTTCGAGACACTAATATAACATTGGGAGGAAAAAGTTTCGCGTTAGACAAAATATCGACATTTTATTAATGCTAAACACTTGTCCGACATAGCACGTGTCCGTAATTAAAAAAATAAATGCTAGCACAGGAAAAAAAATCCGTTCAAGCTTGATTTTCCTCGGTAAAGTTAAACTAAATAACAGCAAAACAACCAACAACAAGCTCGTAGAATTAGTTCGTAATAACAATTATCCAATTATAATCTAATTTGAAGATTTAAATGAGTGAATGACATAGCTTACCTGATTTCGGGTGATATAATGAGTGTGGGCTTGTCACGCATGCGCAGTGGCATGAGAAATTGAATATCGACTTGGCCAAAAAGTCTCAAAATAATGTAGTTATTTTTATTTATTTATTTATTGTTGATAAAATGATTAACATATACACATTACACTTGTGGCTAAACTATAATAATGTTAGAAATTTTTTTAGTTGATAATAGCCCCAAAATAAGATACATATTTTTACTGTCAGATGGTATTATCGCACAGAAAATGGATGAAAACAATTTTTGGAATAATAATTAATCATAAATCATAAATGAATGAAACATATCATAAATACATGATTACAGGTATCATTGTCCGTCAATTTGGAGATACAGGAAATCGTCATATAATAGGTACATTCTATTGAGACAGAAATACATTTTGTGGGGGTGATTTGAGATCTTTGTTCTATGAATATGGGATTTGGCGATTATTCCAAGTATATTATGATTAAGTGACGTAAAAAGGGTGGATAAATTCCGTCCTACGTATTGACGTCATCTTACGCTATTTGTCGCTGGTCTGTGATTGGTTGGGTCTACCTCATCGCCTCTCCGGTAGTGGCCATGTTTGTTGATGTGTCATGTCAAAGTGACTTGTTGGGCGATCAGCTGGTAAAAAAGGATCTTTTTTATATTATACCTACCTTTACCATGGCGCTCTGGCACTGGGTAAGTAATGTGCACACACCGCAAGGCTGTGTTAGCTGTGCTGACGTTTAAGATGGTGGTTGTGCTAAGCGCGCTACGTCTTATATAGCTAGGTTAGCTCAGCCGGATTCTGACAGTTCTGGTCTTTAACGTCATTACTACATACTGCTAATCCGACATATATTGGATTTAGCATCTGTAACCTCGATTTAATCGATTATGTAGCTTAAAGACATCAGCTGAAGGTTAATTGGGCTTTTGTCCCCCGTGCCATGGTTCAATTGGTAACCGGTTTAAATGGTGACGCAATACTGAATGTGACGTTGGTTAATTGTTGATACAATGGTAATTAAAGTATAGCTGGCGATGGAAATGTTTAGTTTTTTCTTTTATAAATGTTTGATAAACACATGATGAAACTTGTTTTTTTTTTTGTCTCTTTTTTTTCTTTTAGTCCAGCACCTGTTTACAGATGTATAAGACATTGTAACATATTAAAAATACTTAACATAATATGAATTTATTATCATTATTTATTTTACAATGGTTGATTATTCTGTCGTTCACAACTCGATAACATTCCTGTAAAGGCTTAAGCAACCGGCGACTCTGTTAGTAATTGGTCACCAATTAGTATGGCTACCATTCAAACCATAACAGCGGACAGTTGAGCTACCTAGCTAAAGTAAGCTTTAGTGGTGCTGACGGAACACTAATACCGCCAGTCTTCTGAAAATAAATACAAACAATCCTTACATAAACATTAAGGTTGAATTACAAACTAAAATGATATATTTCTCTAAAGCTAGTAATCATACAATATGTTGGCTGAAGTTAATTTCACTGTAGCATATGTGTTGGCAGCTGGAGATCTTAAAACGATAGGATTTATTTCAATTAATCTAATTTAAAGGTAGTAATTATAATATATGCAAAAATACTTGATAAATAGAGATTAAGTTATTCTAAACACAAATGCATGCCTGGGAATAATGTCTTTTAATACAGTAAAACATGCCATTGTTAGTGATGTATTTAATGTTTGAATGTTTTTTTTTTTCCTTTATATTTTGATTTATATTGTTTGGTTCATGTAGATGCACAATTTGAGGTATTTTAAGCACTGAATTTGTTAAAAGGTTTGAATGGGGATGCCAGATTTTTCACATAATCATGTAATTATTATAATGTGTATTACTTCACAAATGTAGTGTATATGTGTGTTGTATAATGATAGACTACTGTTTTGTTTTTTCTGTGAAGTATGGATGGATTCAGACTCAAATAAATACATTAAAATTTCACTAAATTCAATGTCTGGTCAAGGCAAATTGAAAATGGTGAAAATAAATGATTACTTTTCCAAGTAAGACATTATCCCTGACAGTTCTACATGCGCAAATTAGGGAAAAAGAATGGAATTAAGTTGTATTTGACTGCAGGCTGTTTTCATACAAGCTTATTTTAGTTCAAAGCCATTTTAGTCTAGCTTTAGACAATGTTTCAAATTATGCCATTGTTGTGTCAACCTGTCATGTCTTGCTGAATCATTGTATAGTTTACTGTCAATGATGTGCTGAGAGTTTTGAATACAATTCGTAACGTAATTCAAAGAGTTTTTCTTGTGTTGCTATAATGTTGACCTAAAGATAGCCAGCATTCAGAGGACACCTTTGAGCAACGCAACAGTTGCTCATCACTGATGTGTGATGGTGTAGGTCTAAGGGACAAATTTCATCATTGTTTTTGCTTCTGTGATGCAAAACTGAGGAACGCGAGACAGGTTATCCCTCTGATGTGTTGTCTGTTTTTTATCTCCCTATGGCAGACTAGTATCTTAGAAGGAGCGCGTAGCGTCCTGATCTAGGTACATGCAATGGAAGGATCACAGGACTCTGTGTTGGAGGCATCAGACACAATAAACCAGGCTCCCTGCAGCACATCCTCTATGCAAGAGGAGGTACAAATGTCTGTACCTGAAATGGAAGTTGACATTCAGCTTGAGAGTGAATTACCTGTGACAGACATTGAGTTGGACACGTGCAGCCAGGCATGTCTAGAAGAGAAGGAGCTGACGGCTGATGCAGCGTGTTGTATCGATACTGTGTCTGTGGAAAGTGAGGAAACTCCTCTCTGTGACTCCACTTTGGTGAACCCTGTCATCAATGCAGAAGTAGCAGACGAGAGCTCTCCTTCTGATCTTGAAGGAACTACGGACTGCTTATTGTCTTTGGATGACCCCTCTCCAGACAGCAGTGCACAGCCATCACCTCATGTCACAGACCCGCCCACGCCTACTCCACCTGCTGAGAGTCCATCATCACCCAATTCAGTCCGAAGCACTTTGAAAAACTCTCCTACTGAATCCACAAGCTCCGGGATCTCTAATGGACCCTCCACCCCAAACTCGGACACCCTCAGCTCCTCGCTCGCTTCCAGCCCCCAAAGTAGTGCCAAAAACTGCCTCCCCTCACAGCCCATGTCTAGTCCCTATGACACAGATTGTAGCCGCAAGCTCCTCTCCCAGATCCAACGCTCACTGTCGCAGGAGTCGCTGCTGGATGAGCTGGAGTCCGAACTGTTGACTTGTCAACTACCGGTGGGAAGTGGACAGAAAGAGAGTCCACCTGTTAACGGCTTACCTTCAGACCAGGATGGCTGCATGCTGGTGTTTGAGAAGTGTGTGCAGTACAAGTATTCACAACAAGAGAAAGCTATTCAAAGGTAAACTGCACTCTGTCTAAGATTAAACAAATGTTTTTGTGATTAGAAGAGAGTTCCTTTTCAGTCGATTCACTCAGTAAAACACATAGTATGGGATATCACGCCCCCAAATGCCCCGACTGAAGACACCTCTATTTACGTGATGTAGGGCTCGGCGATATGGACCAAAACTCATATCTGAATTTTCTTCTCAAAATAGCAATATATGATATAAATCTTGATCATTTAGAAAGTCTGACCAGAAAGACAATCCTGGGTTAAATTTGATGATCTAAATGCCACACAGGCACATTTACTAACTAACAGCTGCACAATATGTGCCACTTTAATCTTTTTCTCCTCTAAGGGACAGCACGTGTGAGTGAGTTCTGTGATGTGGCTTGTGTAGAGGAGGTTCTGGGTTAGAATGCACTCGGCAATCCATCAAACTGTGCTTTTTTATGCTGTTCTGAGAAACAGTGAAAGCAGCGAAGTAAAACAAGTATTTTAAAATTACATTGTTCTCCAGTTTGCTTGAGGAGAACAAGACCCACCAGGAGCTGATCCTGGGTATTTGCTCCGAAAAAGACAAGATGAAGGAAGAGCTGAAAAAGAAGGCAGATGTTGAAAAGCAGCAGCTGGCCACAATGAAGAAGGTAATTTATTTGAATCTCTTGTTTTTAACATTGAGGTTTGGCGTAGCTGTTAAAGAGAAAAAAACATGAGTTGAGTTTTTTTTTTTTTAGAGCTGACTGGTCAAAGGGAAGTACACTTGTTTGTTACATCATAAACAACCTCATTTTTGAACGGATTTTCTTCAATTATCACTTTTTGATGTTGAAATGGTTTCTATTATTGTGTTTTTTAAAAAATTTTTTATCATCATCTCATGTGCAATGTAGCTAGAAATACATAACCCACATCACACACATGCACGCACACACACACCCTAATTAAACCAACTGAGCCATGATGTCAAACAAAGCAGCCTGGTTGGATGAATTGTGGTGAACAGAAGCATTAAACGGGTCACGTGTGAAGCGTAAATTATCTTTATTATTTAGGCTCACACAGCTCATGTAAAGCTCAGGCTTTGTTACACAAATTGCTTCCTTATTATTCCGTGTGCCAGCTTTAGCATGCTGTTGCTACAGGAGGAACTGGCATTTATTCATGTTGCCAGGTAGGGCAGTTTTTAAGTGTGAAATATTTAATGGCAGGTTTTTCAATTAAAAGTTCAATGTTAAATAACTTTTTTTTGATCATTTTGTTGCCTTTATCTGATGCTAAGTCATGTAAAATAACATTAATTCAAATAATTATTGAAAGAAATTTATATAGTATATATATATGTGACTAATATCATTCTCAGGAATTCTCTTCCTTCACAGAAAATCATCTCTGACCGCAAAGTAAGGCTCAGTATAGTGTCTAAATTTAACTTCTTCTGGTATCTTAAATGTAGTTTGCTGGCAGCTCCTTGCATTAGGTGTCATGCCGTGTAGCAGGTTAGCCTAGGCGTAGCCCAGGCGTGGCGTAAGAGTTCATTTAGCCTGAGGAGCTGCTCAGCTTGTCTGTTTCTTTTTCTTCTTCTGCAGCTGGAATGCAGGGTGGAGGAGCTGCTGAGGGAACTGAAAGAATCGCGAGACAGACTCATTCACCAAGATCACACTGCTAAGGCTGCTCTCCAGCACATGCAGAAGGAAATGAGTCACCGTCTCGAACAGGTACAACTTAAGCCCTTGGCTTTCAACTGGGTCGCCCACTGAATTTAATGCTTTTATTTGCAGTTATCATAAAGAAATATGCAGCATTGTAAAAATAGTAAGCTGGAGGGCAATATAATATTCATCTGCATTTTGGAGAAATGGTGCAGCCTTGTTAAACTGAGTTTCATTGAAAAAAATTGTCATGAGTGTCTCATGGATATGAGGAATGAACATGTCAGTGTGAGATTGAATGGAAAAGCAGAGAATGAATAGCCCAGCTTTGAGTGGAGTGTGTGTACAGCAGGTGTAGCAGGAATTTCTATTTCCTTCTCACGCTTGTTTCTGCTCATTTTGTCCGTTATTAGACACATTTGCTCGCATGCATTTAAAGAAGTCAGAGCATCATAGGGTTAAATGTCTTGCCCTAAAACACTGCAGGTTAAAGCTGCTGGAAATGATAATTTTTTTTAATCAGATAAAGACAAAGTGTAGGCTTCATCAAGACCATTTGCTCGAAAAATAAAAGGTTGAAATTGTAGCTCGAAAGTTTGTTTTCATCTCTACCGTAAACATTCTTTAATTGACATTGTTGGAAAAGTTTCACTCATTGTATTGTGGGATGTAGTGTCCCAGAGATGGATGGATGGTCTGTGATTTATTGTGTTTGGCTCCAGAAAAGGAGGACAGTGATTTGCTTGACACCATTTTTGCTCTAGTTTTTGGTGACGAACTTAAGAATGAAGTAAAAAAAAAGAAAAATTTGAGCAAGTGATCTGGGTTTATTCATCTGTGAGACAAACACTTTGGGCCCTATTCTCCGGTCTGGAACTAAGTGCTTTTTTACGCGCCTCTCTCCTGCACGTATTCTCCGGTTCAGGCTCCTGACACGCCCATCGTGCGTTAATAGACCAAAAGTTCGTAGTCTGTGAATGAAGGCGGTCTGAAGCAAAGGAGGAGGACTGGACCATGATGTCATTATTTTTAGGCTGTGTAGAAATCACGGAACATGGAGTTTTCCCAACGCTCGTATATGTCATTGAAATCCGCGGAAATGATAAAGCGCACTTTTAATTTGAAACGCCTTTGTTGATAAACAATGTAACAGGATGATTTGATCAGATTGCTGCAGGGTGAAGATTAGACACATTCTTTAGTCTGAACCACAGTTAAAATCACTCTTTTTTCCCTCCATAATCAGCGCACATTATTCGTCGTCATCAGTCTGACGTCTGTCAGAGTTTCAATGTAACAAGCTGCAGCAGACGCGCGGACCTCGGGTGTTCACAGTTGATCAGCTCCGAGTAGGAGTAGACAGCACGGGTAAAATACGATGAAATGTAACTGGTTTTGTCTCGTCTGGAGCTGGTAAATGTAAACATTTTAGAAATGCTGATGCACGTAAGGCCAGATTTGAATGGGAATTCACAATTCAGGGCCGTAGCACCCAGAGTGCGTAACTGGAATCAAGGTGCGCAGTGAATGACTTAAGTACAGGGGGAGAATAGCATGCAGCCAAAAACAGCGCCTGACTTACATGCATGGGAGAATAGAGCACTTTGTCTTTATCTATTAAAATGTGCGTTAAATCAAGGAATTTAATCTCTCAAACTTATCCCAGTGTACCAAAAGTATGCAAATTACTGTAACATGTACAGTAAATTTAGCTTTAAAAGCCATTGAGGATGTTCAGTTACCATTTCATGTTTTAACTTGAGATCCCCTTGTTGGTATAGAAGCCTCCACTGTGTAGATTTAAAAACTATATTTACATGACTGGTAAACGCTTGATCCAATCAGACATCGGCTTCTGCAAAGCCAACAGGTTTTAAGTTGGCTCTGTTGAATCGACCCTGGAAAAGATTTACACCCATTATTCTGCCGTTCCAAACCATAGATAGTTGCAGAGAAAGTTCAGGGGTTGGACATGGTGCCTATTAGTTTTGGCTTTTGGTCCTCTTTATTAACATATTTACTGCATACCCATAGAAATGACTGCCAGTTTTTTTGGCTGACTGTATAATAATCTTTCCTCCCTACATGGATTTCTGAAACAAACTGTACAAGTGTTCCTGGAAATTGTGAAAATAACATTTGAATAACCCTCGCAGGCAAACAGGAAGTGTGACGAGGCCCGCCAAGAGAAGGAAGCCATGGTGATGAAGTACGTGCGAGGGGAGAAGGAGGCCCTGGACCTGAGGCGAGATAAAGAGAGTTTGGAGAAGAAGCTGAGGGAAGCCACAAAGGAAGTCGACCGACAGGCTCTCAGAGGAAACCTGCTGGCTCAGGATAAAGGGCGTCTGCAGCAGCTGAATGAAGCAAAGGTTATTGCTTTGTCTCTTTTAAGTGTCCTGTGGTTGTGGTGGTGCCTAAAAGCTTATACCATTATGACCAAAGACACTACAACAAACATGGGCAACTGGCGGCCCAGGGGCCACATGCAGATCTCGGTAGAATTTTATGTGTCCCCCAAAGTAAACATACAAATTGACAGAAAAACACACAAAACAAAAGCAAGGGTACTATAAAAAAATATAAAGAAATACAACATTGCAGGAAAATACAGTAAAAGACAAGAAAAACACAGAAAATACTCCAAAAACACACAAAACTACTACAAAAATGAGCAATACACAAATGTACCCCAAATAACACAAAACAACAACAGAAGTAGACAAAATGACTCAGAAAATTATACAAAATTACAGAAAATGACAACAACAGTACACAAAAAGACAAGAAAAACTCCAAAAATGAATCCGCAAACCCACAGTACTAACAAACATGCAAAATGACAACAGAAATACACCAAAGTTAATCAAAAAAACACACAATTTACAGGAGAAATGCACAAAAGGACAACAGAAATGCAAACTAGCAAGACAACAGCAAACATACACAGAATGACCGAAAAATGCACAAAACAACAGCAAGAATACATAAAAAAATACCAATAATTACAACATTGCAGGAAAATACAGTAAAAGACTAGAACAACACAGAAAATACTTCAAATGAAATCGCAATATACTGTACAAAATTACTGCAAATACCACAAAGCGACAACGAAAAATGCACAAAATTACTCAGCTAAATATACAAAATGACAGAAAATGACAACAAAAGTACAAAAACAGGAATGTCACAAAATGCCTCATAACAAGCAAGACAACAACAAACATCCAAAGAATGACAGAGAAACACACAAAATTACTATAAAAACTCTGTGACCTTCTTTCCTGTGTTGACGCTCTGATTGGTCATTATTCTAAATGCTGACATGCATGTTGATAATGTGGCCCTTAGATCAAACAAACTCATTTTTGTGGCCCTGCTTTAATGGATTGCACATGTATTTATTTTTCTTTCCCTCATGACGTCGCAACATTACATTTTGAGTTATATTTCATCTTTTTTTTTGTTTGTCTTGTCAGTGTTACGAATATAAAAGCACAAAGTCGTATCAGGTGGTGTGTTGATGATAGTTTTGTGTTTTCAGGATAATGAGGTCAGCAGATTGAACAGAGAGGTGGAAAAGCTGAAGGAGGAGATGAACTCTCATCTTATCAAGGTCAAGTGGGCCCAGAACAAACTGAAGAGTGAAGGAGATGCTCACAAGGTGATACGATGGTTTGTCATGTCTCTCAATCACATTTTCCAAAAATAGACATAAACCCTAAACCCAAATTTAGAGGCTTTGATTTGAAAACAAAAAAACCAAAACGAATTTGCCTCATTTGAACTTGTGAATTTATCAGACCAACTTTATATCCTTGCATGAATGATTTGTGCCAAGGTCACAGCTTTAATTTGGACTGCTCTTCTGCATGAAATAGATCCATTGCAGCCGTGCTTCTTCTTGTGGTTATGTCGTTCACATCAGCTCTCAAAAGGCTCCCCCGCAGTTATTTTCTCTGCAGACGAGTCATTAAAAAGACATGATTAGATGTTTGGATACTCGTTAGCACAGTGAAATGGATGGAGAACGATGTAGCAATGAGCCTGAAAGGACATCATCATCACTGCCGTGCTCTAATTTTCTTGTCGAATATAGTTTTATAGTCGCCTCCAAACAGAGAGAAATTATAAATGGTACTGCATCAATATATGAGAGAAATAGGAACTGCACGTTAACTCTAAATGGCTATTATAGAGACTGACTGTAGTAAACTCTCTATACTTGTTGCTAATGCTAATCAACATGCTTCAACCAGCAATTATATTGCTTCCTATTGCAACAAAAATGTCAGGAAAAATTGGAAGTTTCTCCTCTGGTTGATATGATTGAGGTTTTGGTCTATTGGACTATTTTAAACATTTCTTGTTATGTTTTTTTTTTTTGTGAAATAAATAAAAGGTAATTTCTCCCACTCTATTTACAGGAAACAAAGGATAAACTTCGAGAGACCACGTCTAAGCTGGCCCAGGCCAAAGAAGAAACTGAGCAGATCCGTAAAAACTGTCAGGACATGATTCGAACATATCAGGTTGGTGAGATCAACTCGTACAACAGACTTTTCTGAATGTTGATGATTATTCGACTGTTTCCATTGCAAGGAGTCACCATCTAGATGGCTTACACAGAAATTAATTTAAGTTTGAATGTCTGTAGTTTGTTTAATTTGATATCAGATTATTTTCTAACGCACAACTGATTACTCCCCTTCACTTTTCACATGTTGTTTATAATGGTAGCAAAGAGCTTTGCCAACTTTGTGTTAGTGATTGAGAAGTTTCCTTTATTCTTTGTTTTCCCATTTGTAACAGTGTGGCTTCAATCGACTTTTCCCGTCTTTTATTTTCCTAAAATTTCCAATTTTTTTTTTCTATTTTAGGAATCAGAAGAGCTCCGGTCTAACGAGCTGGATGCTAAACTGAGGCAAACTAAAGTGGAGCTGGAGAAACACAAGCAGGAGCAGACGGACCAATTAGAGGTGACGGAACCTAAACAGTCATAATCTTCTCCAATCACATCCTCATTTCATTTTTATTTTAAATTTATCAATATTGAAAATAATCGATAAAATAAAATAATACTTCAAACCTCACATGGTTTTCTTTTTGTTTGCATGTACTGTTTTTCTTGTACTTTGTCTGTCTTCTTGTTGTTGTAGCTTTTTAATTTATATATATATTTATATAAATTGAATGTGGTGGGGCGTCATTTATAGCCTGAAAAATTTACACAACTTTTTGCACTCAAACTTTGTGATTTATAAAAAATAAACGTGAGCACTAGTGAATACACTTTGAGCCTTTCACACAAACATTATGGAGACGTGGGAAAATGACAACGCTGGTCGTCAGGTCGTGAATTGAAGCCAGTTTCATCTCATGCATTTAATGTCCTCGCATATCAGACACATCAAAAAATATTTAGAATAACATATAATACAATTAGTCTGCATGCTACATTTAAAATTGTATGAAATGGAAGGACTAAAATGAATATACACTTACCAGCATTGTAATCGCCACCATTCATGGTGGTGTGCACTAATAACATCTTTAGTAAAGCCCAGATTTTTTTAATTTTGTCCACAATGGAATAATTGACACGCAATGTATGAAGTGGGTTTGTGCAGCAGGCCATCACTGCAGGGTTTGCATGTTTGAATTGGTTTCCGGAAGAACAAATCTGCCTCAGTGTTGATGTTTTTTTAATGCATTTGAATGTTCACAAAGGCAGCATTAAACTCGTCAACCGAAACATTTCAATGCATATTTTTAATGCAGGTGCATCGAGTGAAGGCAAAAGAGCTGGATGACCTGAAGAGGAGCTACAAAGAGGGCATGGATGAGCTCATCACTCTGCGCACCAAGGTCTGCCACAGACACAGACGGGTGAAAATGGCTGATTTTCCCCCCCCCCCCCAGAAGTGTAACAGTATGTGTGCTCCTCAGTTAAAGTGTCTGGAAGACGAGCGCCCACGATGGGAGGACGAGCTGAGCAAGTACAGAGAGATAATCAACAGACAAAAAGCAGAAATCGGCCGACAGAGCCAGAAGCTGGAGGAAGTCACTGCGCTCGAGGAGCAACATAAGAGGTAAAAAAAAAACATTGTTGCCAATGATTGAGTAAGCTCTGTTTAAGTTAATAAATAACCTACGAATCACACTTCAGAACAGAACAGAACAGCAGTAAATATTTAATATCTGATGGAAAAATTTAATCTGCTTCCTCTCTGTGAATGCAACAAAACATGTACATCCTAGGGGTGTGCAATGCCATGACAATACGATACGATTCACTGTGTCACGATACGATATGTCCTGATACTAAACAGTAAGATATAATAATCAAAATTAGCTTTTACAAGTACAAAATGGGATGAAACACAATTTATTTCATTTTTTAAACTTGCGAGAACAAATAAATCTTAACTAACTGTCATTCAAGTAACCAATATCAAAAACTATCGCATTTTTCAAAAAAAAGTTTAAACTTTTGCTTCTACAACAAATTCTGTTAAGTTCTTAAATTCTATAAATGTGCCCAGTATATTTTATAAAAATAAAATGGTAGTAAGGTCTGTTGTGGTTCGCTGACACCTAGTGACCAGACATTTATGTGCTAAGCATTTGTTGGCACAATTAATTGTTTTTTTTTTTTTGTTCAAAAATCGATCAAAAAATCGATTTTGACATGTTTTATATTCAATTCAACTTTATTTATATTGCAGATTTTACAACAAAGTCATCTCAAAGTGCTTAACAAAATATAGAGTCCATAGTAATATTGATACTGTAATCGCAACATTTCGCCGTATCGATTTGTTCTGACAACCTTGGTACTTCCTATAAATTATTACACTGGTATTAAGAGTTGTCTACATTCCCTCATATGCAGTGATGCGGAGCAGATCACTTGTCTTCGTGAAGAAGTAGACAGCCTGACCAATCAGATGTCCGACCTGCAGCGCGACGTTGAGGGCAGCCGGGAGCGTGAGGCCGAGTTACTTGGGTTCACTGAGAAATTAAGCAGCAAGAACGCCCAGCTTCAGTCAGAGAGCAATGCTCTCCAGTCCAAGGTGGACCTGCTCACCAGCAGCTTGAATGAGATCCAGGCAAAGCTGGAGGAAACCAACAGGCTACTGGACGAGAAGGTCAGCAGTCCCTGAGGTGTTTTATTTGAAGAAAATGGGCTGAATTGAATGTAACAGAGATTTATCTACAGTTATTTAATATCCCCTTTTTTTTCAGTTCCTTATTCAACCTAAAAACTAAAATTAACGCCCCTTTTTTTTTTTTTTTTTTTGGATAACATAAAATCTGTAATAAAGTTCGGCAATCGAGGGTTTGTAAATGCATCATTGCAGACCTATTTTCTCTGATTTCCTGCAGTCTCGGCAGCTGAAACAAGAGGAAGTGCTGAGGGCGCAGGAGGTGCAGAGTCTGCAGAAGGAGCGTGAGGCACTGCAGGCCGAGGTGGCCCAACTCAAAACCAGAGTTGAGGATTTAAGGGATGAGCTGCTTACGCAGAAGAGAAAACAGGCTGCCAGCATCAAGGATTACACTAAACAACTCGCACAAGGTTAGACAATCACTGTTGCTGCAATATACATACACAGCAGCACCATGAGGAGGGAGAGAGAAAAGACAGTGGAGGTGAGGGAAACGAGTTTAAAAAAAAAAAAAAAAAATTTTTTAAAATGGCAAAAAGTTTGGACACATTTTTATGTGTAGACTGGACATTTTATACCACACAGACACATGAGAGCAGTCCATCCATCAGTGACAGTAACTAGACCTTTATTATTTTCTAATTTATAGTCATTTACAAAAAAAAAGATAATTTAGTTATAATTCATGTAAACGACTAAAAATCTGAGGAGCCACCTAGGTGCTAAAAGAGCCGGCTGTCATTAAAGACTAACTAAACCCCAAACCCATTTTTTTCTGCTGAATACATATGTATTTGGGTATTAAGTAGTGCTGTTTATTAATCCTAGTCCCACTCTTCACATTTTAGTAAAAGTATTTTAATTTTGTGTATTTAGTTGTAAAATGTCAGAGATAGTGGCCTCTAAGGGTTGAACACTGGTTATTACAGGTGAATTTTGCTATTGGCTGAAACTCATTCTTTGGATTGCCCTGCATCATCAACTCCTCCCTCCTACAAATGCTGAGAGGAGGGAGGATGATTTCCTCCAATCACAGCCCTCAGTGAGCATTGATTGACAGCCGAACTGAGGAAGTCCACTGTGTGAAACATCCCTGTAGCTGTTTTTCACTCTGAGCTTCTATAAAGAGCAGATTCTGCGCTAATCAGAGGGTTCATCAAGCTATGTGTGTATTTACGGACACATCATGTGTATTCCTGTCTATCTCTGCGTGTGCGCGGACGTGTGTGTGTACGTCTTATCGCTATGTGCGTGAGGTGGTAGGGGGTGTGTATTACCATCTGTCTCTGCGCGCAGCGCTATGGACTGACTGAGTGGGCGTGTCTTACTGCTACAGCAGTAATGCCTATAATCAAGACTTTTTTTTGAATTTCCCACCTAGTGGAAGGTCAGCAGAAAGCAGGGGTTTAGTTACTCTTTAAAGTTTAGTTTTCAGTAATTATAAAAGATTCATATTCTGTCAGGCTTTAACACACATTTAGTTGTGCTGTTTCTGTTCATTTTCCGCCTAAATTAAAGTGAAATGTCACATTATTTTTGCAACAACAATCCTTTGTGCTCCCCTGAATACCAGACCAAAGAGGTTATGTGCAACCCTGATAATATTACAGGTATATGACCCAGACATTATGCAGTTTGGTTCAGTGTAGCAAGCTATATGCTAACTACTACCTCTGCTAATGAATCATGACGTCAATGATATGCTAAGCTTGTTGTTATTTAATATTGTATTGTTTTTGATGTGACAGAAAGTGCTACGGTATACTAAAAAGGACAATATCATGTATTATTTTTTATTAGTCATCATCAGCCTTCTTAAAGTGTCTGTCACACTACATAATTCATATATTCATCTCTATGTAAATGACAAATCATACTCGCACAATATGAAGATGATGTATCCTTTGATTAAAAATGACATGACGGTGTCCTGAAGTGTGCAGCGTAGCGAGCGCACGATCTCCTGCTGGGATTACACATAATTGAGTGAGCCAGCCTGGCCTGTATGGAGTTCCTTCCACTTATACAGTGACCCTCAGCCCTGGAGTTCAGCACTTTTATCTTACACAGGGCTGTGATGGCTACTTGAAAAGAGGAAACTATAATCCTTAATGAGTGCTACAGGAACCTTATCTAATGAGTAGTTTGATGTCTGTTAATAAAGGGTTTTTTTTTTTGCTAAGAAGGCAGATTTCCAATGAGAGCTTGGGTCATATTAAGTACCTGCAGTGTATATATAGTTTCCTAAAGCAGTCAATGAATTATGTAAACGTATTCTAATGCATCAATATCAATGTCTTCCATTGATGGTTATAGAGCGACATATTGAGTTTTCTATATTGGGGATGTAAAAATATCAGATATCTGTCCAATATCAGCCTGAAAACTAATAACGGATTCAAATTTCTGATTTTTCTTCTTTTTTTTTTTTCCATTTAATTTTTGATTTATGTGATTCACTCACATGTACTGTCCCTTAGAGGAGTGGTTCTCAAACTTTTTTTGCCTTGAGTACCCCCTTTCTTTTAATTTCTGAATCCATGCCCCCCCTTTGTCCGAATACAACATTTTACTCAGAATGCTATGAAACGATTACTATAAAGCATGATGAGTGATAGCACACATTTTAAAGAATCTCACTTTGTAAATAAGTGAATAGATTTATTTCTATAGATTTTATCATTTTCGATCATCTCCCTCTTGATGTGGGACTAAGAATGACTCGTGTATGTTCATTTCTATCATCATTTTTGTGTGTTTTTGGTGTCATTTTGTGTATTTTATTGTTGTTTGTCTGTAGTTTTTATTATGCAGTATATTTTTCCCTTTTTTTGTGTGTTTTGGTAGTCATTTTTCGGTGTATTATTTAAATTATTCTCTCTGTGTTGTTTGCTTGTTTATGTCGTTTTGTAGTAATGTGTATTTTTTTTCTCTCAGTTGGTGTGTCTTTGTTGCCGTTTTGTGTGTCGCTGGTAATTGTAAAGATTTTTCTCTTAGTGTGTCATTTTGTGTATTTTGTTGTCATTTATCTGTTCTTAAGTATATTTTTCTCTTATTTTGTGTTTTTTGTTGTCTTTTTGTGAGTTGCTGGTAATATTCAGTGTGATTATCATTTCAATTTAAAAATAAACATTATAAAACCCCATATTTTTAATACAGTCATTTGTTAATTTTCCTCTCTCTCAAGTACCCCCTTGTAGTGCCATCACGTACCCCTAGGGATACACATACTCCCATTTGAGAAACACTTCCTTAGAGGGGAAAAAGACTAAAGTGGCACATATTGTACAGCTGTTCATTAGTAAATGTGCCCATGTGGCATTTGGATCATCACATTTAACCCAGGAGATCAGATCGTGCTTTATATCTTGTATCGGTAATTTGGGAAAAAATATTGATGAGTTTTGGTCCATATCGCCCAGCCCTAGATGGTTAACATGCTTTTTCTTTCTCGATAGCTCGCAAAAGGCTGGATCAGGTTGAGAATGGAGGATGTGACCGGGATGGCAGCAGTATGGGCAGTCGTTCCAGTTCCTCAGGTACTACTCCGGAATTTGGTTAGTATTTAAAACCCTGCAAAAATACAGTAGAAGTAATAGGTCAAAGAAAGTTGGTCACGTGGTCACATCTGTTTGCTTGATTTTTTAGAAATGCTCTTTCTTTGTACCTCCGTTTCTTTCTATAGGCTCATTGAATGCCCGTCACGTAGGAGGAAACAGTGTTGACGAGCGGTCGCCGGAGTCCCAGTCGGGTTCTTCAGTCGTACTGGTGGACAGCTTTCCAGAGGTGGACAAGGCTGTGCTCGTAGAGCGCTTTGTGCGCCTGCAGAAGGCCCTGGCACGTAAACAGGAAAAGATCGAGTTCATGGAGGATCACATTAAGCAGCTCGTAGAAGAGATCCGCAAAAAGACCAAGTGAGTGGCACCGGCCGGAAGTGAAAAGAAGCAGTTGTATTTGACACAAAGCGCTACAATATTTTTTGTTTACCCATACTTTTATTTTTAGTGCCACTTTTCGTTCGTTTTATTTCTGTATGCACAGCACGCCTAAGACACTGGCGCCCAAGATCTTCAGTCGACCTTGATAATCATTATGTTTATCCCCCTCAGGTTCTTTGTTTGCCCCCCCCCGCCCCCACCTACTATTTTCAAATCCTAACTTTTGCAAGCAACACTCCTCACATTCATGACAAACTTCACTCAGTGTTATATTTATAGCGTCAGTGATTGGGGTTAGTGGGGGGGCAACTCAGTGTCTTTAATCATGCTCCATTCCTATTCATGAGCATCACCTGAAACAAAGAACATCTTTATCATATCAACACTTAGTTTATTTATTTATTTATTTTTTTGGTGTAGTCGTCATCAACTGTAGATCTATGAAAGATGTAAACTATAATTTAATAATTTCACCATCTCCACTAGACTAAAAATGATTCTTCCAGCCAGTTAGCTTTAATTCTCCACTTCATTATGTTCATTATTGTTATTACTACCTTGACATGCAGTACTGGTTTCCAGCTGTTTTCCCAGCTCTACACTTGGATTGACTCTGTCAGCCTCAGCCTATATTCAAGTGTTAGAATTGAGGACAAATCCCACAGTTGCATGGCTAAATTTATCCCTTTAAAGTCTCAAGATATTCGCAGTAGTGCTAAACTTTGCTGAGGGTGGATATGATTTAATCCTCTTCTATTTTTCTTCTTCTTCTACTATCAACGTAGTCCAATGACCCAGGACATGCAGGCATGTGTTAAAGGGATCAGATATGATGTCATTTAGTTAGCGTTGAGATTAAAAGATTTATTTATTTTATTTTATTTTCTATTTTTGCGTGGCTGCATTTTACTAAAATTGTGACATTATCAATAAGTTCAGAGGTTCCAAAAGAAAGAAATTGAGTTACCCAAGGAAAAAAACATATGGAAAATATTTAAGAGGAAAAAATTTCAATAATAAGAATGCGTTAAAGCAGGGTTTTTCAATTGGGGTCATGACCCAATTTGGGGTAGCCTGGAATTTAAATGGGGTCACCTGACATGTCTGGTAATTGATAAAAATAATAATTACTGATTTTAAAAATGAAAACACACAATCTTAACTTTATTCTGTACTTACACTTTCTCAAATATATAAATCTATTTCAAATAAAATGCACTATAAAACTATCTTTGTTAGATCTGATTAGATTAGATGGACTTTATTAATCCCCTGGGAAGGCCCCACCAGGGAAATTTCATTTCCAGCACCAAACAGGGATGAAATAATATATAAATACAGAATATATGAAAATATACCAGATCCTGGCTCATCTATATTTGTAACTCAATAGAACAAAACATGATCAAAATCTGATTCTTGATGAAAAAACTGTGTTTTGGGTCGCCAGAATTTCTTTTTTTTTTATATCAAAATGGGATCACGATCCAAAAAAGGTTGGAAAACCACTGCGTTACAGGATTTGAACTATTGACCAACGATTAGGATTAAGTTGTAATATAGCATATTTTATCATCACGCTGCTGTAGCATTGGGCCTCTTTTCTAACGTCCACTGCCATCTGTCACTGTTGATTTCTAAAGATCGGTGGTGTCTTTTATTGTCTCCCTCAAACATTTGCTCCACATCTCATCAGCTCGCCCATCATGAAGCCAACTGTGTGGCGTCATGATGTTTTGCCCGTCATCCAACCTTTCTACATATATTTAACTCTGCCCGTTAATGTGCTGCAGGGAGGTCAAAGATGGACGAGTGGCTGTAACACAAAATCCAGTATATGGCATTACATTAAATGAGCTAAAATATGCAGGAGCAGCAGGATTGTCCTTCAACCACTGCACTGTTTCTCATTGAAGAAACGCACACCTGAGTATTAAAACCATTAAGCCTCAATGATCCCATCACATCACATGCATTTAAATAGTGCTGTTGGAAAGCTGCTAGAATCGTTAAGATCCACCCTTTGATTTTGGTCGCTATGGCTACATATGCTGATCGCACACATCAGTGTTAGCTTTGAAAATGAAATGAAATTTAGGTTTGACTAAAATGCAACTTGGTTTTAGTCAAGTAAATGACATTAATATTTCTGTTGACTAAATTTGTTTTTATTTCATTTCATTTATTGGTTTATTTAACATGCACAGTTAATATCAATACTGAAAATATATTATATTTATTTTTAAAAGGCTATTTTCCATCTGTAGTCCCTGGATAGAATGTTCAATTGTCACCCTAAAAGTGAACAAATTACAGGAAATATACTGTACAATAAAATATACAGTGAAAAATGACATATAACCCTTCTATTTACATATAAAAAACAACAGTATTTTAGAAGAGACAATCATCAGATGTAAATCTTACAAGTAAGTAAAAATAAAACATTAAAAGGCACAGATATAGTTTATTAAGTTATACAGTATAAGAATGTATGCATTTTTTAAGAATTAAATTAGCATTTATCAACCTGATATGGGATGGTAATGTTTGTCAATACACACAGGCAGATTTCATGTTATCAATGCCTAAAACCTATAACATGAACTCTGGATTTCATCAAAATTATAGTTTTGTTTTTATTAGTTGACAAAATTATATATTTTCATATAGTTTTTGTTCTGATTTATTTTTTTTTTTTTAATTAGTCAGTCTAGTTATTGTCGCTTAAAAAATGTAGTAAACATTTCTTAGTCAACGAAATGAATACTAATACACATTACCAGGTCTCGAGTTTATTCGTTTTATTTTATGTCGTCCTTGATGCAATTAGCATTAAGCATGGCTTTGCTTCCAGTTTTTAATCCCAGACTAAAACTGTTTGCTTGCTCCCTCATAAAAAGCCCT